>NC_140989.1:171443131-172042357 GCF_052327205.1 Somniosus microcephalus | reverse complement strand
GCGACTGGGGGGAAGAGAGAGAGCGACTGGGGGGAAGAGAGAAAGCGACTGGGGGAAGAGAGAGAGCGACTGGGGGGAAGAGAGAGAGTGACTGGGGGGAAGAGAGAGAGTGACTGGGGGGAAGAGGGGGGGAAGGGGGGGAAGGGGGGGAGAGGGGGGGAAGGGGAGGGGGAAGAGGGGGAAGGGGAGGGGAGGGGGAGGGGAGGAGGGGGAGGGGGAGGGGAGGGGAGGGGGGAGGGGAGGGGATGGGGGGAGGGGAGGGGGGAGGGGAGGGGGGCGGGGAGGGGGGAGGGGAGGGGAGGGAGGGGGGAGGGGACGGGGGGAGTGGGGGGGAGGGGGAGGGGAGGGGGGAGGGGGAGCGGGGGAGGGGAGGGGGAGGGAGGAGGGTGGGGAGGGGGAGGGAGGGGGGAAAGGGGGGTGAGGGGGGAAGGGGAGGGGAGGGGAAGGGGGAGGGGAGGGAGGAAGGGGAGGGGAGGGGGGAGGGGGAAGGGGGGAAGGGGGGAAGGGGGAGGGGAGGAGGGGAGGGGGGAAGGGGGAGTGAGGGTGCAGGGGAGGGGGAGGGGGGAGGGGAGAGGAGGGGGTGAGGGGCGGGAGGAGGGGGGAGGGGAGAGAGGGGGAGGAGGGGGGAGGGGAGGGGAGGGGGGAGAGGGGGGAGGGGAGGGGAGGGGAGGGGTGGAGGGGAGGGAAGGGGGAGGGGGCAGGGTGGGAGGGGGGAGGAGGGGGAGGGGGAGGGGAGAGGAGGGGAGGAAGAGCGGGGGGAGGGGAGGGGGGAAGGGGGAGGGTAGGAGGGGGAGGGGAGGGGGGAGGGGGAAGGGAGATGGGAGGGGGGGGAGGGGAGGGAGAGGGGGGAGGGGAGGGGAGGGGAGAGGGGCGGAGGAGGGGGGAGGGGGAGTCCCCGAGCCCCGCCCCCCGATGTCCCGAGCCCCGCCCTCCCGAGGCCCGATCTCATGAGGCCCGATCTCCCGAGCGCCGCGCCCCACCCCCCGATCTCCCGAGCGCCGATCTCCCGAGGCCCGATCTCCCGAGCCCCGCCCCCCCCCGATCTCCGGAGGCCCGATCTCCTGAGCCCCGCCCCCCGCCCGAGCCGGCTTCAAGAGCAGAGAGAGAGACGCCGCCGCGCAACCTACCGCGTGAGGCTCGGCCGGATTCAAGTCGCGCGCGCTGACTCCTGCCCCACCCGCCTTTACTAACATGGCGGCGGTGGCGATGCTCGTCTCAGGCCCGCCCCCTCTCGCCTTCACAAAGATGGCGGCGATCGCGAGCCCCTTGTTCAGCGTGACGGGAGGTGCCTAGCTCGGGCGTGGCTGGGCAACAGAGGCCCAGGCTTACAGGCCTGGAAAAACGGTTAAAGGTAGGAAAACTTTAGATGTTACAGAAAAGGTTTACAAATTAATTAACTTTTTTAAAAAACAATTTGTGTTTTAAAAGCAACTTTCTTTTTGCTGGAAATGTAGATTTGAAAAGAAACACGCAGAAAGCGGGAAAAAGAAATGAAAAGTTTGGAATGAAGATGGCGGCGACTCACCTCGGTTCAGAACGATAAGGCCCGCCCACACATGCACCGATTGGTGGACCGTCAGGTCACCAAAGCGTAGGATTGGTCAATCGTCCCGTCACTCGACTCTAGGAGGGCCCGCCCGCACGCGCCAGGAACCCGCCCCCGCCACGCAGCGATTGGGCGACTGTCGGGTCGCTCGACCGTACGATTGGTCGACCTCAACGTCACTCGATGCTAATGAGTGGATAATGAGCGGAATGTTGAACGTTTTTTGGATACCGCGGGCGCAATTTTTGTCTGGCCGAAACGTAAATATGCTTATGACGGTTCTGGAATCGTAAGCTTTCTTATGATGTAATACACGTGTAGGTACGCTCTTTAACTTTTGAGTTTATTCAATACAGACAGACAGACAGATGGAATGGCAGACAGATCGACCGCTTTATATATGTGTGTGTAAGTGTTTACAAACAAATTAGTAACTGCATGCATATATATATGTATAATAAAGAAAATAAGTGTTAACAGACAAATTAATAAGTAAATTGATTATAATCTTACAACGTGCTGCAGGCAGAAGCTGTAGAGTCATTGAGAGTTTTAGCAGGATGTCCGGTCACGTAGAACTGGAGAGAAAGGAAAGGATGCGCCAAATCTAAGACCCGTTCATCCAGAGCCGGTCTCAGTTTCCTGTTGGCCGCATTCGCCGGCAACTGAGCAAAGGTCACTATGCCGACCGTGTCGGGCCGGAGCCCCCGTCTACCTGTCCTCGAGTGTCTGACCGCCGAGATCCTGGAGCTGGCTGGCAACGCGGCCGGCGACAACAAGACGGCCAGGGTTATCCCCCGCCACCTGCGGTTCACCTTCCGCAACGATGAACAGCTGGGAGGGATCACCATAGCCCAAGGCAGAGTCCTGCCCAACATCCAGGCTGTTCTGCTGCTGAAGAAAACCGGCCACCCGAGTAAGGTTTATGCCTCAGGGACAAAAAAGGAGAAATCAGCCAGTTCCCATGGTGATGAGGGCAGCGTGTTCCTCCCCTTCTCCTTTGGTGCCATGGTTCTGGGGATTATGTTACAGAAACTAAAGCAGGCCAGATTAGTGCAGCCGGCCACCACTATGGGGCTGGAAGAAGCTTTCAAATTGGTGGGAGAGATCAGTAGACACCAAAGTGTACCTCATCTTCTTACTAAACCTCTTACAGGTGAGTGAGCCGCCACATTTCACCCACAACAGGTGAATAAGAAGGTACTTTGTTGCTGTCAGATGGCAGTGACATGTTTTAGGAGAGGAAATGAAAAACAAGTTTGTACGAATTTTGAGCTGTACGTGAATCCGCTGTTTAAAATAAAATGATCCTACTGCAGATGGGTTTGTAAGATCAGGCTTTCAATCATTAAGTGAAGCAAGGAAACATTTTAGCACAGGGAATAAGAGTGATTGACGCAAGTTTAACTTACTTTTATTAGCTACTTTTTACTAAGTCCAATATTGTACCAGGGTAGATTTATGGTTTTAGTCTTGTTGCTGATGAAAGTTAATAAAAACCTTAATAACATAAAAAATGGGGAAAATTGGAGCTTACATTTGAAAATCAGAATTCTGGCATCAGGTTTACATTTTTAGAAATATTGAAGCACTGCACTTTCTACAGGCCAACCCAAATAGCACATCTATCTGCTGAAGAATTCAAACTGCCTGGGGGAAACAATGGTTGCCTCATGTATTGGATAGTAGAGTGAGTGTGGTTAGCTGAAGGCACGGCCATCAATGGTGGAGCGATTAAAATCAGGAATGCACAAGAGGCCCGAATTGGAGGAACGCAGAGATCTCGGAGGGTTGTAGGGCTGGAGGAGGTTATGTTCCAGAAAGAGTAATGTCAAAAGCAGAGTGAGGCCGGCCTGCGAGTGACCCTGAGATGAGCTTCCGACCACATATCCGCTCCATCATCAAGACTACCTACTTCCACCTCCGCATCATCGCCCGACTCCGCCCCTGCCTCAGCTCATCTGCTGCTGAAACCCTCAGCCATGCCTTTGTTACCTCTAGACTTGACTATTCCAAAGCACCCCTGACCAGCCTCCCATCTTTCACCCTACATTAACTTGAGGTGATCCAAAGCTCGGCTTCCTGTATCCTAACTCGCACCAAGTCCCGTTCGCCCATCGCCCCTGTGCTCACTGACCTACATTGGCTCTTGGTCTGGCATCACCTTGATTTTAAAATTCTCATTCTTTTTTTCAAATCCCTCTATGGCTTTGCCCCTCCCTATCTCGGTAACCTCTTCCAGCCCTACAACCCTCCGAGATCTCTGCGCTCCTCTAATTCTGGCCTCTTGAGCAGCCCCGATTTTAATAATGGATTTGGGAGGCAACAAAATATGCACGTTATTGTTGTTGTTAAATTCTATCATTTTATTTCACCCTTTTTTCTTGATACTCCTGATCTCATTTAGAAGTCTCTCTGGAGATTGTTTCTTGTCTGGGGGGAATTTCCCTGAAATGAAAGGGAAGGCTTGCAAAATGTTTTTCCCCATGGAGAGTCCCTTCTTTCTAATTAATTTGTTGGAGAAGAAGGAACAGTTAGCAACTCAGGAAGCCAGGCTCATAAGACAGCACTGTGGGAGATCCAAACACTCCTCTACAACAATTTATATAGCGCCTATAATGTAGTAAAACATTCCAAGGTGCTTCACAGGAGCGTTATCAAACAAAATTTGAAACCAAGCCACATAAGGAGATATTAGGACAGATGACCAAAAGCTTGGTCTAAGACATAGCATATATTGCCCATCCCTAGTTGCCCTTGAGCAGGTGGTGGTAAGCCACCTTCTTGAACCGCTGCAGTCTGTGTGGTGAAGGTACAGTGTTGTTAGGGAGGGAGTTCCAGGATTTTGACCCAGTGACGATGAAGGAACGGCCGATATATTTCCAAGTCAGGATGGTATGTGACTTGGAGGGGAACTTGGAGGTGGTGGTGTTCCAAAACTCCTGCTGCCCTTGTCCTTCTAGGTGGAAGAGGTCGCTGCCGAAGAAGCCTTGGCAAGTTGCTGCAGTGCATCTTGTAGATGGTACACACTGCAGTCACAGTATGCCGGTGGTGGAGGGAGTGAATGTTTAAGGTGGTGGATGGGATGTCAATCAAGCAGGCTGCTTTGTCTTGGATGGTGTCGAGCTTCTTGAATGTTGTTGGAGCTGCACTCATCCAGGCAAGTGGAGAGTATTCCATCACACTCCTTACTTGTGCCTTGTAGATGGTGGAAAGGCTTTGGGGTGTCAGGAGGTGAGACACTCGCTGCAGAATACCCAGCCTCTGACCTGCTCTTGTAGCCACAGTATTTATGTGGCTAGTCCAGTTAAGTGGCTCGTCCAGTTATGTTTCTGGTCAATGGTGACCCCCAGGATATTGATGGTGGGGGATTCGGCGATGGTAATGCCGTTGAATATCAAGGGGCGGTGGTTAGACACTTGGTTGTTGGAGGTAGTCATTGCCTGGCACTTCTGTGGCGCGAATGTTACCTGCCACTTATCAGTCCAAGCCTGAATGTCGTCCAGGTCTTGCTGCATGCGGGCATGGACTGCTTCCTTATCTGAGCAGTTGCGAATGGCACTGAACACTGTGCAGTCATCAGCAAACATCCCCACTTCTGACCTTATGTTGGAGGGAAGGTCATTGATGAAGCAGCTGAAGATGGTTGGGCCTAGGACACTGCCCTGAGGAACTCCTGCAGCGATGTCCTGGGGCTGAGATGATTGACCTTCAACCACCACAACCATCTTCCTTTGTGCTAGGTATGACTTCAGCCAGTGGAGAGTTTTCCCCTCCGATTCCCATTGACTTCAGTTTTACTAGGGCTCCTTGATGCCACAATTAGTCAAATGCTGCCTTGATGTCAAGGGCAGTCACTCTACCTCACCTCTGGAATTCAGCGCTTTTGTCCATGTTTGGACCAAGGCTGTAATGAGGTCAGGAGCTGAGTGGTCCTGGTGGAACCCAAACTGGACATCAGTGAGCAGGTTATTGGTGAGTAAGTGCTGTTTGATAGCACTGTCAATGACACCTTCCATCACTTTGCTGATGACAGAGAGTAGACTGATGGAGCGGTAATTGGCCAAATTCGATTTGTGGACAGGACATACCTGGGCAGTTTTCCACATTGGCAGGTAGATGCCAGTATTGTAGCTGTACTGGAACAGCTGAGTTAGAGGCACAGCTAGTTCTGGAGCACAAGTCCTGCTGTCACATCTTCCTTCCTGTTAGGCTCATGTCCAGGTCATGAGCCTCAGAAAAGGGAAACCGCTTCTGATCTTTGACCATTAGCACAAACTAACTGTGGGTTCTGGCACGCCTCCATCCCTACAGCGTTAGCTGATAAGTGCCCAGGATTTGCATTGCCTTCTGCTTCTGCTGCAGACTCTCTCAGGAATTGTGTGCAGTCATTTCCTGCATGATAAAATAATGTTTAGAATCACCAGTTGAGAAGTCTCATCACTTCTGTTAAAGAATTCCCACAGAGTTAAGTGAGGCATCAACGGACATACATTGCCAGATGCTGTATCCATTTAACTGAAGTCTTCCATGTGCAAGTATCACTGCAGATAACTTAGTGCACAGTGGTACCCTTGGATTTAGGTCAGCTGTTGACATGTACAAAATATAAATTGATGGTCATCAAACCTTGGCCTACACTGGAGAGGGGTTCTGGGAGATAGGGAAAAGAAAGAAATACTTGCATTTATATAGCGCCTTTCACAATCTCAGGACGTCCCAAAGTGCTTCATTGCCAATGAAGTACTTTTACATGTAGTCACTGCTGTAATGTAGGAGATGCGGCAGCCAAATTGTGCACAGTAAGGTCTCACAAACAGCAATGAGATAGTGACCAGATAATCTGTTTTTAGTGATGTTGGTTGAGGGATTAATATTGGCCAGGACACTGAGGAGAACTCCCCTGCTCTTCTTCGAAAAGTGCCGTGGGATCTTTTACATCCACCTGAGAGGGAAGACAGGGCCTCGGTTTACATAAGAACTTAGGAAAAGGAGCAGGAGTAGGCCATACCGCAACTTGAGCCTGCTCCACCATTCAATAAGATCATCATGAACTTGTACATCAACGCCACTTTTCCACCCTATCCCCATATCCCTTGATTTCCTTAGTGCCCAAAAATCTATAGATCTCAGTCTTGAAGATACTCATCAACTGAGCATCTCTACCCTCTGGGGTAGAAAATTCCAAAGATTCACAACCCTCTGAGTGAAGGCATTTCCCCTCATCTCAGTCTTAAATGGCCGGCCCTTTATCCTGAGACCTTTAGGGGTGATTTTCCCACTAGAGGTGAGATGGAGGTGGGTTTCAGTTTGGGTGGGTTTGAAACTCGCCTCCACTGATAGGAAAATTGCTAAATTTTGAAACCTATGATTGTCCACTTGATTTCAGAGGTGTGGGATGCCCTTGCTCAATTAATGTTTTGGGACTGAAACTCGCCTCCGTTGACAGCACTTTTCCAGTCTGATTTTATGGCTTCTTGCTCCCTTGGCTCACTCCACAGCATTTCTGCTTCTCCAGCACCACCTCCAACATCTTTTGAGAAACCTGTGCCCAGTTCCAAGGCAAGGGCCTGCCCGAGGCTCTCAGATGAGGCGCTGCAAATGTTGTTTGACGGGGTGAGAGCTAGCAGGGAGGTGCTCTTCCACGCATCTCGGAGGAAGAGGCCTGCCAAAGAAACCAAGGCTGTGTGGGTACAGCTGGCAAGGGATATAACCTCCAGATCTGTGTGCAGATTGGGAGACTGTTTCTGTGTATTGATGAAATGCCATCCCTGTTGGAAAGCATTAAAATGATTTGAAGCCAAAATGTTGGTGTTATGCCATCTGTTCTTTCGCCTTAGGAAGCTCCACATTGCGGGCACCGCCACACTTGCGTTGTCTGGTTGGTGGCCTGGGTGAAAGAGAGTCATGTCCATTGTCAATGAAGTCCTAGGATGGAGCCAAGGACATGTGCCAACTTGGGCACCCTATGCAAATCTGGCCATGATAAGTTCATCCCTTGCAGCCATGTGCTCGCGTGCTGCCACTGGTTGAAACACCAGCGCTCTGACCTCCTCCTGCTGCACCTCCTCCTGCTCCTCCTCCTCCTCCTCAGCCTCCTCCTCCTCCTCCTCATTTTCATCTGAGGAGGGCTGGAACTGAGCCGCTTGCTCATCAGGAAGCTGCAAGCCACGACGCTGTGCAATGTTGTGCAGTGTACAGCAGACCACGATCATTCTGGAGATCCTGTATGGTGTATACTGCAGGGCTCCACCTGATCGGTCAAGGCAACGGAAGCGCATCTTCAACAACCCAATGATCTGCTCTATGTTGGACCTGGTCGAAGTGTGGCTGGTGTTGTAGTGCTCTTGAGCCTCGTTAGCTGGCCTCCTGATTGGCGTCATTAGCCACTTCTTCAGGGGGTAGCCTTTGTCACCAAGGAGCCATCCGTTAAGTTGGTTTGGTGGATTGAAAAGCAGAGGAACATTAGAGTGCCGCAGGATGAAAGAGTCATGCCAACTTCCACAGAACTTGGTGCAAACATGCAAGAACTCCTTCTTGTGGTTACACACCAGCTGTACGTTGAGGGAGTGGAAGCCCTTTCGGTTGACAAAGATAGCTGGGTTGTGATGGGGCACCCTAAGGGCCACATGTGTGCAGTCTATGATGTCCTGCACCATTGGCATGCCTGCCATACTTGCGAATCCAACCGAACGGGCGGTTATACTTGCTTGATCCCTTGTGAACTGGATGTAATTGTGGGCCTTAGCAAAAAGGGCATCGGTAACCTGCGTGATGCAACTGTGGGCGGCCGACTGGGAGATGCCGCTGATGTCTGCTGATGAACCCTGGAAGGAGCCTGAGGCAAAGAAGTTGAGTGCGGTGGTGACTTTGACAGCCACTGGTAAGGGGTGTCCACCTGTTCCTCTGGGCAACAGGTCTTGCTGCAGCAGTCCGCAGATCTCTCGGACAGCCTCTCGCGACAGTCTCAGCCTCCTTTGGCACTGCTGCTCACTCACATTGAGGTGGTTCATCCTTTGTCTGTAAACCCTCTGTCGGGGGGTATCTCCTGTGGCGAGGTGCCTCGATGCACTGGCGCCTTCTGCCCTGTGCAGCATCAGGTGGCTGAGCAGGAGGTTGGGGCTCCTGCTGATGTTGCTGCTGAGTTGCCTGATTCTGCTGCTGCCCTGGATGGTCCTCATCCTCATCTGAGGTCCATGGTGAAAGAAAATGAATGGTTCCCATGCTGCTTGCAGATGCCTCCGTTGGGGAAGCACTCATTGCAAGTGGGGAGAGGGTCTTCCAAGGAGGTCCTACAGTTGATGGAGTCAAGCTGCAGCACCTCCGACTTTGGAAGGCCTTCTAAAAGTGCTCAGAGCCCTTTTAAAGATAAGGGCCTAGAAATTCAGTTGCGTTCGCCAGCCGTTAACGCCATAAGAGGGGTAGATTTCCAGCGCTAGGCACTTAGCGCCCGGGCGCAGGCCGATCTGCGCCTACGCCCAACTTCAGTTGACATTTAGCGCCGGCGCAAAGTGTTTGCGCCCGCTCAGCTGCGCGCGCAGCTTATGACGTCATTTCGTCGTGCAACGCTGTTTGTGCGCCCCAAACCGGAAATTCAGTGGCGCCCGCCCAATGTGGGCGTGGCGCTGTTAAGAACTGTGAAGTGGAACGCAGCAGAGGCCCTGCGGGCCTCGGGGAGCGCTAATTAAAGGGCACTTACACTGAACTATAAAGGCCAGCCATTTTGCTGCAATGACTTCAGTGCTTTGGATTTCTGTACAGAGACCAAGGAACAGACCTTACTGATTTGGGACAACATAGGAGAGGTATTTTTGGCTTCTGGCCAGAGCTTGGAAATTTGACTCTTGTGATTTCACTGTTTGCAAGTTTATTATGGGGGCTGCATGGGGTTCCAACCCTCAGTTCCAGCATTATGTGCGAAGGGCTCGCAGACGCTGTGTGAGAGGGGCAGCCATGCCTAGACGCAGAGGGGCCATCAGGCGTCGGCAACGTAGGCCTTACCCACTCAGGGAATACCGGCAGCAGGTGTCCTATCTCACCATGACTGCCGCGCATTGTGTTAAGAGGCTGCGCTTCAGAAGGGAGGTGGTTGCAGAGATCTGCCAGCTGCTTCACAGAGATCTGCGTCCACAGCTGATGTGTAGGACCTCTCTGTCGGTGGAAGTGAAGGTCACGGTGGCTCTGAACTTTTATGCAAGCGGCTCCTTGCAAGCCGCTGCTGGGGACATAGCGAACATCTCCCAATTCGCCGTGCATCGCTGCATCCGGCAGGTCACCAATGCCCTTTTCGCAAGGAGACACCAATTCATCTCCTTCCCCATGACCCTAGAGAGGCAGGAGCAGCGTGCAGTCGGATTTGCCAGAATCGCCGACTTCCCCATGGTGCAGGGCGCCATTGACTGCACGCATGTGGCTATGCGGGCACCTATCGACAATGCCAAGGATTACCGCAACCGGAAGGGCTACCATTCCCTCAATGTACAGCTGGTGTGTGACCACAGGCAGCGCATCCTAGCTGTCAATGCCCGCTTTCCAGGAAGCAGCCACGATGCATTTATCCTGCGCCAGACTACTGTGGCTGACATGTTCGAGGCACAGCCTCCACCAAGGGGATGGCTTATTGGGGACAAGGGCTACCCTTTGTGTACATGGCTCATGACCCCGCTCCGCGCGCCCAGGACCCCTGCGGAGGAGGCATACAACGAAAGCCATCAAGCCACAAGGAACATCATAGAGCAAACGATTGGCGTCCTCAAGCAACGGTTCCGCTGCCTGGATCGTTCCGGCGGATCTCTACAGTATTCGCCGGATAGAGTCTCCCAGTTCGTCGTCATTTGCTGCATGCTGCACAACCTGGCTATCCGCAGGACTCAGGCACTGCCACCTCACGTTGGACCACCATCTCAGGAGGACGAGCAGGAGGACCATGAGGAGGAGGAGGAGGAGGAGGAGGAGGAGGAGTACCAGCCCAGGAGGGAGCCACAAGGTCCAAGGGCCGTCCGCCGGCGGCTTATTGAACGGCACTTCTAGGCCCCCTGTCAGGGAATGGCTTGTGGCAATGAACGCACCTGAATGCAGCCGCTCCGCAAGCCCTCAGCCGGTTAACGCAACAACCACTTGAAACATGACACCTGGACAAGCTGAATAAATAAAAAGCTTTATTTAACAAACTCAGGGCCCTTCCCACATGAAACAGAGAAACAGACAAGACCCCCAAAAAACAGTCAAAAACATATCTCACTCCCACAACCTGGGGAGGAATAACAAAACTTGTCAATAACATTTGCCTTCATCCTCGGCCTTCCCAAAATAAGCCCCCCCCCCCCAGAACACAAACACCCCCATATAAAAAAAACAGTTGGCAACACACTCTACTTGGTGTGCCGAGAGGGCGAGTCCTTGTGCAGGCTTCTCCGGCCCCTGCCCGACCTGTTGCTCCGCCTCAACCTGGGCCCTGTGGGTGTGGCAAGGCTGGGGGAAGGCTCCTGAGGGGCACACTGCGTGACGGCAGATGCCCTTGGGGGTCGGCCTAGACGAGGTCCGGCCCTGGAGGGGCCGGCTGCTGACTGCTGCAGCTGTGGCTGGGCAGCATCAGTCTCTGCATCAGCTCGTCGCACCTTGGCTGGGGGAGTGGCAGTGGCGGCTGCAGCAATGGGGGCAAGCTGGCTGATGCCAGGCGCTCGCTGGTCGCCAGAGACACTGGCACTCGGCCGGGCTGGCACTGCAGCAAGCGCAGCAATCTGGTGGAGGCCAGACCGCTGTGCTGCAGCAGGGCGGCGGGTGCCCTGGCGATGCTTCCGTGACACCGCGAGTGTGGCAGAAGTGAGTGCCCGAACTGCCCTGGTCTGTGCCCGCATCAGATCAGCCAGTGTCTGCATGGCACCACTCATGAACTCGCGACTCGCGTCCTGTGCTGCCGCGAGTTGGTCGACACCCCCGGCCTGTGCTGCCGCGAGTTGGTCGACACCCCTGGCCTGTGAGTCCCCAAAAGCGGCCACACTATGAGCCAGGGACTCAATGGCCTGAGGCATCTGTCCCACAACCCCCATGAACTCGTTGTGGCGCCGCTCCGAGGCCGCGGACATTTCATCAAGGAGGCGCACCTCCTGGGCGAGGACCGTCTCCGGACTGGAGGGCGGACTCTCCCTCTGGGGAGAAGGCCGCCGAGCTGCCCGACCCTTCCCGCGTGCCTGGACGCCACTGGGCCCAGCAACTGCCCTCCCCTGCAACACTTCCCCCCTCTGGGGAGAAGGCAGCCGTGCTGCCCGACCCTTCCCGCGTGCCTGGACGCCACTGGGCCCAGGAGCTACACCCCCCTGCAACACTTCCCCCTGGCTCTCCTCCAGGCAAGACGTCTCCCCTCCATTGCCATCCCCTGGTGCGGATGAGGGTTCCCCCGATGTGCCGCCTTCTTCTTGGTCCTCGTCGTCCTCCTCTTCCGAGGGACTGGCACTCTCAGCTTCATGGACCTCCTCCTTACCAGCTGAAAGCAGGAAGGCACAAGAGTAGCTTTAGAGTGAGGACAGGGCGTCAGCGAGGGAGGCATGAGTGGTGGCATTATGCGCATTAGTCGGACAGTGGCAAAGGATGTAGATCTGAAGCGCAAGGGGAACGAGAGAGGTCCAAACGGTCATGTCCTTACCATTGGGGCCCAGCACAGGGTCCGCATCACCAATAGCAACGGGGCCAACCACCCGGCCACGCATGAGTCGAGCCACGCGCTCCTCCAGCTCACTGAGCTCCTGGAACTGGGCACGGCCTCCCCCGGTGACATTCCGACTCTTCATATTCTGGGCCAGCTTGGCCTGCAAGAGAAAGGACGGCCTCTAAGTACAGTGTGGTGCCCTGTTGTTGTGTGCACTGCCTCCCATGGTGGAATAGCTTGGCCAGTGTGGTGCCCTGTTGTTGTGTGCACTGCCTCCCATGGTCGAATAGCTTGGCCAGTGTGTAAAGTGCAGAAAGTGCTATTGATGATCATGCCAGTGCCATAGCTGCAGGAGGAGGGATGGCCATTAGGCCTTTGAGGTCCCTTTGCCCATAATGCGAGGTGCACATGCAAGGATGAGGAGGACACTGGAAAGGCTACTCACCTTGACCAACCGAGTGAGGTCGTTGTACTTCTTGCGGCATTGGTCACCAGTCCTGGGGACATCGCTGGTGGCTGACACCCTGTGGGCGATTTCCCTCCAGGCTCTCCTGAACTGCCTCCTGGGAGCCTTCTTGCCACTGTCCGGGCACAAGATCTCTCTTCTCTTTTCCAAACCCTTAAGCAGCACCCACAAAGCAGGCTCTGAGAAGCGCTGCGCTCGTTCACGGGCCTTCTGCATGGCTTCAGGCGCTATTTGGGTCCACCAGCAGTGTTGAGGCCTAACTGCAGGGCTCCACTATCCAGGGCGTGGCAGCAGACAAAGTCGACCCTTCCCCCTTTAAGAGCTGGCCGGCGTCAGGGTGTCTGCTGTCAATCAAAACATGACCGCACCTGCGCTGCGCCCGGCCTCGGCGTTATCAGTCCGCACCGCCGGCTTAGTGCCTAAAGATAGGAGTGCAACGCCAGTTTCAGCGCTCGCCCAAACTCCTTGGCCAAATCTACTGAATTTCGGCGAAGTGGCCTACACTTTCCGGCGGGCGCTAACTTTAGCGACCGCCCGACTTTAGCGCCCCAAAAGTGGCGCGACTGAATTTCTAGGCCAAGGTCTGGTACCTGCATGTAATCCTTGCTGCAGTAAACGATGTCTTGTTAGACCTGCAGCAGTGAGGAGGCCACCCACGAGTCAACCCGCCAGGTTTACCTGGCATGGTTCAGGAGTTGCGTGAAGCACGCCGAAATGCTACGAAATTCACGAGGGCCTCGCAAAATAGGCTGAGAGAGGCCCTTAACAAGCATTTAAGGAAGTTAATTAGCGCAATGGCCAGCTGGAGGCGGGAGCGTTTCCCAACCTCCAAAACCGGCACCGGCAAAATCCCGCGGAGGCAGGTTGGAGGTGGGTTCCGAACCCGACCTCTTTGAATCTAATTTTCCCGCCTTTCCCACCTCCAAACCCGCCTCCTTCGACATCAGAAAATCGCCCCCTATGAGCCCTAGTTCTAAACTCTCCAGCCAGGGGAAACAGCTTCTCAACATCTACCCTGTCCAACCCTCTAAGAATTTTATATGTTTCAATGAGATCACCTCTCGTTCTTCAAACTCCAAAGAATAAAGGCCCAATCTACTCAATCTCTCCTCATAGGACAAATGTCTCATCCCAGGAATCAATCTAGTGAACTTTCATTGTACCCCTTCAAAGGCAAGTCTATCTTTCCTTAGGTAAGGAGACCAAAATTGTATACAGTACTCCAGGTGTGGACTCACCAAGGCCCTATATAATTGTAGCAAGACTTCCTTACTCATACTCCAACCCCCTTACAATAAAGATTAACAAACAATTTGCCTTCCTATTTGCTTGCTGTACCTGCATGTTAACTTTCTGTGATTTGTGTACAAGGACACCCAGGTCCCTCTGAATACTAACATTTACTATTCTCTCACCTTCTGTAAAATATTCTGCTTCTCCATTCTTCCTGCCAAAGTGGATAATTTCACATTCCACACATTATACTCCATCTGCCACCTTCTAGCCTAATCACTATATCCCTTTGCAACCTCTTTGCATCCTCCTCACAGCTTACTTTCCCACCTAACTTTGTATCATCAGCAAACTTGGATATATTACACGGTCCCCTCATCTTAGTTATTGATATAGATTGTAAATGCCTTTGCTGCACCCCACTAGTTACTCCCTGCCATCCCGAAAATAACCCGTTTATTCCTACTCACTGTTTTCTGTCCGTTAACCAATCCTCAATCCATGCTAATATATTACCCCAATCCCATGAGCCCTAATCTTGTGTAACAACCTCTTGTGTGGCACCTTATCGAATACCTTCTGAAAATCCAACTATACTACATCCACTGGTTTCCCCTTATCTGCCCTGCTAGTTACACCCTCAAAAAAATTGATTAGATTTGTCAAACACGATTTCCCTTTCATAAAACCATGTCGACTCTGCCCAATCATATTGTGATTTTTCCAACTGCCCCATTACCACATCCTCAATGTCTCTTTCTTCTTTCATTCTTTCTCATCCAAAAGACGGCACCTTCGACAGTGCCTCACTACTGCACTGGTGTGTCAGCCTGGATTATGTGCTCAAGCCTCTGGAGTGGAACACAACCTTCTGACTCCGAGGCGTGAGTACTACTACTGACCACGGCTGACACAGGGAGCTATGACTCCTAGCAGGTGAGGATTCCAACTGGCAGCACTGACTTGTAGAATTACCCTGAGGTATTCACTTCATTTGGGTCGAAATGTTAACTTATCTCTTCCTCTTTGCAGGCGCTGGTGGCCTCGATTGTGTATTTTCAGCTCTTTCTGATTTTATTTCAGGTTTCTGACAATCACAGTTTTTCTTTATCTAATTGGTGTGACTAAACTTGCTTTTCGAAATAAACTGTTTCTCATACACTGGAGCAAGTTGAAGTTTAGCCTCTAAGAACGTGGAGAGGTGTATCTTGTGTAATGAGTGTTGAATATGAATCGGGACATGAGGATAAACAGGAAGTTTTACAGAGATATATCTATATCTAAATCTCTCTCTCTCTCTCTCCTTTTCTATCTATCTGTGTCACTTCCCTGCACACAGTTCTGACTGCTGGTCTCTTGCCAACCATTCCATCCCCCCTGCTGAATTTCAGCTTGAAGAATATTTCCTTCGGTCTTGGAGAAGTTTGAGGCTCTCTTTACGTTGGTTCCCGTTGGATCAGTGTCTTCAGCTTCCTATCTGCTAGCTCTGCTTTGAGAGCAGTCCAGCTTTAAATCCTGCAGCAATGTTGCCCCTGCCAACATATTGCAGGAGTAAAAGAAAGATTTATGCAACGCCTTTCACGACCTCCGGACGTCCCAAAGCATTTTACAGCCAATGAAGTACTATTTGGAGTGTAGTCACTGTTGTAATGTAGGAAATGCAGCAGCCAATTTGCGCACAGCAAGCTCCCACAAACACCAATGTGATAATGACCAGATAATCTGTTTTACTGATGTTGGTTGTGGGATAAATATTGGCCAAGGCACTGGGGAGAACTCCCCTGCTCTTCTTCAAAACAGTGTCACGGATATTTTACATCCACCTGTGAGGGCAGGTGGGGCCTTGGTCTAACTCCTCATCTGCAAGGCAGCACCCTCGGCAGTGCAGCACTCCCTCAGTACTGCACTGAAGTGTCAGCCTAGATTTTTGTGCTCAAGTCGCTGGAGTGAGACTTGAACCCACAACTTTCTCACTCAGAGGCAAGAGTGCTACCAACTGAGCCACAATTACTTCCAATTACTGGTGAGACTTGCGTCTCTGTCCCGCCAGCAATATTAAAATTAGTTAGCCCCAGGATTTGCGATGGGGACATTAGGCAGTCGGATGTACTGGACTTACAACGACAGGACAGTAATACAATCACCTCCCACACGAAAGGTCAAAGGTTCAAAACAAAGCGGAAACATGCAAGGACCCAGCGTTTTGGTAAACCAAAGAGGAAAATATACACTGAATTGGGACTAAAATGTGAGACAAAGAGCGGACTAAAACTAAAATTCAAAATCTCACTGGGTCAGCACCCCACATCTTTAATAGATGTTGGGAATCAAAAAGAATCATAGAGTACAGAAGGAGGCTATTCGACCCATCGTGCTGTGCCGGCTCTTTGAAAGAGTTATCCAATTAGTCCCACTCCCCTGCGTGCAGTTTAAACAGCGCGCTGCGAGTTGAGTGAGTCAGGGAGTCTTAACTGTTTGCTAAAATCAAACTTTTGTTTGTTTCACATTTACTAGTTTTTTTTCACATTTACTGTGTTTTTAAATTGTACAACAGTACTTATACAACTCATCAATTACATAGTAAATCCATTACATTCATTGACCACAATAAGAAAAAAAATAAAGCCTTGAGAACAGCTTTATAGTTAACAATATAAGTGCAATGATAAATTTTACAAATGAATCAATAATACTTACAGTACAAACTACCACTATTTCAATAAACCAAAAAAACCCCATATCATGCCAGTCCTACTGACATGGTTCACCCATTCAATCATTCAATCATCCGCTCATTCGTTCGCTCGTTCGTTCGCTCGAGCGTAAGTTCCACATGCGTGCATGCGTGCGTGCGTGTAATTTGTGTCTACTTGCGTGCATGCATGCGTTCGTTCGTCCATTCATTCGGTCGAACGTAAGTTCCATTCTGTGTGCATGCGTGCGTGCATATCATTTGTGTCTGCAAGTGTGCGTTCACTCACGCAGTCATTCGATCCAGAACCCAGCTGTCGAAGTACTCATAAATTTCTTACCAATATAATTTATTTTATCTTTCTTTTTCCTTTCTTTTAATTTTCCCCTATTAACTTATTTGTCTCCCCTTTATAAAACATACCATTTACTGGGCAATAATCTCAAAGTAAATTCCACATAGACACTAATTAACACCACAATGTACAAAGTTCCATAGCCTTATCAGGAATCAATTAAAGCTTCAAGTAGACTGCTTTCAACCAGAAAACCAGAAAACTTCTTCAACAAAACAAGTGAATACCAGTTCTACGCCAGTCCTATTGGCAATCTAATAACTCCTCGTTTTCACTTGATGTTGTCTAACCATGTAATGTCATAATCCTTGTCCACGGTCTTCAGCTTTTCCACGGAAAAGAAGCCAATCACTTTCTCAAACCCTGTAAAAAGACTGAATACTCAAATTTTCTTCTACTTGCTGTTATCGCTCACAGGACCCAACCATCAAAATACTCATTATTCCTTGCCGATATTACTTTGTTTTGTCTTTTATATTCCTTTTATTTCACTTTTATTCCGTTCTCTTTTCCCATCTTATGGCCGCTCATGTGCCATGCTACAGATGGAAACAGTCTGTCTTTACTCCACCAAAATGGCAGCGCACAAACCCGATCCCATCACCGAAACAAAGCCTCACAGCTGCCACCGGATGGAGCCCAGACGGGGCCGCTGGAACTCATTCGGGCCCGAGACCATTCTTCAACCTTAGAAACTGTGCAGCATGCTCACCCACAGCATCTCCCGACTCCGCTTCTGTCGACCAGCCGCTCCGCCCTGGGCCCCCTGCCTGGAGTCCTCCGAGCAGTATGTAACTGAACTGACCAGGGGGCAAGCAACCTTAGATCTGGTCCTGTGTAATGAGACAGGATTAATTAAAAATGTCCTAGTAAAGGATCCCCTTGGAATGAGTGACAATAACATGGTTGAATTCCATATTCAATTAGAGGGTGAGAAGGTTGGATCTCAAACAAGCGTGCTAAGCTTGAATAAAGGAGACTATGAAGGTATGAGAGCGGAATTGAGTAGAGTGGATTGGGAAAATAGATTAAAGGGTAAGACGATACATGATCAGTGGTGTGCATTCAAGGAGTTATTTTACAACTTCCAAAAAAAAAATATTCCACTGAGAAGGAAAGGATGTAAAAGAAAAGACAGCCATCCGTGGCAAAGTAAAGAAATTAAGGATAGTATTCGACTAAAAACAAGGGCATATAAGGTAGCCAAATCTAGTGGGAGGATAGAGGATTGGGAAAACTTTAAAAGACAGCAAAAAATAACAAAAAGATTGATTAAGAAAGGGAAGATAGATTATGAAAGTAAATTAGCAAAAAATATAAAAACAGATAGTAAGAGTTTTTATAGTTATATAAAAAGAAAAAGGGTGGCTAAAGTAAATGTTGGTTCCTTATAGGATGAGACTGGGAAATTAATGGTGGGAAATATGGAGATGGCAAAAACACTGAATAAATATTTTGTATCAGTCTTTACAGTAGAGGACACTAAGAATATCCCAACACTGGACAAATAGGGGGCTATGGGGGGGAGGAGCTAAACACGATCAAAATCACTAAGGAAGTGGTACTTGGTAAAATAATGGGACTCAAGGCAGATAAATCACCTGGACCTGATGGCTTACATCCTAGGGTCTTGAGGGAAGTGGCAGTAGGGATTGTGGATGCATTGGTAATAATTTTCCAAAACTCCCTGGACTCAGCAAAGGTCCCGGCAGACTGGAAAACTGCTAATGTAACACCCTTATTTAAAAGGGGCAGTAGACAGAAGGCTGGAAACTATAGACCGGTTAGCCTAACATCTGTGGTAGGTAAAATTTTGGAGTCCATTATTAAGGAGACAGTAACAGGACATTTGGATAAACATAATTTAATAGGACAAAGTCAGCATGGTTTTATGAAGGGGAAGTCATGTTTGACAAATTTGCTGGAGTTCTTTGAGGAAGTAACATATAGGGTGGATAAAGGGGAACCAGTGGACGTAGTGTATTTAGACTTCCAAAAGGCATTTGACAAGGTGCCACACAAAAGATTATTGCTTAAGATAAAAAATCACGGGATTGGGGGTAATATTCTGGCATGGATAGAGGATTGGCTATCTAACAGAAGGCAGAGAGTTGGGATAAATGGTTCATTCTCAGACTAGCAATCAGTAACTAGTGGTGTTCCGCAGGGGTCAGTGCTGGGTCCCCAACTCTTTACAATCTATATTAACGATTTGGAAGAGGGGACCGAGTGTAACATATCAAAGTTTGCAGATGATACTAAGATGGGAGGGAAAGTAGTGAGTGAGGAGGACATAAAAAACCTGCAAGGGGACATAGACAGGCTAAGTAAGTGGGCAGAGATTTGGCAGATGGAATACAATACTGGAAAGTGTGAGGTTATGCACTTTGGCAGGAAAAATCGTAGAGCAAGTTATTATCTTAATGGCAAGAAACTGGAAAGTACTGAAGTACAAAGGGATCTGGGGGTCCTGGTGCACGAAACTCAAAAGGTTAGTATGCAGGTGCAGCAAGTGATTAACATAAGAACATAAGAAATAGGAGCAGGAGTAGGCCAATCGGCCCCTCGAGCCTGCTCCACCATTCAATAAGATCATGGCTGATCTGATCCTAACCTCAAATCTTCTATCACTCTGCATCCCACCCGAACCCATGTGATCTCCCGGGAGAGGCGAAAAACCAGATAAAAGACCCAATGGCCAATTTGGGAGAAAAAAATCTGGGAAATTCCTCTCCGACCGATCTAGGCGATCGAAATTCTTCCAGGAGATCACTCTGTCCCTATATTTTCTACAGTACTTACCTTCTGTAAAGGCGATCTCCACCCCAGCCAGGAACAGGAATAAAACCATCTCCTGAAATCTAACACAGAATTAGAACACAGTAGGAGCAGAACCAGGCTACACGGCCCCTGGGCCCACTCCACTACCCACAGGGCCATGACCATTCCGAACCTAGACTCATGTCCAATTTCCTGCCCGCTCCCCATAACCCTTAATTCCCTTTACTTCTAGGAAACTATCTATTTCTGTTTTAAATTTATTTAATGATGTAGCTTCCACAGCTTTCTGGGGCAGCAAATTCCACAAACCTACCACCCTCTGAGTGAAGAAGTTTCTCCTCATCTCAGTTTTGAAAGAGCAGCCCCTTATTCTAAGATTATGCCCCCTAGTTCTAGCTTCACCCATCATTGGGATCATCCTCACCGCATCCACCCGATCAAGCCCCTTCACAATCTTATATGTTTCAATAAGATCACCTCTCATTCTTCTGAACTCCAATGAGTGGAGTCCCAATCTACTCAGCCTCTCCTCATATGACCACCCCCTCATCCCCGGGATTAACCGAGTGAACCTTCTTTGTACTGACTCGAGAGCAAGTATGTCTTTTCTTAAGTATGGACACCAAAACTGTATGCAGTATTCCAGGTGCGGTCTCACCAATACCTTGAACAACTGCAGCAATACCTCCCTGTTTTTATATTCCATCCCCCTAGCAATGAAAGCCAACATTCCATTGGCCTTCTTGATCACTTGCTGCACCTGCATACTAGCTTTTTGAGTTTCGTGCACCAGGACCCCCAGATCCCTTTGTACTACAGTACTTTCCAGTTTCTTGCCATTAAGATAATAACTTGCTCTATGATTTTTCCTGCCAAAGTGCATAACCTCACACTTTCCAGTATTGTACTCCATCTGCCAAATCTCTGCCCACTTACTTAGCCTGCCTATGTCCCTTTGCAGGTTTTTTATGTCCTCCTCACTCACTACTTTCCATCCCATCTTTGTATCATCTGCAAACTTTGATATGTTACACTCGGTCCCCTCCTCCAAATCGTTAATAAAGATTGTAAAGAGTTGGGGACCCAGCACTGACCCCTGCAGAACACCACTGGTTGCCAATCTGAGAACGAACCATTTATCCCAACTCTCTGCTTTCTGCTAGAGCGCCAATCCTCCACCCACGCCAGAATATTACCCCCAATCCCGTGATTCTTTATCTTGAGCAATAATCTTTTGTGTGGCACCTTGTCAAATGCCTTTTGGAAGTCTAAATACACTACGTCCACTGGTTCCCCTTTATCCACCCTGTATGTTACTTCCTCAAAAAACTCAAGTAAATTTGTCAAACATCACTTCCCCTTCATGAAACCATGCTGAGTTTGTCCTATTAAATTATGTTTATCCAAATGTACCGTTACTGTCTCCTTAATAATGGACTCTAACATTTTACCTACCACAGATGTTAGGCTAACAGGTCTATAGTTTCCAGCCTTCTGCCTACTACCCTTTTTAAATAAGGGTGTTACATTAGCAGTTTTCCAATCTGCCGGGACCTTTGCTGAGTCCAGGGAGTTTTGGAAAATTATTACCAATGCATCCACAATCCCTACCGCCACTTCCCTCAAGACCCTAGGATGCAAGCCATCAGGTCCAGGGGATTTATCTGCCTTGAGTCCCATTATTTTACCAAGTACCACTTCCTTAGTGATTTTAATCGTATTTAGTTCCTCCCCCACTAGAGCCCCCTGTTTGTCCAGTGTTGGGATATCCTTAGTGTCCTCTACTGTAAAGACTGATACAAAATAATTGTTCAGCATTTTTGCCATCTCCATGTTTCCCACCATTAATTTCCCGGTCTCATCCTCTAAGGGACCAACATTTACTTTAGCCACCCTTTTTCTTTTTATATAGGAGGCCAATGGAATGTTGGCTTTCATTGCTAGGGGGATAGAATATAAAAATAGGGAGGTATTGCTTCAGTTGTATAAGGTATTGGTGAGACCGCACCTGGAATACTGCATACAGTTTTGGTGTCCATACTTAAGAAAAGACATACTTGCTCTCGAGTCAGTACAAAGAAGGTTCACTTGGTTAATCCCGGGGATGAGGGGATGGACATATGAGGAGAGGTTGAGTAGATTGGGACTCTACTCATTGGAGTTCAGAAGAATGAGAGGCGATCTTATTGAAACATATAAGATTGTGAAGGGGTTGGATCGGGTGGATGCAGGGAGGATGTTCCCGATGATGGGTGAAACTAGAACTAGGGGGCATAGTCTTAGAATAAGGGGCTGCTCTTTCAAAACTGAGATGAGGAGGAACTACTTCACTCAGAGGGTGGTAGGTCCATGGAATATGCTGCCCCAAAAAGCTGTAGAAGCTACATCATTACATAAATTTAAAACAGAAATAGACAGTTTCCTAGTAGTAAAGGGAATTAAGGGTTACGGGGAGCGGGCAGGAATTTGGACATGAGTCTAGGTTCGGATCGGTCATGGCCCTGTGGGTAGCGGAGCGGACCCAGGGGCCGTGTAGCCTGATCCTGCTCCTATTTCATGTGTCTAATTCTGTTAGATTCAGGAGATGGTTCTGTGATAGTAGATTGGCGGTTAGGATCAGATCAGCCATGATCTTATTGAATGGCGGAGCAGGCTCGAGGGGCCGATTGGCCTACTCCTGCTCCTATTTCTTATGTTCTTATGCTGCGCCTCCCACCTAGGACACTCTCCTCTGGGTCTTCCACCCTAGGCCGCCATTGCCACGAGGACCGCCGAGAGCGGCGTTGGCAGCAGCGCAGGAGAAGCGCGCGAAACCTACAGGGCGCCGCCATTGCCACGAGAACCGGCGGGAGCGGCATCAGCAGCAGTGAGGGAGGAAGGAAAGCGCGGGAGACGCCATTTTAAACCACACCCAAAATGCCGAAGAGTGGCAGTATCACCGCATTTGACAATGAAGTCAAAGATTGGACGACATATGTCGAACGAATAGAGGTATACTGCAAGGCAAATGGGGTGTCAGATGACAAGAAAACGTCGGTATTGTTAAATTTAATGGGTGCAAAGACATATGGTTTATTACAAAATCTAGTAACCCCAACGAAGCCAATGGAAAAGAGTTTTGAAGACATAGTAACGATACTAAAGGAACATTTAAACCCCACACCGCTGCTGATAGCAGAAAGATTCAAGTTTCACAAACGGAACCAGCATAAGGATGAAAGCAATGCTGGTTATTTAACAGAACTGCGCAAACTATCGAAACACTGCCAGTTTGGAGCGGGACTGGCAGATACCTTAAGGGACAAGTTTGTGTGTGGGCTTCAAAGTGAAGGAACCCAGAAACGGCTTTTATCTGAAAAGGACCTTACGCTGGAAAAGGCTTTCAGCATTGCGGTATCATATGAAGCAGCAGCACGGGGCACTGCAGAGATACAACAGAGACCGCAAGAATATGGCACAAACGAAATGTCATATGGAACAGAGAAGTGCTATCGCTGTGGCAGAACAACACACGACCAGAATGATTGCTGGTTCAAAGACAAAGTGTGCAGACAGTGTGGAAAAGTAGGACACATAGCACGAGTCTGCAGGTCGGGAAAGAAAACCAGCAATAAGAAACCGACCAAAGGAAAGTACAAGAAGGTACATAAGATGACGGAGAATAGTTCAGATGAACAAAAGAGTGATAACGACTCCGAAAGCAGGGAACTGAGTTGTCTGAAACTACATAATGTGATCACAACGGAGGATCACCGAACCATTTGGGTCACTCTCAAGATAGCAGGAGTCCAGGTAAAGATGGAATTGGACACAGGATCAGCCCTAACAGTCATAAACCGACGGGACTACGAGCGGCTATTCTCACACATACCCTTGAGAGACACAAAAATTATTTTGAAGACGTACACGGGGCAAAAAGTCTACCCCAAAGGAAAAATAAGGGTGACCGTCATATATAACGGTAAGGAAACACCAAAACTAGACCTGTATGTATTGCAAGATGGAGGACCACCATTACTGGGACGTGAATGGATCCGGAAAATACAACTGGATTGGCATTCCATACAGGCACTGACTGTGGCTGACAAAAAGGATGACGACGTCACACCTGGGCGACTGTCAAAGATCCTAACTGATGCAAAAGAAGTGTTCCAGCAAGGACTCAGAACACTAAAAGACATGACAGCGATGATTAAAATTGAAGAAAACGCAAGCCCAAAATTTTTTAAGGCCAGACCGGTACCTTATGCGATCCGCCCAGCCGTCGAAGCAGAGCTGGAGAGTCTGGAACGTTCAGGTGTACTGTCCAAGGTAGACTGGAGCGAGTGGGCTACACCCATCGTCCCTGTGATGAAAAAGTCGTTGAGCAGCACGCCTGGGGAACCAAGGAAGGTTCGCATCTGTGGGGACTTTAAGGTAACAGTGAACCCGGTCCTTCACACCGTACAATATCCACTTCCGCGGATTGAAGATATTTTCGCCTCGCAATCTGGAGGGAAACGCTTCACTAAGATTGATCTGGCCCAGGCGTATCTGCAAATGGAGGTAGAAGAAGCATCAAAAAAATACCTCACAATCAACACCCATAAAGGTCTCTACCAATACAACCGTCTGGTATTCGGGGTAGCATCAGCTCCGGCTATTTGGCAGAGGGCAATAGAACAAGTCCTGCAAGGGATCCCAGGGACCCAGTGTTATTTGGACGACATCCTGGTCACGGGCGAAAATGACAGTGATCACCTCGCCAACCTGGAGCAGGTGCTCACTAGATTGCAGGAATATGGGCTCCGAGCTAACCGCCCCAAATGCGAGTTTTTTAGAAAACAGATCTCGTATTGTGGCCACGTTATCGATAAAGAGGGGTTACATAAGTCCCCAGAGAAGATTGAGGCAGTAGTCAAGGCTCCAGCACCGGAAAATGTGTCACAACTGAGGTCGTTCCTCAGGCTGGTAAACTACTACCATAAGTTCTTGCCAAATTTGTCTACAATACTACACCCACTGAACACCCTACTGCAAACTGGGGTGCCATGGAAGTGGAGTGACGAATGTAGACGAGCTTTCCAGAAGAGCAAAACACTAATCACATCGAAAGAGGTATTGGCCCATTACAACCCAGCATTACCAATTCGGTTGGCATGTGATGTGTCACCCTACGGCATTGGAGCGGTGCTGTCGCACAAATTCTCGGACGGCTCAGAGAGGCCAATAGCCTTTGCGTCACGATCACTAACCTCAGCCGAGCGTAACTACGCCCAGATTGACAGGGAGGCCCTCAGCCTAGTGTGGGGAGTGAAAAAGTTCAATCACTATCTGCACGGGCAGAAATTCACCTTGCTGACTGATCACCAGCCTCTTGTCTCCATTTTTAATCCGAAGAAGGGCGTTCCGGTAATGACTGCGCAACGACTACAAAGATGGTCACTTTTTCTAGGGGCGCACCACTATGAGATTGAATATAAGGGCGCGAAACAGCATGGAAATGCTGATGGGCTATCACGCCTGCCACTGCCTACTGCGGAGGAAGCACCAGCAGTGGATCCTGTCGAAATATTCCATTCGACTATAGTTGAATACCTACCGGTAACTAACGCTTGTATCGAAAAGGAAACCCGAAATGACCCGACACTGTCTCGGGTATATGATTTGACGGTGAAGGGATGGCCAGCACATGGCGACTCACTGTTGCCAGCATTCTCGACAAGGAGAGAACAGCTGTCAGTGTGCCGGGGGACCTTGATGTGTGGATCCCGAGTGGTAATTCCACCCAAGTTAAGGGATAGAGTGCTCAATGAGCTTCATGAGGGTCATCTGGGAGGGGTAAAAATGAAAAGCCTAGCCAGGGCTTATGTGTGGTGGCCGGGAATCGATAAACAAATCGAGGACCTGACCAAGAGTTGCTCAGGATGCCAGAAAGTCCAAAATGCACCACCACAGGCCCCTCTACACCCATGGGAGTGGCCCTCATCTCCATGGCAACGGGTGCATATTGATTTTGCTGGTCCATTCATGGACTCAATGTTTTTAATAGCCGTGGATGCGCACTCGAAATGGCCTGAGGTCATCAAAATGTCCTCCACCACCACGGAGAAAACTATTGCAGTCCTACGGACCATTTTTGCCAGGAATGGCTTGCCAGAGCAGATTTGCTCCGACAATGGACCACAGTTTGTGTCCGAAGAGTTCCGGAGGTTCTTGAAAAAGAATGGGGTAAGGCATTACACATCCGCCCCGTATCATCCAGCCACAAATGGATTGGCTGAGAGGTTTGTACAAACCTCTAAGAAGGCAATAAAGGCTATGTACAATGACAACATTCCGCTGCAGCACAAGGTGGACAATTTTCTGTTCGCCTACCGGAATGCGACACATGCAGTCACCAACCAGGCCCCAGCCATGATGTTCTTTAACCGAAGGTTAAGATCTCGCCTGGATTTGCTCAGACCAAACGTACGAAGAGATGTTGAGAGTAAGCAATTCCAGC
The DNA here is from genome assembly GCF_052327205.1 of Somniosus microcephalus. Lineage (NCBI taxonomy): Eukaryota > Metazoa > Chordata > Chondrichthyes > Squaliformes > Somniosidae > Somniosus > Somniosus microcephalus. Next base: position 172,016,155 of record NC_140989.1, on the reverse strand, counting down.
ACATCCATGAGAAGCCAACAAGGAGCTTCAATGTAGGGCAACCAGTCTTGGCCCGCGACTACCGAACAGAAAAATGACAGCCAGGAATGATATGCACACGGCAGGGCCCACTAATGTACACAGTGGACGTTGGGGAGAGCATCGTGAGACGCCATGCTGACCAGATCCTAGAGTCACAGGAACAAGTCAACCCCATGCCTCGCCCATGTGTACCTGGTGATGAACCCGACGTACAGGTCGCATCTACCCCAGAAACAGTAGCATCGGAAGCTGATGAACCAACCGACGACAGGGGGCCAGAATCGCCTCCGCACCAAGAGCAAGACACTCGGGAAAGGCGCTATCCAGAAAGGATCAGGAAGCCTCCCCAAAGACTGAATATATAAATAGACTATTTTCAGCTAATGTTGCATGTTAAAAGTGTTAATTGTAATTAGTTTGATATTTAATTGTTAAATGAGTGTTATGGTACTGTTAATCTAAAAGGGGAGGAATTGTAATGTATATACCTTTAAGTGGGGAACTATCTTTTACAACTCATGTATACTGCAGTACCGGCAGTGACCACACCTGTATATAACACTGAGTAGTAATCTGTACAGATCAGTTGCAGTGTGAGCCACGTTGAGTAAACACCTATTGTACCGTTCTCCACAGTCTGTGTCTTCTTATACACGGACGCAACACACAGTCTTCAACTTTTCCACTGAAAAGAAGCCGACCACTTTCTCAAATCCGGTAAAAGAAGAAAACGACTACTCAAATTTCCTTCTTCTTGCTGTTTTCAATCACAGGACCCAGCCATCAAGACATTCATTATTCCTTGCCGATATTACTATGTTTTGCCTTTTATCTTCCTTTTATTTTCCTTCTTTCCTCTTTCACTTTTATTCCGTTCTCTTTTCCCATCTTATGGCCGCTCAAGTGCCATACTATAGATGGAAACAGTCTGTCTTTCCTCCACCAAAATGGCAGCGCACAAACCGTCACCCGTCACCGAGAAAAAGCCTCACAGCTGCCACCAAACGGCGCACAGACGGGGCCGCTGGAACTCATTCGGGCCGGAGACCGTTCTTCAACTTTAGAAACCATACAGCATGCTCACCCACAGCATCTCCCGACTCCGCTTCTGTCGACCAACCGCTTCCCCCTAGGTCCCCCGCCTGGGGCCCTCCGTGCTGGGCCTCCCGCCTAGGACACTCACCTCTGGGTCTTCCACCCTATGCACTGGGCCCTCCGCACTGGCATTCCCCGCGAGCAGCCGGGGTGTGGAGCAGCCCGTTCACACATCGAGCAGAGCTGAGCTGCTGAGAATCTCGCAGCCTGTGTGCCTCTCTCCACATTTACTGTGACTGTCTACTGTTTAAAATCTAAATTTCCCCAGCTTTTTTTTTTGAGTCAAACATATTTATTTAAATAATGGTAGTACTTGTTACAACTCATCAATTACATAATAAATCCATTACATTCATTAGCCGCAATAAAACAAAGCCTTAAAAACAGCTTTAGGATTAACAGTACAAATGCAGTGGTAAATTTTACAGACAAATCAACAATATTAACAGTACAGGTACCCATAGTGAAAAACAATTTTACACCAGTCCTATTGGCAATCTAGTGACTCTTCGTTTTTACCTGTTGTCTTTTTTTTTTATTTTAACATTCAAGTACAACAGTACTTATACAACTCATCAATTACATAGTAAATCCATTACATTAATTGACCACAAAAAAAGCCTCAAAAACAGCTTCATGGTCAACAATATAAATAATACATTTTTACAGGTAAATCAATAATGTTTACAGTACAAACTGCCATGATTTAATAAACCAAGAAAAGAAAGAACCCGTATACGCCAGTCCTACTGGCATCGCTCAATCATTCATTCCTCCGTTCGTTCGTTCGCTCAAGCGTAACTTCCATTGTGCATGTCTGCATGCGTGTGTGTCATTTGTCTACCTGCGTGCATTCGTTCATCTGTCCTGGCAGGCCTCACGCTCACCCAATAGGATGCCGGCCTTCATCCTGGGGAGCGAGAGCCCTTCATTCGGTCGAACATAAGTTCCATTGTGTATGCGTGTGTGCGTGCTTATTATTTGTGTCCGCATGCGTGCGTTCACTTGAGCATTCGTTCGTCCGTACATTGAGGAAGGCTTTAACACTAAATAACACCACAATATACAAAGTCCCCCCGTATACGCCAGTCCTACTGGCATTGCTCAATCATTCAGTCATTCATTCCTCCGTTCATTCGTTCGTTCGCTCAAGCGTAAATTCCATTGTGCATGTCTGCGTGCATGCGTGTCATTTGTCTATCTGCGTGCATGCATGCGTTCGTTCATCCGTCCTGGCAGGCCTCACGCTCACCCAATAGGATGCCAGCTTTCATCCTGGGGAGCGAGGGCCCTTCATTCGGTCGAACGTAAGTTCCATTGTGTATGCATGTGTGCGTGCATATTATTTGTGTCCGCATGCGTGCATTCACTTGAGCATTCGTTCGTTCGTCCGTACATTGAGGAAGGCTTTAACACTAAATAACACCACAATATACAAAGTCCCATAACCATATCAGAAATCAATTGAAACTTCAAATAAATTACTTTTAACCAGAAACCTGAAAATTCTTCAACAAAACAAGTAAATACCAGTTCTACGCCAGTCCTATTGGCACTCTAATAACTCCTCATTTTCACTTGATGTTATCTAACCATATAATGTCATGATCCTTGTCCACAGTCTTCAACTTTTCCACTGAAAAGAAGCCGACCACTTTCTCAAATCCGGTAAAAGAAGAAAACGACTACTCAAATTTCCTTCTTCTTGCTGTTATCACTCACAGGACCCAGCCATCAAGACATTCATTATTCCTTGCTGATATTACTATGTTTTGCCTTTTATCTTCCTTTTATTTTCCTTCTTTCCTCTTTCACTTTTATTCCGTTCTCTTTTCCCATCTTATGGCCGCTCAAGTGCCATACTATAGATGGAAACAGTCTGTCTTTCCTCCACCAAAATGGCAGCGCACAAACCGTCACCCGTCACCGAGAAAAAGCCTCACAGCTGCCACCAAACGGCGCACAGACGGGGCCGCTGGAACTCATTCGGGCCGGAGACCGTTCTTCAACTTTAGAAACCGTACAGCATGTTCACCCACAGCATCTCCCGACTCCGCTTCTGTCGACCAGCCGCTCCGCCCTAGGCCCCCCGCCTGGGGTCCTCCGTGCTGGGCCTCCCGCCTAGGACACTCTCCTCTGGGTCTTGCACCCTAGACCTTCTGTACTGGGCCCTCCGCACTGGGCCCTCCGCACTGGCATTCCCCGTGAGCAGCCGGGGTGTGGAGCAGCCCGTTCACACATCGAGCAGAGCTGAGCTGCTGAGAATCTTGCAGCCTGTGTGCCTCTCTCCACATTTACTGTGACTGTCTACTGTTTAAAATCTAAATTTCCCAGCTTTAAGCAGGGTTATAAAGGGATATACAAGGCCTACAATTCAGAGCAGCTGAAGGCAGTTAATTAGAGAAACTAGACTAAACTGGTTCTTCTGTAGCAGAACCCAGCAAGCTCCTTTGTTTCAGGGCCTATAAAAACAGACTTTGCAGTACGATTTTGCACTGGAGTGCGGTTTAAACAGAGTGCTGCCAGTTGGGTGAGGAGTGGAAGGAGGAGTTCCCTTGCTTCGCCTTTGTTTTTCTTAACTTTTCACCTTGTACGAATTAATTCTTACTTTGCACCAAAGAAAGAGTCCGAGAGTGGGAGCAGTCATATAACAACAACTGCGAAACCACTAAAGTGACATCACAACCAGGGAAGGAGCTGATTGGTAAGTAGGACATGGTGAGTATTTCTACACTCTAGTCGTTAAAGTGAAAGTAAGGTCCCTAGTTTAGAGTAAGTAGTGTTTAAAGGGAAGTAAGGTCCCTAGTGTATTTAATATTCTTTAATTTAAAGAAAGTAAAGGGAGTAAATTTAAGGGTAGGACATGGCAGGGCAGCTTGGCACCGTGCAATGCTCCTCCTGTGGTATGTGGGAAGTCAGGGACACTTTCGGTGTCCAGGGCGAACACATGTGCAGGAAGTGTCTCCAGCTGCAGCTACTCGAAATCAGTGTTTCAGAGTTGGAGCTGCAGCTGGAGTCACTGTGGAGCTTCCGCGAAGCTGAGATCTTCGTGGATAGCATGTTTAACGAGGTGGTCACACCGCAGGTAAAGAGTGCACAGGCAGACAGGAAATGAGTGACCGCCAGACAGAGCAAAAGAACTAGAAAGGTAGTGCAGGAGTTCCCTGGGTCCATCTCCCTCTCCGACAGATTTTCCGTTTTTGGATACTGATGGGGGGAGATGGTTTCTCAGGGAATGCAGCAAGAGCCAAGTCCGTGGCACTACAAGTGGCTCAGCTGCACAGGAGGGGAGGAAACAGAGTGGGAGAGCAATAGTGATAGGGGATTCTATTGTAAGGGGAACAGATAGAGGTTTCTGTGGCTGCAGACGTGACTCCAGGATGGTTTGTTGCCTCCCTGGTGCCAGGGTCAAGGATGTCACTGAACGGCTGCATGGCATTCTGAAGGGGGAGGGCAAACAGTAAGAGGTCATGGTTCACATTGGTACCGACGACATGGGTAAAAAGAGGGATGAGATCCTGCAACAAGAATTTAGGGAGCTAGGTAGCAGATTAAAAAGCAGGACCTCAAAAGTTGTAATCTCTGGATTACTCCTGGTGCCACGTGCTAGTGAGTATAGGAATAGTAGGGTAGAGCAGATGAATGCGTGGCTAAAGAGTTGGTGCAGGTGGGAGGGCTTTATTTTCCTGGATCACTAGGTCTGCTTCTGGGGAAGGTGGGACCTATACAAGTCGGACGGGTTGCACCTGAACCGGAATGGGATCAACATCCTTGCGGGGAGGTTTGCTAGTACTGTTGGGGTGGGTTTAAACTAACTTGGCAGGGGGATGGGATACGGAGTGGAGCTATAGTAGGGGGGCAATGCACAGCCAAATATAGAGGAAAAAACAAGTCAGCCTGGAAGGCAGAGCAAATGTGCAATGGCACAAGGGTGTATGGCAAGGCTGGATGGCATTTATTTTAATGCAAGGAGTCTTGCGAGTAAGGCAGATGAATTGAAGGTGTTGATGAACACATGGGAGTATGATATTGTTGCTATCACAGAGCCATGGTTGAGGGAGGGGCAGGACTGGCAGCTCAATATTCCAAGGTATAGAATCTTCAGGCGAGACAGAGGGGGTTGTAAAAGAGGAGGGGGTGTTGCAATATTAATAAAGAAGTCAATTACTGCTGTAAGGAGGGATGATATCTTAGCAGGTTCCTCTAATGAGGCCATATGGGTAGAGCTTAAAAACAAAAAGGGGGCAAGCACTTTGCTGGAAGTGTGCTATAGGCCCCCAAACAGTCAGGGGGAGATAGAAGAACAGATATGTAGGCAAATCTCAGAAGTGTAGAAATAATAGGGTAATAATAGTAGGGGATTTCAACTTCCCCAATATTAACTGGGATAGTCAGAGTGAAAGGCTTAGAGGGTGCGGAATTCTTAAAGTGCATCCAGGAGAGTTTTTTGAGCCAGCATGTAGAATGTCCTACAAGAGAGTGGGCAGTACTGGACCTAATTCTAGGGAATGTAGCCGGGCAAGTGGTAGAAGTGTCAGTAGGAGAGCATTTTGGTGACAGTGACCATAATTTGGTGAGATTCAAGGTATCTGAGAAAAGGACAAAGATGGAACGGAAATAAAGGTTCTAAATTGGGGGAAGGCCAATTTTAATATGATAAGGCGGGACCTGGCCAAAGTGGATTGGGATCAGCTACTTGTAGGAAAATCCACATCAGAGCAGTGGGAGCCTTTCAGAAAGGAAATAGAGAGAATACAATGGCAACATGTTCCCGTAAAGGTCAAGGGTGGGACCAACAAGCCCAGGGAACCCTGGATGTCAAGGGATATACAAAAATGGATTAGGAAAAAAAGGGAGGCTTTTGGCAGATACAAAGGACTAAAAACAGTGGAAGCCCTAGCGGAGTATAAAAAGTGCAGGGGGGTACTTAAAAAAGAAATTAGGAGAGCGAAGATGAGGCATGAAAAAACACTGGTGGGCAAAATAAAGGAAAATCCCAAGGTGTTTTATAAGTATATTAAGGGCAAGAGGATAACCAGGAAAACAGTAGGGCCCATTAGGGACCAAAGTGGCAATCTGTGTGTAGAGCCGGAAGATGTAGGTGAGGTTTTAAATGAATATTTTGCATCTGTGTTCACGATGGAGAAGGATAGTGTAGACATAGAGATCAGGCAGAGGGATTGTGATATACTTGAACAAATTAGTATTGAGAGGGAGGAGGTACTAGCGATTTTAGCGGGCTTAAAAGTGGATAAATCCCCAGGCCCAGATGAGATGTATCCCAGGCTGCAGTGTGAGGCAAGGGAGGAGATTGCAGGGGCTCTGACACAAATTTTCAGAACCTCTCTGGCCACAGGGGAGGTGCCAGAGGGCTGGAGGACAGCTAACATAGTACCATTTTTCAAGAAGGGTAGTAGGGATAAACCAGGGAATTACAGGCCTGTGAGCCTAACATCAGTGGTAGGGAAATTATTGGAAAAAATTATGAGGGACAGAATTAGTCTCCACTTGGAGAGGCAAGGATTAATTAAGGATAGTCAGCATGGCCTTGTCAGGGAGAGATCATGTCTAACCAATTTGATTGAATTTTTCGAGGGGGTGAATAGGTGTGTGGATGAGGGTAGTGCAGTTGATGTAGTCTACATGGACTTCAGTAAGGCTTTTAACAAAGTCCCACATGGGAGACTGGTCAAGAAGGTAAGAACCCATGGGATCCAGGGCAATTTGGCACATTGGGTCCAAAATTGGCTTAGTGGCAGGAGGCAGAGGGTGATGGTCAAAGGTTGTTTATGTGACTGGAAGCCTGTGTCCAGTGGTGTACTGGATCCTTTTCAGTTTGTAGTGTACATTAATGATTTAGATATGAATGTAGGAGGTATGATCAGTAAGTTCGCAGATGACACAAAAATTGGTGGAGTGCTAAATAGTAAGGAGGGAAGCCTCATGCTACAGGACGATATAGCTGGGTTGGTTAGATGGGCAGAACAGTGGCAAATGGAGGTGATGCATTTTGGGAGGACTAACAAGGCAAGGGAATACACAATGAATGGTAGGACCCTAGGAAGGACAGAGGATCAGAGGGACCTTGGTGTGCATGTACATAGATTCTTGAAGGCAGCAGGACAGGTAGATAAGGTGGTTAAAAAGGCATATGGAGTACTTGCCTTCATTAACCGAGGCATAGAATATAAGAGCAGGGAGGTTATGATGGAGCTGTACAAAACGCCAGTTAGGCCACAGCTGGAATACTGTGTGCAGTTCTGGTCGCCACACTATAGGAAGGATGTGATTGCATTGGAGAGGGTGCAGAGGAGATTCACCAGGATGTTACCTGGGCTGGAGTGCTTCAGCTATGAAGAGAGACTGGACAGGCTGGGGTTGTCTTCCTTAGAGAAGAGAAGGCTGAGGGGGGACCTGATTGAGGTGTACAAAATTGAGGGGCATAGATAGGGTAGATAGAGAGGAACTTTTCCCCTTAGTAGAGGGGTCAATAACCAGGGGGCATAGTTTCAAGATAAGGGGCAGGAGGTTTAGAGGGGATTTGAGGAAAAACTTTTTCACCCAGAGGGTGGTTGGAATCTGGAACTCACTGCCTGAAAGGGTGGTAGAGGCAGGAACCCTCACAACATTCAAGAAGCATTTAGATGAGCACTTGAAACGCCATAGCATACAAGGCTACGGACCAAGTGCTGGAAAATGGGATTAGAATAGGCAGGGCTTGATGGCCGGCGTGGACACGATGGGCCGAAGGGCCTCTTTCTGTGCTGTATAACTCTATGGGGGAAAAATTGGGTGAGTAGCGCCACCTGTTAGCGCCTAAAGAGGCAGTCAGTGGCTGTAGCGCCACTGGCTGCGCCGCCCGCGATATTCAGCAGGGGCGCTAATGGTGGCGTTAGCCTTTTGCGCTGCGCCGCCACCGATGACTTCATCGGTGTGCGCAGTGCCCCATTCGCGCCCCGATCGCGATATTTGGTAGTGAACGCCGCTGTAGCGCCGTTCGCTACCCGCGCCCGGTTCACGGGGCCTTGCTGCGCCGGCAGAGGCGCAAGTTAAGGTGGAGGTGCGGGGCGGCTGCTTTTTCGGCTGCCGCCTGCCAGCACCTCCATCCCCGGCCTCCTGATCACCCCCCCGCGGCATTGCCGGCTGTTTCTCGAGAGCCCGGCACTTCTCCTTGGTGCCGGGCTCTTTTGCCGGCACTCGCGATCGGGGCTCGCGCTGTTGCAGGCCCCTCCCCCTTAACAGTGGGAGGAAGGCCTGCAGTACCGCAGCGTGCCGTGCCGCAGCGTGTGGCGCTGCGGCACGTAGCGCTGTGAAATTCACTTTCAACGCCTCGAGCTTTGCCCCGTCTCCCTCTAGGGGCACTTCAACTGAATTTGCGGTGATCGCTAATGCGGCGATCGCGGCGCTAAATCCAGCGTCCAGGTGAACTTTGCGCCGCTTGGGCGCCTCAGGCCAATTTCTAGGCCTTTGACTCTATGCTCTTTCCCCATAGCCCTGCAAATTTTTCCTTTTCAAGTATATATCCAATTCTCTTTTGAAAGTTACTATTAAATCTACTCCAACCATCTTTTCTGCCAGTGTTTTCCAGATTAGAACATCTCGCTGCATAGAAAAAATTCTCCTAATCTCCCCTCTGGTTCTTTTGGCAATTATCTTAAATCTTTGGTTACCGACCATCTTGCCTTTGGAATCAGTTTCTCCCTATTTTCAAAGTGTGTCATAATTTTGAACACCGCTATAAAATCTCCCCATAATCTCTCTGCTGAGGAAAAGGGTGATTATGTCACTGCTTCCATTCCAGTTGATTATTTCTCAACAGTTCTTGTGGCCTCGTCAGTTGTGCAAGGACTGAAACAATTATGTAATTCTTTTGAAACATAAATACTGAGAAAGATTTGCGGAAATAAATCACTCGAAAATGGTTTCTCCCTTCTGCTCCCAAAACTAAAGTGAAAATATAATTACTATTTATTTACTAACATACAAAAAGATGGGCAGGAAAAGAGCTGGTTTGTCAAGCCGGTCCCACATTTATGATGGCCGGAGCGTCACGGCTAGATACTTCCTAACCCCTCCACAGCCATGTAGTCTCCTGGGAGAGGCAAGAAAAAACAGAGAAAAACCTAGGGCCGATAAGGGAAAATAATACTCTGGAAAATTCTTCTCTGACCTACATCAGGCGATCGAAACCAGTCCAGGAAATCACATGGGCCACCCCCCCCACACTCTTTTTTGAATAGTCCCACGTGATCTTTTGTGGCCTCCTGAGGGAGATCAGAAAACCACACTATACCTAGAACTAAATTCTACTCACGGCTGTACACTGGGTGAAAAAAGAGCGGAAAATTGGTGATCAACCATCGCGTCCGATCTGCTTTGACCTGGGTTTTCCAATGGACAGGTGTGAATGGCACAGGAAGCCTGAGCTGCTCCAAAGGTACTGGAGAAGGCCATTCAGCTTCTCGAGCCGGTTACATCATTTAATTATGGATTATCTCTCTGCTGAGGTGTGATAAATGGCAGTTGGCAAGATTACCTGTAAACATCTGACATGATTCTTTGACTATATAAGCTGTGTCTTTATGCATTTCTCCACTTCACCTGAAGAAGGAGCAGTGCTCCGAAAGCTTGTGATTTCAAATAAAGCTGTTGGACTATAACCTGGTGTTGTGTGACTTCTTACATCATTTAATTAGATCATGGCTGATCTGTATCTTAACTCCATTTTTCCGCCTTGGCTCTGTAATCCTTAATACCCTTGCCTAACAAAAATCTATCTATCTCAGTTTTGAATTTTTCAATTGGCTGGGCCTCAACAGCTTTTTGGGGGAGAGAGTTCCAGATTTCCACTACCCTTTGTGTGAAGAAGTGCTTTCTGACATCGCTCCTGAATGGTCTAGCTCTAATTTTAAGGTTATGCCCCCTTGTTCTGGACCCCCACCAGAGGAAATAGTCTCTCCCTATCCACCCTCTCAATTCCTTTAATAATTATATCATAGAATGATACATCAGTGAAGAAAGCCATTTGGCCCATCCTGTCTGTGCCAGCTCTTTGAAAGAGCTCTTCAATTAGTCCCACTCCCCTGCTCTTTCCCCGTAGCCCTGCAAATTTTTCCTTTTCAAATATTTATCCAATTTCCTTTTGAAAGTTACCATTGAACCATCATCCACTACCCTTTCAGGCTGACATTAGAGTGCTGTACTGAAGGAATGCTGCACTGTCAGCGGTGCTGTCTTTCAGATGAGACATTAAACCGAGGCCCCGTCTGCCCTCTCAGGTGGACATAAAAGATCCCACGACATGATTTCAAAGAAGAGCAGGGGAGTTCTCCCTGGTATCCTGGCCAATATTTATCCCTCCGATAACATCAGTAAAACAGATTATCTGGCCATTTTCACATTGTTGTATGTGGGACCTTGCTGTGCACAAATTGACTGCCTTGTTTCCTACATTATAACAGTGACTACACTTCAAAAGTACTTCATTAGTTTTGGAACGTCCTGAGGGCATGTAAGGCACTACATAAATGCAAGTTTTTCTATCTTTTGAATTGGATCTTTTTTTGTACCCTTTATGGTAGCCCTCACCTTTCAATCCACTTTGCTAGCATTGCCTCTTCTCCCTGTCCCCTGGACATGAGCAGTCAGCTACCTCGCGAAGCAGCAGGAAGTGCACAATTTTCCTCCAACAGAAAGTGCAGGTGCCCACTCTAAGAAGCTGTACCAGTAAATTTCTGCTCTTGCCCAGGACATCCACAACTTTAAGAATCCCTGCGCTCCCGGGTCCGCACACCCGCTGGTGACTGAACGCCTCCCCCCCCCCCCCCTCACCCACCCTGTGCGAGGCAATTATTTAAATTATGCAAATTACCTGACCCCCCCGCATAGAATCGAGAGATCTCAGGTGGACATGAGTGCTGGGAGTGCAGGCCATTTTTTGGCCCAACTTCTCCATGATGTCACCCGATGGGAGTCCAAAACTACAGGCCATAAATATGAGACAGTCACCAACAAATCCAATAGGGAATTCAGGAGAAACTTCCTTACCCAAATAGTGGTTAGAATGTGGAACCTGCTACCACAGGGAGAGGTTGAGGTGAATAGTAAAGAAGCATTTAAAGGTAAGCTAGATAAGTACATGAGGGAGAAAGGAATAGAAGGATATACTGATAGGGAGAGATGAATTAAGGTGGGAGGAGGCTCGTGTGGATCATTAACACCGGCATAGACTTGTTGGGCCAAATAGCCTGTTTTTGTGCTGTAAATTCTAGGTCATTCTATATAATGTACAGTAATGTCATGGCTACAATGCAAACTATAAGTGGCAAAGAGACTGGAAGGATAGTGAGAGCCTTCTTGGAGATAAATACCTCAACCTCTGAGACAACAACTTGCATTTATATAGAACCTCTAACATAGTGAAATGTCCCAAGGGACTTTCCAGGAGTGTAATCAAACAAAAATTGACAGCGAGCCAAAGAATGAGACATTAGAACAGGTAACGGTAACAGAGGTGGGTTTTAAGCAGAGTCTTAGAGGAGGAGAGGTGGTGAGGTTTGGGGAGGGAATTTGAGGGTTTAAGGCCTTGGTGCCTGAAGGCACGACCACCAATTTTGGGGTGAAGGAATTGAGGGATGCACAAGAGGCCAGAGTTGGAGGTACGCAGAGTTCTCGAAGGCTTGTAGGACTGGAGATGATTACAGAGATAGGGAGAGTGAGGCCGTGGAGTCAAAAATATCCAACAACAACAACCGTATAGCGCCTTTAACTTAGTAAAATGTCCCAAGGTGCTTCACAGAAGCGTTATCAAACAAAATTTGACACCGAGCCACATAAGGAGATATTAAGGCAGATTAGGTAGGTTTTAAGGAGTGTCTAAAAGGATGAAAGAGAGGTATAAGAGGCAGAGAGGTTTAGAGTGGGAATTCCAGTGCTTCAGGCCTAGGCAGCTGAAGGCACAGCCGCTTCTGGTGCAGCGATTAAAATCAGGGATGCTCAAGAGGCCAGATATCTCGGAGAGTTGTAAAGTTGGGGGAGATTACAGAGATAGGGAGGGGTGAGGCCATGGAGGGATTAGAAAACAAGTGTGAGAATTTTTAAATTGAGGCGTTGCTTAACCGGGACCCAGTGTTGGTCAGTGAGCACAGGGGTGATGGGTGAATGGAACTTAGTGCGAGTTAGGACACGGGCAGCATAATAAAAGTTGGCCGCACAGAATTGCATGCAACTTGATGGCCAGGGAATAAATAGAGTTATAGAACAGGAGTTTAAAAAGATGGTTAAAAATAAAGTGAGAGGAACTGTATTAAAAATGAGTTAATCTGTCTGTACAGCAATGCACACAGTGTCCGTAATCAAACAGGGGAGCTGGAGGCAAGCATGTGTTGCCAGGAACCAGACATAGTAGGGATTACTGGGACATGGCTACAGAAAAATCAGGACTGGGAATTAAACGTTGCAGGGTGTATCATATTTAGAAAAAAGAGAGGGGGGAAGGGGAGGTGGAGTCGCTGTACTTATAAGGGCTAATATAATGGCAGTAGAAAAAAGTGACGCAGCTATCAGCAAGACAGAAATAGAATCCATGTGGATAGAGATAAAAAATAATAAAGGAATAATCACACTAATAGAGGTAGTCTACAGACCACCTAATAGTGGAAGGGAGGTGGAGGAAGAAATATGCAAACAAATTAGGAAATGAGTAAAAAACATAGAATAATAATCATGGGGGATTTCAACTACTCCAATATTAATTGGACAGAAGAGGTAGGTAAAGGGAATAAGGGAATGGATTTCCTACAATGTGTACAGGACTCCTTTCTAACCCAGTATCTAAAAAGCCCAAGGGAGGATTTGCTATTGGATCTAGTAATGGGGAATGAACCAGAGCAGATAAGAGAAGTAAAAGTAGGGGAACATCTAGGCAATAGTGACCATAATATAATACGCTTTAAGGTAATAATTGAGAAGGACATAGTTATGACAAAGACCAGGGTAATAGATTGGAGAAAAGCTGATTTTGAGGGGCTGAGAATAGAACTTGAGATAATATAATGGACAATTATATTGGCAAACAATGATGTAGAACAGCAATGGGAAACATTTAAAACGGTGTTCAATAGAATCTAGAAAAAATATATCTGCTAATAAACAAGAACAAACTAAATGCTAATGAGACACCGTAAGGGGAAAATTGAGGGTAAGGAAAGAGGCATACATTAAGTACATGGACAGCAGGGGAGAGCACGATAAGAGAGAATGTGAAGGGATTAGGAGAGAAGTCAAAAAACAATTAAGAAGGCAAAGAGGAACTATGAAATTAAATTATCAAGGAACATACAACAAAATAGTAAAATATTTTACAGGCACATCAATAAAAAAAGAAAGGTCAGGATGGGAATAGGGTCACTAAGGGATGGATAGGATAATGCCACACAGCAATAGAGAGATGGCAGAGATATTACATAATTACTTTGCTTCAGTGTTTAACAGAGAGGTAGAACAGGTGGAGATGACATTGGATGATGATACTAGTAATGAGTTAACTGCATTTAAAATAAAACGAGGAGATATATTAAATAAACTAATGAAACTCAAAGTGGATAAAACCCCTGGTCCGGATGGATTACATCTGCACATTTTAAAAGAATCTAGGGAAGAAATAGTAGAGGCATTACTACACATATTTAATAATTCGTTAGAAAAAGGTGTAGTGCCAGAGGACTGGTGGATAGCTAACGTGATACGTATATTTAAGAAGGGGGATAGAACATGTCCAGGGAACTATAGACGAGTCAGTTTAACATCCATGGTAGGAAAAATAATGGAATCCCTACTAAAGGAGAAAATAGAAGAACATCTAGAAATGAAAAATATAATAATAAATAGTGAGCATGGATTTTAAAAGGGAAAGTCTGGTTTGACCAACCTAATTGAATTTTTTGATGAGATAACAGAGAGAGTAGACAAGGGTAATGCAGTAGATGTAATTTATCTAGATTTTCAAAAGGTCTTCGATAAGGTACCACATAATAAACTAATGAATAAGGTCAGGGGACAAGTAGCCAAATGGATAGCTAGCTGGCTTCAAGGCAGAAAGAGTAGGGATAAAGGGTAGCTAATCAGAGTGGCAGAAGGTGGGAAGTGGTGTTCCACAAGGATCAGTGCTGGGTCCACTGTTGTTCACAATTTATATTAACAACTTAGACTTTGGAATAAAAAACACAATTTCTAAATTTGTGGATGACACCAAATTGGGGAGCATAGTCAATACTGAGGAGGACGGCAACAAATTGCAGGAAGACATTAATAAACTTGCAGAATGGGCATATAATTGGCAAATGACATTCAACACAGATAAAGATGAGGTATTACATTTTAGTAAGAAAAATAGGGAGGTCACATATTACTTGGAAAATAAGAATCTAAATGGGGTAGAGGAGCAAAGGGATCTGGGAGTACAAGAACACAAATCACTAAAAGTATCGACACAGGTTAGCAAGGCCATAAAAAAGCAAACCAAACACTAGGGTTTATTTCTAGAGAGATAGAATTGAAAAGTAGTGAAGTTATGCTAAACTTGTATCTATCCTTGATTAGATCACACTTGGAGTACTGTGTGCAATTCTGGTCACCATATTATAAAAAGGATATAGAGGCACTGGAGAGGGTGCAGAGAAGATTTACAAGGATGATACCAGAAATGCGAGGGTACAACAACCAGGAAAGGATGAACAGGCTGGGTCTCTTTTCTCTTGAAAAGAGAAGGCAGAGGGGTAACCTAATACAGGTCTTTAAAATTATGAAAGGTTTTGATAGAGTAGATCCAAAGAGAGTGTTTCCACTTGTGGGGAAGAGCAAAACTAGAGGTGATCAATATTGACAAGATAGTCACCAAGAAATCCAATAGGGAATTCAGAAGAAACTTCTTTACCCAGAGAATGGTGAGAATGTGGAACTCGCTACCACAGAGAGTGGTTGAAGCAAATAGTATAGATGCATTTAAGGGGCGGTTAGATAAGCATATGAGGGAGAAGGGAATAAAGGGTTATGCTGCTAGGGTTAGATGAGGAAAGACGGGAGGAGGCTCGAGTGGAGCATAAACACCGGCACAGACTGGTTGGGCCGAATGGTCTGTTTCTGTGCTGTATATCCTATGTAATCCAATGTATTGTCAGTTGCAAATATTCCACAGACAGAGGTTGCTGTGAGTTGTATTTTTAAGTTCTTTATAGTTCCTGTGTGGTTAAGCCTGCCTTACAAAGCAAGGAGTTATTTCCCTCCACACAGAGGACAGTGACCATGAGAAACCACTGAAGAACATGCTACATCCGCTCTGTTTTCTCTTCTGATGTGCCAGCTTCAGCTTTCTAGCACATGCCTCCTGTTTTGTGTGCTCTTTTGAAGCTGTTGGGCCCCAACGTCTTCAGGTTGCCACCCCGGCATTACCACTGCACTCATATTTCACGGTGTATTTCTCTTGAGTCTTCTTGATGTGGACCAGTCCATCACTGGTGTTGATACTAACAAGAACTTTGTGGTGTTGTTGAAAACTTTTGCCCATAGACCAGTTGCTGCACTTCAATAGTAATCCATTGTGCAAAATACTTTGATTCATTTTAATGTCATCAGGCGCTAGTAGTCATATTATTGCAAAACTCTCAAACCACCTTGTCCAATTCCCTTGAATGCAAGACAAATTGTTTGTATATAAGCCTTGTTTTTGTGCTCCAGGCAAGTCCTGTGCAAGGCGAAGCTAGCCTGCAGCATACTTTGCTAACTGCGTGCAATTCTGTAGGGTTAGGACTTTTGAATAATCAGTAGAAGGTCCCAGCAAAGCCTTTGGCCTTGCAAGGCTACCCTAATGGAAGGTGCAAAATCAAGCTAGCAGCTCAAATTTAAAGGGATGTGTCCACTTAAAGGGAAGTGGCTGACCGAGGGTTGCGGGAGGGGGGTATCAAATATTGTTTTAACCTTTTAAAAGAAAAGGTTCCAAATAGTTTTCAAATATTTGTTAGTCTTTGCCAAAATCAATGGTGAGAAGCAGAGGCGGCTCTTCAGGTGAGGCTGCCTCACCTAGTATTATGCATGCAGGCAAGCAGGGAGTCAATGGCACTGTCAGCACAAGGGTGCTAACAGCCAGCAGGCAGAAGAGACTTTCATCCCATGAGTCTGGGCTGGGTTTAAACCCAGGTGCCGGAGGTAAGAGGACAGTACCTAACGCAACTGTGCCAACTACTGTTATGTATTATGTGTTCTATTGTGTGTTCTCCTCCCACTTGTGGTGGCGCTGTCACAGGAGATAAATGGTTGGGTGTTCTCTGTTAAGTTTAGCTCTCTTTGTTTGGAACTTTCCAGAACTTCCTTTCCTTCCAATAAAGCACTTCATGTTTGAATCTCTGAGTTCTGAGTCCTAAATTGTGTCTAGGTAGAAAGGTGCCGACATCACAACAAGTGGCAACGAGGAGCGGATGAATCTGCGTACGTTACGGGTGCAGTGAGTAAACAGAAAATTTAATTTGAAACGTGAGATGACTACTATATTAGGAAACATCGGTGATTTTGATGAAAATGTGGAGCAATGGAGCGCTTATACAGAACGTTTTGACTATTTTGTATTGGCGAATGCGGTGGCAAATGAAAAGGTCGTGCCTACCTTTTTGAGTGTAATCGGGCCGAAGACATTCAATTTACTTCGCAGCCTCGTGCAACCAGATAAGCCAGGAACTAAAACATATAAGCAACTAGTGGAAATTCTTGGAGCACATTTTTCACCAAAACCTCTGGTTATTGCTGAGAGATTTAGATTTCATAAACGGAATCAAGAGGAGGGGGAATCAGTGACGATGTTTATTGCTGCTTTAAAAAGGTTATCGGAACACTGCCAGTTCAAGGAGGTGCTAAATGACACCATTAGAGACAGACTTGTGTGTGGTCTCCAAAATGCAGCCACACAGAAGCGCCTTCTTACTAAGGACAACCTTACTCTTGAAAAGGCCATTGAAGTTAGTGTCTCCATGGAGATGGCGGAAAAGGAGGCTCACCAGTTGAGTTCAACAGGGAGAGTTCACAAGGTGTCATCTGAGCCTAAAGGTGCGCGGAACGGCACATGTTACCGTTGTGGGAAAACGGGCCATCACGCTAATGACTGCTGGTGTACGGAGCTGGAATGCCGAAATTGTGGCAAAAAGGGTCACATTGAACATGCCTGTAGAGGTAAAAAAAAAACAGACAGAGCTGGGAAGCATGGAAGCAAAATGTCTGTATTTGGACAAGAGAGGAAAAAGAGTGTTCATTCAGTGCAGTATGGTGGAACAAGCAAAACAGAGGGGAGCGACACCTCTGAGGAGGAAGAGGTGCACATACTGACGGTTGCAGGTGATTTAAATGGCTACTGGGTGTCACCACTGGTGGAGGGACAATCAGTGCGATGGAGGTGGACACAGGCGAGGCTGTGTCCCTTGTTTCAGACACTGTCTACAACAAAATGCTAAAGCATCTTACCCTTCAGCCAACAAACATTGTGCTAAAGACGTATACCGGCGAACCTGTGGCCATGAGAGGCGTCATTGAGGTGACAGTTAAATTGAACGGACAGACTGCAAAACTGCCACTATATGTGGTAAAGGGAAATTACCCATCGCTACTGGGACGTGCGTGGCTAGAGAAAATCACGCTGGACTGGCCTGCAGTCCGCATGATGTCAAAAGGGGAGTCAGGTCTGACTGCAGTGTTAAACAAACATGCAGAACTCTTCAATGGGGAACTTGGGAGCATGAAAAAGATCAGCGTGAGACTGGACATTAAACCTGACAGCAAGCCGAAGTTTCACAAAGCCCGACCTGTACCCTATGCAATTAGGCCAAAAGTTGAGGCTAACTTGGAGGCCTTAGTCGAGAATGGAGTCCTGGAGCCTGTGAGCGTGAGCAAATGGGCCACACCCATTGTTCCTGTCCTGAAAAAGGATGGATCTGTTCGAATCTGCGGGGATTTTAAAGTGACTATTAACCCGGTGCTGTCTGTGGAACAGTACCCTCTTCCCCTCATTGATGATCTTTTTACGGGCCTGGCCGGAGGGCAAAAGTTCAGCAAAATAGACTTATGCCAGGCTTATCTACAAATGCATGTCAATGACAAATCAAAGGAGCTGCTGACAATTGTGACACACAAGGGGCTATACAGGTACTGCCACCTTCAGTTTGGAATTACGTCGGCCCCTGCTCTATTCCAAAGGGAAATGGATCAGATTTTGAGTGGACTGCCATGAGTCCAGTGCTACCTGGACGACATCCTTGTCACTGGGACAAATGAGGATGATCATCTTCGGAACTTGGATGCGACACTACAACGACTGAAAGAGTACGGACTCAGAGTTCATAAAGACAAATGTGAATTCTCTCAGTCTTCAGTTGAGTACCTGGGGCATGTGATTGACGCTACTGGCCTGCATAAGGCGCCGTCAAAGGTCAAGACGATCGTGGAGGCCCCAGCACCCCAGAATGTGAGCCAGTTACATTCATTTCTGGGGCTACTTAACTACTATGGGAAGTTTATTCCAGACTTAGCAACATTGCTGAAGCCGTTACATCAGTTGTTATGTCAAGGCAAAACATGGAAATGGACTGAACTGTGCAACGAAGCTTTCGCCCAAGCAAAGAAAGCATTGCTGAAATCGGAGGTCCTGACACACTTCGACCCAAAGCTACCCATGCAGATAGCATGTGATGCATCACCATATGGTGTGGGAGCAGTCATATCCCACATCATGCCTTCGGGTGAAGAGAAACCTATCGCCTTCGCATCACGCACCTTGAACAAGGCCGAGAGTAACTATGCGCAGATCGAGCGCGAGGCCTTGGGAATCATTTTTGGAATTCGAAAATTTCATCAGTACCTGTTTGGGAGAAGGTTCACACTCCTGACGGATCACCGTCCATTGACTTCAATCTTCAGACCCCACACCGGAATTCCGTCTCTCGCTGCAAGCAGGATGCAAAGGTGGGCTTTATACTATTGTCAGGACACACATACGACATCAAATATCGCAAATCAGACGCACGGCAATGCAGACGGTCTCTCGAGGCTACCCTTGCCTGTTACTCCCCCAGAGCCTCGTCAGATAGACACCTTCTACTTTAGACAAGTGGAGGGAGCACCTGTCACTGCAGTTCAGGTGCGAAGGTACACCCGCAACGATCCAGTCCTGTCTGAGGTAATGGACGATGTCATTCGAGGGAGAGCTATAGGAGATTCTCCTAGTTTGAAACCTTACGTTTCAAAAAGAAATGAGCTCTCCGTCCAGGCAGGTTGTCTTCTTTGGGGACGCCGTGTCATCATTCCGCCACCTCTGAGGGAACCTATACTGCAACAACTTCATACAGGCCACAGTGGGATGGTTCGGATGGAGGAAATGGCAAGAAGCTACTTCTGGTGGCCAGGTCTCGATGGGCATATTGAGGAGAAAGCCAAAACATGTTCCCCATGTCAAAGGGTCCGGAATGTTCCACAGCTGGCAACCCTACACCCCTGGGATTGGCCTGCAGAAGTGTGGCAGCGAGTACATGTGGACTTCGCCGGTCCTTTCGAAGAGAAGATGTTTATGGTGGTTGTGGACGCTCGTAGCAAGTGGCCGGAGGTCGCTGTGATTAGGTCTACCACGGCAGAGAAAAGAATTGAGAAACTTGTTCAGCCATTATGGCTCACCGGAACAACTCATAAGTGACAACGGTCCACAATTTGTATCACAGGAGTTTGCAACCTTCCTGCATGTGAATGGTGTCCAACACATCAGGTCTGCGCCCTATCATCCCTCTACTAATGGCCAGGCAGAAAGGTTTGTGCAAACTTTGAAGCACGCCTTGAAGGCATCGCAAGGTCAGGGCTCAATCCACCAACGTCTGAACAGCTTCCTGTTGTCCTACAGGGACGAGCCGCATGCCACAACCAAAACTTCCCCCGCTTCGCTCATGATGAAGAGGCAGTTGCGGACAAGTTTTGACTTACTCAAACCTCCAAGGGCAGAGCAGGTTGTCCATTGTCAACAACAAGCTCAAGTTGAAAAGAGAGAGAAAAGAGCCAAGGAGAGACGGTTTCACCCTGGATAGCACGTCCTAGTTCGAAACTACAACACTGGACCGAAATGGGTTCCTGCTACGGTGATCGCTGTGTCTTACATGGTTGAGACTGCTGAGGACGTCGTCTGGAGAAGACACACAGATCAACTGTTGCTAGGAGCAGAGACAGCCACAGAGGCTCCAACGGCTGGTTGGCCTGAACTGTTTCCGAATGATACCGCAAACCAGCATCCTTTGCCACAGTGCTCTTCTCCAACACAGGAAGTCAAAGAGACTGTTCCACCTGTGCAAACTCCTGACTTTCGACTGACACAGGCACCTTCTCCATCCAGGCTTGTGTCAATGCCTACTGCTGTGGAAGCCAGCGATGACCGCCGGTATCCTGTCAGAGAGCGGCGGCCTCCAAGACGCTTGGATCTGTAGGCTTAGTGACTTGCCCACAAGACTGGGGCAGAATAAACCCCAGGGTAAAGTCAGGGTTTGAGGCAGTCTACCTCTACCCTAGGTTCGTTGAGTGCATTGAAAGTAACTTACCTGTTGAGGAATAATGTGGACCTTCCATTTAAGAGGGGAGGAAATGTTATGTATTGTGTGTTCTATTGTGTGTTCTCCTCCCACCTGTGGTGACGCTGTCACAGGAGATAAATGGTTGGGTGTTCTCTGTTAAGTTTAGCTCTCTTTGTTCGGAACTTTCCAGAACTTCCTTTCCTTCCAATAAAGCACTTCATGTTTGAATCTCTGAGTTCTGAGTCCTAAATTGTGTCTCGGTAGAAAGTTACCGACACTACAACAACTACCTCCCCTTGAGGCAAAACAAATGGGCACTGTGCCTACAAACACACAACGTGATAATAGCTCACATTGAAATAGAAATACACGGAAGTTACACACGCAAGCAGACTGTAGTGTATGTACCTTTAAGAGCCCCTGTGTACTGTAATACCGGTAGTGACCACTCGGGTATATAAGCCTGTATAGCGTCTTGTATCTTTTAGTTCACCTCCAGACTTTGTTCAGTAAACACCTGTTAAACCAACTCCTGCATTCCGTGTCTCCATTAACACACGGATAAAACAGTGGCGACGAATTGGAAACGGACTTACCTGCAATTCGGCAGCACCTCAAGGAGATCGATTCCTCAGACGAAGGTCGAAGGTCGAAGAAAAAAACTGTGGTTTTCACCAGCTAGCCAGGCTGGTGGCAGGTACTGCACTAATGCTTCCTGGGTGGCGGGCTGGGGCTCGATCGGGTGGCTCTGCAGCGGGGCCGAGCAGCAAGGCGGAGGCAAACAGAGATGGAGGGTGGAGCACTCGGGAGACGGCCGGCGCTGCAAAGCAGGTCGGCGTTCAGACCAAGCAGAGGGAGGGAAAAGTCCCAGAGAGTCCGGCGGGAACGAGTCTCCAACTATTAAAAATATCTGTGTAAATAAAAACCGTGGAGAACAGCGTTGTCAGCAGCGGCAGCAGCGGGAAAGCACGGGAGACGCCATTTTTTCTCGGCAGGGAAGAAAGGAAAGCGCGGGAGGCGCCATTTTTGATTTTCAGGATGCCTAAGACTGGCAATATTACTGCTTTCGATAGTGATACAGAGGATTGGACCACATATGTGGAAAGAGTGGAGGTATATTGCACAGCGAATGAAGTAGAGGATGATAAAAAGGCATTGGTACTTCTAAATCTGATGGGCACAAGGACATACGGGCTGTTACGAAACTTAATCACTCCAGCCAAACCGATGGGCAAGAATTTTAAGGAGATTGTTGATACCCTACAGGAGGACTTAAACCCAACACCGCTGCTGATAGCGGAACGATTCAAATTCTTCAGGAGGAATCAGCACAAGAATGAAAGTAACGCTGATTACCTCACCGAATTAAGAAAGCTGTCAAAGCACTGCCAATTCGGGGCAGGACTGGCAGATTCTCTACGAGACAAATTCGTCTGCGGTCTCCTAAGTGAAGGAACACAGAAAAGGCTACTTTCTGAGAAAGATTTGACACTGGACAAGGCTTTCAGTGTGGCTGTATCATACGAGGCAGCAGCAAGAGGAGCTGCAGAGATACAACAAAAGCCACAGGACTTCGGCACCCATGATATGACATGGGGTTTCGAGAGATGTTATCGCTGCGGCAGATCCACCCATGACCAGAGGGACTGCTGGTTCAAGGCCAAAGCATGCAGGCAATGCAGAAAGATGGGACACATTGCACGTGTATGTCGATCTGGAAACAAAAAATCCACTGACAGAAAAAAAATCAATAAGGAAAAGTACAGAAAGGTACAAATGATGACGGACAGTAGCTCCGAAGACCAGAAGAGCGATAGCGACTCCGGAAACAAGAGACTGAGCTGACTCAAATTACATAATGTAATTGCCAAAGAAGATTACCAGACCATTTGGGTTACCCTCACGATAGCGGGGTCCCCAGTTAAAATGGAGCTAGATACAGGATCAGTTCTGACCGTCATAAGTCGATGGGATTACGAGCGGCTATTTCCGCATATACCTTTGAAAGACACATCCATTATCTTGAAGACATATACGGGGCAGAAAGTATACCCCAGAGGGAAAATAAGGGTGCCTGTTGTATACAACGGCAAGGAAATACAGAAGTTGTATTTATACGTTCTGCAAGATGGTGGTCCACCGTTGTTGGGACGTGAATGGATCAGGAAGATACATTTAGATTGGCACTCCATTCAGGCACTGACGGTGACCAGTAAGAAAAAAAATGATGATGACGTCATACCTGAACGATTAAAAGACATCTTGGCCAACGCCAAAGAAATGTTTCAACAGGAACTAGGAACCTTGAAAGGCGTCACCGCCTCAATAAAAGTGGAAGGTGCGGCAATTCCCAAGTTTTTTAAAGCAAGGCCGGTGCCATACGCAATTCGTCCAGCCGTCGAGGCAGAGCTGGAGAATTTGGAAAAAGCAGGCGTGTTATCCAAGGTAGATTGGAGCGAGTGGGCAACACCCATCGTCCCGGTCATGAAGAAAACGTTGAATAATGATAAATCTGAAGAACAGAGAAAAATTCGCATCTGTGGGGACTTCAAGGTGACTGTAAACCCAGTCCTTCACACGATACAGTATCCTCATCCAAGGACAGAAGATATTTTCGCCTCACTATCCGGAGGGAAACGTTTCACCAAAATTGACTTGGCACAGGCATATCTACAGATGGAGGTTGAGGAGGCCTCTAAAAAGTATCTCACGATAAACACACACAAAAGCCTGTACCAGTACAATCGACTGGTTTTCGGAGTAGCATCAGCTCCAGCTATCTGGCAAAAAGCTATGGAGCAAGTCCTCCAAGGGATTCCGGGGACTCAATGCTACCTAGACGACATCCTTGTAACAGGAGAAAACGACAACGAGCACCTTCCCAATTTGGAGCAGGTGCTCACTAGGCTGAGACAACGGGGCCTACGAGCAAATCGCCCCAAGTGCGAATTTTTCCAGAAACAAATATCATATTGTGGCCACATAATTAACGAGGAAGGGTTGCATAAGTCACCTGAAAAAATTGAAGCGGTCATAAAAGCCCCAGCACCTGAAAATGTCTCACAATTAAGGTCGTTCCTGGGATTGATAAATTACTATCATAAATTTTTACCGAACTTGTCAACTCTTCTGCACCCTCTTAACGAACTGCTACAAACGGGAGTAATTTGGAAATGGAGCGAAGACTGTAAACGTGCCTTCCATAAATGCAAAGGCTTGATCACGTCCAAGGAAGTTTTGGCTCATTACAACCCATCACTGCCAATCAGACTGGCGTGCGATGCATCCCCTTACGGCGTAGGAGCGATATTATCGCATAGATTCCCTGATGGCTCGGAGCGGCCGATAGCTTTTGCGTCACGCTCATTGAACTCAGCTGAGTGTAACTATGCCCAGATCGACAGGGAAGCACTCAGCCTGGTGTGGGGAGTGAAGAAATTCAACCATTACCTACACGGACAAAAATTTACCTTGTTGACTGACCATCAACCCCTCGTCTCCATATTCAACCCTAAAAAGGGCGTTCCCATTATGACAGCGCAAAGGCTACAGAGGTGGTTCTTTTTCCTAGGGGCACACCAATATGACATAGAATACAAAGGATCAAAACAGCATGGGAATGCTGACGGTTTATCGCGCCTACCGTTGCCAACGGTAGAAGAGGCACCTACAGTGGACCCAGTGGAGATGTTCCACTCAACCATAGTGGAATGTCTACCAGTAACAAATTCTACCATTGAAAAGGAAACGAGAAATGACCCGACTCTCTCACGAGTCTACGATTTAACGGTGAAGGGATGGCCAGCACATGGCGAACCACTGTTGCCAGCATTCTCGCAAAGAAGAGAACAGCTGTCAGTGTGCCGAGGAACCTTGATGTGTGGATCCAGAGTGGTGATTCCACCCAAACTCCAGGATAAAGTGCTAAAGGAGCTTCACGAGGGGCATCTGGGTGGAGTGAAAATGAAGAACCTAGCCAGAGCGTTTGTGTGGTGGCCAGGTATCGATGGAGACATCGAAGAAATGACCAAGAGCTGTCTAGGATGCCAGAAGGTCCAAAACGCCCCACCACAAGCCCCTCTACATCCATGGGAGTGGCCCTCATCTCCATGGCAAAGGGTACATATCGACTTTGCTGGTCCATTTATGGACTCAATGTTCTTAATCGCGGTGGATGCACACTCCAAGTGGCCGGAGGTAATAAAGATGTCCTCCACCACCACGGAAAAAACCATCACAGTATTAAGGACCATATTTGCCAGAAATGGGCTGCCTGAACAGATCTGTTCTGATAATGGACCGCAATTTGTGTCCGAAGAATTCAGGAAGTTCTTAAAAAACAATGGGGTTAAGCACTACACGTCCGCCCCATACCATCCCGCCACAAATGGATTAGCTGAAAGGTTTGTCCAGACCTTCAAGAAGGCCATAAAGGCCATGGGTAATGAAGACATAAATCTACAACATAAGGTAGATAACTTCTTGTTTGCGTACAGGAATGCAACACATGTGGTTACAAACCAAAGTCCCGCCATGATGTTTTTCAATAGAAGACTAAGATGCCGGCTGGATTTGATCAAGCCAAACATCAGAAGGGACGTAGAGAACCGACAATTTCAAGGCATGAATGAAAGGCGAACTAGAACCTTCCAGATAGGTCAACAAGTTTTGGCCCGGGACTACCGTACCGAGAAATGGCAGCCTAGAACTATTTGCACATGACTAGGACCGCTGATGTATACCGTGGACATTGGTGAAAGCATAATAAGGCGCCATGCTGACCAGATCATAGAGTCATCCGAAAAGGGACAACCTACACCACAACTCTATACGCCTAATGATGAAGCAGAGATACCCATAGTGCCTACCTCCGATCCAGTGATACTGGAACCAGGTGAACCCGACACTGGCATTCAAGCCGAATTGACCTTGCCAAAAGAACCTACTACACCACCGAAAACTACTACACCACCGAGGCATTATCCGGACCGAGTCAGGAAGCCTCCAGAGAGACTGACTTATAATTGATTAACTGCAGCAAATGTGTAGATTATTGTTCTTGTAAACATGTTAATTAATGATTACTTAAAATGTTATGTACTAATTATCTAAAAGGGGAGGAATTGTAGTGTATGTACCTTTAAGAGCCCCTGTGTACTGAAATACCGGTAGTGACCACTCGGGTATATAAGCCTGTGTAGCGTCTTGTATCTTTTAGTTCACCTCCAGACTTTGTTCAGTAAACACCTGTTAAACCAACTCCTGCATTCCGTGTCTCCATTAACACACGGATACAACACAGACCATTAGTTCCAACCAGTCCGTGTCGCTGAAATGATTTTATTAAGTCAACCACATTACAATTACGGACCATCAAAGAATAGGCAGTTTCTCAGCAAACTAAAAAGTCAAATATTAAATAATCTGCCTTATAATTCCTTTCATGCTTCTTGCATGTATAGTGGTGCAAAATAATTGGCCAGAAGTTACGGTGGTTTCCACAGCGTACGCACACCACCTTCTGAAAGGCCCTGCAAATTCTGGGTTTCCGCATGCGCTAAAAACCCGGAACTTGCGATCTGTCAAGTTTCGCATTGACAGATTGTTCACATCCGCTGCAAAGACACTTTCGCTGGCGCAGAGTTGGGGCTATTTGCCCAACTACAGCCCAACAAATGCGCACGAGGCCCCTACGCCTGGTAAAAGCAGATGTAAGGTCTTCTTTTACCCATGTAAGTGTTAAAATAAATGTTAAACTAAAATTGTAAAAGTGATCAAAACATATGTTTATGGTAAACTTTGGCCCATTTTAAAATGTTAACATTTATTTTTCAAAAAATTACATTTTTATTTGAAATGCTTAATTAAAGGGTCTTTTAATTAATGTTGAACATGGGAACATGTATTTTTATTTAAGTGGTGTGAATTATTTATTTGAGGATTTCTAATATGCTTATGGGGATTCCGTATGTTATGATGCCTTTCAGAAACAGAACCAGCTAAATAGGCCTTATGTATAATTTTTAAATAAGCAGTTTGTTCCATCAGGCTAAAAGGTGGATATTTACAGTGAGAATTAAAACACTAAAATTTAAGAATATATTAAACTACAAGACATATTTTTATTAGAGCTCCTGCTTACATCTGTTTCAAGGATCGGGTATATGCTGAGCATGAGAGCAGAAGCATGTTTGTTGTTTTAACATTTTGACAACAGTAAAGTGCGTAGCTACTGTAATTACCCTGTTTGTACTGAGTACTGTTATCTTTTTAATGCTAAGTAAATTTATTTGCTCGTTTATCGCCTGAGCTTCGCTGTTATCGAGACCATATTAATCTGTCTTCCAAAGCCAAGGCAATCACGTGGCAATATGTTATGTATTCCACTAGGATTCTTGATTTGATCACTGGGTCTTGTCACATTTACCTACTTACTGGGCTGGGAAAGACACACTCTGGCCTTGCCCCCTCACTATCTCTGTAACCTCCTCCAGCCCTACAACCCTCTGAGAACACTGTGTTCCTCCATTTCTGGCCTCTTGCACAACTTTGATATTCACCGCCCCACCATCGGCGGCCCTAAGCTCTAAAATTCCCTTCCTAAACCTCTGTCTCTCTATCTCTCCTCCTTTAAGATGCTCCTTTAAACCTACCTCTTTGACCAAGCCTTGTCCTAATATCTCTTTATGTGGCTCGTGTCAAATGTTTGTTTGA
Organism: Somniosus microcephalus; assembly: GCF_052327205.1. Taxonomy (NCBI): domain Eukaryota; kingdom Metazoa; phylum Chordata; class Chondrichthyes; order Squaliformes; family Somniosidae; genus Somniosus; species Somniosus microcephalus. Next base: position 171,988,745 of record NC_140989.1, on the reverse strand, counting down.
TAACGCTCCTGTGAAGCACCTCGGGGTGTTTTACGAAGTTAAAGGTGCTATGTAAATGCAATTTGTTGTTGTTGTTGTATGGGGGGGGGAGACAAGGTCGCTTATGAAAGTGGTCAGTGATGCTGAACCCCAGGAGAATATTTAGCGTAAAAACCCAAAAGAATATTATGCATTATTCCCTTGAGGAATTTGACTTTGCTTTCGCACCTCTGTTGATATCTGACTTTACATTATAGGTACTGAGGTTCCTGTTATGATGACAGCTGTCTGCAGTCTCCATTATTTAACTAAGTAACGTCTTCTGCGACTGTTTCACGAGCTTATGGTCAAAAGCAATTGATTTAAATTCTGCACAAATTACTTCTAGCCTGTTGCATTCTACTGTTAGAGCGAGTATTGAAAGCATGGACCTATCATCAATTAAGTTATCAATAATGCCACTCTTCCACCAACCACGTTTGTAATGGAACCCACCAATCTGGTTCAAATGAATCGCAATGACTAGTTCAGATCTCCATTCTACCCCTGTAAGTTTCTTCCATCTCAAAAAGCTGGCTAGTGCCTACAAATGTTTAAGGAAATTTCTTTTTTTTTGGCGCCTGTCGTACTCCTTTTAAGAACATAAGAATTAGGAGCAGGAGTAGGCCATACGGCCCCTCGAGCCTGCTCCGCCATTCAATAAGCTCATGGCTGATCTTTGACCTCAACTCCACTTTCCTGTCCGATTCCCATATCCCTTGATTCCCCTAGAGTCCAAAAAGCTATCGATCTCAGCCTTGAATATACTCAATGACTCAGCATCTACAGCCCTTTGGGGTAGAGAATTCTAAAGATTCACAGCCCTCTGAGTGAAGAAATTCCTCCTCATCTCAGGCTCAAGCCACCTAAAAGAATGCATCACCAAGGCAACAACTACTGCACAGTTACTATTGCACTCCTCTTGAGGACTGAACATAACCAGATAACTGGAGTAACCAGATTCCTCGTGTAGATCAAAATCTGAGCTGTTCGAAAGGTTCATTAAGTTTTATAGCAAAACAACTTTGTTCCCATTCCCATTTATTTACTAAGCTGCGTGTAAAAGTTGCTACTTGTCTGCTTTTGGAATGGACAACACTATTTCTAAACTAGAAATACTGGACATGGGAACATAGGAAGGAACATAGGAACAGGAGCCATTCAGGCCCTCGAGCCTGTTCCGTATTTCAATGAGACCATGGCTGATCTGTATTGTAACTCCATCTAACTGCCTTGGTTCCGTAACCATTAATAGACTTGCCTAACAAAAATATATCAATCTCAGTTTTGAAATTTGCAGTTGACCTAGCCTCAACAACTTTTTGGGGGAGAAAGTTCCAGATCAAAAAAGCGGAGGATTGTGTTGTGTATGTACCTTTAAGGGAATAACTGGTCTTAGACTGCAGTACTGGCAGTGACCACCCCTGTATAAAAGGCCCTAGCAGGCTTCTGTAGTTTCAGTTTCAAGCTGCCTCTTGTTCAGTAAAGTACCTGTTCTCCCGAAGTCCGTGTATTATTGAGGCGCGGACTTTACAGATTGGATGCTTAATATTCCTGGGTACAAAGTATTCAGGAAAGATAGGGAAGGAAAATATTACAGTACTAGAAAGGGAACATGTCCTTGAGGGGTCAAAGACAGAATCTATTTGCTTGAAGTTAAGAAATAATAGGAGCTATTACGCTACTTGGTGTATTTTATAAGCCACCAAATAGTGAGAAGCAGATATAGGAGCAGATTTGCAGGGATATTACTGAGAGGTGCAAGAACTATAGAGTAGTGATAATGGCACTTTAACAACCTCAATATTGAATGGGCCAGTGATTGTGGTAGAGGCAGAGGGGGAGGAATTTCTGAAGTGTGTTCAGGAGAACTTTCTTCATCAGTATGTTTCCTACCCAGTAAGGAAGGAGGCATTGCTGGATCTATCCCTGGGGAATGAAGTAGGTCAAGTGGAGAATGTCACAGTGGGGGAGCATCTCGGAATAGTGATCATAGTATCATAAGGTTTAGATTAGTCATGGAGAAGGACAAGGATAAAAAATATTTACCTGGAGGAGGGTTAATATCAGCAAATTGAGTAGGGATCTAATCCGGGTAAATTGGAGTGAAAGACTGGCAGGCAGAAATATAATGGCGTAATGGGCGGCCTTTAAAGAGGAGATGGTTTGGGTACAGTCTAGGTACATCCCCACAAGAGGGAAAAGAGGGCAACCAAAGCCAGAGCTCCCTGGATGCCGAAGGAGTTAAAGAGTAGGATGAAGCAGAAGAAGTATGACAGATGTCAGCTTGATAATACAAGACAGAATCAGGCTGAATGTAAAAAGTACAGAGGAGAAGCGAAAAAGGAAATAAGAGGGACAAAGAGACAGTACGAGAATAGATTGGTAGCTAACATAAAAGGGAATCCAAAAGGTCTTTTATAGGCATATTAACAGTGAAACGGTTGTCAGAGGAGCGGTGGGGGTGATTCGGGACCAAAATGGAGAACTGTTGGTAGAGGCAGAAGGTATGGCTGAGGTACTAAATGAGTACTTTGCATTGGTGTTTGACAAAGCTACAGTAAATGACGAGATTGTCGGGATATTGGATAGATAAAAAATAGATAAAGAGGAAGTAATAAAAAGGATGGCAGTACTTAAAGTGGATAAGTTACCCAGTTCAGATGGAATACATCCTAGGTTGCTGAGTGAAGCAAGAGTAGAAATTGTGGAGGTGCTGGTCACAATCTTCCAATTCTCCTTAGAGACAGGGGTGGTGCTAAACGATTGGAGGATTGCAATTACACCCTTGTTCAATAAAGGGGAGAAGGAGAAACCTGGACAATTACAGGCCAGTCAGTTTAATGTTGGTCCTCTTTTTTTGAACCCATAAATTTAGACAAATAAAAACTGTAAATAAACTATAAAACTGTAAATAAACCAATAAAACTCCAAATAAACCTTAATAATCAAATTAAAATTTGGTTCTCCAGCCCAATTATGCACTCCAGTCCCCGCGGCGCCCACCGGTCACGAAAGTGATCGAGCGTGCCGGCGGACACCGCGTGCTCCAGCTCCAGGGCCACCCGGGCGCGAACATGGCCACGGAAGAGAGGGAGGCAATCCGGCCGGACGACCCCCTAGTTTAATGTTGGTCCTCTTTTTTTTGAACCCATAAATTTAGACAATAAAAACTGTAAATAAACTATAAAACTGTAAATAAACCAATAAAACTCCAAATAAACCTTAATAATCAAATTAAAATTTGGTTCTCCAGCCCAATTATGCACTCCAGTCCCCGCGGCGCCCACCGGTCACGAAAGTGATCGAGCGTGCCGGCGGACACCGCGTGCTCCAGCTCCAGGGCCACCCGGGCGCGAACATGGCCACGGAAGAGAGGGAGGCAATCCGGCCGGACGACCCCCTAGTTTAATGTTGGTGGTGGGGAAGCTTTTAGAAACAATAATCCAGGAGAAAATTAACAGCCACTTGGACAAGTATATGGACAATAAAGGAGAGCCAGCACAGATTGGTCAGGACAAATTGTGTTTGACTAACTTGATTGAGTTTTTTGATGAGGTGGATGAGGCAGTGCAGTTGATGTTGTATATATGGACTTTCAAAAAGTGCTTGATAAAGTACCACATAATGGGCTTGTTAGCAAAATTGAAGCCCATGGGATAAACAGGCAGCAGCAGCAATACAAAATTGGTTAAGGGATAGAAAACAGAGTTGTGGTGAATGGCTGTTTTTTGGACTGGAGTGAGGAATACAGTGATGCTCCCAAGGGTTCAGTACTAGGACCACTGCTGTTTTTGATATACATTAATGATAGTGAGGAAGCTAGTGATAGACTTCAAGAGGACAGACAGGCTGGTGGAATGGGTGGACAAATGGCAGATGAAATTTAGTGCAGAAAAGTATGATGTGATACATTTTGGGAGGAAGAATGAGGAGAGACGATACAAGCTGAATGGTACAATTTTAAATCGGGTGTGAGGACAGAATGACCTGGGGTGTTTGTGCACAAATCGTTGGAGGTGGCACAGGAGGTTAACAAAGCAGTTAATAAACCATATGGGATTGTGGACTTTATAAATTGAGGCATAGAGTACAAAGGTCAGGAAGTTATGCTAAACCTATATAAAACACTAGTTCAGCCCCAGCTGAAATATTATGTCCAATTCTGGTCACCACACTAGGAAGGATGTGAAGGCTTTGGAGAGGGTACAGAAGAGATTTACTAGAATGGTTCCAGGGATGAGGGATTAAAGATACGTGGATAGACTAGAGAAGCTGAGGTTGTTCTCCTTTAGAGTAGAGATGGCTAAGAGGAGATTTAATAGGTGTTCAAAATCCTGAAGGGTTTAGATAGAGTAAATGAAGAGAAACAGTTTCCAATGGCTGAAGTATTGAGAATGAGAGGGCACAGATTTAAGGTGAGTGACAAAAGAACCAGAGACAACAGGAGGGGAACTTTTTTTATGCAACTAGTGGTTAGGATTTGGAATGCACGGCCTGGTGGTGGATACAGATTCAATAGTAGCCTTTAAAAGGGAATTGTATAAATAGTCATACTTGAAGGAGAAAAAGAATTGCAGGGGTATATGGAAAGAGCAGTGGAGTGGGACTAACTGGAATGCTCTTTCAAAGAGCTGGCGCAGACTCAATGGGCCGAATGGCCTCCTTCTGTGCTGTATTATTCTATAAGGAGTGCAGCATAGATTCACCAGAATGTTAACAGGGCTCAAGGGTTAAATTGATATTACAACAACTTTTAGTTATATAGCACATTTTTTTTAATGTAATAAAACATCCCAAGGTGCTTTGCAGGAGTATTAAGACAAAAAATTTGACACCAAGCCACAGGAGGAGAAATTAGGGCAGGTGACCAAAAGCTAGTTTTAAGGAGTGTCTTAAAGGAGGAAAGAGGTTTAGGCAGGGAATTCCAGAGCTTGGGGCCTAGGCAACAGAAAGCATGGTGTAAGATTTGGATCACAGGTCACACACAGAGTACCCAAAGGATCTTGGGAGTTGTAAGGCTTTTTATTAGAGCTACAGTTTATGCATAACTCAGATACTGCTACATGCGATTGAAATAGATACAGTAGACCTACAACCTGTGACAGATGAGGGCGATCTACGACCCTGGAATGGAATGAAACAACTGGACAGACAGTGAGGCAGTACGGTGGTCTTGTATTGGGTGGATTCCTGCAGTCTGTAGCAGTGGTCACTTCTGTTGGGTCATCCCTCGAGCTGTTGGCAGTGTTAGGCCGTCAGCCAGCATTGATCCACCTCAGGCTAAACTTGACCAAGGTGTTTAGCCATGGCCACCTTGGGGAAGCCTTCGCCCCCTAACTGCCTGTTTTTGTCTCTCGGTCGTCTGTTTTTATACCTTATTTTGAAGGGCTGGTGGATACCTGGTGTCAATCATTTTTACCCATCCCATTGTCCAATTACAAGAGAGAGGCTACCTATGACAGCCCCTGGGCGCCGCGGGGTCTGGAGTGCGTACTCGATTTAAGGGGCCAAATTTTAATTTGATTTATCGGGTTTATTTAAAGGGTTTATTTGTTTAAGGGTTCTTTTGGGTTTAAAAAAAAGAGGACCAATGACAGCCCCCTCCCAGCCTCATGAGGTCATTTTTCTCCTTATCTCTGTTCTAAAGGTCTTGTTGCCCCCTCATAGCTAGCTTGTTTATCCTACAGCCCCTTGCTGCATTGCTTATCAGGCCTAGTTATGCCCACTCAAAGGCCTGTTTTTTGTGTTCTGACCTCGTAATTCAGCTCTCTGTACAGCTATTTTTCTGACATGACCGGAATCTTTGTGTCATCAACTTGGGCACACTGCTGATCTAGGGAACCTGTAACAGATTATTTCTTTCAATCCACGATTTCTTACAACGGCCACCAATGGTTTAGCGATTATAATCAGGGATGCTCAAGAGGATAGAATTAGGGGCGCAACTGAATGGCGGTCTCAATCTTAGAGACAAAGTCCATGAGCTCCTCACACTTGTTGTCGAAGGTGTGGGTGGAGGAGACGGGAGAGGGGTTTAAGAAGACGCTTAGCAGTGGAGAATAGAAGCTGGAATAGTGAGCAATTTTGGCAGATGAGAGCAGGACCCAATAATGCTTTGTGGTCTAGCCAGATCTGGCAGTGAATGGCTAAACCAGTTGTCCACCATATCTGTTCAAGCCTGTGTCCCTTGGAATTAAGGGAGCGAAGCTGAGGGCTGTACCAGGGGGACTGGCCAGGGTGAGAGTAATTGTTTTAATAGGGAATAGGGCATCAAAGTTGGTGGTGTGGTTGAGCAGATTGGTAGCTGCAGAAATGTCATGGTGAATGGAGGGCCAAAGGCTGGACAGTTGGGATTTCATAAGTGCAGTTGTAAGAGAGTTGGGAGAGAGGTTTTTTCCAGGGGCGGACACAGAAGGAAGTAGGGTTGGGTGGAGGATGTGGGTGGAGTGATACGAGGAAGTGGTCAGAAATGGCTTTATCTACGATTGACACGATGGGAGTAGCAAGCTCACGAGAGACGGCAAGGTTGAGGGGGTGGCCGTGAATATGAGTTGGGGAGTTTACATAGAGGTAGAGGTTAAAGGCTAGTCAGCTCAGAGGAGAGAGAGCATGATGAATTGAGGTTGAAATCACCAAGGATGCGAAGTCCTTCGGTGCAGAGGCTGAGGGAGGAAAGCAGCGAAGATATCTCAGTAATAAAATTTTTATGGTATTTGGGTGGGTGGTACAGAATGAAAATTTTAAATGAGGGCTGGAATAAGGTGGAGAAAGTTCTGGAGGAGTCGGGGTCCAACTAAGGTTTAATTTGGTGATGAGAGGCACATCGCCACCATGGCGGTCTGAGCGGGGCAAATGGTGGAAGATATAGCCAGGTGGAGAGGCTTCATTTAAGGGTACGGTGTCATCACCCCTCAACCAAGTTTCCGTCAGTGCCATGATATCGATGCAATCAGCCATGATAGCTCATGGCTGGCAAGTGCCTTGTTCGCAAGTGAACGGACATTCTGGAGGGTGATGTGGAGAGAGTCGCTGATGGCTGCCTCGCTGATGGCTGCCCCACTGCCAGTGTCCACAGGGTCTGCGCTGGGGGGGGGGGATGAGTTGGATGTGGAGAAGTTCAGCAGGATTTGGCCCCAGTGGGCGAGAGAGAACAATGGGACAGTTGGGGTTGCTGCTCGTAAGGAGGCAGTGACGAGTGCCTCGATGGGCCCTTCGTAGGATGCCAAGAGAGGCACAGAGGGAAGCTGAAGGCTTATCTAAGAGGGAGTCAAGCTTGGGACAGCGGCAGTAGAGTAGGCTTGTCTTCCCTGGAATATAGAATGTTAAGGGTTGATTTGCTTGAGATTTTTAGGATTTTGAAAGGGTAAATAGAGAGAAATGTTTTCTGCTGGTGGGTGGGCCTAGGTCAAGGGGAGGTAACCTTAAAATCAGAGCCAGGCCGTTCTGGAGAGACGTTAGGCAAAACTACTTCATGCAAAGGGTGGTGGAAGTGTGGAACACTCTCTATAAAAAGCAGTAGGTGCTAGCTCAATTAATTTTAAATCTGGGATCGATAGATTTTTTTTGCTAACTGAGGTATTTAAGAGATATGAAGCCAAGGCGGGTGGATGGAGTTAGAATACAGATCAACCATGATCTCATTGAATGGCAGAACAGGCTGGAGCGGTTGAATGGCCTGCTCCTGTTCTAGTGGCCCAGTGCTGTAATGACTCAGCTCCAATTGTAGGGGGCGTAAAGCGAGGTGAGGGGGCGGGCTGAGAGCACAATAACTGACGTGCTGACAGCCAATCAGGAAGCGGAATCGGCAGCAGCCTGTCCAATATGGGAGCGTTCTTTCCCCCTCATTCCGCCCCCTTTGTCCCAGCACCCAATCCGGATCAGCCGTCGCTGGGGCAAACCAGCGGCCAATCGGCGGAGGGCTAGGTGCGCAGGCGCCGACCGTATTCTTTGGGTCGCGGACAAAAGGGCGAAGCGCAGAGCTGGAGCGCAGCAGAGAAAATTTATCTCCTTTCTCCCGCCTGAGGTGATTTTACATCCCAGCTCCCTGGCTAGGGCAACATTGAGGCTTTTCCATCGGGCAAGGGCCTCCGTATCGAGCGGTGGTTTGACAAAAAGGGGGGCCTCCCCAAAGCGTTGTTTTTTCCCCCCACGGTTACATAACAGTCGCGGCCTCGGTCGACGGACTTGATTTATTTCCCTCCCCCCACACCCACCCTGCCTGCCTGCCTATATTTGGGGTGAGTCTGTGAAGAATGTCTTCGGTGGACTATTACGAGTCGACGGACTATGTGGACGAGTATTACGAGTCCTCTCACCACCCGTCCAAACGGCTCAAGGTCGACGACAGCGACACCGATTTCGACAGCGAGGAGGATGAAGGACGCGGCGGCTCGGATGCCGGGGTGAGCTGGGGTGGGGGAGGGGAGGAGACGGTTGGGAGGGGAGGTTGGAAGAATCGGCGGCCGAACGTTATGTAACGTCCTGTGGAAGCGAGAGACGCGAACAAAGGGGAACGCGCTTGTATTAACGTTCCAGGTTCGGTCCCGCGCCGCGACTCCCGTAGCACTTTGTAGTTCTCCGGTATATTTACACACCCGAGGCAGTCGTACTGAAATTTCACCCAAGGCTAGTTAGATTTCAGAAGTAGTTCGCGCATAGTGATTTTTAAAATCTCTCTTTAATCCCACTTTTCCTATATTTCTTCCTACTCTCCATTACAATCCTTTAATCTGCCTTTCGCACTGCACCAAATGTGCCAGCGTGACAATTTTTTTGTGTACGGGGTGCACTCGTGCCAAAGTGTAGCTGCTGACCTGTATTTAACACGGACGCAATTACCTCTTGCGAGAGGGAGTTTGCTTTAAACTGCTGCTGTTATAAAGCACATAATATGTATTTTTGCCCATTACACCTTTAAAAAAAAAAAAAAAACCGCTAGTTGTACTCCATCGTGGCCAACTTCTTCTTGCAGTCACAAGAAACTGATTCGGAGTGGCAGAGGCTTTGTGCATGTGGGTCCAAGGAGCCAGCATACCCATGGACCTCGCTTTACACTGCGGATAAAGTTGATGCAATACTTACTAGTTACGTATGGTGTGGAGATGCTGGTGTTGGACTGGGGTGGACAAATGTAAGAAGTCACACAACACCAGGTTATAGTCCAACAGTTTTATTTGGAATCACAAGCTTTCGGATGGTGTCTAAAACCAAAGTAAGATGTTAAACGTTTTAAGTCCTATCCTGTTAATGTACAAATGATCTAATTTTTTTTTTAAAGAAATTGCATCCTGAAATAAAGATTATACTACAAATCCTGTGGGTGTATTTTTAAGTGTGGCGTTACAGTTAAGCCGCTCATCCCTAGAGCTCCTCTGTTTGAAAGGCCAATGGAAACTGTTGACGCTGAACGTGTGAAGAAAGCATAGCTGTTTACTGAGTTAATACGCCAGACATATTGGGTCTGCGGTTAATATGGTGGGGTGGACCGGTTTTACGGTTGTTGGGCAGTACGATTTAAATCGCGCTATATGCAGCTTTTAAAAGTGTAACTTAATCGGCATTGTCTGATGCCCTGAAATAGAATAGGTGCTGTACATCCGAGCGACGGAAACGTGCAACCTTTTGTAACGCGGTATGCATAGCCGTTAGTTTGTTTAGGGGCATTTTTGCGCTGTTTATAAATAAGTGACCGGAAGTGAAGGTAATTAACATTGTGGTTGATTACCGATTTTTCTCTAGGATTTCAATCGAATGCTTTTGACATTATTTCCTTTTGAATGTTTTTTAAAAATATGAATTTGAGCCTTTGAAAGCACGAGATATTAAATTAGCATGGAATCGAACCCTTTGTTAATGCAAATTCCTGAAAGAAATGTCTTTCATGCAGTAACTCCTCCCAAGATTCCATTCTTTCAAGTTTTTCTGACTGGAACATCTGCTTGAAATTTAAGTACGATTTATTAAAAGTTAAAACGATAAGCTTTTAAATTGTAGGGACTTTGGTGAAATAGAATCAGTTTTATTTCTGAAGCTCACACTTCCAGGAGCTTAATACAAGCAAGGGATGCTATAATTTTTTTTAAAAGCTCTTGCATTTTCTAATTTCCACTCTGGACTATCTTTCTCTGTTTTAAAAAAAAAAGTTAGTGTCCTGCTGCTGGTGAATATATTTAGGTTTAAGTTCTTTCAAGATTCCTGTTTTTAAATTTGAGGAATCTGCAGTATTTGTACTAAGATACGGGCGCTTTTGACCGAAGAGAAGGGGAAATTTGTGATGGGGCGGTTTCTATAAATTGTAGCTGTAAACTGCAAAAAGAGTGTTTTATATTAGTTGGTGTCTAATTTGATTTTGAACACAGTCCAGGACTATTCTACAGAATATAAAATAAACAAATTTCACATTGATAAATGCTTTTAACCCTCTTTGTATATTCCATTAGAGGTATTTTAACAAAAAAGCTGTTTGTGATGAGAATTCCAACAGGAAATAGAATGTATAAAAAGACTGCTTTTGTATGTGTAGGAATCAGAAAACCTGAGCGTGTGTTGAACATTTTACATTCCCCAATCCCCCAGTGAGAGTTGTGTTTCTCGGAGGATTGGTCAGTTCACATTCCCGAGATTGAATGCAGCAGTCAGTCAGCTACACACGTGCTTGATCCCAGCTGTTCAAAGTTGAATTATTCTTTGTGATGACCTGCCCTGTTCTTGGTAACCATGTCCCATTTCAGAGCTTGGCTACATACTGTAATTTACTTATGGTTGTAAATTACAGTGATATGATCTGATAATTAGGCACAATGTTTAAAAGCTTGCTTCTAAATTGCACACTTTGTGTGGACCAATACCTGATGCTGAATGACTGCTGCAAACTAAATGGAGACTAGTTCTAAGTACGACTAATAATCTTTTGGCCTTTATTACCATTTCTCTTTAACACAGTTTGACCTGCACAGCATGAATTGGAGAACAAGTGGTTATTTTAAATTCAGAAATGTTTGAATTAATACCTCATTAGCGGATGTCTCACGGCATTGCTCATGAATGGTCCAGGCCCTAGACTAGAGTTTCTGTTGCCAGTGGTTCTTCTATCGCTGCAGTACCACAAATTTACTGAAGGCCTTGCTGATATTGAAAAATTCAAGTTCTCAGATTTACTTACCTGTTGCTTTACAATACTTCAGGGCAGTGCCCTAGGCCCACCCATTTTCAGCTGCTTCATCAATGACCTTCCCTCCATCATAAGGTCAGAAGTGGGGATGTTTGCTGATGATTGCACAGTGTTCAGTGCCATTTGCAACTCCTCAGATAATGAAGCCGTCCATGCCCGCATGCATCAAGACCTAGACGACATTCAGACTTGGGCTGATAAGTGGCAAGTAACATTTGTGCCACACAAGTGCCAGGCAATGATTATCTCCAACAAGCGAGATTCTAACCACCGTCCCATGACATTCAACGGCATTACCAGCACCGAATCCCCCACCATCAATATTCTGGGGCATCACCATTGACCAGAAACTTAACTGGACCAGCCGCATAAATACTGTGGCAACAAGAACAGGTCAGAGGCTGGGTATTCTGTGGCAAGTGTCTCTCCTCCTGACTCCCAAGCTTTTCCACCATCTATAAGGCACAAGTCAGGAGTGTGATGGAATAATCTCCATTTGCCTGGATGAGTGCAGCTCCAACAACAGAAGAGGCTCGACAGCATCCAAGACAAAGCAACCCGCTTGTTTGGCACCCCATCCGCCACCTTAAACATTCACTCCCTCCACTACCGACCGGTGCATCGTGGCTGCAATGTGTGCCATCTACAAGATGCACTACAGCAACTCGCCAAGGCTTCTTTGGCAGCACCTCCCAAACCCGCAACCTCTTCCACCTAGAAAGACAAAGGCGCATGGGAATAGCACCACCTCAAAGTTCCCCTGCAAGTCACACACCATCCTGACTTGGAAGTATATCGCCGATCCTTTGTCGTCACTTGGTCAAAATCCTGGAACTCCCTCCCTAACAACACTGGGAGTACCTTCCCCACACGCATTGCAGTGGTTCAAGAAGGCAGCTCACCACCACCTTCTCTAGGGCAATTAGGGATGGACAATAAATGCTGGCCTTGCCAGCGATGCCCACATCCCATGAACGAATGTATTTAAAAAAAAAAAAAAAAAAACCAAAAAAAAAAAACACCTGTTTATGGTGCAGGTGAACTTGTTTTTTTCCCCTCATCCATCACCTCTTCTAAAGTTATTTACATTGTAAAGTGTGTTTGTTCTTGCAGCATTTATTTAAGATACAAGTACTTGGTCATCCCAATTTTGGCACAATGTCCACACCTGCAAAATTGACCTGCCTGTCCTCTCTGCAGATGCTGCCTGACCAGCTGAGTGTAACCAACAATTTCTGTTTTTGTTCTTGTCATGTTCTTTTTATAATTGCCTGTTTAAAAACACATCTCTTTTTTTTAGAGTAGTTCTTTTTGGCTCTTTGGTATTGTGTGGCAGTTTGCTACCAGGTTGCCTCCAGTGCTTCCCTGGTGTTACGTGGGAGGTGTGGGACGGTGCCACAGGACAACCTTTGTTTTTACGTCCCTTGTAGTAGATCACAAAGACCAGGAGTTCTGCTTCTATCCGCTTCTACGTGTAACTTGGTCTCATAATGTGTTCGGGCTGCGGTGCAGTGTGGCATTAAATTAGCTTTTTTAAAATAAATAAATGTGCTGGTCCAAAGGCCAATAAACAGTACTTAATATATTGACAGTTAACAACTAGATAATTGGACTTTCATGTTGAGAACTGGCTGAACAATAGCAGGTGCTTTCGGATTCAATTGTGTATAAAACTATTAATGCTCATGCCGTGAGAGAATCTATGGGACTAGAACAAAGTTTTTATACTTAACTGTTTCATAGGCACTTTTTTGAAGCTAATGGAAATTGGGAGCACTCAGACTTTCATAGAATTTACAGCACAGAAACCTGCCATTTGGCCCAGCAGGTCTATGCTTGTGTTTATGTTCCACACGAGCCTCTTCCCATCTTTCTTCATCTAACCGTGCCATTTGGCCCAGCTGGTCTATGCTTGTGTTCCACACGAGCCTCTTCCATCTTTCTTCATCTAACTATCAGCATATCCTTCTAGTCCTTTCTCCCTCATGTACTTGTCTAGATGCATTTAAGGGAACCTAGACTATTCACCTTAATTACTCCATGTTGCAAGTTCCACTCTGGGTGGAAAAAGGTTCTCCTGAATTTTTTATTGGCTTTATTAGTGACTTTCTTATGATCTGTCCTATCTAACCCCTTCACAATTTTAAAGATCATTTCTAGAGAAAAGAGCCCCAGCCGGTTCAGTCTTTCCTGATAGTTATTTGATTTTTATATGGGGGTTTCAGGCAGCTGAAATAATCCTGTTGAAGCCATACTTTTTAATTTTGCACAGTTTCTACATTCTGGCCTGTTATACCATCATCCTCTCGGTGCTGTGTTGCAAGACTTGGTTTCTGCAGTCTAGCAAACTGCCAGCAGTTTTTCTAGATCTTCGGTTTAGAACGTGGCAGATGCTCCAGACTGTTGAGGTTTTTTGGCTTGCGAGTAGGAGTGCCAGTGAAAGGTCCGACAATGTGATAAGTTTCAGGATTTTTGGGTGTGAATGAAGTAACACTTCAAAATTGGGTCCTCCTTTTGATATTGCCTACATTGCAACTTCCTTTTTTATAATTGCAAGAAATTGTGCAGCTAGCTCAATATTTGTGTACTGTTTGCCAGTGAACAGTTTGGAGTAAAGCAGCAGTAACAAACCACAAATTAACAATTTTAAGCAGTGATGCAATCAGTGTTAATTTGTACTCATGTTTTTTTGCAGTCCCAGTTGAATGCAATGACTTAAGTTTTATGTCCTTTGTGGCTCAATAGCTGGAAGTGACTTTTTAAAAAAAAATTTCCTCTCCCAACCAGTTGCAGTTTCTACACTTCGAACAAAATTTGTTATTCTTGCATATTAGCTAAATTTCCCACCTCCCTCCCCCATGAACTGAACTGAATTTTTATTTTTCAAGTCATTGTGGATATGAAGTAATGTAACAGGAGTAGGCCATTCAGCCCCTAGAGCCTGCTTTGCCATTGTTAGATCATGGTTGATCTGTACCTCAACTCATTTTCCCATCGTTGCTTCATATCCCTTGATACCCTTGCCTCTAATCTGTTGATCTCAATCTGCCTCGTGCCTTAATTGGCCAAATGTAGCTTTAAGTTGAGTTTAAAAAAAATAAAATAATAATAATAATAATTTGGGGGTGGAATAGCCAAGTCTGTTTTAGATGTGTGGGAATCTTTCATCTTTGCTACATGTTTTTAGAACATTTTTTAGTATACTTTGTAATTAAAATCCTCAATCTATGCATCCCCAAAGGATTGCCATTTTTTAAGGAGTGCGCTTTGGCTCAGTGGTAGCTCTTTCCTTCCTTCCCCCCCCCCCCCCCACATTCATGGCCTCCTAATTTAACTCTACAACAGACAGGATCAAATTACACATTCCAGAATAACTGTTGGGTGTCTCTTGTCCTCCGAGGGGACTAATCAGAAATCTGATCCAACCCACTTGTGATGGAAATGGACGCAGCCAATATTTACCAATCAACCAACGTCACTAAACAGATTACTGTATCTGGTGCTCACATTGCTGTTTGTGGGTCCTTGCTTTGTGCAAATTGGCTGCTACATTGCAACAGTGACCAAGGTATGTCATTGGTTGGAAAGAGCTTTGGGACATAGAGGTTGTGAAAGGCGCTTTATATAAATGCAAGTTCTTCTATTAGGAGTAATACTTTTAAAATGTATAATTTTTTTCCACATATCCTTGTCTGAGTGCTGCCTGTCTCTGCTCCAAGCAGCTTCAGGTTTTGGCCATGTATGGTGATGTGGTTGTATTGTGGGACTCTGCAGAATTTTATTTTGTGCTTGATGTGGGTACAAATTGCATTGGACACAGTCCCCTAGATTACTGGAAGTTAATAGTTATTGTGCATCCTGAAGCTGCTCTGTGCTCATGGTAGTTCATAGACTCGTACAGCACAGAAGGAGGCCATTCAGCGAGCGAACCTGTGCCGGCTGTTTGAAAGAGCTACCAATTGATCTCGCTCCCCTGCTCCTCTTAGCTCTACAATTTTCTTTTTTAGTATTTTTTTTGAAAATTACTGTTGAATCTGCTTCCACCACCCTTTCAGGCAGTGAATTCCCGATCATCACTTGCTGTGTTTGTTTTTTAAAAAAAAACTCCTCTTTTGCTAATTATCTTAAACCTGTAAAATAAGTTACTGCAGTTCATTTGCTCTATGGCTAATGTTCCTACAATTTGATCACATTATGAATGAGCATCAAGACTGGCCAATTCCCTTCCGTGGACTTCTGTGTAACACGACAAAATTCAGACTAACAAATCTATACGTTCCATGAATTTTTGAAGTATCCGAGAATTTCCATTGCGTGTTTTCCAGGCAGTGTTGTTGCCGGGTATTTAGTGCGTTGGGCTTAACGAAGATATTTTTAATATTGTCTCTGCCGTCGTTTATGCGCCCCACAAACCACCTCCCACCCAATGTAACATTCCTTTCTCCCTCAATTTATCTAGATTCCCCTTCAAGGCATCTATACTATTTGCCTCAGGTACTCCTTGTGGTAGTAGGTTCCACACTCTAGGTAAAGAAGTTTTTCCTGAATTCCCTATTGGATTTATTAGTGGTTATCTTGAATTTATGGCCCCTAGTTTTTGTCTTTTCCCCACAAAGGGTAGACTTGGAGAAAATGTTTTCACATCATAATTTTAAAGTCCTCTAGATTGATTTTTTTTAAAAGTAGTTTAAACAAAAATGCTAATCTGTTTGCTTGTAGTCTGCTTGTGACTTGCTAGAAAGTGGACATGGAACCCCACAATCTGGTTAGGTAGTGAAGCTGCCATTAGTTAAATAGCCTGGAGAACAGCTGTTTACCCTGTCAATAAGAGACCATGGAGCTTTTTATTCGCCACTGGGTTGGTGCTGTCTCCACATGACTCGGAAGTTCTTTTGCGTCATGGTCAGAGTGTCTGCATCCTACCGTTCCTTGTCATAGATCACACGGGGTGGGGGCAGAGAAAGCATGCCGTTAAGCACAGACATTTGGTCCTCCCTCCATTGCTGGTAACATGCAGGAGTTCTGGTGGCATCAGAGTTGTTGGACTAAATGCCTTGTTCTGGCTGGTTAGCTTGGATGCATGGAGCCAATCCTGAGTGCCATCATTAAGGGGAAGCTAAATAAGTACATGACGGAAAAAGGAATAGGATATATTGATGGGAGGAGGCTCGTGTGGAGCATAAACACCAGCGCAGACCTGTTGGGCGGAATGGCCTGTTTCTGTGCTACACAATTCTGAGATTCTATGTAAAACACCCAGATTTAGCGAACTCCTCGCTAAGAGGATTTTTTACAGTTTTGAAAATAGCAGAGAGATTGGGACAAGAGTTAATTGTCACTGGATCATGCCCCCTTGGGTTAACGTTAAGCAACTAACTTTCAAATATGGATTTAGAAGGCTGAAATTGAATGATTTATGCCTTGACTGCATGGATTTTTTTTGGGTGGTTTTAATTAATGCTGTACCAGTTAGATGTATTGTAAAGGCCCCAGTATCATTCTACACTGGTAATTAATTGGCCATCCTAAAGGCCTGGCCTTTGTGAGGTTGCCAACTTCATCCATTTGTACTGTGTGCACACTGCCCACTTTGTCATTTTTGGGCCTCCTCCTTCTAAGAGGAGAGTTTGTCTGCCTGGTTAAGATTCAAATCTAGGCACTCAACCACCATTCATTTGCTGCTCTTCTCCCTCATGCCTTATCGTTCATGAAAGATTATTTTTCTCCTGTTATTAATATACGCTCAAAGGAAGTGAAATCTTGCATTCTTTGGATTATGACCTGGCGGCGCATATAAATTTGCAGTGGCCTCCTAGCTAAAAAATGTTAAATATATGTTCAAGTTCTTGTAATTCCCCCCCCCCCCCCCCCATTTCTCTTCCCCTCAATTCACTCGCTCATGCCCTTCAGTTGAAACTGTTGGGCTGCTTTGTTTGGCTTCATCCAGTTGCTTGCTTAAGAACTAGAGAACAAAGGTCATTGAAGGTCTACACTAATTGCTCTGTTGTGGTGTTCTTGCTGAGTCAGTGAACACATTAGAAGGGAATTATTTTTGGTTTGACTTAAAGAAGGAACTTGCATTTATAAAGCACCTTTCACAACCTCAGGATGTCCCAAAACTCTTTACAGCCAATGAAGTACATTCGGAGTGTGCTCACTGTTCTAATGTAGGAAACGGAACAGCCAATTTGCACAGAGCCAGGTCCCACAAACAGCAATGTGATAATGACCAGATAATCTGTTTGTGATCTCTTTTAGTGATGTTAGTTGAGGGATAAATATTGGCCATTACACCAGGGCGAACTTCCCTGCTCTTAATAGTGCCATGGGATCTTTTACATTCACCTGAGGGCAGATGGGGCCTTGGTCTAATGTCTCATCCAAAAGATGGCACCTCCAACAGTGCAGCGTTCCCATAATACTACACTGGAGTGTCGGCTTAGATTTTTTGCGCAAGTCTCTGGAGTGCTTTGTGTTACTGGACATAGAAACATAGATAGGAGCAGGAGTAGGCCATTCGGCCCCTCGAGCCTGCTCCGCCATTTAATGAGATCATGGCTGATCATCCAAATTCAGTACCCGGTCCCTGCTTTCTCCCCATATCCCTTGATCCCTTTAGCCTTAAGAAATATATCTAACTCCTTGAATATATTTAATGAATTAGCCTCGACTGCCTTCTGTGGTAGAGAATTCCACAGGTTCACCACTCTCTGAGTGAAGAAATTCCTCCTCATCTCAGTCCTAAATGGCTTACCCCTTACCCTTAGACTGTGACCCCTGGTTCTGGACTCCCCCGCCATCGGGAACATCCTTCCTGCATCTAGTCTGTCTAGTCCTGTTAGAATTTTATATGTTTCAATGAGATCCCCTCATTCTTCTAAACGCCAGTGAATATAAGCCCATCAACCCAATCTCTCCTCATACGTCATTCCTGCCATCCCAAGTATCAGTCTGGTGAATCTTCACTGCACTCCCTCCATGGCAAGAACATCCTTCCTCAGATAAGGCGACCAAAACTGCACACAATACTCAAGATGTGGTCTCACCAAGGCCCTGTACAACCGCAGCAAGACATCCTTGCTCCTGTACTCGAATCCTCTCGCTATGAAGGCCAACATACCATTTGCCGCCTTAACCGTCTGCTGCACCTGCATGCTTACCTTCAGCGACTGGAGCACAAGGACACCCAGGTCTCGTTGCACTTCCCCTTCTCCCAATCTATTGCTGTTCAGATAATAATCTGGACAAGACATGGCTTTTAGCTGCAGTATAAGTAATATACAGTTTTTAACAATGGCAAACTTAAAAGTAATTGTATTGTGACATTGCATTTGAAAACTCTTGTTTGGGCACAGATCAGACTTGATGCAGGTTGCAAACCCATGGAAAAAGACTCCATTAACAGCCTAATTTCTAGTAGAGATGTTGCAGTTGTCAGTGAACCTTGCAGTAGGATCCCAACTGAACAAGTTCAGACTTAAAGTTTGGGTCTATTATCGAAACCCCTAGGACTGTGGTGATTTCAAGTCTTGTCGAGCTGAATGGTTACACTCTTGCTAAAAGTAATAGTCCAGTATGTAGAGTGACTCATTTGGGATGAGGCAGATTTTTGCCTATACAGGCACTGTATAAATGCAAGTTGTTGTTGAGAAGCTCAGTTGATCTAGAAAAGTGACTACTTCTCGTTCTTCTGTGTAAGTGCTGACTATAACACTGGAATTCCACCGGTGCGAGCAGCGCCTCATCCAAATGGCTATTCTTTGCACGTGAGCCGAGTTAACAGTGCATGTTTAACTCCTAAGAGGACAGTGCAGCCACTAAGCCTAGTCCTGCCCACACTTTATACCATTCTAGCAGTGGTCACTGGATGGTGAACAGGAGTGGAAACTCTTGATCTACTCAACTTCCTTCCCTGCACGGTGGCATAGTGGTTAGCACTGTTGCCTCACAGCGCCAGGGACCCGGGTTCGAATCCGGCCTCGGGCGACTGTCTGTGTGGAGTTTGCACATTCTCCCCGTGTTTGCGTGGGTTTTCTCCGGTTTCCTCCCACAGTCCAAAGATGTGCAGGTTAGGTTGATTGGCTATGATAAATTGACCCTTAGTGTTAGGGGGATTAAATATGTGGGGTTACGGGGATAGGGTGGGATATGTGTTGGTGTAGGGGTTACGGGGATCGGGTGGGATATGTGTCGGTGCAGGCTCGATGGGCCAAAATGGCCTCTATCTGCACTCTGGGGTTTCTGTGATTCTGCCCTCAAGCATGCATGCTTTAACTGAGTGGAGGCAGCATGTGTGTTGTTGGGCTTTATTTAAGAATGTACAAAATAGGAGTAGGCCATATGGCCCCTAGAACCTGCTCTGCCATTCATTAATTATGGCTGATCTCCGACCTCCACTCCATTTTCCCACCCGATCTCCATATCCCTTGATTCCCTTAGAGTCCAAAAATCTATTTATCTCGGCCTTGAATATACTCAACAACTGAGCATCCACAGCCCTCTGGGGTAGAGAATTCCAAAGATTCACAACCCTCTGAGTGAAGAAATTTCTCCTCATCTCGGTCCTAAATGGCCAACCCCTTATCCTGAGGCTTATCGAGGCTCTCCAACTAGGGGAAACGGCCTCTCTGCTTCTAAGCTGGCATTGGTCTTTCCCTTGTGTGATTTAAGCTGTGTGCTTGTGCTTTTGGCAGCACTGGGCGAGTCATTAAGTCTGTTCATAACATTTGGGGGTGGGGGTGGGTGGGTGGTGTAGAAAGAGGAAATAATTCTGATGCATTTTGCTTTGTCATAACATCTAATTAAGTCATTGAAGCCTAAAAGACATGCATTTAAACAGCGCCTTTCATGAACTCCGGATGCCCCAAAGAGCTTTACAACCAGTGAAGTGTAATGTAGGAAACACAGCCGCCAATTGCGCACGGCAAGTCCCACAAACAGCAATGTGGTAAATGGCCAGATAATCTGTGTTTAGTGATAACAACAGAAAATGTTGGAAAAACTCAGCAGGCCAAGCAACATCTGTGGAGAGAAAATAGTCAACGTTTCGGGTAAACCCTTTGTCAAGACTGTGTTTAGCGATGTTGGTTGAGGGATAAATATTGACCATGATACTGGGGAGAACTCCACTGTTCTTTGAAATAGTGCCATGGGATCTTTTGCATTCACCTTCTTTTGAAATAGTGCCATGGGATCTTTTGCATTCACCTTCTTTTGAAATAGTGCCATGGGATCTTTTGCATTCACCTGAGAGCCAAAGGGACCTTGGTTTAACGCCGCATCTGAAAGGTGACTCCTCCGGCAGTGAAGCACTCCTCAGTACTGCACTAGTATCAGCCTAGATTTGTGCAGAATTCCCGTGTCTGGGATTTGAATCCACGACTTTCTGATTAGAGGCAAGTGTGCTACTCACTGAGCCACGGCTGACACCATGCATGTCAGTTAACATTTGGAGCACCTACTTTTGGTTGCTGCAGACTTGTGTTTTGAAGTTCTTTCTAACAGCCTAGTGTTCAAAAACAGGTACTAGGGAAATAACAGCACTGGTGAGACTTCATAGTTTTTTGACTTGGAGCAATATCCAATACAGGAATTTAGGGTTAAAATGGAAGAATAAGTTGTGAAGATAATATTACAGCTACAACAAAAATAATTCCTAAATTTGAAACTTTAGGATCGTGGTAGAGATCGGGATCGCGATAAAGACCGAGATCAGGATCGACCAAGAAGCCAATACAAGACTGCCCCATCACCTGTGGTTCATGTCCGTGCTCTTTGTGACTCCGTCATCGAAGCTGATCTGGTGAAGGGCGTTGACCGATTTGGACTCGTAAGGTAAATGAATCACTTAGGCTCAGAGTACTTGGTTAGTATTCCCGTTTGGGGTATCCTTTTTCTGCTTCTGAAGTGAGCGACGCTGGTGAAAAGAACCGGGGACATTGGGTTGTGTTTTGAATATAAAGTCTCCTCTCTCGGCTTGGGTTTTATTTGGTGACGTGCTCTGCTTTCCTTCTATTGCCGCAGTCTGCTGAACGCACTCCTGCTTCTCGAAATGGGAAGTCAGCTGTTGGTCTCAAATGTAATAATGGGATTTGGCTTCCTTTCCTGGTCTGGAATGCTGATCCCTGATCTGCAATATCTGGTTAGGTTAAGGATGAATTGAGATTTAGTCCAGGCTATTGAACTATTTAATTGATTGAGAACCAGAAAGGGTACTGACTTTTTGCTTTACCTGTCCCGTCCTGTGTCAGCCCAGCATTATTGATTACACAATTCTTCAATATGGCAATTGCTGCTCAAGTTGGCAAACTTATTTTGTGTGTGGTACATGTACACTAATCTTTTTTACTCTCCCAGAAGTATTCTTTTTTAGATGTTCTCGTGTGGTTAGGATAAAACAGTCACCCTCCAGGATGATTTGATGTGACTCTTGTAGTGCCTCTGCAGCCCAGCCCTGACCTGACCTGTCCTATTGGCGAGGGAGGGGGGGTGGGGGGAGCAAAAAGAGAGATCGGGACTGGGCACTCTGACCAATTTCCCACCCCAGTTACTGAGACTGACTTATGTAATGCTGAGATCTGCTAGTTTTAGAAGAGACTGGCGATCAGGTGGGAGACATTCATACAAAATGAGCTCTCAAATCATTGGAGAGCCCTGAGTTTAAAGAAAAATACTTGGGAGAGGAGGGGTATAATAAGCTGTATGATTTCCCCCCCCCCCCCCCCCCCCCACAGCTTTTATAGCCTTTTTAAAACCCTGTTAATGAAATGTGAAATTACTCGGATGACATCACTACACTGTTGTATAGCAGAAGTAATATACACTCCATTATCGTATCATGCCACTACCAGGATGATCGAAGATAAACTAGATGGCCTTAGTCTTTTCCGTCTGGCCATTCCCACGTGTTGCCCCAGGTTAAATCCTAACGCTCCCATCGGACCTAGTCTCATGATCTAGAAGTTTTGGATTGATGAAGGGATATGGGGAGAAAGCAGGGATTGGGTACTGAATTTGGATGATCAGCCATGATCGCATTGAATGGCGGAGCAGGCTCGAGGGGCCGAATGGCCTACTCCTATGTTTGTTTCTATCTCTGTTCTCTGCTATAGTATCAGAGTTTCCCATATTTTCCCCCCCCCCTTAAAAAAAAAAAGTGGAAAATGTACCGTTACACTTTTTATATAGGTGACATAATATAAAGGATGTTGATGTTTTGTTGCACAGCTCTAGTTTGAATTGCCCTCAAGCTTCACTCTCTTTAGCTCCTTATAACTGTCGCAGCCTTTGAATCCTTGCCCTGCATGTAGTGTGCTTTTTCATATGGGAAAGGAATTTGAGATGGAGCTTTTTAACTACTTGTAGAGCAAAGTGTGGTTAGATAAGACTTTAAATGAACAATTGGCCTGCTTTAAATACCGGTCCCTGCAAATTGTATGTGATATTTTAACAGAATTCTAAGACGCTATCATTTAGACCATTCACTCTTAAATCTGACACTAGCTGAAGTTGAGGACCTGAAAATACTATTTGGGCTGTCAAAGTTCGTCCCTGTAATACCCTAGCTCTCCATTGTAACATTCAGATTCATCTCAAAATCCTTAATGCTTTTGCCTCTACCTAACAGATTCCAAGAATTTAACATTCCATGGAAAATTCTTCCTAATGTGTTTAAAACAAGTTCACTAACTTAAATTCAAGTCCTGTGTTTTTTTAACGTTTCTCTCTGCTGTTCCAATCCCTTTTCATCTTGGACTCATTGAGCATTCATCTGAGTAATAAGCTGTACTTTAATTGGCTATTTATCTACCAGGCTATATAGATTATCTCTAATCGCCTAAGCCTGTCTTTGACTACATCCAGTGTCTCGCCTTCCCTTTCTGTTTGTGACTTTTTTTGGTTTTGATGTCCAGGTTATTTTCTGTAGATTAGAATCGGGCCAAACGTTGACTCCTGTCTTGGAGGTTGCTGTACGTCAACCCAAAACCAGACTCCATTTTAAGATAATGATTATAGAATGTAATATTACAAACCTTTACCTGTAGAAAATTACACTTACACGGAACCTAGTGATTACTGTTGCATTTTATTGGGCAAGTTCTGTAATATCCCTTAAACCTCAACCAGTATTTTTGGAATATTTTATGAAATTTCTTGTCTATGCAGTTTGCTTGGGGGTTGGGGTGAGCACTGGATTAGGCTGCCACTGTGGGCCAGGCACAAATGTTGACTTGCGCTAGTTTGCACCCTGCTTCTGGGCAGTGGTTTGGGTGTTCGAACAGGGGTCTTGTGCCTCTTGGGCTACAGTATTTTTAGTCCCAAGAGAAATTTAAGAGTGGTTCTTAACAGCTGATGGACTTTTCGTTATAGCTACGTGATGATGTTGCCCAACAAGCGGCAAGCTCTGGTAGAGTTCCAAGATTTGCAAAGTGCCCAGAAGTGTGTTGCGTACTCTAAACGACGGATCGTCAATATTGCTGGACACCCCGCTTTCTTCAACTTCTCCACCAGTCAGCGGATCACCCGCCCTGGGGGTCCTGAAGATCCGAAGCACATCAACAACGTTCTATTCTTATCCATTCAGAATCCTCTGTATCCAATCACGACGGTAGGTTTTCATTCTCTTGAACATGTTTCAGCTAATTTCACGGAATTGCTTTTAATTCGTTGCAAGATTTCCAGTGCACTGACAGTTGGTAACTCGGCGACCCAGTTTACTGTTGGGAGTGTGTTTGTCTTCATGTTAAGTCTTCATTGCGTACAAGTGGAAAAATAAATGAATTACCGTCTGGATTCAAACTCTGTTAGAAAAGGACAGATCTTTAAACCTGTTACATCTAATCCTAGTTGCTGTCTTTTTGTTCACAATTCTACTATACCAATCTGTAATGTCTTCTCTTTTCAGGATGTTCTGTACACTGTCTGCAATGCGTGTGGTCCAGTCCTCCGTATTGTAATATTCAAGAAGAATGGGATACAGGCTCTGGTTGAATATCCTTTTTAATTTTGGGGGAGTAGGA
Source organism: Somniosus microcephalus (assembly GCF_052327205.1). NCBI lineage: Eukaryota > Metazoa > Chordata > Chondrichthyes > Squaliformes > Somniosidae > Somniosus > Somniosus microcephalus. Next base: position 171,964,535 of record NC_140989.1, on the reverse strand, counting down.
GAAATGCATTGGCCCAATGTGTAAATTGGACAAGCTTTCAGTTCCAGCTGACCATAGTTATAGGCACTGGTGTAAATATTTATTTTGCCACGGAAATTGGTTATTGATTTTTCAGACTGTCCTGCAATTGTCGCCAACCCCGGCTGACCTTGTGACCACATATGCATTGTTAGTGGGATCTCGTCCAGAGATTTGAGCATGCAATCCAGGCTGACACTCCAATGCCAGTACTGAGGGAACGCTGCACCCTTGGAGTGCCTTCTTTCAGATGAGACGTTAAACCGAGGCCCATCTACACTCTGGACGTAAAAATCCCATGACATTATTCGACAAAGAAGGGAGTCCAAATATTTCAACTAATGTTATTAAAACAGTTTATCTTGTCACTTTTATCTCATTGTTGTTTGTGGGATCTTGCTGCATGCAGAATGGCTGCTGTTTCCTACATTATAATAGTGACTACACTTCAAAAAGTACTTAATTGGCTGTAAAGCATTTTGGGATGTCCTGAGATTGTGAAAGGCACTATGTAAGAACATAAATAGGAGCAGGAGTAGGCCATATGGCCCCTTGAGCCTGTTCTGCCATTCAAGAAGCTCATGACTGATTTTCTACTTCAACTCCACTTTCCCACCCTATCCCCATATCCCTTGATTCCCCTAGTGTCTGAAAATCTGGCAATCTCAGTCTTGAATATACTCTGACTAAGCCTCCACAGCCTTCTGGGGTAGAGAATTCCAAAGATTCACAACCCTCTGAGTGAAGAAGTTTCTCCTCGTCTCAGTCCTAAATGGCTGACTCCTTATCCCGAGTACAAGTCTTTTTAGTCAGGGAGGAAGAAAACATTTGAGCACAGACGCAGACATCCTTACCAACAGGACAGAAATGGGTTTGGTCGTGACTGATTAATTGTTAACAAGACACTAACTTACTAAAATTTCTATTGGCTCCTTAACAATGTGCACATTTGATTCAGTTCAAAGTGCCCAGAAGGCGAAGGCTTCTCTCAATGGAGCAGACATTTATTCTGGTTGCTGCACACTAAAAATTGAATATGCAAAGGTAATCTCTTAAAGCATTGTGCTTTTTCTAAATGACAATTTGATCCCTTTTTTCACTTATTAAAACAAGGAGGTGTTCTTTCAATTCATCAGCCTACTCGACTGAACGTGTTCAAGAATGATAGCGAGTCCTGGGACTACACTAATCCTGACTTGACTGCACGAGGTATGGTATATCCTCATTACTTGTGTAGGTTTTTAAATTTTTATTGTACTTGTAGAACCCTGTGTACTATGTTAGACCTCCAGCAACAACCCTCAGTTTTGCTGTAACGGAGCCCAGGTTTGGAATAGTGACAGATAATTGCTCTAACTTAGCAACAGAAAATGCACTAAAGTCAGTATCTTCTGTGTAGGATGGGCCTTAAAAGCTATAATAGTCTGCACTGTGTGCCATATTCTAATTTTTGTTGGTGTGTGCACACAAAATGGACTGACTGTTATCTATTTTAACCAGCAACAGCTAAGGATTCACATCTACCTTTTTTAACTTGCACAATAAAGTGTTTTTGCTCGTGTGTGATGGAAATGGGGAAAGTTGATCTCTTAAGTGGTGGCAGATGGACCTTGGTGTTCTGAGCTACAGAAGGGAAATTTAGACTGGGTTCCTTCTCCTAGTTGCTGTTCGGTGACTTCCTAGTGGAAACTGCACACAATTAATAGTGTAAAATGTATATCTTAAAGCAGTGACTCGCACAAGGCATTGGTATTTTTCCTATATTACAACAGTGACTACACTTCAAAAAATACTTCATTGGCTGTAAAGAGCTTTGGCAAGTGCTGAGGTCGTGAAAGACACTACAGAATTGCTGGTCTTTTTATATATAGAAAGTGGCCAAAAGACCATTCTCGCGTTGTGAGGCACTTGTGGAACCAAAGCTTTGTGTAACTCGCTGGTATCCGAAGAGAGTAGGAAATGTAGGGAGACCTTCAGGTGCAACCCATGTGTGATCTGAGTGCTGCAGCTTGTTAGAACAGTGCTGGTGGTTCAATCCGAGCCACCCAGCTAATGTATAAAAATCAGGGGCCTCTTAATTTTTGGGGGGATAGAATTCACATTTGTAACTTTGGTAGTGCAGCAAACACTAGGAGATGTTTACCATTCTGTAACTTTTTTTTTTAATTAAAAAATTAAACCCTCATTTCCCAGTTCAGCTTTAGTTTGGTTTTCGTTCTGTTTTTTTTTTCCCAAACTCGCCCAGCCCAGATTGTGAACTAGGCAAGAGATTGAATCTTTTTTTTAGCATGGGTCAAGTTATAAAATCTGTTCACTGAGCAGGCCAGACAAGTTAACTATCTTAGCTTTTATTGAGAAGTGAAATTTGATGTATTTGTTCTATAGGAGCTGAAGATATGATTCAAAGTTGTAGTTCTCTAACTTTATTATGGTTCCTGCTATTGAATCACAGTACTTTCCTAATTATTGTAACCACTTGATACTTTCCTTGATGGTTTGTATGTTTGTACAGTAATTGCTGGTAGTCTAACATCTCTTTGGAAAAAAAAAAAAATTATTCTAAAAAAGGTTTAGCCGCCTGTGCTGTCCTCTACTGGATGTTTTGAAGCTCACTCGCAACACTTGTTATAGCACTGTAGCTGCAGCTTACCTACATGAACTGTACATGCAAACAAGGCAACGGCACAGAAAATCGCAGCTTTCAAAGTCGCACGCAGTACTCAAGAACACTTCACTCAAAGGGGAAAAAAGAGAATCAAGACTTCAGTTACAGAGATATTAAATCTTCAAAGCTACATTTACCTTCTGCAGATTAATATCTTCACTGCCGAAAGGATATTGATCATTTTTCCCCCCCTCCCTACTGGAGCAAGACATTTTCACAGGTACACCAGCGAAAGTGAGCACCACAGAGAGAGAGAAGAAGGGCAAGCCAGGCAAACTAACCACTTCATGCACCCTCGCCAATGAATGCCAGCATTTCGCAGTTACAAATGACCGCAACGCAGCCTTCAGAAACAGAACAGACTCTTAATAAATCTCAGCTCACCCAGACTGCATGCAAACACATCCTCAGGAAACTTGATCAGAAAGGACACTTTTTTTCCCCCCCATTCATCGGTGCACAGAGGATATGTTTGCAAGGCGCCATCGTAAGACTGAGATGAAATTCTATTTGAATGCGTTAAATGCTGTGAAATAAAAATAATTAAAGACAAAGCAACTCTTGTAAATTTCAAATGAAGAGAAGTCCACTTGTGACTGCTGTAAAAAAAAAAAAAAAAATACATGTGGCGACTTCTGAAATTGAATTTGAGACTGGAGTAACTCGAGCTTTTTGACAAATCCAGGAACCGTTGTATGCCTGCTGGATGAAGGGTTGTAAGGACTATGGGGGGGGGAATTGAATTTCTTTTTAAATAAACTATAAAACCATATAACCACTACAGTGTATTTAATTGGATAATGATCTAAAGTAATGTAAATACTTTTTAAATGGCCATGTTCTCTGAGCACTTAATACTATACATGCTTTTAAGACCTAAAATATCAGTAATGCAAGATGTTTCCGGAAGGTATCTTGTTTTCTGTTGCTTTGGTTGAAACATAGAAGATAGGAGCAGGAGTAGGCCATTCAGCCCCTCGAGCCTGCTCCGCCATTCAATGAGATCATGGCTGATCATCCAAATTCAGTACCCTGTTCCTGCCTTCTCTCCCTTGATCCCTTTAGCCTTAAGAAATATATCCAACTCCTTCTTGAATATATTTAATGAATTGGCCTCTACGGCCTTCTGTGGTAGAGAATTCCACAGGTTCACCACTCTCTGGGTGAAGAAATTCCTCCTCACCTCTGTCCTAAATGGCTTACCCCTTATCCTTAGACTGTGACCCCTGGTTCTGGACTCCCCGACCATCAGGAACATCCTGCATCTAGTCTGTCTAGACCTGTTGGAATTTTATAAGTTTCAGTGAGATCCCCTCTCATTCTTCTAAACTCCAGCGAGTATAAGCCCAATCTCTCCTCATGCGTCATTCCTGGCATCCCAGGTATCAGCCTGGTGAACCTTCGCTGCACTCCCTCCATGGCAAGAACATCCTTCCTCCAGATAAGGCGACCAAAACTTCACACAATACTCAGGTGTGGTCTCACCAAGGCTCTGCACAACTGCAGCAAGACATCATTGTTCCTGTACTCAAACCCTCTCGCTACGAAGGCCAACATACCATTTACCTTCTTAACCGCCTGCTGCAGCTGAACGCTTACCTTCAGCGACTGGTGCACAAGGACACCTAGGTCTAGTTCAATCTATTGCCATTCAGATAATCTGCCTACCTGTTTTTGTCACCAAAGTGGATAACCTCATATTTATCCACGTTATATTGCATCTGCCATGCTTCTGCCCAATCACCCAACCTGTCCAAATCATCCTGGAGTTTCTCGGCATCCTCCTCACAGCACACCCACCCACCCAGCTTTGTGTCATCTGCAAATTTGGAGATATTACATCTAGTTCCCTTGTCTAGATCATTAATATATATTGTGAATAGCTGGGGTCCAAGGACCGATCCCTGCGGTACTCCACTAGTCACTGCCTGCCACTCGGAAAAAGACCCGTTTATTCCAACTCTTTGCTTTCTGTCTGCCAACCAGTTCTCTATCCAAGTCAATACCTTGCCCCCAATCCCATGTGCCTTAACTTTACACGCTAATCTCTTATGCGGGACCTTAGCGAATGCCATCTGAAAGTCCAAATACACCACATCCACTGGTTCTCCCTTATCTGTTTTACCAGTTACATCCTCAAAAAATTCCAGTAGATTAGTCAAGCATGATTTACCCTTTGTAAATTGAATTTATGATGCTTTTGTCTGTTCTATTTGTGGTTTGGATGAATCAGAAGGTCGTGTGTTGAAGTCCCACTCCAGAGACTTGAGCTCATAATCCAGGCTGAGGGAGTGCTGCACTGTGAGGTGCTGTCTTTCAGATGAGACGTTAAACAGAGGGTTCTATGTGCCCTGTCCAGTGGATGTAAAAATCCCATGGCATTATTTGAAGAAGTGCAGGGGAGTTCTCCCCATGACCTGATCAACACCTATCCCTCAACCAACACCTAAAAAGACAGATTATCTGGTCATATCACATTTCTGTTTGTGGGAATCTTGCTGTGTGCAAATTGGCTGTTGTGTTTCTTACATTGCAACAGTGACTACACTTCAAAAAAGTACTTCATTGGCTATAAAGTACTTTGGGATGTCCTGAAGTCATTAAAGGTGTGATATAAATGCACATCTCTTTTATTGAGGCAGCCTTAAAAATGTTTATGTATTGGAAATGCCTTGCTTTAAAAATTGTTAATTGACTTAATAGAATGGAAACTCAAATCCATCTGAACATTGGCAAATACTAAACACATTTGAGGGCGTTTTAAGGGAATAGCGAGAGTTTTGCTAGGAATAGTGTCGTTGGTGGGAGCAACTTGGACCAAGGCATGAACTGATCTCCAGTGGGCTAAGCATCAGAATCGGGTTCAGTAACCTCGGGATAGGGCTGTAAGGGGAGGAGAGGAAACTGCAGGTTCCTGTGCCAATTGTCTGTAGCAGTTGTACAGATTGCAGTGCTGAAAGAGTAAAGTGATGTGTGCCCACAAATCCTGATGTGGGAAACAGTTAACTGACATAAATAGGACAGAGTAGAAAAGGCATCATTCTGCTTCTGACCTGTACTGTACCTGAGTGCTTGGAGCTGACATTTGAGTTGCCCAACACTGATGTGTGCTCGCTCGCACGCTCTCGCTCTTTTTCTTTCCCCCCCCCCCCTTCCCTTCCTGGCGTTTGGGGCTGCCCCACAGTCCACTTGCAACCAGTAGAGTAAGAGAACATGATCTGCTTTAGAGCTAAGTGTTCCACCCCCCCCCCCCCCCTTGCCAACTGCCATTGTTGAATTAAGATGCAGTTCTGATAATTTGAAAACTACTGTTGATCTTGTAACTGTCAATCTGGGGTGAGGGCCTTGGATCTGCAGCACCAGCTGTCTAACTCCACTGGCCTCCATATTTGAATGTCTGGGCAAAAATGTGCTACACTCCCTGAAATGGAAAGGGAAAGTATCAGTTCTCAGTCGTGACCACCTTGCTACAGAATGCCCTTCTGTACAGGAAGAAAGATGTCTTTCCCCCAAGTCACATGCAGATGCTTTTTTGCAGTTGAGTGTGGCATATTGCACTTGCCTGTCTTGGTGTGACTCATGGCTGGGCCAAGAATCATGTGTCAATAATTGACTTGGGGAACTGAGCACTGTAATCCTATTTGACTCTGATCCTTTAATGGCCTATTATCAACCGAACTTTTTGTTCTGGCAGTAAAATGTAGTGGGAATGGCAATCTGTTAATGGTTTGAAAAATAATACTTTGGAGGGAAGAATTGCTTCCTGTTAATTTTGAAAGGCAGGATTCTTTGGGTCTTAAAAGTTGTAGAAATGTTAAGCCTATTTTGGCCGACTATTTCACTCAATCTTTTGCATTACACTAAACCGTTTCTGGATTTGAGATAAAGCTTCAGTATTGGTTGACCAAGTCCATGCCTAAAAGATGGCTTTAGTTTTAAAGCCAGAGAATTTGTTCAATGTTCTGCTACAGTTCTGGATATTTAATGTTTAAATTTGTTTGTCGTATAAGCAAGTCATTCCTAATGTGACCCAATGACCTAAGATGGAAAATTTCTGGTTAGAATAAGGTTCATTGTAATGGTTCAAAGTCTTGGATTTGACCAACCAACTGTGTTCTCCTGATCTGATCATGTGTGACGTTAATAAAAAATAAAAAAATATGTATGTTCACCTTTAAAACACTATTTACTGATTATAAAACTGTAATGCAGGGGCGAAGTATCTCGCTTTTGCTGAATCCTCCTGCAAGTTATTAAGAAGGCCTCTTTGAAACTGCTCTAGCTTGCTGTTTGAAGCTTATGGTACAAAAGAACAGGTACTGTTTTTTCAAAATTGTATTTTATCACTTGTAAAGTTGACCAAATGTGCAAATGTTTTTTTGAATTTCTGTACAACATGTTGATGCAAAATGTGTAGCTTTCTGTTGTATTTTTTTTTTTTTTAAAACAAACAAAATACAGCACAGGAGGAACCTGGGTGCTGAATTTAAACACTTGCATAATTACGCAAGGATTTGCAAACCACTGAATTTATCTTCCTCCTTGATTCCAGATGAACGAAGGCGACAGGGACAGCCAGCCCTTCTGGGAGACCATCCTTCAACCTTTGGGGGTAATCAGTGGTTCCAGTAGAATCTTTTAAGAGGGGATACTCTTTCTCCTCTCCCTCTTTCTCTCTCTTTCCCCCCCACCCCCACTACAGTATTGACCTTTTAACCTAATCCACTTCATAAGTTAAAACTTCTCATAGCAGATGACCTATTACCAGGGAGAGTGTTTGTTTTAATTCTTTTCTTTTAAGCCTTTAATAGAAAATACTATGGATTTTTGAATCCCTATTTGCCATTGAAGGAATCTTTTGCATTAATTTTGTTGCTGAACCAGCCCTGCAATATTAACTGGCGATTCTACAGAAAGGGGAACTGGGTTATAATTGAAGAACCTATAGAATCACCAAATGATGCAGCATAGAATGAGGCCATTCGGTCCATTGTGCCTGTGCCAACTCTTTGAAAGAGCTATCCAATTAGTCCCACTCCCCTGCTCATAGCCCTATAATGTTTTCACCTTTAAATATTTATCCAGTTTCCTTTTTGAAAGTTACTATTGAATCTGCTTTCACCACCCTTTCAGGCAGTGCATTCCAGATCATCATAACATGCTCGGTAAAACAATTTTCCTCAAGTCATCTGATTCTTTTGCCAATCACCTTAAATCTGTGTCCTCTGGTTACTGACAATTTTGCCACTGGAAACAGTTTCTCCTTTACTGTATCAAAACCCTTCATGATTTTTGAACACCCCTATCTAATCTCACCTTAACAACCCCAGTTTCTCTAATCACTCCACATAACTAAAGTCCTTCATTCCTGATGCCATGCGAGTAAATCTCTGCACCCTATCTAAGGCCTTGACATCCTTCCTAAAGTGTGGTACCCAGAATTGGACACACTATACCAGCTGAGGTCTAACCAGTTTTATAAAGCTTTAGCATAACTTCCTTGCTTTTGTACTCTATGCCTCTTTTTATAAAGCCAAGGATCCCGTATGCCTTTTTAACAGCCTTCTCAACTTGTCCTGCACCGTCAAAGATTTGTGTGTGTACACCCCCAGGTGTCTCTGTTCCTTCACAACCCCCCCCCCCCATTAAAATTGTACCTTTTTTTTTTATAGTGCTCCTCCTACCAAAATCAATCTCTTCACACTCATTAAATTTCATCTACCCACTTCACCAGTCTTGTCCTCCTGAAGTCTATTACTATCCTCCTCACTGTTTACTACATTTAAATTTCGTGTCATTTGCAGACTTTGAAATTATGCCTTGTATCCCCAAGTCCAGGTCATTTTATCTCCACCTCTGTCCCTCAAAGTTCCCCCACCACTGACGTTGGGCTGACTGGCCAGTAGTTGCTGGGTTTATCCCTCCTTTTTTGATCAGTAGTGTAACATTTGCAAACCCAGTTCTCTGGCACCTATCTAAGGAGGATTGGAAGATTGTGGCCAATGCTTCTGCAATTTCCACCCTTACTTCCCTCCGCAACCTAGGATGCATCCCAGGTGACTTTTCTACTTTGAGTACTGCCAACCTTTTAAGTACCTCCTTTATCTATTTTTATCCTATCCAATTCCTGTACTACTTCCTCCTTTACTGTGACATTGGCAGTATCCTCTTCTTTAGTGATGATGGATGCAAATTATTCATGTAGTGCCTTTGCCTCCACCAGATCATCTCCTGTACACAGTTCAGGAATTTCCCCCCCCACCCCAACTTTGCCCAGTCTATACAGGAAACTCTCTTTACCGGCACCTAAATATCCAGAAATCTCTCTTAACCGGCAAAATTCAGGAGTAGGTTCAAGTAAGCTTTATTATATATTAGTGGCCGTGTAACTGAGGTTCCTGTGGCCGTGTAACCGGGGTTCCTGCACCTGTGGCCGTGTAACCGGGGCTCCTGCACTTGTGGCTGTGTACGGGACTCTCGTACCTTGGTAAGTATACCTCTGTGTAATCCGGACTTTTTGATCAACCGGCACCACGTCGGTGCCGGATAAAAAATTTTTTCCTGTATATTAGGATAATTGAAGTCTCTCCATTATCGGTACTCTATAGTTCTTGCATTTTTCTGAAATTTGCTGTTCAATCTCCTTCTCACTACTTGGTGGCCTATAATATACACCCAGCAGTGTAATAGTGCCTCTTGTTCATTCATTCTACCCAAATAGATTCTGTCCTTGAACAACATCTCTTTCCAGTGCTGTAACAATAACTTCGATCAATACTGCCACCCTTTCCCTTTTCTCCTACCTTATCGTTCCTGAATACATTGTAGCCAGGAATATTAAGTGTCCATTCCTCCCCTTGCTTGAGCCAGGTCTCTAGTGCCACTATCATAATCTCGTCTGGCGACTTGTGCCTGTGACTCACCAACCGTATTTACTACTCTCCGTACATTTACACACATGCACTCCAAACCTGTCTTAGTCTGCCTCACACTTCCCTCCTATTTTTGAACTGTTCTTTCTGATGCAGTTCGTTTCTCCCAGTCCTCTGCACCTTGTATCTCTTCCAATGTTTCAACATGGTGCTCCTCCCCGTTTCCATTGGCCTTGGTTCTGCGATATAAATGGAGCACAGGAATGGCAAAATATAAACTTCTTTTCCCAATGCCCTATCTGGGTTATTGCCATTAATATTTCTTTCCTTGCATACCTGTAACTGTAATGGTGGTTGCATATAGATAGATTGATTTTGTGACGAAAGCTGTGTTTTCTCCCTCTCCTCCTGAATTGTATATAAAATGTTATAGCAGCACCTCCTGATCTTGCTGAATGGCTTTAGTTATGACCAGTGACTTACCAGAGTGAACCAGTGTGAACTTCTGGGTAATGTGCTTGCTGATTTAATCAACTAACCTTGTGTGACTTCTTGCCTCAATGCCCACTTGTGAGATCTAACATTTCAACACTGGCCATGATTGAAGTGTAGTGGTGAATAAATCAAAAGCTGCTGCACTTTATAGTAAAAAAAATAAAAAAATACCAGCACTGTCCTTTTTTTTTGTTTCCTGCTTTTATTTTTGTATTTGGTACTGTATCTGTGCATAATAATGTTTTATATTTGTACATAAAATGATTTAACGATGTCTTTGAACAGGCTTTCCAGCAAACCCTTTGGCATTGGCACACAGAATGGATGCTCGCTCTTCCAACAGCAGGCCCATGCACCTCTACTCTGCTCCTGACTATGAGTTTGTGTCCCAAGGCAAAGTTATAATGATTTATGGACTTAATCCACACAAAATGAATTGTGACAAAGTCTTCAACCTTCTATGCCTCTATGGCAATATTGAAAAGGTAAGACTTGACCTGTTTCTACTTTGGTTTTGGTTGCTAATGCCCGCAAGAACAGTCTGGCAAGAATCTCTGGTGCCTCATTTAAACTATCTGCTGCCCTTTCCAACGACGAGAATATCGGCTACCATGGCATTTGAAAATTAATTCCCCACCCAGGTCAGGGAGGAGGATGGGAGAAAAGTGTAGTGAGAAGAAATGTAATTAGTTGACCTATTAAAAATGACTTCATTTAGTATGATACTTGGCTTCAGGATACTGTTCCATTTTAATTTAAAAAAAGAGAAATTCTAGTATCGCTTTATAAATGACTTGTTATTAGGTCAAGTTCATGAAGAGCATGCCAGATGCTGCCATGGTCGAAATGAGTGATGAATTTTCTGTGGATCGAGCTATCACCCATCTAAACAGCGTAGAGATGTTTGGAAAGAGACTTAACTTGTGGTAGGTACTTTTTCAAAGATTTTTGCACGACTATAGAGAAGAGTTTGAGGTTTCAATTCTTGTGACGTGGACAGTTGCAATATTCTAAACTCCTGTGCTACTTCAGTGTCTCTAAGCAGGCATCGATCGTTCCGAGTCAATCGTATGAGTTGGTGGATGGTACTGATAGTTACAAGGAGTTCACCAACTCTAGGAATAACCGCTTCACTAATCCTGGGCAGGCAGCCAAAAACAGGATTCAGCCCCCTTCCAATGTACTTCATTTCTTCAATGCTCCGCCTTGTATAACAGAGGAAACCTTTCAAGAGGTAAGATATCTGATGTGAGCGGAATAGTAGGAGACTTCTACTATTCCAGATTTAAAATTTGAGCTTGGGGAGTTGCTGCAGTGTATCCTGTAGATAACGCACTGCAACCAGAGTGTGCCAGTGGTGGGGGAGTGGATATAGAAGAGCACCAGCCAACCAAGCTGCTCTGCCCTGGATGGTGTCGAGCTGTTTCTATTGTTGCAGCTGCACCTATTCAGGCAAATGACGAGTATTCTATCACAGTCCTGACTTGAGCCTTGTAGAAAGAGGTCTAATGGTGAGCCATTCATTAGCGTATCTGACTTTTATACCCTGCTCTTGTCGCCATTGTGTGAACATGAGAAATAGGAGCAGGAATAGGCCACTTGGCCCCTCGAGCCTGCTTTGCCATTCAATAAGATCATGGCTGATCTTGGGCTCAAAGCCACTTCCCTGCCTGCTCCCCATAACCCTCCACTCCCTTATCTTGCAAAAATCTGTATCTCCACTTTAAATGTATTTAATGGCCCAGCCTCCACAGCTCTCTGGCGCAGAGAATTCCACAGATTTACGACCCTCAGAAGAAATTCCTCATCTCCATTTTAAAAGGGCGACCCTTTATTCTGAAACTGTGCCCCAGAGTTCTAGATTTCCCCACGAGGGGAAACATCCTCTCTGCATCTGCCTTGTCGAGCCTCCTCAGTATCTTATGTTTCAATAAGATTACCTCATTCTTCTAAATTCCAATGAGTATAGGCCCAGCCTGCTCAACCTTTCCTCATAAGTCAACCCCCTCATCTCTGGAATTAATCTAGTGAATCGTCTCTGAACTGCCCCCAATGCAAGTATATCCTTAAATAAGGAGACCAAAATTGTACGCAGTACTCAAGGTGTGGTCTCACCAATACCCTGTACAGTTGTAGCAGGACTTCCCTGCTTTTATACTCCAACCCCCCCTTGAAATAAAGGCCAACATTCCATTTGCCTTTTTGATTACTTGCTGTACCTGCATGCTAACTTTGTGTTTCATACACAAGGACCCCCAGGTCCCTTTTTAAACTGTAGCATTTTGTAATCTCCATTTAAATAACAGTTTGCTTTTTTATTTTTGTGCCAAAGTGGGTAACCTTGCACTTTCCCACATTATATTCCATCTGCCAAATGTTTGCCCACTCAAATAGCCTGTCTGTATCCCTTTGCAGATTCTGAGTCCTCTGCACAACTTGCTTTCCCACCCATCTTTGTATCATCTGCAAACTTGGCTACATTACACTCATCACACTACATTACACTTCATCCAAGTCATTAATGTAGATTGTAAATAATTGAGGCCCCAGCACCGATCCCTGTGGCACCGATCCCTGTGGCACCCCACTAGTTACTGTTTGCCAACCGGAAAATGACCCATTTATCCCGACTCTGCTTTCTGTTTGTTAGTGTTGATGTGGCTGGTCCAGTTATGTTTCTGGTCAGTGGTGACTCCTACCCCCTCCCGCCCCAAATATCCAGAATGTTGATGGTGGGCGACTTGGCTAAGAGCCATCAGCAAGAGACTTGTCTACCACTGCAATCTGTAACCTCCATTTTATTAGAGATCCTTGATGCTTGGTACAGCTCTTAGCACAATCTTCTACATTCCTTGCTGAACCAGGCTTGATGGTGATGGATGTGCTTGCCTATGAGGTTACAGATTGCCATGGGTATACAAGTATTTTACTGGTGGCTCTTGGTGCCATATGGATGCCCAGTTTTGGGCTGCTGATCTGTCCTTGCTCTGTCATGCTTTACAAGGACTGTTTAGTGGTCGCTCATTCTATCGTGGACAGCTGTATCTGGCAGGTAAGTCAGTGAGGACAAGTTCAAGTAGATTACTTCCTTGTGTTTGTTCCCTCACCACCCACTCGTCTATACCACTATGCCCCTACCCCTCTGATGGTGATGGAGTCTTGTTGGTTGGATATGATTGAGGATGACTGTCGGGCTGTTGCTTTACCAGTCTTTGGAGCTATCCTCCTAACTTGGGCGCCAGTCCCCAGATGTTGAGATTCTGCAGGGTCAACTGGACTGGGATTACCAGAGTATTGTCCTGTCCCACAAATTATCAGATTTGTTGAATTAAATTCTACAATTTGCTAATGGTGGGATTTGAACATTCAACGTCTGCGTTGCTAGTCCAGTACAGTGCCCCAATTCTGTGGTGTATTAATAACAGACTCCTCCTTGTTTACTGGGTCGGATGCAAGCAACAGAGTTCTGGATATGTTGGGGTTTGACTAGGATGGAGCTTGGAAGGAGAGCATGAAGCCTAGCCTGGAGGGCAGTTTTGGCACAAATTGGGGCCCAAACCAGACTCGTTCCCACTCTTAATTTTAGGAACCTCCATTGTGGGATGGTTTTTTTCCTCCTTTTGAGGGAGGGGACTGGAAAGATGCCCATTCTAAAAACATAATTGTGAAAAGGTCATAATTCTGCATCCATTAGGAATTGCTGCACTGGTGGCTGTAATGCACTGAGATGATGGCTTCACTGTTTTAACATCTTTAACTCTCTGCAACAGTATGTTTTAATTAAAATTATCCTGTCTCTTGCCCTAGGTTTGTGAGGATTGTGAGCTGAAGACTTTCAGAACTTTAAAGACATTTAGTGGAAAATGTAAGTTGTGAAAGTGAAGAATTGAAAACTGTCTTCAATTATAAATTATTAGAGTACAATGCTGTATTTTTATCCTCTGCTAGTCTACAAAAACTTAATTCACCTGTGCCAAATAGTATCTTCTAATGCTTTGAGAATTAACCATGATTTGAGATCAGCTTTGAGCATTTTGTCATTCTTGATTGAGAAATGTTATTTATGCAGTTTCCATTTGGGGCAATTGGAATCTAGTGTCAGCTGCACACCAGCACCTTCAATCTGAACCATTTACATGTATCGCCCCCTTCAATGTAACAAGTTGTTTTACAAAAAGATGGAGACTGAGGAAAAACTTTAGGAGGTGATGGTCGCGCTGAAGAGAAATGGTTTTTTGAGGAGGATGTGCAAGCTGGTCGGCTTTGGTAAGGGAGCCCCAGCGTGCTCGGAGTATTAATCGAAGGCGATGGAAGAGGAATGCGCAAGGTCAGAACTGGAAGAGCGCAGGGGTGTATGGCTGGAGGAAGTTTCAGAGGTGGAGCAAGGCTTCACAGACTAGGTTTTTAAAATTGGTTTACTTTGCACTGAGGACCAGGGTAGTGGGTAAGTGGAACTTAGAGCTGGGTATGCTGCAGGCATTTGAGTTCTGTCTGGGATGAGGCTCGGTTGGCCAATAAGGAGAGCATGAAGCTAGGTAGGAATGGAGACTGGCAGAATTGTGGAGGTGGGTTTGGTTTTTCTTTAAGTTGGGGTTGGAGAGAACACTGGTCGTGCACCTTTTTTTAGTTCAATGTTAGAATCGTAGTAGAGGGGGCAGAGAGGTCAGGTTTGGGGGCTCTGAAGTCTGGGGTTTCTGGCTTTTCTGAAATGTTTTCAGCCTTGCGTTGAGCTGGAGAAGTTAGCTTGAAGACAAAAGACCTGAAGGATAGGCTTACACCATTTTCACACTGCATGGCAAAACTTGACTCTGCATATGAACAGGTCACTACTGACCAGATAGAGTTGACACCTGACTAAACTTTTCTTCCAGTACTGCTATTGGATATCTAGTAAGCTATGCTAGTCTACTTGCAAGATGGCTTTCAACGATCTATCTACTTTCTAGCCGACAGGAGTTTATCCGGCCTGTTGGAGTGGGAGACGAAAAACGATGCTGTGGAAGCACTGACTGTATTGAATCACTACCAGATGAAAAACACAAGTAAGTATTTCCATGATAAATGGGATGGCAAAAGCGTAAAAGATTTTAGCTTGTATGATAACTTGTATTTATATAGCGCCTTTAACGTAGTAAAATGTCCCAAGGCGCTTCACAGGAGTATTAAAACTACACAAATTTGACAGCCACATAAGGAGAAATTGGAGTAGGTGACCAAAAGCTTGGTCAGAGGTCGGTTTTAAGGAGCGTCTTAAAGGAGGAAAGAGGTAGAGAAGCAGAGCAGTTTAGGGTGGCGGGGGGGGGGGGGTGCGGTTGTGGGGCTGAAGGGGACTAGAGATAGGGAGGGGCAAGGTCATGGAGGGATTTGAAAACAAGGATGAGAATTTTGAAATTGAGGCATTGCTTAACCAGGAGCCAATGTATGTCAGCGAGCACAGGGGAGATGGGTGAATGGGACTTGGTGCGAGTTCGGACATGGACAGCCAAGTTTTGGATGACCTCAAGTTTACGTAGGGTAGAATGTGGGAGGCCAGCCAGGAGTGTTAGAATAAGTCAAGTCTAGAGGTAACAAAGGCATGGATGAGGGCTTCAGCAGCGGGTGACTGGTAAGTATCGTCCTTTTGCCTCTGGAGCCTGGGCTTGAAGTGGATACAGGGTCCATCTGATATGTGGTGAGTTTAAACTGTCTTAATCTACTTGCATGAGGTACTGTCACAATCAATTGGCACTAAATTGGAACACCAATTTGGGCCATAGGGTGGCTGGTGTGGGAAATTGGGGGAGAATGTTGCACTGCTGCAGTAGGGAGTGCTTTCCTCAAGTTGATGCGGAGACCAGAGTTGGCGGTTGGGGGGGGGGGGGAAGCTTTATTCTGCATCGAATAACAATCTGCTAAACTTGGGAGCAGGGCGAGTGGAACTAATTGGCTAGTTCTTTCAAGGAACCGGCACAGGCACGATGGGCCCAATGGCGGCCTCCTGTGCTGTATGATTCTATGAAGATCTTTCTTCATTGCAACATAAAATGGGCTTGACAAGGTAGATGATGTTTCATTGGGCTGAAGAGTCTAGAACTAGGAGTCACAGTCTCAAGATAAGGGGTCGGCCAAATTAGGACTGAGCTGAGGAGAAATGTCTTCACTCAGAAGGTTGTGAATCTTTGGAATTCTCTACTGCAAGAAGCTGTGGATGCTCAGTCGATGAGTATATTAAAGACTGAGATCGATAGACCTTTTGGGCACTAAGGGAAGCAAGGGATATGAGGATAGGGTGGGAAAGTGGATTTGAGGTAGAAGTTCAGCCATGATCTTATTGAATGGTGGAGTAGGCTCGATGGGCCTTATGGCCTACTCTTATTTCTTATGTTCTTACCAATACCATACAAGCTAAAAGTGTTGGGTAAGGTGGAGTTAGTGCTGGTAATGTAGGCTTGCTTTGAAAATTTAGCTGCCAGCCAGCAACCATGTCTTGAGTCCTAGGTTTGGTCTGGAGGCCATTAAGGTATGAGGCGCGAGTTGGCTAGGATGGATTGGGGAACGTTACTTGGGGTTGACGGTGGATAGGCAATGGCAAACATTTAAAGATCGCATGGATGAACTACAGAATTTGTTCATCCCTGTTTGGCATAAAAGTAAAACAAAAAAGTGACTCAACCGTGGCTAACGAGGGTAATTAGGGATAGCAAGATCCAAGGACAGGACATATAAATTGGCCAGAAAAAGCAACAAACCTGAGGATTGGGAGCAGTTTAGGATTCAGCAAAGGAGGACAAAGGGATTAATTAAGAGGGGGAATATAGAGTATGAGAGTAAGCTTGTAAGGAACAAAAAAACTGACTGTAAAAGCTTCTATAGATATGTGAAGAGAAAAAGATTGGTGAAGTCAAGCGTAGGTCCCTTGCAGTCAATCAGGGGAATTTATAATGGGGAACAAAGAAATGGCGGACCAATTAAATACATACTTTGGTTCTGTCTTCACAAAGGAGGACACAAATAACCTCCCAGAGATGTCGGGAAACGTGGGGCCTAATGAGGGAGTAATTGAATAAAATCAGTATATGTAGGGAAATGGTGTTAGGGAAATTGACGGGATTGAAGGCCGATAAATCCCCAGGGCCTGATAATCTACATCCTAGGGTACTTAAGGAAGTGGCCCTAGAAATAGTCGATGCATTGCTGGTCATCTTCCAAAATTCTATAGACTCTGGAACAGTTCCCATGGATTGGAGGGTAACTAATGTAACCCCACTATTCAAAAAAGGTGGTAGAGAGAAAACGGGGAATTGTAGACTGGTAAGCCTGACATTGGTAGTGGGGAAAATGCTAGAGTCCATTATAAAAGATGTAATAGCAGAGCACTTGGAAAACAGTGACAGGATCAGACAAAGTCAACATGGATTTACAAAAGCTAAATCGTGCTTGACTAATCTGGAATTTTGAGGATGTAACTGGTAGAATAGATAAGGGAGAACCAGTGGATGTGTATTTGGACTTTCAGAAGGCTTTCGATAAGGTCCCGCAAAAGAGATTAGCGTGTACAGTTAAACCACATGGGATTTGGGGGTAAGGTACTGACTTGGATAGAGAACTGGTTGGCAGACAGGAAGCAAAGAGTTGGAATAAACGGGTCTTTTTCCAAGTGGCAGGCAGTGACTAGTGGGGTACCGCAGGGATCGGTGCTAAGACCCCAGCTATTCACACTATATATTAATGATCTAGACGAGGGAACTAGATGTAATATCTCCAGGTTTGCAGACGAGACAAAGCTGGGTGGGCGTGTGTGCTGTGAGGAGGATGCCGAGAAACTCCAGTATGATTTGGACAGGTTGGGTGATTGGGCAGATGCAGTATAATGTGGATAAATGCAAGTTTATCCACTTTGGTGGCAAAAACAGGAAGGCGGATTATTATCTGAACGGCAATAGATTGGGAGAAGGGGAAGTGCAACGAGACCTGGGTGTCCTTGTGCACCAGTCACTGAAGGTAAGCATGCAGGTGCAGCAGGCGGTTAAGAAGGCAAATGGTATGTTGGCCTTCGTAGCGAGAGGGTTTGAGTACAGGAACAAGGATGTCTTGCTGCAGTTGTACAGGGTCTTGGTGAGACCACACCTTGAGTATTGTGTGCAGTTTTGGTCGCCTTATCTGAGGAAGGATGTTCTTGCCATGGAGAGTGTGCAGCGAAGATTCACCAGACCGATACCTGGGATGGCAGGAATGACGTATGAAGAGAGATTGGGTCGATTTGGCTTATATTCACCTGGAGTTTAGAAGAATGAGGGGGATCTCATTGAAACATAACATTCTAACCAGACTAGATGCAGGAAGGATGTTCCCGATGGCAGGGAGTCCAGAACCAGGGGTCACAGTCTAAAGATAAGGGGTAAGCCATTTAGGACAGATGAGGAGGAATTTCTTCACCCAGAGAGTGGTGAACCTGTGGAATTCTCTACCACAAGGCAGTTGAGGCCAATTCATTAAATATATTCAAGAAGGAGTTAGATATATTTCTTAAGGCTAAAGGGATTTGGGGAGAAAGCAGGGACCAGGTACTGAATTTGGATGATCAGCCATGATCTCATTAAATGGCGGAGCAGGCTCAAGGGGCCGAATGGCCTACTCCTATCTTCTATGTTTCTACGTAAGGCAATTTCACTGAATGATGCTGGTATCTACGCTGTCTATCCTGTGGAATGCTGCAGATGCAGACAGGCTGTTCGGTGTAAGCTGACTGAAACTGTGCAGAGCCTGTGGTCTACAGGACATGGGCTGTCTGATGGACCGCTACATCACCTGCAAATGTGAACCACTCCCAAGTTCAGCTGTGTCCTCCTCCAACCTTGATTGGAGCATTTGTTACCTCTTGGAACCCTACCACATGATTTCCCCTCCCCTACCCCCATGGCCTTTGTTTGTCTAAGCAACAGCCAGGTTCAGTTAGTCAGAAATCTCTCATCCAGTTACTTCGACCAATAACCGGTTTGTGCAGTGTGGTTTACACACCTCCTCCAGGATATGCAAAAGAGTTGTTTTCCTAATCCTCAGGGGAGGGGGAAGAAGCACTTAAACCATGCTCATTGTGTACTGATGGCACAACTGGGATCTGAATGTCTTTCCAGCTGTGGTTTAGGTCATTGGATCATTAATGCACAGCTGCTCATTGCAACTCGAGATATTTCTTTTGAATTCTGAGATGACCTGCAAAAATGGTTGGCTGAAAAGTTAGTCCACATTCAGATATTTGCCATGAATTGGTGGTGAGGGCTTCTACAGACTATGACTATTTTTACTTTGTAATATTGTAAAATTTGTATATTTTAATTGTTTTAATGTTTAATGCATTTGATAAAGATTATATGCTTTAGGAAGCCAAGATTTGAATGAAACTCTAAACAATGTTGTTTTAGATGGCCCATACCCTTACACCTTGAAGCTCTGCTTTTCCACCATGTCCCATGCATGAAGACGCAACTAAAGTTTGAAGAGGATTTGGAATTAACACTTGTAGGTCAACTTATACGGGACATTTCCAAATTGCAAGAGAAAAATGTAGATCTCTGGTGTCTGTCTTGCACCTACTAAATGGAAGATATTTTCTTTGTTCAGTTTAAATTGTAACTTTTTTTCAGAATTGTATCAGTGTAATAAGTAGGCATTTAACTAAGTGTTCCTTTTGTTAGGTAATTTTTTTTGCAGTCAGTGTGTCAGTACTTAAGAGCTTAACGTTGATGTAAGTGACCTTGTAAATTAGAACTCTGCAAGTGGTGAAAAGCATCTACTTGTGGCATATTTTTACAAATTTAAAGGCACTTTTATCCAGTGAGATGAAATGAGGATTATCATTCTTTGGGAATTGTAGTTTGCAAAAGTTTGCTTTACTATAAACTACACACTTGTGATCTGGAGAGTTCTGTGTACTGCTAAACTGAAGTGCCAAAGTAGTGATTTTGAACACTATACCCAAACTTGGTATATGTATGGCTTGTTGCCATGTGTTAATTCTTGCTGTGGTTCAGTAATTCATTAAACAAATTATTACAAGTATCTGTGAATTATTTCTCTATTAAAGGTTGTAAAACTAAACTAAAATTGGTGGTGGTCAACTTTTCAAAACTAGGAAAGAGTAGCAGACCTTAACTGGTCCTCTTCCTCCAGCCACAATCAACTATGTATCTGATGCGTGTGGGAAATGTGTCGCTGTGTTTGATCTTAATTATACAGCCTGCTTTTTAGAAGTTAATTTTTTTTTAAATTCTAAACTATCACAAATACAGGCCGGAGGTGTGGTTGACGATTGAGGCATCTGCACGGATATTTTCAATCCTAGCAATGGTAGTTGATGTGAATCTTCTCCTGGGTTTGCCTCCTAAATTCTACTGCTTTGATATGTCCTGTGGAGGATGCTTCAAAGTAGATCTACCTTGTAGGGTCTTCACTGTTCAAATGGTAAAAGAAAATAGAGTTGCATTTGTCTAGCACCTTTCACAACCTCGGGACATCCCAAAGTGTAGTCACTGCTGTAATGTAGGAAATGCGGCAGCCAGTTTGCACACAGCAAGATGATCGGATAATCTGTGATGTTGGTTGAGGGATCATTATTGTCCAAAACACCAGCGAGAACTCCAATCCACTTCTTCGAAATAGTGCTGTGGGATCTTTTACATCTACCTGAGAGAGCAGTCTGTTTAACATCTCTTCCAAAAGATGACCCCTCCAACAGCTCCTCCACACTCTGCAAGTCTCATCATCCATCTATTCAGATCCTGCAAAGGTCTAGGTTTGAGGGTTATGCTTAAGGAGTCAGTTTACGATTAGCTTTAAACCAAATGTAACTGCACAATACTGTAGACTTTGCATACAACGCCCAAGTAGGCCTTGTGTAGCATCGGCTATCTGCAGCATCACAATGACTTGAGTTCCCAAGTACCAATTAAACAAAATGCTGGAAATACTCAGCAGGTCGGGCAGCATCTGTGGAGAGAGAAAGAGTTAACATTTTAGGCTGATGACTTTTCATCAGAACTGGAAAAAGTTAGAGATGTAACAGGTTTTAAGCAAGTAGAGGGGGAGGGAGGAAAGAACAAAAGGGAAGGTTTGTGATGGGGTGGAAGGCAGGAGTGATTCAATGACAAAAGGGATGATGGTGCAAGGCAAAAAGGGGGGGGTGGTCATGAGATGCAAAAAGAAACAAAAGCTGGGTCTAGAGGAGTTGTAAATGGCAACAGCAGAATCATTACCAACAGCTGCTGTCCAGAAAAAGCAGCAGTTTTTGGACAGCAGTTGTTGGTAGTGATTCTGCTGTTAACATACAACTCCTCTGGACCCAGCTTTTGATTTTTTTTTTGTCTGATTACCACCCACTTTTGCCTTGCACCATCATCCCCTTTGTCATTTAATCACTCCTGCCGGTCAGACCTTTCCCTTTTTGTTCTTTCCTCCCCTGCCTCTCTCCTTGCTTAAAACCTGTTGCATCTTTTACTTTTTTCAATTCTGATGAAGGTCATTGACCTGAAACGTTAACACACACACTCTCTCTCTCTCTCTCTCTCTCTCTCTCTCGCTGCCTTACCTGAGTTTTCAGCAATCTCTGTTATTTCAGATTTCCAGCATCTGCAGTATTTGCTTTTGTAAGGTTGCTACAGTATATAGTGGAGAATGAACAAGGTTCTTTAAAGTAGGTAATCTATCCTTTGCTGCTGCTAACTAATGGAAAGAAAGAACTTGCATTTATATAGCGCCTTTCAAAACCTTAGGACCTGGTTTCACACCAAATGAAGTTCTTCTGCAGTGCAGTCACTTGTAACGTAGGAAAGGTGGCAGCCAATTTTTGCACAGCATGGTCCCATAAACTCCAGTGAGCTAATGACCAGATAATTTTTTTAGTGATGATGGTTGAGGGATAAATATTAACCAGGACACCGGGAGAATTCCCCTGTTTCTCTTCGAAATAGTGCCACGGCATACTTTACAGCCACTGGAAAGGGGAGATGGGCTGCAGTTTAACGTCTCATCCGAAAGAAGGCACCTCTGACAGTGCAGTACTGCACTGAAGTATCAGCCTAGATTATGAGCTCAAGTCTCTGAAGTGGGATTTAAACCCACAACTTTGTAACACAGGTGAGAGCGCTACCACTGAGCCATGGCTCATACCCTAGATCACTTATTTGACCCATCCCCTTCATCTCCCAAAAAATACATCTCTGGCTAGGTCATATTGAATTCAACAGCTGTAGTGTAAAACTATGTTTAAGATAATTCTGACATTGTATGTTAACTGTCTTAAGTGCATGTGACAAATGTGCATTGTAGAACTATATCTGTGTTTTGAGATGAATGGAACACTTCATAAACTAGCCAATTTGACACGTATAATTGGGGACCATTGGCTTTCTGATAGTTATTTGAATTTTTTTCCGAATCCTCTAACTGAAACATGCCAGTAATTCTAAAATAAGTTCATTTAATGCCTCGCTTACATTTTTTGTTTCTATTCCATCCTCTCCTGATTGGGCTGGATCTTTGCTGCAATACAATTCCATGGGTAACGGCAGCTCTCCTCTACATCACCCAAGTAAACACAGCCGTGGCTCAGTCTGTCTCTCATCTGAGTCAGAAGGTCGTGGGTTCAAGTCCCATTGCGGAGGCTTGATACTTCAGTGCTGCACTGTTGCTGCACCTTTCGATGAGGATGTTAAACACTGGCCCCGTCTGCCCGCTGAAGGGCATATAAAAGATCCCATGCCACTATTTGAAAGAGCAGGGCATTCTCCCTGGTGTCCAATATTTATCCCTCAACCAACGCATTTAAAAAATAAAATAAAATAAAAATAATTCTGGTCATTATCACATTGCAGTTTGTGGGACCTAGCTGTGTGCAAATTGTCTGCTGCAGTTCCTACATTACCACAGTCACTTCAAAAAGTACTTAACTGGCTGTAAAGCGCTTTGGGATGTCCTCAGGTCATGAAAGGTGCTTTATAAAGGCAATCTCTTTTCCGTCCGAATGTTACCGAACTATGAGATTACATAAGACACCACCATTGACTTGAGCTGGGCCTGTCATGTCAATTTACACACCGGTGCATTCCAGTGATCATCGGGCAATCTGGCTGATTTGTACCCTAGGGTCACAGGTCAACTGGGATTGACTAATTCAGGACTGACTTTCGAACCAGCCAGGGACCTGGCACTGCCATTCACTATTCAGGTGATCAGGGAGTCTGTTTTCTCTGACATTTAATATAAATGGGACTTTTTTTTTTTCCAGTTTCACTGATTTGTAGCTGGATCTCCCCTGTGCCCTGACTTTAAAATTCTCATCCTTGTATTCAAATCCCTTCTTAGCTTCACCTCTCCCTATCTCTGTAACCTCCTCCAAGCCTACAACCCTCTGAGACCACTGCGCTCCTCCAATTCTGGCCTCTTGTGCATCCCCCATTTTCACCACTCCATCAAGCTCTGGAATTTCCTCGCTAAACCAAAGGTGTATAAATAGAAGTTGTTGCTGGATCGCTAAATGAACTTTGGGCAGGGTTGTAGGAGAAATTATTAGTAAAAAGCCCTATTTTGTGAAGCTGTGCTTCTAGTACCACATTACGCCAGTGGCCATTATTGATCAGTGTGTGTTGACTGACTGTTTGGCCATGGGGAGCATCACGGTCAAATTCTGTCCTCACCTAATGTCTGGAGAGCAGGAGTTCCAGCTGATTTTTCCTCTTCACCTAGCTCAGGGGCAAAAAAGCCCAGTTGTTATCACTGCTCTGGCTGAGATCAGCTAATGTCATGGAACGGGAATCAACTGGGGTACCTGCCGTTATCTGTGTAGCTCTGTTACCCACTGGATAAGCTTGATGAGCCAGTGGAGGAGCGCAGTTCAAAGGCTGGTCACTGTTGCTGAGTTGCAGCAACGAGCAGGCTAGAGATTTTATTTATACGTTGGTGGTTGGACTTGAGAGTTTCAGATGAAATTTTTACCCCAGGAGTATTCTGCGTATTGAAAGAAAGGACTTGCATTTATATCGTGCCGTTTAGGACCTCAGAACATCCAAAAGCGCTTTACAGCCACTGAAGCACTTTTGAAGTGAAGTCATTGTTGTACTGTAGGAATATGGTCTTATCGCTGACGATAAAATACATGAAGTATCCACTTTGCTGGGCAACTGATCTTTGTTGTCACAGATACAGAAGGGCAGTTCCTATTCTACAGCAGGAAACTGGACTGGAGAATACACACACTATATTACTCCATGTGGGGCCTCTTTTAATAAGTTTGATGAAGGGGCGTGGTTGCCATGGTACCGGTTTGTATACAGAAGAGAGTGCAATGACATGATTGACTGTAGAATGAAATCATCGCACTGCTTGCCAATTGCTTGTGGCTTTATACTTTATCATCCTTGTAGTTTTTACTAAAAATAAAGATTAGAAAAAGCACGCCAGGAAAGTTTGGATGGATCAGATGCTCGTGGAGCCGGAAGGGGCCCTGTGCTGCTGTGTACCAAATAAAGACCACTTGTTGAGAGTAGCAGCCCAGACCCGAGTAATGGAATAGCAAAATACTGCGGATGCTGGAAATCTGAAATAACATAAAATGCTGGAAACACTCAACAGGCCAGGCAGCATCTGTGGAGAGAGTTAACGTTTCCGGTCTGGGACCCTTCATCAGAACTGGAAAAAGCTGGAGATGTAACATATTAAGCAGGTGCAGAGACAGGGTGGGAGGGGAGGAAGAAATTAAAGAAACATACTGTGCTGAGGTAAGAGGCAGGAAAGTTAAAATATTGCAAAGGGGGTGGCAAAATCATACAGCATGTAAAATAGGAGCAGGGTTTATAGTTTGAAATTGTTGAACTCAATGTTGAGTCCAGAAGGCTGTAAAGTGCCTAATCGAAAGATGAGGTGCTGTTCCTCGAGCTTACGTTGAGCTTCATTGGAACAATGTAAGAGGCCGAGGATAGAGAGATCAGAGTGGGAGTGAAGCGGAGAATTAAAGTGACAGGCGACCGGAAGCTCAGGGTCACCCTTATGGACCAAATGGAGGTGTTCCGCAAAGCAGTCGTCCAATCTGCATTTGGTCTCCCCAAATAAAAGAGACCACATCGTGAGTAGCAAATACATTATACTAAATTGCAAGAAGTACAAGTAAATCGCTGTTTCACTTGGAAGGGGTGTTTGGGGCCCTGAACAGTGGGAAGGGAGGAGGTAAAAGGGCGATGGGGAAAAGCTGTTAGGAGTGATTGAGGAGTGGACCAGGGTGTCGCGGAGGGAGTGGTCCCTTCGGAATGCTGGAAGGGGAAGATGTGTTTGGCGATGGGATCATGCTGGAGGTGACGGAAATGGCGGAGGATGATCCATTGAATGTGGAGGCTGGTGGGGTGAAGGATGAAGACGAGGGGAATCCTATCATGGTTCTGGGAGGGAGGGGAAGGGGTGAGAGCAGAAGGGTGGGAAATTTTTCGTTGCCGTGCCCACTTTTTTAGCCAGGAGTCTTCCCCACACGGCTGACCCTTCCCCCGCATGGCTGACCCTTTCTCCCGCTTTCAGAATTCTTGCTCTACCTGGACCCCTCCCTCTGGCCTCTTACCCTCTCTAGGTCTTTTCATTGCTAACTGCCGGTGGGACATCGGCCGTCTCAATTTCTCTGCTCCCCTCTCTCACTCCAACCTACCTCCCTCTGAACTTGCAGCACTAGGTTCTCTCCGATCCAACCCTAACATTTTCATTAAACCTGCTGACAAGGGTGGCGCTGTTGTTGTTTGGCGAACCGACCTCTACCGTGCGGAGGCTGAACACCAACTCTCTGACACCTCCACCTACCATGACCCCACTACCGAACATCAAGCCATTGTTTCCAAGACTGTCACTTACCTCATCTCCTCTGGAGATCTTCCCGCCATGGCCGCCAACCTCATTGTCCCTCAACCCCGCACAGCCCGCTTCTACCTCCTTCCCAAGATCCATTAACAGGACTGCCCTGGTAGACCCCTTGTTTCAGCCTGTTCCTGCCCAACTGAACTTATCTCTTCCTATCTCGACTCTTTTTTCTCCCCTTCTCCAGTCTCTTCCCACCTACATCCGACACCCACCGCCACTTTAACAGTTTCCAGTTTCCTGGCCCCAACCGCCTCCTTTTCACTATGAACATCCAATCCCTCTACACCTCCATCCCCCACCAGGATGGCCTGAGAGCACTCCGCTGCTTCCTTGAACAGAGATCGAACCGGTCCCCATCCACCACCACCCTCCTCCGCCTGGCTGAACTTGTTCTCACATTGAACAACTTCTCCTCTGACTCCACTCACTTCCCCCAAATTAAAGGTATTGCTATGGGAACCCGCATGGGCCCTAGCTATGCCTGCCTTTTCATAGGATATGTGGAACATTCTTTGTTCCAGTCCTACTCAGGTCCCCTCCCTCACATCTTTTTCCAGTACATCAATGACTGTATTGGTGCCGTTTCCTGCTCTCGCCCTGAACTAGAAAAGTTCATTCACTTTACTTCCAATTTCCACCCTTCCCTCACCTTCACACAGTCCATCTCCAACTCTTCTCTTCCCTTCCTCGACTTCTCTGTTCTCCATTTCTGGCTATCGTCTATTGACAAACATCCACTACAAGCCCACTGACTCCCACAGCTACCTTGAGTACACTTCCTCCCACCCCGCTTCCTGTAAGGACTCTATTCCATTCTCCCAGTTTCTCCATCTCCACCATGTCTGTTCTGACAATGCCACCTTCCATATTAGTGCTTCCGATATGTCTTCCTTTTGCCTCAACCGAGGATTCCCCTCTACTGTGGTTGACACGGCCCTTGACCGTGTCCGTTCTATTTCCCGCACTTCTGCTCTCACCCTTTCCCCTCTCTCCCAGAACCATGATAGGGTTCCCCTTGTACTCACCTTTCACCCCACCAGCCTCCACATTCAACGGATCATCCTCTGCCATTTCCGCCACCTCCAACGTGATCCTACCACCAAACACATCTTCCCCATACCTCCCCTTTCAGCATTCCAAAGGGATCGCTCCCTCCGCGACACCCTGGTCCAGTCCTCAATCACCCCTAACAGCTCTTCCCCTTCGCCCGGCACCTTCCCGTGCAAGCCCAGAAGATGCAACACCTGCCCTTTTACCTCCTCCCTTCCCACTGTTCAGGGCCCCAAACACTCTTTCCAGGTGAAACAGCAATTTACTTGTACTTCTTGCAAGTTAGTATACTGTATTCACTGCTCACGATGTGGTCTCCTCTACATTGGGGAGACCAAATGCAGATTGGGCGACCGCTTTGTGGAACACCTCCGTTCAGTCCGTAAGGGTGACCCTGAGCTTCCGGTCGCCTGTCACTTTAATTCTCCGCTTCACTCCCACTCTGATCTCTCTGCCCTCGGCCTCTTACATTGTTCCAATGAAGCTCAACGTAAGCTCGAGGAACAGCACCTCATCTTTCTATGAGGCACTTTACAGCCTGCCGGACTCAACATTGAGTTCAACAATTTCAAACTATAACCCCTGCTCCCATTTTTCATGCTGTATGATTTTGCCATCCTCCTTTGCAACATTTTATCTTTCCTGCCTCTTACCTCAGCACAGTATATTCCTTCAATTCCTCCCTCCCCTCCCACCCTGTCTCTGCACCTGCTTAATATCTGTTACATCTTCAGCGTTTTCCAGTTCTGATGAAGGGTCCCAGACCTGAAACTTTAACTCTGTTTCTCTCTCCACGGATGCTGCCTGGCCTGCTGAGTGTTTCCAGCATTTTCTGTTGTTATTCCTGAGTAATGGAGGTGTACTGAGAGATGGGTGACCCACAGTTTGGCCCAATTACCTTTGGGAGTCGGGGAGAGGAGTTGTGCCCACTGTAGGGCAGTGTTGACTGTGGCTCAGTGGTAGAACTCTTGCCTCTGAATCAGAAGGTTGTGGGGTTCATAGTCCCACTCCAGGGACTTTAGCCCATAATCCAAGCTGATACTCCCAGCGCAGTGCTGAGGGAGTGCTGCACTGTCAGAGGTACTGTCTTTCAGATGAGACGTTAAACCAAGGCCCTGTCCTCTCGGATAGCTGTAAAAGTAACAACTGCACTATTTTGAAGAATAGCTGGGGAATTCTCCCCAGTGTCCTGGCGAACATTTGTCCTTCAAATAACATCACTAAAAATAGATGATCTGGTCATTTGTCACATTGCTGTTTGTGGGAGCTTGTTGTGCACAAACCGTGTTTCCTACATTACAACAGTGACAAACTTCAAAAGTACCTGTAAAGCACTTTGGGATGTCCTGAGGTCGTGGAAGGTGCTCTTATAAATACAAGTTCCTTCCTTACAGTACAGAATGTTTATTGGGGCTTCCTTGACTATCCATGCAGTTGATGGCCACTTGAGCAATGTAGAGTATTGGAAGCACAGCTTCACAAAATGGGGCTTCTTACTAATAATTCCTCCACCACCCCCCCCCCCCGCAAGACAAAGTCCGTTTAGCAATTCAGCAATAACTTGCATTTATATAGCGCCTTTAACATAGTAAAACGTCCCAAGGCGCTTCACAGGAGCGTTATCAGACAGAATTTATCACCGAGCCACATAAAGAAATATTAGGACAGGTGCCCAAAAGGAGAAAAGAGGTAGAGGTGTTTAGGGAGGAAATTCCAGAGCTCAGGGCCTAAGCAGCTAAAGGTACAGCCGTCAATGATGAAGTGATGAAAATCGAGGTTTGCGCAAGAGGCCAGAATTGGAGGAATGCAGAGTTCTCGGAGGGTTGTAGGGCTGGAGGAGGTTACAGAGATAGGGAGGGGGCGAGGCCATGGAGGGATTTGAACACAAGGATGAGAATTTTAAATTTGTGGCATTGGTGAACCAAGAACTAATGTAGATCAGCGAGCATTGAGGTGATGAGAGAATGGGACTTGGTGCGAGATAGGATATGGGCAGCAGAGTTTTGGAAGCACTGAAGTTTGTAAGAGCTTCTACAAGTATGTAAAAAGGAAGAGAGTAGCAAAAGTAAGCGTTGGTCCCTTAGAGGCTGAGACAGCAGAAATTATATTGGGGAACAAGGAAATGGCAGATGCATTAAACAAATATTTTGTATTTGTCTTCACAGTAGAAGACACAAAGGCCTAGAAATTCAGTTGGGCGCGCCAGCCGTTAGCGCCTTAGGGGGAGTAGATCTCGAGCGCTAGGCGCTTATCGCCCGGGCGCAGCGCGATCTGCGCCTCTCCCCAACTTCAGGACACATTTAGTGCCGGCGCAAAGTCTTGGCGCGCGCCCTGCTGTGCACGCAGATCATGATGTCATATAATTGTGCAACGCCCTTTGTGCGCCCCAAACCGGAACTTCACTCGCGCCGGCCCATTGTGCGCCGGGCGTCCCGAGCGACTGTGAAGTGGAACGGTACACAGGCCAGCCGGGCCGGGGGGAGCGCTAATTAAAGGGCACTTACCCAGCAGTATAAAGGCCAGCCATTTTGCAGCATTCACTCTTGTGCAACGGTTTTTTGGACAGAGACCAAGGAGGAGAGTTTACTGGTTTGGACCAACACTTGGACAGGTATTTTTGGCTCAGGCCAGAGCTTACCAATTATCTTAGCCTTCATTCAGAGCTCAGTGTTTGCCAGCATATAATGGGGGCTGCATTGGGTGGCAACGCTGAATTTCAGCCTTATGCCAGAAGGGCTTACAGACGCCGTGAGAGAGTGGCAGCCCTGGCTAGACGCAGAGGGGGCAACAGGCGTCGCCAACTGAGGCCTTACCCACGCAGGGTATACCGCCAGCAGACCTCCTACCTGACCATGTCTGCCGCGATGTGTGTTAGGAGGCTGCGATTCCGAAGGGAGGTGGTTGCAGACATCTGCCGGCTGCTTCAGAGAGATCTGCAGCCACAGCTGATGCGCAGGACGTCTCTGTCGGTGGCAGTGAAGGTGACGGTGGCTCTCAACTTCTATGCCTCCGGCTCCTTCCAATCCGCTACTGGGGACATCGCTAACATCTCCCAGTTCGCCGTGCATTGCTGCATCCGCCAGGTGACCGAAGCCCTTTTCAGAAGGAGACATCAATTCATCTCCTTCCCCATGACCCTGGACAAGCAGCAGCAGTGTGCAGTGGGGTTTGCAAGAATAGCGGGCTTCTCCATGGTGCAGGGCGCCATTGACTGCACGCATGTGGCTTTGCGGGCACCTCTTGAGCAAGCCGAGGATTACCGCAACGGGAAGGGCAACCATTCCCTCAATGTAGAGCTGGTGTGTGACCACAGGCAGCGCATCCTAGCTGTCAATGCCCGCTTTCCAGGCAGCAGCCACGATGCCTTTATCCTGCGACAGACAACTGTGGCTGACATGTTCCAGGCACAGCCTCCCCCAAGAGGATGGCTTATCGGGGACAAAGGCTATCCTTTGTGTACCTGGCTCATGACCCCGCTCCGCGCGCCCACGACCCCTGCTGAAGAGGCATACAACGAGAGCCATCAAGCGACGAGGAACCTCATAGAACAAACAATCGGCGTGCTCAAGCAACGGTTCCGCTGTCTCGATCGCTCCGGGGGAGCCCTCCAGTATTCGCAGGATCGAGTCTCCCAATTCGTCGTCGTTTGCTGCATGCTGCACAACCTGGCTATCCGCACGACTCAGGCACTGCCACCTCACGTTGGACCACCACCTCAGGAGGAGGAGCAGGAGGAGCATGAGGACAACGAGGACGAGGAGTACCAGCCCAGGAGGGACGCACAAGGTCCAAGGGCCGCCCGTCGTCGGCTTATTGAACGTCACTTCTAAGCCCCCTGTCAGGGAATGGCTTGTGCCAATGATAGAACATGATTGCAGCCGCTCTGCAAGCCCTCAGCCGGTTAAGGCAACAAACACTTCAAAGATCAAACATGGACAATGTGAATAAATAAAATGCTTTATTGTACAAACTCTGGGCCCTTCCCACATGAAAACCAAAAACAGAGGAAACCCCCAAAAAACACTCAAACACATTACTCGCTCCCACAACCTGGGGAGGATTAACAAAATAGGGCAACTAAAATGGCCGTCATTGTCGGCCTTTGTCCAAAACAAACATCACATCATCGGCCTTCAAAAAACAAACATCCAATTCTCGGCCTCAAGAAACAAACACAAATGGCCACACATTCGAATATTTGGCCCGCTAGGGCGATGCCTTGGCCATCTTTGGGTGGCCCCTGCCCGCCCTGCTGCTCCGCCTCAAAGTAAGGCCATTGGCTGCTGCAAGGCTGGGGGCAGGCTCCTGAGGGGCACATGTCGTGACGGCAGATGCCCTTGGGGGTCGGCCTAGTCGAGGTCTGGGCGTCGAGCGGCCGGCTGTTGATTGCTGCAGCTGTGGCTGGCCAGCATCAGTCGCTGCAGCAGCTCCTGGCAGCTCCACTGGGGGAGTGGCAGTGGCGGCTGGAGGAATGGCGGCAAGCTGGCGGATGGCAGGCGCTCACTGGTCGCCTGAGACGCTGGCACTCGCCCGGGCCAGCACTGCAGCATGCGCACCAATCTGCCGAGGGACAGACCGATGTGCTGCTGCAGCGCGCCGGGTGCCCTGGTGACGCCTGGCTGACACAGCGAGTGTGGCAGCAGTGAGTGCCTGTGTTGACCTGTTCACTGCCCGCAGCAGAGCAGCCAGTGACTGGACGGCACCACTAATCACCTGGCCAGTCGCTGCAAGATCTGCCCGGTATTCCGCCCGACTGGTGGCCTCTAAGGGCCCGAACTTGGCCACACTCCGAGAGAGGGAATCGATGGACTCAGGCAACCGTGACACTACCGCCATGAGCTCCGTGTGCCGGCGCTCCGAGTCCGCGGACAAGTCTTCGAGGCCTTCCATCTCCTCGGCGAAGAGCATCCCCTGACTGGAGGCCGGACTCTCCCTCTGGGGAGAAGGCCGCCGAGCTGGCCGACCCTTCCTGCGTTGCTGGAGGCTGCTGGGCCCAGCAATTGGACTCCCCTCCGACGCATCCCCCCTCTGGGGAGAAGGCCGCCGAGCTTCCACCCCCCTCCCGCCTTTCTGCAGCACGCAGGTCCCAGGAGCTCCCCTCCCCTTCGACACTTCCGCCACGCTGCCCTCCAGGGAAGACGTGTCCCCTACATTGGCCTGGGTGGCCGCGGCTGAGGGTTCCCCTGATGGGCCGCCTTCCTCTTGCTCCTCCTCCTGCTCCTCCTCGGAGGGTCTGTCACTGGCAAGTTGAGGGACCTCCTCTTGACCATCTGAAAGCAGGATGGCACAAGAGTAGCTTTAGAGTGAGGAGAGGGCGTCAGTGCGGGATGCATGAGTGGTGGCATTCAGCGCATTGGTCGGACAGTGGCAAAGGATGTAGATCTGATGCGCAAGTGGGACGAGAGAGGTGCAAAAGGTGATGTCCTTACCATTGCTTCCCAGAACAGGGTCGGCATCTCCACATGCAACGGGCCCAATCACCCGGCGACCCATGAGGCGCTCCACGCGATGTTGCAGGTCGGTGAGTGGCTGGAAATGGGGTCGTCCTCCCCCGGTCACAGTCCGGCTCCTGCGATTATTCGCCAGCTTGGCCTGCAAGAGAAAGGACGGCCTCTAAGTACAGTGTGTCGCCGTGATCTGGTGTGCACTGCCTCCCATGGTGGAATAGCCTGGCCAGTGTGTCGCCATGATCTGCTGTGCACTGCCTCCCATGGTGGAATAGCCTGGCCAGTGTGTCGCCATGATCTGCTGTGCACTGCCTCCCATGGTGGAATAGCCTGGCCAGTGTGTCGCCATGATCTGGTGTGCACTGCCTCCCATGGTGGAATAGCCTGGCCAGTGTGTCGCCATGATCTGCTGTGCACTGCCTCCCATGGTGGAATAGCTTGGCCAGTGTGTTCAGTGCAGAATGTGCAATTGATGCTCATGCCTGTGCCATAGCTGCTGGATGAAGGCTGGCCATTAGAGCTTTCAGGTCCCTTTGCCCATAATGTGAGGTGCACATGCAAGGATGAGGAGGTCATTGGAAAGGGTACTCACCCTGACAATGCGTGTGAGGTCATTTATCTTTTTGCGGCATTGGGCACCGGTCCTGGGGACGTCGCTGTTGGCTGACAGCTTGCTGGCGACATGCCTCCAGGCTCTCCTGTAGACGCGGACCGTCGCCTTCTTGCCATTGTCCGGGTACAAAACATGGCGCCTCTTCTCCACAGCAGCAAGCAGCACACTCAGATCACGCTCTGAGAAGCGCTGCGCACGTTCACGGGCCTTCTCCATGTCTTCAGGCGCTATTTGGGTCCAGCAGCAGTGTTCAGGCCTAGCTGGAGGGCTCCACTATCCAGGGCGTGGCAGCAGACACAGTCGACCCTTCCCCCTTAAGAGCTGGCCGGCGCCAGGGTGTCTGCTGTCAGTCACGAGATGGCCGCACCTGCGCTGCGCCCGGCCTAGGCGCTATCGATCACCGCCTCCGGCTTAGCGCCCAAAGAAGGCGTCCAACAGCAGTTTTAGCGCTCGCCCGAACTAGTAGGGCAAAGCTAATGAATATCGGAGAAGTGGCCTAGATTTGGAGGCGGACGCTAACTTTAGCGCCCCAAAAGTGGCGTCAATGAATTTCTAGGCCAAAAAGTATACCAAAAATAGTGGGAAACCAAGGGGCTAATGAGAACGAGGAACTTAAAGTAATTAATATTAGTAGAGAAAAACTACTTGAGAAACGAATGGGACTAAAAGCCCTAATGAAGGTGGGGGGGGGAGGGGGGAGGATTCAGGAAAGAGTAAATTTAAAAGCAGCAAGATAAATGTCAAGGCTCTGGAGTAGAGTGGAGTTTTGGGTAAAAATAAGCAGACTGGGTCAGGAAGGGACAGAGAGAGTAACAAAGGGAATAAGGCATCAGTGACTAAGGTGACATTGTAGTGGTACCACCGAGTGTCCCTTACATACCGGTCATAATTCCCTTAACGACAGTTTGCCGGTACGGGGCGTTTCCCCTTTGGGAGCGCGGGTAAATGCGATGATGCGGGCGAACGCGATGACACGGGCAAACGCGATGACGCGGGTTAATGCAATGACGTCACGTCGCATATCACGTGACCATCCCAAGCGTGGGCAAACGCGGTGACATCATCACGCAAGTCACGTGACTACCCAAGCGCGGGAGGAACGCGATGACGTCATCATGCAATCCACAGGACCGCTTACTCAGTCCTCGTGGCGTCTCCGTCTGGTGAAGACCTATTTTATGGCTCTCCTGTACCTAGCTCTGCAACCTGTTTGAATTCCTCTGTTCCTGCATTAAAAACCTTTTTGATTGTTCTCCTGGAGTCGAACTCGATTATTAAGTAGGAATTCGTCCAATACCTACATCGGTGACCACGAATACCTACAACATTAGGGAAAAATAGAAGAAAGTCAAAGTTAAAGGCACTATATCTGAATGCATGAATTAATAGCGTAGGTAGAAATTAATAGGTTTGATCTAATAGCCATTGCCGAGACGTGGTTGCAAAGTGGCCAAGGTTGGGAACTAAATATTCCAGGATACTTAACTTTTAGAAGAGATAGGCAAAATAAAAAAGGAGGATGGGTAGCCCTGATAATAAAGGATGGGTTAAAGACAGTAGAGAGAAAGGATCTTAGCTCCGAAAATCAAGAAGTAGAATCAGTTTGGGTGGAGCTAAGAAACAGCAAGGCCCCCAAACTGTAGTTGTAATGTAGGGCAGTGTATAAATCAGGAAATTAGAGGCACATGTAACAAGGGTAATACAGTAATCATGGGGGACTTTTATCTACATATAGACTGGGCAAACCAAATTCCAGTAATAGTGTGGAGGACAAATTCATGGAATGTATACAAGATAGTTTTCTAGATCAGTATGTTGAGGAACCAACTAGGGAACAGGCTATTTTAGATCTAGTATTGTGCAATGAGAAAGGGTTAATTAATAATCTTGTAGTAAAGGAGCCTTTAGGGAAGAGTGACCATAATATGATAGAATTTTATATTGAGTTTGAAAGAGATTTAGTTAAATCCGAAACTAGGGTCTTAAATCTAAACAAAGCGAACTACATAGGTATGAGGAGCAAGTTGGCTGAGGTAGATTGGGAAACTACATTAAAAGGTATGGCAGTAGACAAGCAATGGCTAGCATTTAAAGAATTAATACATAATTTACAACAAATACACATTCCTTTAAGGCACAAAACCCGCAGGAAAAGTGGTCCAACCATGGCTAACAAGATAGTATTAGATCAAAAGAAGAGGCTTATAATGTTGCCAAAAAGAATAGTAAGCCTGAGGATTGGGAGGATTTTAGAATTCAGCAAAGGAGGACCAAGACATTGATAAAGAAAGGGGAAATAGAATATGAGAGTAAACTAGTGAGAGACATAAAAACAGATTGTAAAAGCTTCTATCAGTATGTAAAAAGGAAAAGATTAGCGAAAGTAAATGTGGGTCCCTTACAGGCTGAGACAGGAGAAATTATAATGGGGAATAAGGAAATGGCAGAGAAATTAAACAAATACTTTGTGTCTGTCTTCATGGAAGAAGACGCAAAAAACTTCCCAGAAATAGTGGAGAACCAAGGCTCTAGCGAGAATGAGGAACTGAAAAAATTAGTATTAGTAAAAAAATAGTACTGGAGAAATTAATGGGACTGAAAGCCAATAAATCCCCTGGACCTGATGGCCTACCTCCTAGGGTATTAAAAGAGGTGGCTATAGAGATAGTGGATGCATTGGTTGTCATCTTCCAAAATTCCATAGATTCTAGAACAGTTCCCGCAGATTGGAAGGTAGCAAATGTAACCCCACTATTTAAGAAAGGAGGGAGAGAGAAAACAGGGAACTACATAGCAGTTAGCCTGACATCAGCAGTAGGGAAAATACTAGAATCTATTATTAAGGACGTGGTAACATGGCACTTAGAAAATAATAATAGGATTGGACAGTCAACATGAATTTATGAAAGGGAAATTGTGTTTGACAAATCTGTTCGAGTTTTTTGAGGTTGTAACTAGCAGAATAGATAAGGGGGAACCAGTGGATGTGGCGTATTTGGATTTTCAGAAGGCATTCGATAAGGTGCCACATGAGGTTATTAAACAAGATTAGGGCTCATGGGATTGGGGATAATATACTAGAGCCGAAGAATTGAGATCGACTCAGAAAATCAAAAACAATAAAATTTAATGAACAAACGAAGCTGTACAGGAAACTGTAGGATACAATGCAAATAGGTCTGGTCTGCTTGAAAGCCTCTCTGGAAACTGCTAGAAGGTTCCGAGCTCAACTGCTAGCAGGTTCCGAGCTCAACTGCGAGCAGGTTCCGAGCTCTACTGCTAGAAGGTTCCGAGCTCTGACGTCATCACGTTCTTCCCGCCGTTGAGAGATCACGTGACGGACGGCATGGCGTCATCACGCGGAGTACAGGAAAGAAGCCCTAGTACAGTTAACAAATACATTAAAGGTGCAGCCCCCAGCTGTACTACATTGCTGTAAAAGGAATTATATACAATTGTCCGTAATCCTCTGGTGGTTTCGCCACACTAACATGTATTGCGGATTGGTTAACGAACAGAAAACAGAGAGTAGGAAGAAACAGGTCATTTTTGGGTTGGCAGGCTGTAACTAGTGGGGTACCGCAAGGATCAGTGCTTGCGCCTAAGCTATTCATAATCTATATCAATGATTTGGATGAGGGGACCAAATGTAATATATCCAAATTTGCTGATGATACAAAGCTAGGTGGAAATGTCAGTTGTGAGGAGGATGCAAAAAGGCTTCAAGGGGATATAGTAGGCAAGAACATGGCAAATGGAATATAATGTGGAGAAATTTGAAGTTGTCCACTTTGGTAGGAAAAATAGAAAAGCAGAGTATTTTTTAAATGGTGAGAGATTGAGAAATGTTGGTGTTCAGAGGGACCTGGGTGTCCTTGTATATGAATCACTGAAAGTTAACATGCAGGTACAGCAAGCAATTAGGAAAGCAAATGGTATGTTGGCCTTTATTACAAGAGGACATCTTACTGCAATTATATAGGGCCCTGGTGAGACCACACCTGGAGTATTGTGTACAGTTTTTGTCTCCTTACCTAAGGAAGGATATACTTGCCATAGAGGGAGTGCAACAAAGGTTCTTCAGACTGATTCCTGGGATGGGGGGATTGTCCTATGAGGAGAGATTGTGTAGACTATATTCCCTATATTATCTAGAGTTTAGAAGAATGAACGGTGATCTCATTGAAACATACAAAATTCTTACAGGGCTTGACAGGGTAAATGCAGGGAGGATGTTACCCCTGGCTGGGGAATCTAGAGCCAGGGGTCACTGTCTCAGAATAAGGGGTCGGCCATTTCGGACTGAGATGAGGAGAAATTTCTTCACTCAGAGAGTGGTGAATCTTTGGAATTCTCTACCCCAGAGGGCTGTGGAGGCTCAGCCGTTGAGTATATTCAAGGCTGAGATCAATAGATTTTGGGATGTTAAGGGAATTAAGGGATATGGGGATAGTGCAGGAAAGTGGAGATGATGTAGAAGATCAGCCATGATCTTATTGAATGGCGGAGCAGGCTCGAGGGGCTAAATGGCCTACTCCTGCTTCTATTTCTTATGTTCTTATGTTATGTAAATCCCCTGGACCTGATGGCCTACATCCTAGGGTTCTAAAAGAGGTGGCTGCAGAGACAGTGGATGCATTGGTTTTGATCTTCCAAAATTCCCTAGATTCAGGAAAGGTCCCAGCAGATTGGAAGGTAGAAAATGTAACCCCCCTATTCAAGAAAGGAGGGAGAGAGAAAACTGGGAACTACAGGCCAGTTAGCCAGACATCAGTCATTGGGAAAATTCTAGAATCCATTATTAAGGAAGTGGTAACAGGGCACTTAGAAAATCATAATATGATTAGGCAGAGTCAACATGTTTTTATGAAAGGTAAATCATGTTTGACAAATTTATTAGAGTTTTTTGAGGATGTAACTAGCAGGGTAGATAAAAGGGAACCAGTGGATGTAGTATATTTGGATTTCCAAAAGGCATTCGATAAGATGCCACAAAAATGGTTGTTAAGCAAGGTAAGGGCACATGGGGTTGGGGGCAAGGTATTAGCATGGATAAAGTATTGGTTAACAGACAAAAAACAGAAAGTAGGATAAACGTATCATTTTCAGATTGGCAGGCTGTAACTAGTGGGGTGCCGCAAGGGTCAGTGCTGGGGCCTCAGCTATTCACAATCTTTATTAATGATTTAGATGAAGGGACCGAGTGTAATGTATCCAAGTTTGCTGACGATACAAAGCTAGGTGGAAAAGTAAGATGTGAGGAGGACGCAAAGAGCCTGCAAAGGGATATAGATAGGTTAAGTGAATGGGCAATAAGCTGGCAGATGAAGTATAATGTGGAGAAATGTGAGGTTATTCACTTTGATAGGAAGAATAGAAAAACAGAATATTTTTTAAATGGTGAGAAACTATTAAATGTTGGTGTTGAGAGAGATTTAGGTGTCCTCGTACTGGAAACACAGAGAGTGAGCCTGCAGGTACAGCAAGCAATTAGGAAGGCAAATAGCATGTTGGCCTTTATTGCTAGGGGGTTGGAGTATAAGAGTAAGGAAGTCTTGCTACAATTGTACAGGGCACTGGTGAGACCACACCTGGAGTACTGTGCACAGTTTTGATATCCTAATTTAAGGAAGGCCATACTTGCCTTAGAGGCAGTGCAATGAAGGTTCACTAGATTGATCCCTGGGGTGAGAGGGTTGTCCTATGAGGGGAGATTCAGTAGATTGGGCCTATAGTCTCTGGAGTTTAGAAGAATGAGAGGTGATCGCATTGAAACATACAAGATTCTATGGGGAATTGACAGGGTGGATGCTGAGAGGTTGATTCCCCTGGCTGGAGTGTCTAGAACTAGGGGGCATAATCTCAGGATAAGGGGCCGGCCATTTAAGACTGAGATGAGGAGAAATTTCTTCACTCAGAGGGCTGTGAATCTTTGGAATTCTCTGCCCCAAAGTGCTGTGGATGCTCAGTCATTGAGTATATTGAAGGCTGAGATAGATAGATTTTTGGACTCCAGAGAAATTAAGGGATATGGAGATAGGGCAGGGAAGTGGAGATGATGTAGAAGATCAGCCATGATATTATTGAATAGTGGAGCAAGCTCGAGGGGCCGTATGGCCTACTCCTGCTCCTAATTCTTATGTTCTTATGAAGTTTACAGAGGGTGAAAGATGGGAGGCCGTCCAGGAGAGCATTGGGGTAGTCAAGGCTGGAGATAGCAAAGGCATGGATAAGGGTTCAGTAGCAGATGGGCTGAGGCGGGGTGGAGATGGGAAATGTTACTGAGATGGAAGTAGGCGGTCTTGGTGATGGAGAGGATGTGGGCTTGAAACCTAAGCTCAGGGTCAAATTAAGGGATATGGGGATAGGGCAGGAAGGTTGCAAACAGTCTGCTTTAACCTCAGACAGTGTAGTGATCAACAACATGTCATTCTGTGGTGGACACTAGGTGGAGCAGTAGAGCTGCATTAGCTGTATGTATAAGACTACACTACCCAGCTGTATATATATTAAGACTACATTACCCATGAGGCTAGGCTACCCACAAGGCAGCAGTCAAGATGGAAGCCTCTACAAGATGCTGTACAAGTCCACATGTGCTCAATAAAAGTAACTAGCAAAAGCTAGCTGTGTTCATAATAAGAATGTTTAGTTATTAATGAACATAACATGGTACCAGGGTGGTGAAGATCTGCTGAAAATTGTGAAAAGCGACATGGAGAATTTGAAGCCACCAGAGCGTTTGAATCTCACAGAAAAAATCGACTACAATTGGCAGACTTTTAAACAGCAGTTCGAAATCTACATTGCAGCCATCGGATTCGGTACGAAGCCAGACGCAAGGAAGATAGCGTTGCTGCTTACGGTTGCAGGCCCACAGGCGATAGAGGTATTTAATACATTTGTATTTAATCCAGAGGAGAACAGAGGAAAATTAGACGATGTGCTAAAAAAATTTGATGCACATTGCTCTCCCAAAAAGAATGAGACCTATGAAAGATACATCTTCTGTTCTCGGACACAGCAGCAAAATGAGACTTTTGATAGCGTTATAACTGATCTGAAACTGAAAGCACAGACATGTAATTTCTCTGAGCTCAAAGCATCCATGATTCGTGACCAGATTGTGTTTGGTATTCATGATAAAAAAGTCAGGGAACGTCTGTTGAGAGAAACCGAACTAAATTTGGAAAATGCGGTGAAAATATGCCAAGCCAGCGAGCTAGCTCAAAATCATGCGAAGACTTTCAGTGAAATCAATAATGATGCGAATGTAATGAGTGATAATGCTGCTGTCGGTGCTGTGTCCTATAAGGGGAAGAAACATGGGCAGAACAGAAATGAAAAGCAATTGGAGGATGAAATTTTTAATTGTAAACGCTGTGGTTACAAACACCAGTTAAGACAATGCCCAGCATTTGGAAAAATGTGCACAAAGTGTAATGGAAAGAATCACTTTGCCAAACAATGCTTTTCAAAAGTAAAAACGACGAAAGGGCAACGAGTTCATGTGATTGAGGACACTGATTTAAGTGAGACATTTTTTGTAGGAATGGTGTCATGTGACGATATCAAAAAAGATACAGAAAATGTGCAGCCCTCAGAAATAGACAATGCTGAACATAAAGTTAATGCAGTAAAAGAGGACAAATGGATGATCCCACTGCAGATAAATGGAGCATTAGTTACATTGAAACTGGACACTGGGGCAAAAGCAAACTTAATCAGTATGAGTGACATTAACAATATGAAAGAAAAGCCCAAAATACAGAAAAAGTCAGTACTACTGAAGGACTATAATGGACAGACAATAGATAGCTTAGGTGTATGCAGACTTAAAGTGACAGTCAAAGACAAAGTGCATCATCTCATGTTTTCTGTTGTGGCTGAAAGGCTTGATTCACTACTGGGTGACAAAGCTTGTGAGGACTTAGAACTGGTCAAAAGAGTCTACCGTATAAACTGTGCCATAAGCAGACCAGATGACTCAGGTGATGAAGCAGAGAGCCCATCAAGGATGAAAAGGCCAAAGGGTATCCATGTCTTCAAAAAGCCTAGTTTCTCCAAGAAGAAAGAAAAAGACTTCAAGGTCAAAGAGAAGCCAAAGGAAGAAAAGCACAAAGAGGAAAAACACAAGGAGAAAAAGTCCAAAGATATAACCGCAGCAGATGTTGTTAAGCAGTGGAAAGAGAAAAAGAAAAAGAAGAAGCCTGCACCAGAGCAGGAAGCAGTTCCGGTGGATACTCCTTCTTCCCTCAGGCCAATCTTTGGTGTTCCATTAGCCGAGGCTGCTGAGAGGACTATGCTGTATGATGGGATCCAGCTGCCAGCAGTTTTTCGAGAGTGCATTGAGTACATTGAAAGTTATGGCATGAAGAGTGAAGGAAACACTGAAACCCTCTCCAAGCAAAGATCGCAAGGAGACCTCGATCTTTACAAGAGCAGATTGATGACAATGCCGCAACTGCATCTTGTCATTCACCGCCAGAACAATCTCATGAAGACACATCAGACTTACCCGTGTTGAGAAGATCCACACGTGAAGTAAAAGAGCCTGATAGACTTAATCTTTGAGTACAATGTAAAGCTTTGAAAATGTGTTGACTGTTTTGAAAATGTTTATGTTTATAGAGCACTAACAAAAGTGTTGCTGATATTATCTTTATTGTTTTCTTGAAAGTTGATTGATATTGATTTTGTTAAACCTCAAAGAAAGGAGGATGTAGTGATCAACAACATGTCATTCTGTGGTGGACACTAGGTGGAGCAGTAGAGCTGCATTAGCTGTATGTATAAGACTACACTACCCAGCTGTATATATATTAAGACTACATTACCCATGAGGCTAGGCTACCCACAAGGCAGCA
Source organism: Somniosus microcephalus (assembly GCF_052327205.1). Classification (NCBI taxonomy): domain Eukaryota; kingdom Metazoa; phylum Chordata; class Chondrichthyes; order Squaliformes; family Somniosidae; genus Somniosus; species Somniosus microcephalus. Next base: position 171,922,641 of record NC_140989.1, on the reverse strand, counting down.
GTCAAGATGGAAGCCTCTACAAGATGCTGTACAAGTCCACATGTGCTCAATAAAAGTAACTAGCAAAAGCTAGCTGTGTTCATAATAAGAATGTCTAATTATTAATGAACATAACAGACAGTGGCCAGGGAGAGGGATAAAATCATTGGTTAGGGAACGGAGTTTGTGGCGGGGACCGAAAACAATGGCTTTGTTCTTCACATTGGAGGAAATTTCAGCTCATCCAATGGATGTCAGACAAGCAACGTGACAAATCAGAGGCAGTGGAGGGGTCATGAGAAGTGGTGGTGAGGTAGAGCTGGGTGTCGTCAGTGTACATGTGGAACCTGATGTGTTTTCAGATGATGTCGCCAAGGGGCAGCATGTGGATGAGAAATAGGAAGGGGTCATAGATAGATCCTTGGGGGACTCCAGAGGTAACGGTGCGGGAGTGGGAAGAGAAGCCATTGCAAGTGATTTTCTGACTACGACTGGATAGATAAGGATGGAACCAGGCGAGGGCAGTCCCACCCAGCTGGATGACGGGGGAGAGGTATTAAATGAAGATGGAGTTGTCAACTGTGTCAAAGCCTGCAGACAAGTCGAGAAGGATGAGGAGGGATAGTGCACTTCGGTCATAGTCACATAGGATGTCATTTATGTCAATTCTATAATATATCATTGTCAGTAGTGTTTAAATCTAAAAACAAACGTTTGATAATATATCCCAATACTTGTATAAGACACTAAAGCTTCCTGTGTAGGGGAATATATATGGCAGATTTCTGAGAGTATCTCAGTGTGGGAGGTACTAAATCCTACAGCAAGTGTGCCTCACTGTCAATGTATTGAGCCAGAATTTTAAAAAATGTGGACAATAGCAGCTTGGCTTATTTCAATCAGGTTCCCCCTCTGGATTGGAGCTTGGTTTGGTGTTTGAGTCTCTGTGCACCAATCCAGCATGGGTGGAGCTTAATTCAATGTGGAAAATGTGATCTTGCAGCAATTATGCCAAACGTTGGACTATTGCCAAAACCAATCAGCCTGCTAGAAACCGAGTGATAAAGAGAGAGGCCACTTCCTGCACACATCATTTGTCTTCACGCAGTAATAATTTACCATAATGTTTTAACTAGTCATATTTTATCGTTTTAATTGCTGAATGGAATTTATTTATTTCGAAGATCTCTGGTGAGTTTTCAGGTACAGCGTGATCTCCTTTCATTTTTCCTTTAATTTCCTACTTTTTCCCCATATTGTCAATTTTTTGTTTTTGTTGACCAACCCTTCCTCAGACTGTCGGTTAACAAACATGGATATCCATCACTGTGGTAGGACGGTGAGTATTCAGGACGGTTTCGCGCATTTTGGTCTGTAACTACCACAATTTCACTCGCTCAAGCTATTATTGGATCACCATCCGTACACTCCCTTTTTTTGATCATATGTATAAATCACAGCGCTGTCTGTGATCGCTGGCCTGTTAGTTCAGTGACTGATCTGGTTGGTTAAAGGCACACTCAGCTGTGAAACAACATGGCCCAAGAGCTGGAGTTAAACCTTAATTCCACCGAAACCACATCCAGTCTGAGAGGGGGAGAACAAGAAAGAGCTCGTGTTAACTGGTAACTTTGGATTCCTATAAACCTCATTTGGCCTTGGTTTGAGTGGAGCCGCTGAAAATAAAGAGTTTTTAAAAAGTTTTATTTTACTTTTTTCTTAAACTTTTGAAGTGAGAAAATAATTGCCTAAGAGGATTGAGAGATGGAGCTGAGAATAGTTAAAAGCTAAGTTGTGCAGAGTGGACCAGCAGTGAAGAGATCCTCCTTGTTATTTCAAGACATACGCTGGGGGTAAAATGCCAGTATGAGCAAGAGGTGTCCCACACTCGTCATCTCCCACGTCCCAGAGACTCCCTCTGATGACAATCGGAATCCCGGACTGGGATGTCGACCCGTGAACCTGTGGGACGGACTGTCCGTCGCTCACCTCGATCTCAGGAGAGGCTCTCTGACCGACTCCAGAAGCAACCTGGTGACATTGGTCCGGGGAGTCCTGCAGAAGGAAGAGGAGGATTCGGAGAATGACATCGATGACCCCCAGATGAAGCCGACCAAGATCATCGGAGCTATCCCCTACATGAGCAGGCCAATGGCTGTCTTCTGCTTGGTCCTGAACATCATCGTCCCTGGCACAGGTATCCTGATTTAAAATAGAAATTTAAAAAATCATTGTTTTATTGAAAGTCTGTTTTACAACTGTGCGCCTTTATCGTGAACATTTTAAATAATAAATTGCTTGTTAAAGGAGCATTGCGTTCATGAAAAGTGTTTTAGGCAAATTGTTGAAGAAAATCTTCGCCAACTTTCCCCGCTTGTCCTCTCCTGAATGCGTGGATTCCTCGATGAGATCCAGATCCACATGTCCTGGATGTTCTTGGTAACTCGCCCAGATGCCCATTCAAGTGTGAACCCGGACAAGTGAGTGGTGACAAGCTATTCCGCCATATAGTGCATCCACAGCCAAGCCCACATTTGATTTCCACACACAGCCTCCAGGGCACTGAGGCTTATTGTAGTGACCTCACCAATCCAGCTGGGGTCACAGGTCGGGGATTAAGGCTTGGGCTGGTCCGTGTGGCTCAGACACTCACTGTTTTAGCCAGCTAGGGAAACCCTAGCAAACTTATTTGTGAGAGGGAAAAGAGCCTTGTGTCATAATCTGAGGAAACCTGATGTAATGCCGAGGGATTGCTAGTTTACCGTGCCTTGCGTCATGTGTTTGTAAATAATTTTTCTTTTAAAACGTTGGTCAAATATGGAAATACTCAACTAAAATAGAAAATAGAAAGGCTTGCATTTACATAGCGCCTTTCACAACCTCAGGGCACCCCAAAGTGCTTTAAAGCCAATGAAGTATAATGTAGGAAATGCGGCAAGGTCCCAACAATAGCAATGTGATGATGGCCAGATAACCTGTTTTAGTGATGTTGGTTGAGGGATAAATATTGAACAGGACATCAGGGAAAACTCCCTTGCTCTTCTTCAAATAGTGCCATGTGATCTTTTACGTCCACCTGCGAGGGCAGACGGGGCCTTGGTTTAACATCTTACCCGAAAGATGGCACCTCCGACAGTGCAGCACTTCCTCAGCACTGCACTGTCAGCCTAGACTTTTGCACTCAAATCTCTGGAGTGGGACTTGAACCCACAACCTTCTGACTCAGAAGAGAGAGTGCTCCCCACTGAGCCACGGCTGACACTTTCAGAGATGGCAAGTGCTGTTTGATTGGATCATTTCTGGGGATTGAAGTGGGAAGTGAAGTGAAACCAGTTGCAGAATAGCATCTTTTAAAAGTAACATCTTCAAGGTAAGAGTTGCTATTTTTCTGCCTCATTGTGATCTGAAAATGAGTTCTTCTGCGAACAGAGGTGAGGGAAGGAAACAGGCAAGCTGAAATCATGCAGGGGGAGCCACACAAATGTTTTAATTGTTGCTGGTGAACTGACATTGCTTGTTTATGGAGTCCAAGGTCCACCATGTGCCACATGAGTGGTTTAATAATGTTGATGCTGAGCTGAACTTGGAAGACTGTGCCACATGACAGCCATCCAAACATCAAGACTGATTTCAATGTTCGGTTCCACTTATGAATAGCGCCTTTCATGACCTCAGAACATCCCAAAGCGCTTCACAGGCAATAAAGTACTTTTGAAGTGGAGCCACTTTTGTAATGTAAGAAACACGGCAGCCAATTCGCAATACGATAATGATCAGGTAATCTGCTTTAGTGATGCTGGTTGAAGGATAAATATTGGCCAGAACACCAGGGGAGAACTCCCTCGCTCTTCTTCAAATAGTGCCGTGGGATCTTTAATGTCCACCTGAACATCTTATCCAAAAGACAGCACCTCCAGCAGTGCAGCACTCCCTCAGTACTGCACTGGAATGTCAGCCTGGATTATGGGCTCAAGTCTTTTGAGTGGAACTCAAACCCACAACCGTCTGACTCAGAGGCAAGAGTGCTACCCACTAAGCCACAGCTGACACCATATTAAGCCATTTTGATTGGCTAGTTCTCCAGCCCCACTTTTAATGTGTAACCGCATTGGACATCTAGAGTGGTGAGTACAATACCCATGAGGACTGTTGGAAAACTAGGTTTAGGCTAAAATTGTCATGAAGGAGAACATTGTTGGCTAAATTAAAACAGAAATAATAGCACAGCGCAATGTAATAAAGAAAATTGTAGACAAAAAACAGGCAAACCTGCTATAGCACGGCACATCTGCAAAGGCAATCTTTCGGCATGGCGGTTTTTTTTAGAAATTGATTTGCAAAAGCTGCACATTGAAGTGGTGTAAAGTATCAGCAGTCCATAACACACCGATATGGCAGTTTAAATTAAAAAAAAAAAATCATTTATGGGATGTGGGCGTCGCTGGCAAGTCCAGAATTTATTGCCCATCCCTAATTGCCCTTGAGAAGGTGGTGGTGAGCCGCCTTCTTGAACCACTGCAGTCCGTGTGGGGAAGGTACTCCCACAGTGCTGTTAGATCAGGAGTTCCAGGATTTTGACCCAGCGATGATGAAGGATCGGCGATATACTTCTAAGTCAGGATGGTGTGTGACTTGGAGGGGAACTTGGAGGTGGTGGTGTTCCCATGCATCTGCTGCCCTTGTCCTTCTAGATGGAAGAGGTTGCAGGTTTGGGAGGTGTTGTCAAAGAAGCCTTGGCGAGTTGCTGAAGTGCATCTTGTAGATGGTACACACTGCAGCCACGGTACGCCGGTGGTGGATGTTTAAGGTGGTAGAGCGGGTGCCAATCAAGTGGGCTGCTTTGTCCTGGATGGTGTCGAGCTTCTTGAGTGTTGTTGGAGCTGCACTCATCCAGGCAAGTGGAGAGTATACCACCACACTCCTTACATCTGCCTTGTAGATGGTAGAAAGGCTTTGGGGAGTCAGGAGCTGAGACACTCGCTGCAGAATACCCAGCCTCTGACCTGCTCTTGTTGCCACTGTATTTATGTGGCTGGTCCAGTTAAGTTTCTGGTCAATGGTGACCCCCCAGGATATTGATGCTGGGGGATTCGGCGATGGTAATGCCATTGAATGTCAAGGGGCGGTGGTTAGACTCTCGCTTGTTGGAGATAGTCATTGCCTGGCACTTCTGTGGCGCGAATGTTACCTGCCACTTATCAGCCCAAGCCTGAACGTTGTCCAGGTCTTGTTGCATGTGGGCATGGACTGCTTCATTATCTAAGGAGTTGTGACTGGCACTGAACACTGTGCAGTCATCAGCAAACATCCCCATTTCTGACCTTATGTTGGAGGGAAGGTCATTGATGAAGCAGCTGAAGATGGTTGGGCCTAGGACACTGCCCTGAGGAACTCCTACAGCGATGCCCTGGGGCTGTGATGATTGACCTTCAATCGCCACAACCATCTTTGTGCTAGGTATGACTCCAGCCAGTGGCGAGTTTTCCCCCGATTCCCATTGACTTCAGTTTTACTCGGGCTCCTTGATGCCACACTCGGTCAAATGCTGCCTTGATGTCAAGGGCAGTCACTCCCACCTCACCTCTGGAATTCAGCTCCTTTGTCCATGTTTGGACCAAGGCTGTAATGAGGTCAGGAGCTGAGTGGTCTTGTCAAAATCCAAACTGGACATCAGTGAGCAGGTTATTGGTGAGTAAGTGCCGTTTGATAGCACTGTCGATGACACCTTCCATCACTTTGCTGATGATTGAGAGTAGACTGAAGGGGCGGTAATTGGCCGGATTGGATTTGTCCTGCTTTTTGTGGACAGGACATACCTGGGCAGTTTTCCACATTGTCGGATAGATGCCAGTGTTGTACTTGTACTGGAACAACTTGGCTAGAGGCGCGGCTAGTTCTAGAGCACAAGTCTTCAGCACGATAGCCAGGATGTTGTCAGGGCCCATAGCCTATGCTTTATCCAGTGTGCTTAGCGTTTCTTGATATCACGTGAAGTCGCTGAAGACTGGCTTGTGTGATGGTGGGGACCTCAGGAGGAGGCCGATATGGATCATCCACTCGGCACTTCTGGCTGAAGATGGTTGCAAACGCCCGATATTTCACCAGAGGGCACTGTTATCCCTGTTGAAGGATTCATTCATGCTGTGCAAGTCAAATGAAATGGAATATGGTAATTTAATAAAATATTATCCCTGACCCTTACTGCTTTGAGAAAACTTTTTTTTAAACTTTCATTATTAATAAATTTGGAATTGTTTTATGTGTAACATTTTATATTTGTGTGGTAGTTTCACCACTGATGCTGTGTGCTGGGACTAGGATCATCCTGTGTAACACATGTCGCACAGCCGCTGAGCTGCTCCATTCTCCTCAGTCTCTGCCCAAGGAGATTCCTTTCCTACTCCCCAGTCAGCCTCTGCAATTTGCCTCTTCAGTGTCAGCCGTGGCTCAGTAGCAGCCCTCTCGTCTCTGAGTCAGTAGGCCGGAGAGTTCTAGTCACACTCCAGACACTCCCAGTGCTGTACTGAGGGAGTGCTGCACTGTCGGAGGTGCCATCTTTTGGATGAGACGTTAAATTGAGGCCCTGTCTGCCCCCTCAGGTGGACGTAAAAGATCCCATGGCACTATTTCAAAGAAGAGCAGGGGCATTCTGGCCAACATTTATCCCACAACCATCATCACTAAAACAGATCATCTGGCCATTATCATATTGCTGTTTGTGGGAGCTTGCTGTGTGCAAATTGACTGCCGCGTTTCCTACATTACAACAGTGACTCCACTGTAAAGTGCTTTGGGACTCCTGAGGTTGTGAAAAGTGCAATATAAATGCAAGTTCTTTATTTCTTCCTGTTAAGAAATTAATGATAGCTGTGCGATTTTATCCTACTGCCATGCCCGTACCATCTCTTTTGCAGTGTTGTTGGTGCCCAGTGTACGGCAGTGTTTGACACAGACTAAATGTCTTGTTTATTCAATCAGTACTGGTGTTTTGCATAGGTGGGGACTAATGTTAGATTCCGTGAATTTGTACCAATGAGGCACATTTGAATTTGATACTAAAAAAAGCAAAACTGATTTTAATTTTTTTACAATGTCCTTACTATAGAAAGGACTGAGCTGTGGAGATTCCATAGTGTTCTGCCTTTTAGTGTTAGGGCCTGAGTTTGTGCCTCCACAAGCATTTTGACATTCAAGAGAAAGAAATTGGAGAGATAGTCATAGGAACATAGGAATCGCTGGACGAAAAAAGAGCAAGGTCCATCCAGTTCGCCCTCTACCATCCTGGTAGTTCCATGATACAAGGATAATGGAGTTGTTGACTAATTATAGCAATCAGTCTCTATCAATTAGCCTACAACAGACCCAGACATAAGGCAAGGAAAACCCCAGTGGTGGAGAGCTTTGGGAACCATAGGCCCAAAGTCACCTGTTCCTCCCAAGCATGCTACACTCACCACAGGTCATGTCTCAGACTACTCTTATACTGTATCCCAAAGTGTTATTTTCTGAAAGAAATCTATCTAATTTGCATTTGAATGAATTAATAATAATTGCTACCACCGTCTCCTTAGGCAGGCTGTGTCCTCTGGTTCTACTGTCCTGGACAAGTCATACCTGATTGACTCTTGTGCAACTCTGAGCACCTGGTTTCTGAGTAACACTAGGGAAATATGAGAGCAGTTCACCTGGCAGCAGGTCGCCTGTTTACCCTGTATTATAGTGATGTTCTGTGGTGTGAAGGGACCAAACAGAAATAATTGTAGAATGTCTGTCTGTCTGTCTGTCTATCTAATCTATCTCTCAATCATATTTTTTTATCTATGACACTTCAAATTTCTGAGGCACACTTCAAAATAAGGAACAAAGGGTCACTTTAGGAGCACAAAATACCAGAACCAGAATGTCTGTAGTCTCTTAATTAACACCTCTATATGGACCCAGTATTTAGTTCAACCACAATTAGACTTTGTCAGCTGTGGCTCAGTTGGTAGCACACTTGCCTCTGAGTTAGAAGGTTGTGGGTTCATAAAGCTAGGCTGCCACTCCAGTACAGTGCTGAGGGAGTGCTGCACTGTTGGAGGTGCCGTCTTTCAGATGAGACGTTAAACCGAGACCCCGTCTGCTCTCTCAGGTGGATGTAAAAGATCCCATGACACTATTTCAAAGAAGAGCAGGGAGTTCTCCCCAGTGTCCTAGCCAATATTCATCCCTCAACCAACATCACTAAAACAGATTATCTGGTCATTATCACATTGCTGTTTGTGGGAGCTTGCTGTGCTCAAATTGGCTGCTGTGTTTCCCACATTACAACAGTGACTCCAGTTAAAAAGTACTTCATTGGCTGTAAAGCGCTTTGAGACGTGAAAGGTGCTATATAAATGCAAGTCTTTCTTTGTTGTAGCCTTAAAGGGACACACACCTGCACTTTAGCAGTAGGATAACAAATTGTGTTTTATATGGTATAATAATATCCTCGTCTTTATAACACAGCACATCCTCTGACTTACCAAAAGTAGCGCTATGGAAGATTGACTGTTAACTATTATAAAGGGTACAGCAGATGTCACACTCCAGATGTCATATTCTACTGTATTTTGTTACACATGCAAAACAATCTTTAAAGCCAGTTCCAACCAAAAGCCGAATTAACATCAGAACCCAGATGTCACACTTTGATACAGATAAAACAATCTTAAAATGCTGGGTGCTTTTGAGCTACAACCTGAAACTAACAAGCACATTCCAATCTGCAAAGTTTCCGAGCCAACTAAGCTTTGACTAATTTAAGTTTGCATTCGCCCACACTTACACCGGTTGTGGAACGAACACAGTCAGCTTCAGACCCACTGAGCTAGAGGATTGTATTGTATTGAATTGGATTGGTACCTCCTCTTTATCTACTTTTATTTCATCCAGTTTCCCAGCAACCTCCTGATTTACCATAGCTTCGGCAAAGTTCTCTTCCTTGGTTACATCAGGAATTTAATTTGATTCATTCATGGGATGTGGGCGTCGTTGGCAAGGCCAGTATTTATTGCCCATCCCTAATTGCCCTTGAGAAAGTGGTAATGAGCTGCCTTCTTGAACCGCTGCAGTCCGTGTGGTGAAGGTACTCCCACAGTGCTGTTAGGTGGGAATTCCAGGATTTTGACCCAGCGACGATGAAGGATCGGTGATATATTTCCAAGTCAGGTTGGTGTGTGACTTGGAGTGATACTTGGAGGTGGTGGTGTTCCCAAGCAGCTGCTGCCCTTGTCCTTCTAGGTGGAAGAGGTCGCAGGTTTGGGAGGTGCTGCCGAAGAGGCCTTGGCGAGTTTCTGCAGTGCATCTTGTAGATGGTACACACTGCAGCCACGGTACGCCGGTGGTGGAGGGAGTGAATGTTTAAGGTGGTGGATGGGGTGCCGATCAAACGGAATTTTTATATTTAGAATGTCTGAATGAACTTCTTGTCAACTTTGCCATTTTAAATTCCTATGTCTACAATTAAATTGGGAACTGACTATGTAAACTTGTCACGTAACAATCATACTCTCCTGCCAGAGGAGGCGCTGCTGTGCCTCACTGCCAAGGAGGTGTAACTATCGCGTGGCAAATTTACACAAGCAGATTCCATTAAAACGTGGACATAGGGATTTATAATCTATATATATAAAAGGATATGTCTGTCTGTCTGTCTCTCTGTCTGTCTCTCTGTCTGTCTCTCTGTCTGTCTCTCTGGCCGGCTATACAATCAAAAGTTATAGAGCGTACCTACACATATGTTATATCAAAAGAAAGCTCATCATTAGCGGACTCTTGTAGGCATATTTACTTTTTGCTCGGACAAAAATTGTGCCGACGGTCGGACAAAAATTGTGCCAACGGTATCCAAAAAACGTTCAAAATTCCTCTCATTATCCGCTCATTTGCATCAAGTGGGGGCGGGTTCATTGTGTGTGTGGGCGGGCCATCCTACAGTTGAGTGACGTGATGATTGACCAATCCTACAGTTCAGTGACCTGACGGTTGACCAATCGGTGCGTGTGTGGGCGGGCGTTATCATTCTGAACCGAGGTGAGTCGCCGCCATCTTGATTTCAAACTTTTCATTTCTTTTTCCCACTTTCTGCGTGTTTCTTTTCAAATCTACATTTCCAGCAAAAAAAAAATTGCTTTTAAAACACAAATTGTTTTTTAAAAAAGTTAATTAATTTGTAAATCTTATCTCTAACATCTAGAATTTTCCTACCTTTCACCGTTTTTCCAGGCCTGTAAGCCTGGGCCTCTGTTGCCCAGCCACGCCCGAGCTAGGCACCACCCGTTGCGCTCAACAAGCGGCTCGCGATCGCCGCTATCTTTGTGAAGGCTGGAGGGGGCGGGCCTGAGCCGAGCGTCGCCACAGCCGCCATCTTAGTAAAGGCGGGCGGGGCAGGAGTCAGCGCGCGCGATTTGAGTCCGGCCGGGCCTCACGCGGTAGGTTGCGCGGCGGCGTCTCTCTCTCTCTGCTCTTGAAGCTGGCTCGGGTGGGGGGCGGGGCTCGGCAGATCGGGGTTCGGTAGATCAGGGCTCGGGGGGGGGGGGCGGCGGGGCTCGTGAGATCGGGCCTTGGGAGATCGGGGGTGGGAGGGGGCGAGCCTCGGGAGATGGGGGGGGCTGGGCTCGGGAGATCGGGCCTCGGGAGATCGGGGGGCGGGGCTCGGGAGATCGGGCCTCGTGAGATTGGGCCTCCGGAGGGCGGGGCTCGGGACATCGGGGGGCGGGGCTCGGGACATCGGGAGATCGGGGGGGGCGGAACATCGGGAGATCGGGGGGGCGCGACATCGGGAGATCGGGGGGTGGGGCTCGGGGACTCCCCCCCTCTCCCCCTCCTTCCCCCTTCCCCCCTCTCCCCCTCCTTCCCCCTTCCCCCCCTCTCCCCCTCCTTCCCCCTTCCCCCCCATCGCCGGCAGAGGGGAGAGGGTCTGCTGGCTCCCTCCTTCCCCCACCTCCACCCCTCCCCTCCCCTCCCCCCTCTCCCCCTCCTCTCCCCCTCCCCTCCTCCTCCTCTCCCTCCCCATCCCTCCTCCCCCTCCCCCTCCCCTCCCCTCCTCCCTTCCTTCCCCCTCCTCCCCCTCCCGCTCCCCCTCCTCCCCCCTCCCCCCTCCTCCCCCTCCCCCTCCCCCCTCCTTCTCCCCCCTCCCCCTCCCCCTCCTCCTCCCCCTCCTCCTCCCCCCTCTTCCTCCCCCCCTCCTTCCCCCCTCTCCTCCCTCCTTCCCCCTCCCCTCCCTTCCCCCCTCCCCTTTCCCCCCCTTCCCCCCTTCCCCCCCTTCCCCCCTTCCCTCCCTTCCCCCCAGTCATGCTCTCTCTTCCCCCGTCGCTCTCTCTCTTCCCCCCAGTCGCGCTCTCTCTTCCCCCCAGTCGCTCTCTCTCTCTCTTCCAACAACAACATGCCCTCAAAAATCCCTCGGCACCGCCGGGCACTTCAGCTAGTGGAAGTATATAAAAACAGTAAGGAGAGTATAATTTTACAATGGGACTGAATTACATCTGCTCATCCTGTTTCAATTATCTCCACTGCTTAACCTTCCATGGCATTGCACGTGATAAGTTAGAGAATATGTTCTCTCTCTTATCTGTCTCTGCTGTTTATCTTTTTGTTGCTGTTTTTCTCTCTGTAATTCCTTCTGCTTTTGTCTCTCTCTTTCTCGTCTCTTTGTCTTTTTATTGCTGTCTTCCCTTTCGGGTGGAGGTGATGGATGCCCTGGCATAGTGAGACGGGGAAAAGAGTCAGCAGCACCTGTGGGCTGCATTTGGGGTGGGTGTTGTGGGGAAAGAGTGACTCTCCCTTCCCCTTAGCCTCCAAACACTCACGTTTTCTAAAACTCTTCACTCTCATTGCATTCCGCATCTCCTTCCCACCACCTCCTCCCTCTATCACTACCACGACCTCCTCTCCTTCAAACTACCTACTCAACCCACTTCTCCCTTGCTCTGCAGTCACTCCACTTACCCTTAACCCTCCACCCACCCTTAACTCCCTCCCCCATTCCTATTTACACCTCACCTAAGGGTGGATGACAAGAGACAAGAGGACATTTATATCTAGGGAATTCCAGCATCAACAAAGAGAAAATAAAACTAATTTCTGTGAAAAATCTAATAACATTCTTTTGATGCTTGGAGATCACACTTGCCCCTGACAAAGTTAAAAAAGAAGAAGCTGGTACTAAACAAGAGAGATAAAAACACAAAATGCTGCAAATATAGAGCAGGTCCAACCTCATTTGTAAGGAGAAAATAGAGGTTAGCATTCCAGGTAGAGAAACCCCCATCAGAATGATAATACTGACAGAGCTGCTGTGAATCTGCAGCAAATTTTACGTTTATTTCAGATTTCCAATATTTACTGTTTCTTTTTTTCTTGCAGTCCCAAAGCAACCTAGTAATTGAGATGATAATACTTAGATTCATAGAAGAATCATAGAATCATGGAATGGTTACAGCACAGAAGGAGGCCATTCAGCCCGTCGAGCCCATGTCGGCTCCCTGCAAGAGCACTTCAGCTAGTCCCACTCCCCGCCCTTTCCCTGTAGCCCTGCAAATTATTTTCCTTCAGGTACTTATCCGATTCCCTTTTGAAAGCCATAATTGAGTCTGCCTCCACCACCCTCTCAGGCAGTGCATTCCAGATCATAACCACTCGCTGCGTAAAAAAGTTTTTCCTCGTGTCGCCTTTGGTTCTTCTGCCAATCACCTTAAATCTGTGTCCTCTGGTTCTCGACCCTTCCGCCAATGGGAACAGTTTCTCTCTAACTACTCTGTCTAGACACCTCATGATTTTGAATACCTCCATCAAATCTCCTCTCAACCTTCTCTGCTCTAAGGACAACAACCCCAGCTTCTCCAGTCTATCCACGTAACTGAAGCCCCTCATTCCTGGAATGATTCTTGTAAATCTTTTCTGCACCCTCTCTAAGGCCTTCACATCCTTCCTAAAGTGCAGTGCCCAGAATTGGAAACAATACTCCAGTTAAGGCCGAACCAGTGTTTCATAAAAGTTCATTATAACTTCCTTGTTTTTGTACTCTATGCCTCTATTTATGAAAGCCCAGTGTCCCATATGCTTTTTTTAACCGCTTTCTCAACCTGCCCTGCCACCTTCAACAATTTGTGCACATATACCCCCAGGTCTCTTTGTTCATGCACCCCCTTCAGAATTGTACCCTTTAGTTTATATTGCCCCTCCTTGTTCTTCCTTTTCTGCGTTAAATTTCATTTGCCACGTGTCCACCCATTCCACCAGCCTATCTATGTCCTCTTAAAGTCTATCACTATCCTCCTTACTGTTCACTATACTTCCAAGTTTTGAAACTGTGCCCTTGTCTCCCAAGTCCAAGTCATTAATATATATCAAGAAAAGCAGTGGTCCTAATACCGACCCCTGGGGAACACCACTGTATACCTTCCTCTAGTCCGAAAAACAAGTCCACCACTGCTCTGTTTCCTGTCACTTAGCCAATTTTGTATCCATGCTGCCACTGTTCCTTTTATTCCATGGGCTTCAACTTTGCTGGCAAACCTATTATGTGACACTTTATCAAACGCCTTTTGGAAATCCATGTACAGCACATCAACTGCAGTGCCCTCATCAACCCTCTCTGTTACCTCATCAAAAAACTCAATCAGTTAGTTAAACATGATTTGTCTTTAACAAATCTCTGTTGGCTTTCCTTAATTAATCCACACTTGTCTAAATGATTGTTAATGTTATCTACTTTAAGTACAGCCAGCCTTTCTAGTACCTCCTCTTATCAATTTTGATCCCATCCAGTATCTCAACTACCTCCTCTTTCACAATGACTTTGGCAGCATCTTCTTCCTTGGTGAAGACAGATGCAAAGTACTCATTTAGTACCTCAGCCATGCCCTCTGCCTCCATGTGTAGGTCTCCATTTTGGTCCCTAATCAGCCCCACCCCATCTCTTACTACCTGTTTATTGTTTATATGCCTATAGAAGACTTTTGGATTCCCTTTTATGTTAGCTGCCAATCTATTCTGATACTCTCTCTTTGAGAATAGACTGGCAGCTAACAAGTGGATTGGTGCATGTATGTGGTGTCTATATGAATTGATGCAGATTTCATTTCCTACATTTGTTTAGTGTTTGAGGAAAGATTGGGCAGGGGGAAGGGGCAGGGTGGGCCAAAGAGCTCAGCAACATTCTCTGAGCTCTGCACATGTTCCTACTGCTGTGTGTTCCTTTAACTGGCAGTTCACTGCTGTTCTCTGGGATGCACAGGATGCTAAGGTACTTGAGCTGCCAGTGGAAGAATCCGCAGACCCCAGCAAATCACAAGAAAGATTTTCTCTCCAAGCTCAAGAAATAAGTATACGATCATGTAAAGGCCTTAGAAAGGGTACAGAGGAGGTTTACCAGGATGTTACCAGGGATGAGGGACTTCAGTTATGAGGAGAGGTTGGAAAAGTTAGGACTGTTCTCCTTGGAACAGTGAAGGTTAAGAGGTGACCCAATAGAGGTTTTCAAGATGATGGGAGGTTTTGAGAGAGTAGATAGAGTAAGGCTGTTCCCTCTGCTGAGTGGGTCAATAACCAGAGGTCATAGATTCAAAATCATTGGAAAAAGATCTAGAGGGGCGATGAGGAGGAATGTTTTCACTCGGAGAGTTGTGGGGATCTGGAACGCTCGACCTGAAAAGGTGGTGGAAGCTGATTCCATCAATAATTTTAAAGGGAGTTGGATGGGTACTGGAGGATGAGGAACTCACAGGGTTACGGACAAAAAGCGGTGATGTGGGACTAAACACGTCTGTTCTTACAAAGAGCCAGTACAGACACAACGGGCCGAATGGCCTCCTTCTGTAAGTTTCTATGATTCTATGTTTCTATGATTATATGAAAATGACGGGCAGGAGAAGACCAGCTGGTCCATCAAGCCTACCCCACACTCATGATGCCTGGAGCATCGCGACCAGACATCTCCCAACCCCTCCACAGCTATTTCATGTCCTGGGAGAGGCAAAAAAAACAGGGCCAATAAGGGAAAACATTCCTCAGGGAAATTCTTCTCCAACCCCCTCAGGTGATCAAAACCGGTCCAGGAGATCAAAATGACAATGCGCACAATAAGTGTTAATCCACTGACCTATATGACGCCATCTCTGCCCCAGTCCGGTTCCCTCTGGAAGATGTGCAGACAGTCAGCACCCACCCCGCCCAAGCCATTCAGGAGGCTCACTACTCTCTGGGAAAGGTGCTATATAAATGCAAGTCTTTCTTTCAGATGGTTTTAGCTATAGTCATTTATGTAAAGTGTAACATTCTGAAATAAGAACATGTAATTCACGTGAAATTAAAAAAAAATAAAGTACGGTGGAATAGACTACATTTTACAGATATGAACTTGCCTTGTTGGCTGGGGAATAGTGGCTGTCAGGTATGACAAATAAAGTCACAGCATGATTCATTGGTCTCTCTCTGCATCTCTAAAATACCGATAAATGTTGACCTTGAGTGGTGTCTAATCTTTCAGGTACCATTCTGTCTGGGTTTACACTTCTGTGCTGTTCTGAACCAGCTACCCCCACTGGCCACAAAAGCAGCGATGAGATGTTGGCCCTCGTCTGCCTGAACGTTTGGGTGGGAGTCTCGCAGCTTTTCACTGTCCCCTTCCTCCTGGTGGGCTGGCTATGGAGCATAATCTGGGGCGTGATGATGATCAACTTATCCTGTAAGTACTTTCCCAGTGAAAATGTCTTCGCTAATTCACTCTTACAAGGGATCTATTTTTATGAAGCTTCTCTCTTCTGCTGAAGGTGCTGACTCATGCTGAGCTATGATCCATAAGCACTGGCCCACCTTGGGTACTTTATGTGTGAGCCTAGACAGGCTATTTAAACCACAGGGGCATCACAGCCAAGCCCTATCTTGCTCTCAGCCAATGTGGCAGCGGGTCATGGGGCAATGATTAGGAGTTGGGACTCCAGTTGATTTGTTTTCTATCTGCTGGGCCTGGGGAACCTGAAGCCAATTGCGTTAACCTTCCTTTAACGTTACAACAGCAACTCCACTTCAAAAGTACTTCATTGGCTGTAAAGCGCTTTGAGATGTCCAGTGGTCATGAAAGGCGCTATAGAAATGCAAGTCTTTCTTTTCTTTTCCACTCAGCCCAGTTCAGATTGGCTAACTCCCCACAGGCTGCTAACCAAACCCAGGACAATCCACGTTTACTGAGGTTCTTCCTTAACCTCCCATCCCTAAAAGAAATGGTCCACTCCATGCAACACTCTCCAACCAACGTTATGCCTGTTGTGATCAATCCAACAATAAAACAGCTAAGACTGGGAACTCGCAGATTGAGGTAAGCACCCAGAAACCTGTATCGCACCACTCCAAGGCATTGGAGTGCCAACACATTGTGCCAGGCAGTGGACATTCTAGAAAGTTAATTTTTTTCTTGATTTTTCTCTTTCCTTTTGAACCACTTACTGGAATGATCCACTGCCAGCCGTGGCTCAGTGGTAACATTCTCGCCCCTGAGTCAGAAGGTTGTGGATTCAAGACGTAAAATATCCTATAGCACTATTTCGAAGAAGAGTAGGGAAGTTCTCCCCTGTTTCCTGACTAATATTTATCCCTCAATCAACACCTTAAAAAAACCAGATTATCTGGTTATTATTACATTGCTGTTTGTGGGACCTTGCTGTGCGCAAATTGACTGCCGCATTTCCTACATTACAACAGTGATTACACTTCAAGAGTACTTCATTGGCTTTAAAGCACTTTGGGACATCCTGAGGTCATGAAAGGTGCTTTATAAATGCAAGTCTTTCTTTCTTTTTCAATATGTCACGTGTGACCATTGTTTAGGTGTGAGCGTATAAATTGGTTAGGCTATTCAACAGCTGGGGGTGCCCTCATAACTGAGCCCCAGGGTGCCCTCAGGCGGCAAGCATAGACATGTACTTTCCAGCAGGGGGCACTGGCTAATTAGCTCCACAACTTTTCTTGGGACACTGAGGCCAATTGTAGCACCCCTCAACTGTTCTCCTGGCCGGAAATCAGCTAACTCAGCACAGACCAGGATTGAACCTGAAACCTTCTTGTTCTATGTGGCTGAGCACCAATTCCCTTTAGAAATTTACTATTGAATCTGCTTCCACCACCCTTTCCGGTAGTGCATTCCAGATCATAACAACTCACTGCGTAAAATAAATGTCATCTCCCCCCTGGTTCTTTTGCCAATTATCGTAAATCTGTGTCCTCTGGAAACAGTTTCTCCCTATCTACTCTATCAAAACCCTTCAGAATTTTGAACACCTATTTTAAATATCCCCTTAACCTTCTCTGCTCTAAGGAGAACAACCCCAGCTTCTCCAGTCTCTCTACACAACTGAAGTCCCTCATCCCCGGTACCATTCTAGTAAATCTCTACACCCTCTCCAAAGCCTCGACATCCTTGAGGGTTGAAATTTTCTCTGTGAGCTTCTTCTTGCACACTAATTACCCTGCTTGTGTCAACTGTTTTGGTGAACTCTTTAAGCCTCCCAAATGTGTTATTTTCCGGACACTTGCAATCAATTGTGTTTGTCTGACATTTATTATCCAATCTCATATATCCAGTCTCATGTAAATGGAATGGAAATTAAATGTTAGTCACTGGAGCAATATCATGTTCTGCTACAGGTGACAGGGACGGGTCTCAAGGTCAGTAAACAATGAAGGACACACACTACGGACTGTAAAAAACATTGAGATGGCTAAGAACAGAAAATGCAAGCACAGCCTGACCTCAACAGTCTGCATCGGAGCAACTAAAATCATAAAATCGTGCCCAACGTCCTTCACTTCAAGGAACTATCCCACCACTAAGGTTGCTTTTCTCAAAAGGGTGTGGAATATTACAATTTAATCATTTGCAGTACAATCTGTGTAGAGGGAAATCCAGGAAGACCTGTCCGAATTCAGCAAACTCTTCTCTGAATCAAATGTTTATGCAATTTCAGTGGCCTTAGATGGAACTAATCTGCTTTCCTATGCTTTGGTCCTCATTTAGTTCTCATCTCCTGCAGGCTGCTGTGTGTGTGTCTGAGAGTGTGTGTGTGAAT
Source organism: Somniosus microcephalus (assembly GCF_052327205.1). Classification (NCBI taxonomy): domain Eukaryota; kingdom Metazoa; phylum Chordata; class Chondrichthyes; order Squaliformes; family Somniosidae; genus Somniosus; species Somniosus microcephalus. Next base: position 171,904,576 of record NC_140989.1, on the reverse strand, counting down.
GTGAGTGTGTGTGTGTATGTGTGTGTGTGAACGTGAGTGTGTGTGTGTGTGTGTGTGTGTGTGTGTGTGTGTGAACATGAGTGTGTGTGTGTGTGTGTGAACATGAGTGTGTGTGTGAACATGAGTGTGTGTGTGAACGTGAGTGTGTGTGTGTGTGTGTGTATGAACGTGAGTGTGTGTGTGTGTGTGTGTGTGTGTGTGAACGTGAGTGTGTGTGTGAATGTGAGTGTGTGTGTGAACGTGAGTGTGTGTGTGAATGTGAGTGTGTGTGTGAATGTGAGTGTGTGTGTGTGTGAACGTGAGTGTGTGTGTGTGTGAACGTGAGTGTGTGTGTGAACGTGAGTGTGTGTGTGAATGTGAGTGTGTGTGTGTGTGAACGTGAGTGTGTGTGTGTGTGAACGTGAGTGTGTGTGTGTGTGTGTGAACGTGTGTGTGTGTGTGTGTGTGTGTGAACGTGAGTGTGTGTGTGTGTGTGTGTGTGTGAGTGTGTGTGTGAACGTGAGTGTGTGTGTGTGTGTGTGAACGTGTGTGTGTGTGTGTGTGTGAGTGTGTGTGTGAACGTGAGTGTGTGTGTGTGTGTGAACGTGAGTGTGTGTGTGTGTGTGTGTGTGTGTGTGTATGTGAACGTGAGTGCATGTGGGCGTGTGCATTTTTTCTGGAGGCTTATAGCTATGTTTTCTTGATTTGTTCCTTTTTCCCACCTACTGCGACCTTTCCACTCTTAAATTTATCTCCCCCGCCCTCCTTCAATAATCCCATGTCAACTCTTACAGCTACAAAATCAGCTCCTTGTTTCAAGAAGTGAGGGATTGGCGGCCTGGACAGAAACAATAGCACTTCTGTTTTCTCCAATATGCTGCTGATGCTTTTCCCATAAGCACAAACCAGTGAAATTCAAACCCTCCAAACCACAGTAAGATATGTAATAGAATAGGACAATGACTTGAACTTGCTTGAATATGTATTCAGCATAATCGTTACGTCAAAATGCCACACTCAAACTGGGCATATTCTATCAACTGTTCACTATGAAGATAAGTGCGAAATCTCTGTAAGTACCAGAACTGATATAGCAGCTGTAAGGCACTCCATGGTCGAACAGTCAGTGTTAGCAGGCTACTCTATTGCGGAGGGCAACACAGCTCAGTCCAATCCAGTCCTCACCCAACACCCGCACCCATACATTTTCCATCAGATGTTACTAGACAACCATCGGAAATAGGAAAGCCTGGGCGATTTAAAAAAAAATATTCCCAGTATTAACTCTTCTGTCACAAAGATGTGTGGCATGTGAACAGCTGCTGTCTGTGGTTGTGTCACAGCAAGAATAATCGAATCCCCCCCCCCCACTTTTTCCTTTCCTCTAATGAAAGTGGTGACTTGTGCACTGGCAACCCTCCAGTACATTGCATTAGTGACTATTCAGATTCTTGATGATTGAGTAAGCTGTTCATCCATAAGGTGAACCCAACTGAAACTAAACCTGTCCTTGCCAGAGATCTGCATATGTTCAGTTTCCAGCAGGAATCACTGGATAGTCATCAGGAAAGGCTGGCTGATTTTTTCCCCCCCTTTTCCCTAGTTTAGGAATGCTGAGACCAATTATAATTCCCCCAGTGTTCTCCCGCAGACATCAGGTACCTCAGCAGAGATCAGTGATCACACCTGGGACCTTGCTGAGCTGTGCGGCTCATAACTACACTACGTAAAGCATCGAATTGCTTTTATATCGGCCTTGTTTTAATTTGAGTTCCAGGAGACCAGCATAGGAACATAACCCCTCGAGCCTGTTCTGCCATTCAATCAGATCATGGCTGATCTGTACCTCAACTCCAACTACCCGCCCTGGCTCCGTAACCCTTAATATCCTTGCCTAACAAAAATCTATCAATTTTAGTTTTGACATTTTCAATTGAGCGAGCCTCAACATCTTTTTGGGTGCAAGAGTTCCAGATTTCCACTATCCTTTGTGTGAAGAGGTGCTTCCTGACATCACCCCTGAATGGTTTAGCTCTAATTTTAAGGTTATGCCCCCTTATTCTGGACTCCCCCACCAGAGGAAATAGTTTCTCTTTATCTGCGATATCAATTCCTTCAGTCATCTTAAACATCCCAATTAGATCGCTTCTTAATCTTCTAAACATCTGTGACTTGACTCTTGGCATTTATAACGCTCAATCCAGCTCCTTTATCCTAGTGTCAGATGCGTAGACTCATGAAAAAAATGGATGTACAACTCTGCTGCCGGGATAAGCAAACCAGATTTAGCAGTGAAAATGTTAGGAGTTGGATCTGGAATCAGAATTAAAACAAGAAAATATAAAAGCAGCTTTATTTGGTCTTATCAGCCTACTTGGCTAAGATTGCTCAATCTCACTACAAGTAGGACCGCTTACAATCAGCTGAGAGTGGAGTCTTTCATCTCATCAGTCTGAACTGGATTCAAACCCAGGTCTCATAAAATGAGTGTGCGAGGTGTCATTATTTGCTAATCCACTGTCACACCTCATCAATCTCCACTTTTAGTTTTGTCCAGCCTCCACATGTCTGTGCTTTCTCAGAAAGACAGGATGAATCTTTCAAAGATTTGAATACATACGATACAAAAGGTGACTTTGCACATGTGCAACATATGCATACAGGAGGCACAGACTTAGGAGAAATTTAGACAGGGTTTTCCTCCACCAAACAGTCTTGGATTTCTTTCAGAAAATAACACTTTGGGATACAGTATATGAGTAATTTGAGACATAGCATGTGGTAAGTGTAGCACCCTTGGGAGGAACAGGTGACTTTGGACCAATGGTTCCCAAAGCTCTCCACCACTGGAGGTTTCCTCATGTCATGTCTGGGTCTGTTGTAGACTAATTGACAGAGATTGATTGCTATAATTAGTCAACAACTCCATTATTGTTGTATTATGTGACTACCAGGATTCGAACTAGATAGACTTTGGTCTTATTTTGTCTAGCAATTCCTGTGTTCCTATGAATGCTGGTAAGAAAACTGGTTTAAAACAGAGGGAAGCCATAAATACAAACTTTTCAAGCTGTAAAGCTGTTACAATTCTCACTTGAGAATCCCTCTTGGAGGCTCCTATTACACGTAATGTATCTATAAATGATTTGGATAACTTTGAAAGACAAATAGTGAGAAGATTCTGGAGGATTTGGATCTTTTAGGTCACTGCGCTAGTAACTAGCAAGTGCAGTTCAATGTAGAAACTTGTTCAATAATTGGTTCAGGGCTAGGGAGTATGTGCTGAATGGAACAGTCATGCAGTACACTGATCAGGAGAGGGTTTGGGGAGTTATTGTTGAAAAGTATTTGAAACCATGAGCCCAATGTATGACTGAGGTATGAGGAAACAAACAAGATATTGGGGTGCATTAGAAGACATACAGAATATAAGTCAAAAGAAGTGATACTATTACTGTATGAGGCCCTATCTGGAGTACTGTATTGGTCACTATGTCATAGAAAGGATAATGCAAACCCTTAAGAGGGTGCAGCGTGGCACAAGCAAGTCTCGAATTTAAGTTATGAAGAAAAATCAAGGAATTTAGGCTGGTCTCTGTTGGAAAGGAGGAAACTTTGAGGTGACCTAACAGAAGCTTTGAAAATTATGGCAAAGACTGATAAAGTTGATCCAAAACAAATTGCTCATATTGACAAAAAGTTCAAAGGCTAGGACAAAATGTTATAAATTAGGAGAAAATAAGGAGCTCATATAGAACAATTTCACACAAAGTATTATCACCATGGAAGGACAGAGAGGTAAATAGTATAAAGTGGGACAACAAAATGTGTTTCTGGAGAATGAGGAGTTAAAGGGAGATGGTGAGAAGGTAGGGTTGAAATGAGGAAAAGGCAGGGTTGTTTGAACCAAATGGGCCTTTTTCAGTTTCTAAAATGTAATATGTTATGAAATACCAGGCCTGTGTCACCAAAATTGATTATCCATGCCTGTGTGTGTGTGTGTAGGTGGATGAAAAGAAAGAATTTGCATTTATGTCGCGCTTTTCATGACCTCAGGAGGTCCCAAAGTGCTTTACAACCAATTATGTACTTTTGAAGTGTAGTCACTGTTGTAATGTAGGAAACACGGCAGCCAATTTTGCGCACAGCAAGATCCCACAGACAACAATGAAATAAATGACCAGATAATCCTTTATTTGTGTGATGTTGGTTGAGGGATAACTATTGGCTAGGACACCGATGAGAACACCCCTGCTCTTTGATGTAAGAAAAAGGAGTCTTACCATCAAGTAACTTTAAGGTAAGCTTTAAGTAACTTATAAACACACTATATACAAGAGAGGTCTTTACCATGCCTCTGGTAGAAGCCTCTTACAATACTGAACAGACCAGTATTTATACCAGTCCAACAGGAAGTGACATATGACAGGAAGTGAGGTATGTACACAGTTCATAGTTCACAGTTCACAGGAAGTGATGACATAACTTCCCGGAAGTTATTATTATTATCACATTCTTCCCTCCTGCAGGATTAGGAGGCTGTGGTCTACCTTTTGGTCCGCAGCCGCCGAACAAGGAAGAGTCGCGCCCGTTTGGATTCCCGTCGTAGAGGGTCGCTGGTCCGCTTACATGCGGTTGGCCATTGGTCAGAGTCTGTGTGGCCTGGATTGCCCTGTGAAGGGTCGGGGAGATCATGGCTTCGAGTACGAGCCCCAATAGGTTCAAAGTCGGACTGCCTCTGTTCAGAGGGAGGTGCAGAGCTGGTCTGTGGCGGATCAGTACTTTCATGCGCGGTACTGGGAGGGTCGCAACCTTGAGCACGGGGTTCTACCAGCACCAAGCTAGTTGGTGTCCGATCAGGATCCTGGAGAGGGGTACCCGATAGGTCCCAAGAGTTTCCTGGTGAAATGCCATCACCCGATGTCCCACTAGGTCCTGGTGGGCAGGGAGCCAGATCCCGTAATGATACGGTAGATTCTCGGCCGTTGGAATATCGTATGTTTGCATAGGTGGGGTTGGCATCGGTTAGTTCGACCTCGTCTACGAGAGGGTCATTTTTAGACGTCCGAACGTATCTTCGGAGTAATACAGGTCCAGGAGTAGTTAGCCATGATGGGAGTGATGTCCCATGAGATGAGCGACGCTGGAATCCAAAGAACCGCTCATGAGGTGTAGTATTTGTGGCTGTAGAAAGCAGGGACCGTATAGAGTGCAATGCATCCGGAAGCACTGTTTCCCATTGCTGGTCTGGTAGGCCCCGAGATCTTAAAGCGAGACGTACGGAATTCCAGATGATACCGTTATACCTCTCTACCTGCCCATTTCCGATGGGATGGTATGGTGTTGTTTTGCTTGTAGCAATTCCCCGTTCTGAGAGGTAGTCCTTGAGTTCCCTTGACATAAAGGATGGACCCCGATCTGAGTGAATATAAGCCGGCATGCCACAGAGAGAAAATACCTGCTCAAGGCAGCAGATTACTGTGGACGCCAGCATATTGGAGCAGGGGAAGGCAAACAGAAAACGTGAATATTCGTCGATCATGGTGAGCAAATATGTGTTCCGAGTTGAAGAGGGCACTGGGCCCTTAAAATCGATGCTAAGTCGTTGCATCGGTTGGGTTGCATGTATGAGTATACCATCTGAGGGGCGGAAGAACTGAGGTTTTAATTCCGCACAAAGCCGGCATTCTGAGCATATTTTCTTTACATCTCCAGTGGAAAAAGGGAGATTCCGTGATCGTACGAAATGTAGCATGCGCGTAACGCCAGGATGACACAATCCATTGTGGACATCCATGAGAGTAGAGGATGACATAGTGGAGCAGAATGCCCGTGTGAGGGTGTCCGCGGCCACATTCTCCTTGCCAGGCCGATAGAGAATGGTATAACCAAAAGAGGCCAGTTCCATCCTCCAAAGTTGTATTTTATTATTCTTAAATTTGGTTCGTTTTCGATTATCGAGCATGAAGGCGACTGATCGTTGGTCCATGATCAATGTAAAGTGCTGGCGAGCTAGAAAATGGTTCCACTTCCGTACTGCCTCTATGATGGCTGTGGCTTCTTTCTCAACCGGAGGATAATGTAGCTCGGCACCTTGTAAGGTCCTGGACATAAATGCTACAGGACGACCTTCCTGATTCAGAGTAGCCGAGATTGCCACCTCCGAGGCATCACATTCAACCACGAAAGGGAGATTCTCATCGATGGAGTGAAGAGCCGCTTTCTCCAACTGTTTTTTGAGAAGGTTAAAGGTTGCAACAGCCGCTGTTCCCAGTGGAAATGATCTAGCATGCAGCAAGGGTTGGATTTTGTCCAAAAAATGAGGAATCCATTTAGCGTAGTATGCAAACAGACCGAGAGCCCGATGTAAAGAAGCCGGATTCTTAGGTGACGGGAGCTCTTGGAGCGGGCGAAGTCTTTCTGGGTCTAGCTTAATGATACCATTGCCTACGCAGTAGCCAAGGATGTTGATGGTCGGTTGCGACTCAACAGATTTGGATTCATTCAGGGTCAAATTACGGCGATGGAGGGCATCCTGAAATTTTTGGAGGTTGGCGTCGTGTTCCTGTTGATCGTGACCTGCAATGGTAATGTTATCAAGATAGGGAAAAGTGTCCCTTAGGTTTTCCTGCTTAACCAGGCCATCCATTGCCCGTTGGAAGACAGCCACTCCATTAGTAACCCCGAATGGGAGGCGACGAAATTGGTACAGCCGTCCATTAGCCTCAAAGGCCGTGTACTGCTTATCTGAGACCTTCAAGGGTACCTGATGATAGGCACTTTTTAAATCGTAAGTTGAGAACACTTTGTATTCGGCCAGTTTATTAACCATATCATCAATGCGTGGCAATGGGTAGGCGTCCAAGTCGGTATATTGATTGATGGTTTGCGAATAATCGATGCATAGTCGCTGTTTGTGAGGTTTTAGAGGGTTCTTGACAATGACGACTTGAGCCCGCCAGGGCGACGAACATGGTTCGATGATATCCTCTGCTAGAAGTCGAGAGATTTCAGCCGCAATAAAAGATTGGTCTTCCTGATTAAAGCGCCGCGATTTCGTTATTATTGGTTTGCATTGAGGCGGAATACTGGCAAATAATGAGGGTTCATCAAGTGAAGCTGCTGACAATGCACAAAACGGTAATTTAGACGGTATATTAGAAATAGTAAGTCCGGGTTTGGATCCACCAAACTCAATGGTGAGTTTCTTATGCTGTTTTTGGAAGTCCAGCCCTAAGAGGAGATCACTACATAAGTCCTTGAGCACCGAAAGTCGGGTGGAGGGATACATACGACCATGAAGTGTCATATCAACAACACAAGAGCCGGAGATTCTGGTATTAAGTGATGACTGAGCCATCGCAATTGCCTGGTCCGATGGGAAGACATGTAGTTTCAATTTCGCAACAATCTGTTCCTTAATGAAACTATCAGTACTTCCTGAGTCAATTAAGGCATCTAAGGTATGCCCTTTAATTGAAATTTTTGTGGCTGCATGAGACAGGTTCTGTGGGCAAGCAGCTGTAATTGGTGTCGTTGCACAGAGAGTGGCTAAAACTCTCGGTGTGCTTCTTCGGGAGAGAGCTCGAGAGGAAGCTTGATAGGTCCTAGCTGGAGCATCTTGATAGGCCCTAATTGGGGCAGTTCGGTAGGCCTTAGCTGGATTGGCCCTCGTAGAGGCCCTTGATAGGCAAACTTTAGCAAAGTGTCCTTTTTTTTGCAATAACTGCAGATTGCATTGCGAGCAGGGCAGGTTTTCCTAGGGTGAAAAGCATCTCCACAAAAGAAGCACTCCTTCCTAGATTGCCAAGTTGCTGCTAAAGTGGGGTCATCCTCCTCTTCTTCATCAGAATTATCAGAATTAGATTCCCCCATGATAGGGTTCACCTGAGACCGCTTGAATTGTCTGGTTGCAGCTGCAGCAGCAGATCGAAATCTGGGCAGCTGATAGAGGTCTGCATTTCTCTTTGCCAAATCCAGAGAACAAGCTAGGTCAAAAGCTTTTTGTAGCTCAAGTGTTTTACTTTCTAGTAGACGCTGGCGTATAAATGGAGAGGCAATCCCGCTGATGAAAGCATCACGAATCATTTCTTCGCGGTACAGCTCAGCCGAGGCTGCCTGAAAGTTACAATCTATGCTGAGCCTGCGAAGTTCTTGCAGGAATTCATCAATTGATTCCCCTGGCCCTTGTTGGGCTGTGGCCAGTAGATGTCTAGCATAGACCTCATTTGGGGTCTTGGCATATAGTTTCTTAAGTGCCCGAATCACCTCATCATAATTATCCCATTCATCAACATATTTGAACACTTTTGGGGTCACATAATTGATAAGTATCCTCAATCTAGTAGGAGCATCCGCTTCACATTCATCCAGAAAATTCTCAAAAGTACGGTACCAATGCTTCCATACCCTGCCAGCTGCTGGTGTATTCGGGTCCAAGTCCAGACGAATAGGTCTAAGGATTCTCTCCATGATGGGTGGTTCCCTGGATCCTTAACTCCGAGTTTGTCCGAAGGTCTAGTATTTGTGAGTGTAAATACTAAGTTACTTAAATTGATGTAAGAAAAAGGAGTCTTACCATCAAGTAACTTTAAGGTAAGCTTTAAGTAACTTATAAACACACTATATACAAGAGAGGTCTTTACCATGCCTCTGGTAGAAGCCTCTTACAATACTGAACAGACCAGTATTTATACCAGTCCAACAGGAAGTGACATATGACAGGAAGTGAGGTATGTACACAGTTCATAGTTCATAGTTCACAGTTCACAGGAAGTGATGACATAACTTCCCGGAAGTTATTATTATTATCACACTCTTCTTCGAAATAATGGCCCAGAAATTCGGGTCGGGGGCTTGCCGCGCGTGCAAGCCCCCGATATGCACTTACCCGGCGCGTCGGCCGTTGAGCTTCAGGGACGCCTGGAATTGCTGTTTTAAAATGTTGACTCCCGGGCAGCGTCTGACGTCACGCCGCCCAGGAGTGCAGCCAGCGCGAAGCCTGTAGCGCGCAGTGCAAGTGAGACACGCCCCTTGAGGTCTCAGTTTAATAGGACATGCCCCCAATGTTTCTCACAAGCTGCTAAGCATTTTTACATGCAAAGCAGCATTTTAAATAGGTTTTTGGTATTTTTATGAAGCTTTTGGTAACTTTTATAAACTTTTAAAAACGTTTACATTATTTTAAAGAATCTGAAGTAGTTTTAAACAGAATTAAAGCAATTTAAAGACTTCTAAAAGCCCTAAAAGAATTTTTTTTATGCCATTTATTTATTTAGCAATGTCGTCGTCATACGTGTCTTCACACTGTTCCCTTTGGGGAACTGTATGAAGTGGTGGAAGGATTTATGGCCGTGATTAACGCTCATTCCATGATCGTAACCATCTTTGAACCAGCCATTAGGGTGGTTAGTCCTATGGCGGGAGGGTTTTACGGGCTCCCATGAGCTATACAAGGAGGGGGGGCCACCCACACCCACGGACGCAAATATCCCACTGGATGTCAACCCAGAATTTAGAGCCGGAGCTCCGACTCCACTTGCCGGGACTGTCTGGAGCGTGGTTTGAAACCCTACCACCATCTGGCCCAGCGGCGGGGATCCTACCGCTACGCCAAAGGCCCAATCCGATTAGCAACGTGAAATGGCTGGAATGAGCATAATTCACAGCATTAAAAGAACTCACAATTGAACTGATGATGACCTCAGCAATCTCCTCAACGAGGTGGAGGCGCAGCGCCTGCTCATCATTGGTAATGAGAAGTCAAAGGCGCCGCAAAAAGGACAGATGATAGCTTGGTCTTTCAAGTGGCAGCATAGGGCTCCAGTCACGGGGAGGGAAAAGGCGCAGGAAACGTATGGGTGTCACCTTTTGCGCGGAGTGGGTCTTTTGCGTAGCGGTAAGCATCCCCGCCGCTGAGCCAGAAGGAGTAGGGTTTCGAACCCCGCTCCAGACAGTCCCGGCAAGTGGAGTCAGAGCTCCAACTATAAATTCTGGGTGGACATCCAGCGGGACACTTGCGTCCGCGGGTGTGGGTGGCCCCCCCCCCTCAGATGGGTTGTGGGAGCCCGTAAAACCCTCACGCTATAGGACTAACCACCCTAATGGCTGGTATGAAGATGGTTATGGTCACGGAAGGAGTGTTAACGTGGCCAGAAATCCTTCCACCACTTCATACAGTTCCCGAAAGGGAACAGTGTGAAGATACGTACGACGATGACCTCTTGCGCAATGCACCTCCTTGGACCCTCAGTCGCAGATGCGAGGGGGCAAATCGTGCAATTGTTAAATTTTTCATTTTATTGACATGTAAAATGTTGGCCCAGTAATTCCCTTCCAAACGCGCGAGTACGGTCGGGGTACTTACGCGTCTGGCCGGAGGAAATGCCGGTTTTCAGCATGCACAGTGCATGCGGGGAAAACCGGCATTTCCTGTCCTCTGAATGAAGGGGTTCAGAGGCAGAACGCGTGCGACTGTACAGGCAGCGTGTGCGCAGTAAAATTCGCCGCTTTCATTCATGCTTTCAGTGAGGTCAAGTCCTTACAACTTACACATGAAAAAAGCATGAGTACAGTTGCTCCAGAGGCTGCGGAGGAAGATATTTCTTATCGTGGAGCTTCTGAAAGGCAATATTTTTGTTTGGGAAAGGGAGGAAAGTTATTTTAAGAAATGCTGAGGTAAGTTTTAAAGTTTATTTTTGTTTTTTAAAACGGGTTTTCAGTACTGTAGGTAGAAGGATCAATTGTGGCTATGTGAATTGAATTTGCTGTGTTTATTAAATGTGAAAATGACTCCAACATTTTTAAGAAAGAAACTTTTCATCTGTAATATATTCTTTTCAGTAATTATGTATGTATGTCTGTATATATTCCTTTGCGTGTATGTATATATTCCTTTACTTATGTGTATGAATGTATGTATTTAATTATGACTTTCAGAGAAAGTAACTTATTGGAAAATCATAATTAAAAACATACATTCATACACATAAGTAAAGGAATATAAAACATACATACATATACGTAAAGGAATATATGCGGACATACATACATAATTACTTATTACTGATGAAAAGTTTCTTTCTTAAAAGTGTTGGAAATGTTACATTACTCATTTTAGAACACTCATTCTCACATTCAATTCACACAGCCACAAATGCTCCTTCTACCTACCGTACTGAAAACCCGTTTAAAAAAAAAATTTAAACTTTAAAACTTACCTCAGCATTTCTTAAAATAACTTTCCTCCCTTTCCCAAACAAAAATATTGCCTTTCAGAAGCTCCACAATAAAATATATCTTCCTCCGCAGCCTTGGAGCAACTTTACACATGCTTTTTTCAAGTGTAACTTGTAAGGACTTACCCTCACTGAATCTATGAATGAAATCGACGAAGTTCACTGCGCAAGCGCTGCCTGTGCAGTCGCACGCGCTGTGCCTCTGAACCCCTTCGTTCAGAGGACTGGAAATGCCGGTTTTCCCCGCATGCGCTGTGCATGCTGAACACGGGCATTTCCTCCGGCCAGACGCGTGAGTACCCCGACCGTACTCACGCGTTCAGAGAGGAATTACTGGGCCAATACAGTGGGATCTTTTACGTCCACCTGAGAGGGCAAACGGGGTCTCTGTTTAACGTCTCATCCATAAGATGGGGTGGGGGGAGTGTGTACACTGTGTACAGAAACTAACAGTGAAGCAGCCACAGACGGTACAGTAACCGATGTATATGAACTGTCACCATATACTGAAAGCCCTGACCTTGCTGCTATCTAGTGATTCACTGATCAAACAGAAAGAAATGTGGTGTTATGGGAAATGGCAAACAGGCATTTTGTCAGCACTCTTGACAGGCGAGGACACACTTCTTGACATCGCGGCTGAAAAGTGCTTGAACTGATCGCAAATGAGGCAGCTGGCCTGAGTCAGACAAAGCAAGTTTGCTACACGTTGCTAACCTTTGCAGCATTTAGAAGTTATAAGAGACATACAAACACAATTGGTTGCTGAATTATGTAACGCCACTCATTTAATACTTTTGCATGTCATTTCTTTTTGTGCAGGCTGATTACTATGAAGTAGGATGGAGTGGAAGATTTCTCCACAGTTTGTCCAGTGATACCAGCAATCATGTCTTGTACAGCTTTAGCATGCACCAGCTGCATTGTAGAATACTCTCTATACTATTCTGAAAACCTGTCTAAAATCCAACAGGAGAGCCTCCGTTCTACACCAGTGTAGCGTTGCCATATCTCATTCCATTTATCCTCATGTGCTCTCTAGATGAAACTGACCAGCAAAATAGTTAATAGTGCCCATGTGACAGCAGCTTTGGGCTTACTCCAACTGGGCACTGGAATGCACTTTCCCAGTGCCGAGGTCGATGCTGGATGGTCCGTCCAGTTTTATTCTCATTATTGTTTTTCGTAGCAGTTTGTTACAACTGAGTGGCTCGCTAGGCCATTTCAGAGGGCAGTTAAGAGTCAACCACATTGCTATGGGTCTGGAGTCACATACAGGCCAGACCAGGTAAGGACGGCAGATTTCCTTCCCTAAAGGACATTCGTGAACCAGATGGGTTTTTACGACAATCCGATAGTTTCATTGTCACCATTATTAATACTAGCTTTTATTCCAGATTTATGTGATTAACTGAATTTAAATTCCACAGCTGCTGTGGTGTGATTTGAACTCACATCCTCTGGATCATTAGTCCAGGCCTCTGGATTACTAGTCCAGTACTGCACAAGATAAGAGTGCACGGGGTTGGGGGTAATATATTGGCATGGATAGGGGATTGGCTAACTAACAGACAACAGAGAGTCGGGATAAATGGATCATTTTCCGGTTGGCAATCAGTAACTAGTGGGGTGCCACAGGGATCAGTGCTGGGGCCTCAACTATTTACAATCTATATTAATGACTTGGATGAAGGGACCAAATGTCCTGTAGCCAAATTTGCTGCTGATACAAAGATACGTGGGTTAGCAAGTTGTGAGGAGGACACAAAGAGCCTGTAAAGGGATATAGATAGGTTAAGTGAGTGAGCAAAAATCTGGCAGCTGGAGTACAATGTGGGAAAATGTGAGGTTATCCACTTTGGAAGGAAGAACGCAAAAGCAAATTATTATCTAAATGGAGTGAGACTACAAAATGTTGCGGTACAGAGGGATCTGGGGGTCCTAGTACAAGAAACACAATAAGTTAGCATGCAGGTACAGCAAGTAATTAGGAAGGCTAATGGAATGTTGGCCTTTATTGCAAGGGGTATGGAGTATAAAAGTAGGGAAGTTTTGATGCAACTTTACAGGGTGCTGGTGAGACCGCACCTGGAGTACTGCGTACAGTTTTGGTCTCCATATTTAAGGAAGGATATACTTGCATTGGAGGCCGTACAGAGAAGGTTCACTAGGTTGATTCCTGGGATGAAGGTGTTGACGTATGATGAAAGGGTGAGCAGGTTGGGCCTATACTCATTGGAATTTAGAAGAATGAGAGGTGATCTTATTGAAACATACAAGATTCTGAGGGGGCTTGACAGGGTGGATGCTGAGAGGATGCTGCCCCTAGTGGGGGAATCTAGAACTAGGGGGCATAGTTTCAGAATAAGGGGTCGCTAACTTAAGATGGAGATGAGAAGGAATTTCTACCCCGGAGAGCTGTGGAGGCGGAGTCACTGAATATATTCAAGGTGGAGATTGACAGACATTTGAACTGCAAGGGAGTCAAGGGATATGGGGAGAGAGCGGGAAAGTGGTGTTGAGGACAAGATTGGATCAGCCATGATCTTATTGAATGGCGGAGCAGGCTCGAGGGGCCAATTGGCCTACTCCTGCTCCTGTTTCTTATGTTCTTATGTTTTAGTAACATAACCACTATGCTATCATACCCTGTAATCTTAATCATTTTGTCGCTATGATGGGATTTTCAAGAGGTTTAAGAATCCATTAGTGCAATAGGACGTGCTCTTCTGAGGTTAGGTTTGAGGCACATTCTTGGAACAATGTAGAAAGAGCTTAGCTATGCATTGGGCCTATCTTAGACTTGATGCTGACACCAGGTTCCAAGAACAGAACATTTTGTAATTGTCTAGCAATTATCTCCTTCACCCTGATGAGTATCAAATTTAAAACCCAAAGCATTTTAATGCCATTTTAGTCTTTGCATTTCAACGAACTTGAAACATCTGACAAATTTTGCATAATCATGTTTTTTCTGCTGCAGATGAACAGAGGAATGCTGGAGAAGCACAGGCCGTTACCATGGAGATGAAAACTGAAACTGTATTCCTTCCTTCTTGGACAAATGACTCTGTAAAATGAGATTAATTGGGCTTTTATTCAGTGTTTGACCTGCAAAAAGCATAGTAGGAATCAGGATACACCTACTCACCGTCAGTAATTATTATACATTAGGGCTTCACAGCTTGCATTGACATCTCCATTTATTGGATGGTGCAATAGATCACACAAAAATGGACATTTCAAGTTCACGGCACTAGATATCTTTTGATGCAGAGGTATATTTTAGAATACTAATGCATTGCTTTATAGGTCTGCAGTTGAAAATGTATGCAGGTAAATTATTTTGCCAGTGATGGATAATGTCTTTCTTTTTCCAATATTAGTTTCTTGCTTTTGCCATTTTTTTGGATACTTATTTTTATGGTCTCTTAACTTGCATTTATATAACACCTTTCACAACCTCAAGATGTTCCAATGCACTTTACAGCCAATTGAGTACTTTTGAAGTGTTGTCACTATAACCAATTTTACACACAGCAAAGTCTCAAACAGCAATGAGACACTCCCTCAGCACTTCACTGGAGTGTCAGCCTAGATTTTATGCTCAAGTCTCTGGAGTGGGACTTGAACCCACAACCTTCTGACTCAAAGGCAAGAGTGCTGCCCACTGAGCCACAGCTGACACATGTTGGTGTTGTGTGTCATGCTCTGTTCTCCCTCTCTTTTATTTCACTGTTGGTGCCAGAAAAGTAGTTCTTAGCTGTAGGTGATGTCATTCCTTGTGGTTTGAGTGTATGACATTCCTCAATTTCCTCCTCCCTATGAAAGTCTTTCTGGGCTTTGTACTTTGTGTGTCTGAGGAGGCAGGCTACCAACTTCCAGCCCTTTGTCAATTCTGCTCTTCAGCAGAGGCACAAGGCACGAACCTGGAGTACTCCCTTCTCCCCGTTTTGGGATGTATTGTCCACACCTGGGATCGTGAGCTCAGGGGAGTGGGAGAATTTCAATTTGAATCCATGTACTCAAAGCTGCTGAGCGTCAACACTCAACACTCTTTGCCACTGTACCATTCATGTTGTTACCATTGTTTCTCGGTTTATGGAGGGGGAGTAGAAGGTGGACTGACTGTCACTTTCTTTTTCCTTCCGTGACATCTGTTTGACCAGCCTTCGACCATATGTGTTATTGGATCTCTCAGCAGTGGATAATTGTTCATATTCCCTGTCCAGATCCTACCGATGCAAGCCTCCTTGCATCAGAGTAATGCCTCATTAATTTATCTTATTCACTTTGATTGTAATGACGTGGGGATACATTAAAGTGTGTGGCACCATTTATTTGGTGCACATTTTGTTAAGTAAGCATTAAAAAAAACTTCCTCGATGGCTTAGTGAGTACTGAGTATACAGAGGACCCAGGTTCAACCCCTAATCTAGATATAATTGCTCGATCTCAGTGTGGGTACAAGAGTCGGCCCAAGTGTCGCCACACTGGGGAAAAAGATCAGCGGGAGGAATTGCTATCCAATGATCCTTGCCGGGAAGTGCTCGTGTGGACATTGGGTGAAATAGGAATAGGTTTCGGCGCGATCGCCCTTCACAAACACCCTGCCGGCCGGCAGTCGCTATCGGCAGTTCAGACACTTCGAACGGCCATTTGGACAAGATAGCAGAGAACCAACCAACCTCCAGCTGCCGCTGAGTTGCATTTCACCCTCACGCAATGGCAAAAAAATTCGGGGTTAAAAATCGATGTCACTGCTGTGTTGCACTGGCTGTAGTTGTTCCAGTTTGATATTTGTGTGACACCTGGGATTTATCGGCCAGCCGACATTTGTGTACCCATGAAACATGCAAATAATTTTTGGCTTGTTTTAATCATGATCTTTTAAATCAACTAAATTTTGCATTGATGCATTTTGATTCTTGTCTTTGAATATCATTATGTAAAACACTCTGGGGTGTGATTTCAAAATAATTCTTGCCTAGAGCCCTCTTTTGTACTTTTTTGTGTGTGGGAAATGTACAAACTCCCCCTTAAACCAGTCACAATTGCTAATCTTCATCTTCTTCACAGGTGCCATAAGTCAACATATATGGTGCAACAGAGGGTGCTTTTGTGAATTTTGATTTAGGCACCTTAGTGCATGGGATATTGCATCTAGACCACACGATATGTATTGTGGGTCTCCAAAGCT
Organism: Somniosus microcephalus; assembly: GCF_052327205.1. Lineage (NCBI taxonomy): Eukaryota > Metazoa > Chordata > Chondrichthyes > Squaliformes > Somniosidae > Somniosus > Somniosus microcephalus. Next base: position 171,888,160 of record NC_140989.1, on the reverse strand, counting down.
CTCGCCTTTGCTCTAACATGGTTCAAAGGTGGCAGACCGAAGGGGGGGGGGGGGGTAGTTTGATGTAAGTGCTGCAAAGAAAATTCAAAATGCAGGCAAAAAAGCAACTCATCAGCTTTACGGAAGACTGCTCAGCAGGCCTCGCACTCAGTTTCTATAGGCAAGGTTAATGCTGTGGTGGAGCCTTGCCCAAACCCAGTTGTGTGGTTTCTTGGGATTTTCCCGAATTGTGCCGAGTAAAAGGCACATGGAATCGGTTTTACGACCTCCCAGCAGTTGTGTGGAGCCTCGCAAAATTTCATATACTGTCCGTGTGCTGCTGTGAACAAGTCAGTGAGAAATTTAGCCGGAGAACCAAGAGCAGCTTCCTGGTCTGTTTTGTCAGAGGCTGATCCATGAGAACTGAGGCTGCGCACTCTACTGTGTGATGATAAAGGAGGCCATGGCCGGTACAGTGTATGTGCAAAGACTATTACTGGAGAGTTGTTGCTGGGGAAGAACAGCTGAGTGTCACATTCAGCACAATGGTGTCACAGCCCAGCTACACGATTATATTTTTGGGACAGAGTAAGGTATGTCAATGGGAATTATGCTACACTGTTTGGCACACACGTGTCTCTTCTGTGTTTGCCAAACACTTTTCAATAGAAAAATCCAACCCATCCAAGAGGTAGGTTTTGCTCATGGATTTTCAGGCCCACTGTTCTATCCACAGGGATCACGCAAACTTGTATTTAGTTTTTTAAATTAAAAATGCTGAGATTGTCAGGCTAGAGCTTGAGGAGCCCAGAAATAAATGTGCATGTGTGTGAACGCTGGGGGAGGGCAGGATTGGTTTCAGCATGATGCCCCGCCAAAGGCCAAACACCCCGTCAGCACTCACTGCCTGGCCTCATTCATAAATAATGATTAAGGCTGCTGGCATCCAACACAAGTCACTACGGATAGTTTTCTTGTCATCAACCATCTGGTGGGGATTCTTGACCACTGTGAGAGCATATTAGAAATTTGGCCGCACGCTGTGCATGATTTTCTGACCAGTTAAAATAATGGTCAGAATGCTGTGTGCAGCACACACCTGAATTTGTGATATTTACTCTCAGCAAGTGAGGCTCCCCACTGGAACCGCATAATTGGAAAATTACCTTACTGTCCCAGCAGAAGTAATGTTCAGTACATTCTTATTACTTTAAAGTGCTCTGGGATCATTACATTCTATTTAGCTGCTCAGGTGGACATAAAAGACCCCATAGCAGTGCCAACTCCTTGGTGCATGTTAGATGCACAGTTCTGTAGGTGGCTGTTCACTGGTCCAAAGTCTATGTAGTCAGTTCTGCATGGCCAGGACACTATTTCGAACAGCAGGGGGGTTATCCCCGGTGTTCTGGCCAATATTTATCCCTCAAAAAACCCACTAAAACAGATTATCTGGTCATTATCACATTGTTGTTTGTGGGGGCTTGCTGTGCGCAAATTGGCTGCCGCATTTCCTACATTAACAGTGACTGCGCTTCAAAAAATACTTCATTGGCTGTGAAGCGCTTTGGAACGTCCTGAAGTGGTGAAAGGCACTATGCAAATACAAGTCTTTTTAGATAATCAATGTGCTCTGTTTAAACACAGACAGAGAAACAGACATACAGTGAGTGCAGGAAAGCAGATAGAAAAAAAACCCTCCATAATTTGCAGCACCTGTGTAATTTCTTCATTAATATTGTAGTTCTGTACAAAGGATACACATACAACATATTACTGAGGGAAGGGGGATTCACTTCAGTAATCTCAAAAAAGAAATAGATTTTGCTACAGTTACTTATCTTATTCAGTATTGCTGAATTACTTTAAAATACTTGTGTACAACAACGGGCTGTCAAATAAGCGATAGCTATCACCACGCCGTGCTTCCAGCCCTCGTGTACCACAGTAAAGACTGTGCACAGAAACCACTGCTGATGTAAGTAAGCCAGCCACCCAGACATATTACATGAAAAATTGCTGTTCTGAAATGCTTGTTACAAAGTGCTGTTGTAGCACAATTGATGAGTTTCTTTAAATAAACACAGTGGAGCAGAAAGTAGGTCACAAAAATAAGAAAAAATGTATAAAAAAGTAGGACAGCAGACTTTCATTCTTTGATAATGCACAGGATATAATTTACTGCAATTTCCTACCTAATCAACTGTGAAATATGAACTGAAAATGTTAAAGTGTTTGGAATGTACATCAAAGGTGCAGTATTCAGGTGTTGGAGATGTGCTTTGAAAATAACTCCAGAGATTTTTATGCTCATAAACGTTAGGGATATTAACACGAGAAAATGGAACCATTTCTCGTTTCTGGCACCCATTTTCAACCAGTCAGCTGGCTGCAGAGCAAGGCTCCCTCTGTTCTGTCCAAACAACGAGCCTTGGAGAGCAACACCCTATTGTACCTAACATTACACTTCCCTGTCCCACACCAGCTGTCGTTGTGCCCTCTCTGAGTGAGATTGCCAGTTAGTGCCAGATTGTGAGCCGTTCACCAGAAGCTGGATTGAGGACTCATGCACCCAGCAAAGGCTTTCATCCCAGAAGTTTGAGCTGCATTTGAACCCAGATTTTAGAGGTCAAAGAATGATGCGCTGACCACTACATCACCCACTTGCCTTCAATTCCAGGATTTCAAAACAATGCGCTTTCAGGGTTGTGTTGGGAAGAGTGAAACATGTGAAGGAGAAAATTATAGTAGAATGTGTAGTAAAACCAGTTGGGAATAAGCGCAATTAACCTCAGGTGACAACTTTCACAGTAACTTACACCATGACATCACTGCGGCAAATATAAAAGGCCCTAAAATGTAGTGGACCGGAAATGATCTGGAAAGCATTTTAATCGATTGGTATAAATTGATGGTTGTTTTTGACAAACATTGAGCATCAGAAAGTAAGACAATACTATATTGGAGACCTTCAAACGCAGGAAAGTGAGTATGGTGGCCTAGTGGCTATGGTACTTGACTAGCAACCCTAAGGTCATGAGTTCATAATTCCACCAAAGTTGTGAAATTGAATTCAATAAATCTGGTAATTTATGGGCTAACAAGAAAATAACCATGAAAAGCTGCTAGATTGTCATTATAAACTCAACTGGTTCACTAATGTCCTTCAAGGAACAAACCTGCCACCCCTCCCTGGTCTGGTCTACATGTGGTTGACTCAGGGCAAATAGGAATAGGCAATAAGTCTGTCTTGCCACTGTTGCCCACATCAAGAAAAAATATATAAATAAAATTGAGTGTTTTTCTGAGACTATTGAGGCCCAAGAAGTTTGGTTTGGTCACAAACCATTCATTTATTCTTTCTGATACAAAACATACCAATAAACTAAGTAATAACTGTATGTATATTAAAAAGTGAGGGTGATTGTTTGGAAGTTGAGTATATCATCCTCAAAATAAGGGTGAGTTAAGCTCTGCTATTATCGGTCCTTCCAAGCCAAGAGAAAATAAAGACATACAAGAACCAGATATAGTGGGGCCACATATTATACACAGAAGTTTCAGAAGCTGTTCTGCCATCACACTGGTGTTTTGGGGCATTTACATTGCACCAGAGCAGTTTCAGGGTACCCATGATGCTTCCAATAACAATGCATTTTTGAGACATAAAAACCCTGGCCAGGGTTAAATTTTTACTGAGGCAAATATGGCCACCATTTTCAGTTGTGAAGTTTTAATATTATATCTCAAAATCATGTGTATTTTAATAAGTTGTTTTTAATCATTATCTTATCTTCATTGTACATGTAATAAAGATTTGTATTTAACCATGTTAATTTAGGATTGACTAGCTTGAGGTATCCTTATCTATCTAGATGCCAGATTTACTTTTCAATCTTTGTACTTGCCATCATACAGAAACTCATTAGTATAGTACTGATGGCACATAACCAGCTAAATCTACACAGCACTGGTAAACTTCCTCTTGCTAGTCCAGCTAGGACTACCCCATCCACTAGAGTATTGATTGCAGGATTTCCTGCAGCCAGATGGGAAGAAGCCCAGCTCCCAGTGATAGGTCTACCCATGCAGATCCTGTTAATGGGCCTGGCTGGTCAATCATCAATGACGCCATGGAGAACTGTGGACCTGCTAGACTCAGGTATTCTATTACCATGTCTGCCATAAAAGGTTATCAGTTCCAATCTTACATGTCCAGGCATGGTATCTTGGCCCGATCGAGCCAAAGGGTCAAATTGTACAATCAGATACACTTAGATTATTATATAATCGCCTTTAACACCTCATGCTCTCAGATTTTGTCCCAGATATGGATTGCCTGGGCACAAGAATTACAGGAAAATCTTGTGGAGAGAAAGGCACGCCGCAATTTTCTGTATTAATTTAAATGGACGGAAAATCAGGCGGGTAGTGAAAGGGACCAAAAGAGATGGTGGAGAGTTGGAGCTGGGTGTTATCAGCGTTCATGTGGAAGCTAATCCCATGTCCGCGCATGATGTTGCCAAATGGTAGCATTTAGATAAGGAAAAGATGGGGTCCAAGGATAGACTCTTGGGCAACTATGGAGACAACTTTGAGAAAACATTGTTATGGGCATTTCCAACACAAAAATACGTTGTACATGTAAGTTTCATTATTTTCTCAAATTTATTAGGTTTAAAACCTTATTTCCAATCATCAGTCCTCAGCTTAGTGGAGAATCCAAGTTGGCTACCAAAAATATTCTGATTAATGTCATTGGTTCTCCTTTGTATTGGTATCAGTTGCTTACCATCCATCTTTGAATCATCATCTTTTGAACTTCATAAATCGGCGCTTTTCATTCCGTCATACTGATTTGATTGTTTCCCCATCTGTTCAATTATGATTTGTAGCTTTGAGCCATGATGAGAATGGTTTTATGGAATGCTAATGGGTAAATAATCACACCTCTGGGCCTCAAAACACTTGCTAAGGTCCCGGCAACATGTTATTCAGTTTGTGCCTGGAGAGTATTTTTTGAAATATCTCAACTACTTTCATGATAAAACAATCTTGCCACAAACAATGCATTTCTGAACATGCAGGAGAGAGCTGCTTCAGTTTTGACCGTAGCTATTAAAATATATAAAATAAAAACAGTAGGGCATGGTACCATTATGTCGTTAGGATTGCAGCGAGGCACAATTTTTTACCTGGCAGCAGCCCCGTCCTAAATCCTGGGGACGGGATCATCATCATTACAATAAGAGAGGCATGCGACCATGCCTGCGGGAACTCAGAACAGCAGTGTGCCATTCGGGGCCAGGTTCTTGTCCCAACTGCAATTGATTCTTCTGGCATTACCATTTGCCTTTTCAACTCTGGGGCCTTCAGCAGCTGTACTGTACCTCTCAGGGGGCAGAATGTTCGGAGTAGCCCAGCAACCCCCCCCAAAGTGTTGGCTGAACATGACGACGGCAGGCAATTTTATTCAACTTAATTCATGGGTGGAAACAGGAAGTTGTGCCTTTATTCTCCACCAGAATTACCTCACACAATTGCTCCCCATGAAATTTCTCTATTTGTTACAACGGTGTAGTTTGCCCGTCTTTACTGACAGTTTTTCATATATCCGCAGCTGCACCCCCTGCTGGATTGCAACGGTACAAAATGATCTTCAATTACTTGTTGCCCCATCAGCGAGGGCACGCATTGCCAAAGTTAATCCTGACGAATCTCACAACATAAACAACCTATGGCATTTCTGCTAAGCTTTGGGTTTTATAGTAAATAGCTGGTGCCTGTGTACTTCAGATTCTGGAAACTGGTGTTGGAGAATCGGCTCCCTCCATTTACACTGCTAAATCCAGCCAATTTATCACGATGAGAAAATCGCAGACCATGAAAAAACTGGGTCTGTATACGTTACACTTGGTGTTATGTATTGGGTGTTCTCCTCCCACCTGCGGTGGCGCTGTCACAGCAGATAAATGGTTGGGGTTGTTCTCTTGGTTAAGTTTTAGTTCTCTTTGTTCGGTACTCTCCAGAACCTTCTTTTTGAATAAAGCACTTCATGTTTGAATCTCTGAGTCCTAAATTGTGTCTAGGTAGTAAGGTACAGACACAACGATTGGCAGGGTTCGCGAGCTTCCAGTTTCCGTTGCGAGGGTTTTGTCCAGTTGGTGGCAACCCCAGATGGAAGTTGTCAGATTCCCCAAGGCCCGAGTAGCTGAGGCAGAGGCCACTGCATCTTTTAAGGAAAGAGTAAACAAACATCTGAAGCAGGGAAAGATGACATGATTATGGGAAGAGAGGGCAGTGCAATTAATTTTGGATTGCTCAAGCAAAGAGCCAATTCTATGACCACCAGGAAGACCGAGTAAGATGGATTTATCACCTCATTAATCATATCAATGCAACTTAAGAGAACCAGCCAGAGAAGGGAGCCGGATTTATCAGGGTAAATGCAGGGTGCTGATTCACAGACACAAGTCTTCCGGCATCAGAAATAAACAAGCACCAGTGTAAAAGAGGCAAGTGTTAAACCTTTTTGTTCTACTCTGTGAATCTGATCAGTACACAAGAGACTTGATCTAATCTTATTTTATTAAACAGGATGAGAAATACAGCAACTGATTTTGCTGATGAGTCAAATAGCTCTTGGCAAAATATTCTCTCTTACATGTCTCCCAGCAAAACTCATTTTGCATGAAGTTGCAGGCAGCATTAAGAATTTTACTTGCATATATTAACTCATGTATTACTAGAAGAAATTAAACACTAAAATGTTGGGCAAACCTGCATTTGATTTTTTATTAGGATATGACGCAATAACCTAAACAGTTGTTACAATTGGAGCTGTCACCAGATAATTTTCTTGTCACAAGTCAGCTTCCATATGCAAGCGCTCCATATGAGCTGGTGTGTTTGACCGAGCGTGCAAAGAAATTTGGGAAAGCTTATAATGGGCAAACAAGAAACCCATTTATCATCTCTGGATTTCATAGCAGACTGAATTCCAAAATAGGTTTATTCATGGTTGGGCCTTTTACAGTTTTAGAGTTGGCAAAGTCAGCCAAAACAACAGTTGTTTTGGACCAGTTCATGGAACAGTTAAATAGGCAAACCAGGTGGTGGAGTTCCTTTAAATGGCATTCCTGGTGGGCCTTTCAATTACAGGTAGACTACCCTTTATCCGGACTTCCGAAAACCGAAACCCTCTAAAAACCGAAGGTTTTTTTGGTCAGCGTAAGTCATGCGCACGACCCCCCGCCGGCGCCGACCCCCCCACGGACCCCGACTTACGCTGAGCGTCAGCGTAAGTCGTGCGTACGACCCCCCGCGGACCCCCGCCGGCCCCGACCCCCCCGCGGACCCCGACCGTAAGTCGGCGGGGGTCCGCGGGGGGGTCGGGCCGGTGGGGGTCCGTGGGGGGGGGGGGGGGGGGCGGGGCCGGCGGGGGGTCGTGCGCACGACTTACGCTGCGCGTCAGCGTAAGTCGTGCGCACGAACCCCCCCGCGGACCCCTGCCGACCCACCTTCCGAAATCCGAAATTCTCCGAAAACCGAAACACAGCTGGTCCCGAGGTTTTCGGATAAAGGATAGTCTACCTGTACTAGATAATGGACTTTTCTTGGCAGTTTAGTAGCGCCCCAATCCCAACTGCTTATAGTCATATTCAGAATTAGATAGCGGTTCTTATCTATAGAGTTTGCCTCTTGCCTCCACGCCCTTTGCTGCTTGGTCAAAAATTTTAACTCGGAGAAAATCAGAATTGTCCAAACCTTGTATATCTTGCACTCTTTGAAATACAGGCGTGCTATCGAGAAACTGATGTGAGACTAAAGAATTGCATTCCTATAGTGCCTGATCATGTCCTCACAACATCACATAGCGCTTCACAGCTAATGAGTTATTTAAGTGTAGTAACTTATGCAAACACAGCAGCCAATCTGCACACAGCGAGGTGCTACAAACAGAAAATGAGTTAAGAGACCAGATAATCTGTTTTTGGTGGTATTGAGGGATAAATGTTGGCGAGGGCACTTTGAGAACGTCCCTGCTCTTCCTCAAATAGCATCATGGATCTTTTACATCCACTTACAGTGCTGCAAAGATCACCTGCGGGGTTTAAACAAGAAATATAAACAGAAAATGCTGGAAATACTCAGGTCAGGTCAGGTAGCATCTGTGGAGCAAGAAACAGTTAACGTGTCAGGTCGATGACCTTCCGTCTGAACTGGAAAATGTTAGATGTAACAGGCTTTAAGCAAGTACCGGGGAGGAGGCGGAAACAAAAGGGTACGTCAGTGATAGAGTGGAAGGCAGGAGTTATTAAACAAGCATTTTTAACCCGTGGTTAACCGGACATTAATTAATTACCTAGTGATATTTGTTAATTGTTTCCAGCACTTGGGTCTTTGCATTCTTCAGATTCCATGTCTGTTGGTAATCAACAGATTGACTGACTTCCGATATGCTTCAGGCAAGGCCAGAGAAAGTGTAAATTTTTCCAGCATGCAGTGGCAGAAGCCATTTTGAGAGAGGTGACGCTCCTTAAAATAACCTACGTTTTATGCCATAATCACTGCACACCATCAGGTCACTTGCACAAGGTTCCATGAAAGTGAACTGTTCCTTTCAATATTTGGAATTGCAATAAGGGTCACCTTTTATTTCCGTTATGTTTGTATCTTTTTTTTACTTCCCAAGTCTGCGTTCACCTCCTTTCTTGTCCTGTCCTGGTTCTGTTCCACATTTTGACATTGTTTAATCCTAAAGTAAGGTCTGAGCAGTCAAAAATTGAGAAATAACTGCAGAAAATGTAACAGAACATAACAGGAGCAAATATAAGTTGAGAGTACTGAAATTTTTTTAATTCACTTTTATGAGATGTGGGCATCACTGGCAAGGCCAGCATTTATTGCCCATCCCTAATTGCCCTCGAGAAAGTGGTGGTGAGCTGCCTTCTTGAACTGCTGCGTGTGGTGAAGGTACTCCCACAGTGCTGTTAGGTAGGGAGTTCCAGGATTTTGACCCAGCGACGAAGGATCGGCAATATATTTCTAAGTCAGGATGATGTGCGACTTGGAGGTGGTGGTGTTCCCACGCACCTGCTACCCTTGTTCTTCTACATGGAAGAGGTCGCGAGTTTAGGCGGTACTGCCGAAGAAGACATGGTGAGTTGCTGCAGTGCATCTTGTAGATATTACACACTGCAGCCACGGTACGCCGGTGGTGGATGTTTAAGGTGGTAGAGCAGGTGCCAATCAAGCGGGCTACTTTGTCCTGGATGGTGTCGAGCTTCTTGAGTGTTGTTGGAGCTGCACTCCTCCAGGCAAGTGGAGATTATTCCATCACACACCTTACTTGTGCCTTGTAGATGGTAGAAGGGCTTTGGAGAGTCAGGAGGTGAAACACTCGCTGCAGAATACCTAACCTCTGAGCTGCTCTTGTTACCACAGTATTTGTGTGGCTGGTCCAGTTAAGTTTCTGGTCAATGGTGACCCTCAGGATGTTGATGGTGGGGGATTTGGCGATGATAATGCCATTGAATGTCAAGGTGCGGTGTTTAGACTCTCGCTTGTTGGAGATAGCCATTGCCTGGCAAATGTTACCTGCCACTTATCAGCCCAAGCCTGAATGTCAGCCAGGTCTTGTTGCATACGGGCATGGACTGCTTCATTATCTGAGGTATTGTGAATGACACTAAACACTGTGCAGTCATCAGCGAACATCCCCATTTCTGACCTTATGTTGGAGGGAAGGTCATTGATGAAGCAGCTGAAAATTCAGTGTGTGTATAAAGTGCTATCATAACAGCATTTTATGGACTCATTCATTTGACTGGCTTCTAAATTGCACATTCTAACAATGGTCTGTCACAGGGCTGCACAAGTACAGCTGGAATGTTTCCTTCACAGTATACCAGGGGTCCAATTATTACTGGTTCTATTCAGACGCACAGAAACTACCCAACAATGAAATAGTTATGTGTTTATTAAAATGATCTGTACATAATACATCAAAAATATCTCCACATCACACTGATTTGGAACCAGATTTTTAGCTGTCTACTAGCTAGCTCGTGAATAATATTGTTACTGCAGCACAATTGAGGGGTCTGGTTACAAAAGGTGGAATTATGTTTAACCAGGCCTTTTCCTTTAAGTACACTACTCGGGTACTTTCCCCTTGTGGGGATTTCTGGATAGATGCCCTGCACCACTGGGTTCAAAATCCACCTCTTCCATCACCTGCACACTGCGGCTGTAGTAAATACAATCCATAGCAATGCACTGCAGCAACTCACCAAGGTTATTTTGACAGCATTCTCCTCTGCCACCCTCTAGCCAGAACAAGAGCAGCAACATTGTGGGAACATCACCCTCTAAGTTCCCTTCCAAGTCACACACCATTCCAATTTGGACCTGTAATTGCTGTTCCTTCATAGGAATCAGTTTATCCCTACTCTCTGTTTTCTGTCTGTTAACCAATCCTCTATCCATGCTACTATATTACCCCCAGCCCCATGAGCCCTAATCTTGTGTAATAACCTTTTATGTGGCACCTTATCGAATGCCTTTTGGAAATCCAAATATCCTACATCCACTGGTTCCCCTTTATCGACCCTGCTAGTTACATCCTCAAAAACCTTTAATAAATTTGTCAAACACAATTTCCCTTTCATAAAACCATGTTGACTCTGCCTAATCATGTTATGATTTTCTAAGTGCCCTGATACCACTTCCTTAACAATGGATTCCAGCATTTTCCCAACAACTGATGTCAGGCTAACTGGCTTGTCATCCCCATTTTCTCTTTCCCTCCTTTCTTGAATAGCGGTGTTACATTTGCTACCTTCCAATCTGCTGGGACTGTTCTAGAACCTAGGGAATTTTGGAAGATCAAAACCAATGCATCCACTATCTCTTCAGCCACCTCTTTTAGAACCCTAGGATGTAGGCCATCAGGCCCAGGGGATTTGTCGTCTTTTGGTCCCATTAGTTTCACTAGTACTTTTTTCTCTACCTATATTAATTACGTTAAGTTTCTCACCCTCATTAGACCCTTGGTTCCCCACCATTTTTGGTATGCTTTGTGTCTTCTACTGTGAAGACAGATACAAAATATTTGTTTGTTTGTCATTTCCTTATTCCCCATAATAATTTCTTCTGTCTCAGCCTCTAAGGGACCAACATTTACTTTTGCTACACTCTTCCTTTTCACATACTTGTAGAAGCTCTTACAATCTTTTATATTTCTTGCTAGTTTTCTCTCATTCTATTTTTTCCCCATATCATCAATTTTTTGGTCATCCTTTGCTGGTTTCTGAAATTCTCCCAATCCTCAGGCTTACTACTATTCTTCGCAATATTATAAGCTTCTTCTTTCAATCTAATGCTATCCTTAACTTCTTTAGTTAGTCACGGTTGGATCACTTTTCCCGTGGAGTTTTTGTTTCTCAATGGAATGTATTTTTGTTGAGAATTATGAAATATTTCTTTAAATGCTAGCCGCTGCTCATCTACTGCCATACTTTTTACTCTATTTTTCCAATCTACCATAACTAACTCGCCCCACATACCTATGTAATTGGCTTTATTCAAGTTTAAGACTGTAGTTTCGGACTTAGGCAAGTCACTCTCAAACTTAACGTGAAATTCTATCATATTATGATTACTCTGCCCCGGAGGATCCTTTACTATGAGATTGCTAATTAACCCTGTCGCATTACACCATACAAGATCTAAAATAACCTGTTCCCTGGTTGGTTCCATGATGTATTGTTCTAGGAAACTGTCCCAAATGCATTCCATTAACTCGTCTTCCAGACTACCTTTGCCAATTTGATTTGTCCAGACTATATGAAGATTAAAGTCCCCCACAATTATTGCATTACGTTTGTTACAAGCTCCTACCATTTCCTGATTACTATTCTGTCCAACGGTATAGCTACTGTTAGGGGGCCAGTTTTCTGCCCCTTGTTATTCCTTATCTCCACCCATACTGATTCTACTTCCTGATCTTCAGAGCAGAGATCCTTTCTCTCTACTGTCCTTATGTCATTCTTTATCAGGGCTACTCCCCCTCCTTTTCCATTCTGCCTGTCTTTTTGAAACGTCAAGTACCTTGGAACATTTAGTTCCCAACCTTGGTCACCTTGCAACCACGTCTCTGTAATGGCTATTAGATCAAACCCATTTATTTCTATTTGTGCCACTAGTTCGTCTATCTGAATGCACGAAGCATTCGTAACAAGATAAAGAGCCTTTAATTTACATTTTTTACCCTTATTCTCTGCTGCACTGCTACCATTAAACTCTGTCCCTTCCTGTCACAGTTTATTTTTTTACCCAAATCGCTACACTGCTCTGTTGCCTTGACCTTTCTCTTTAGATTTCTAAATTTCCCCTCACCCACCTTTTTTAGTTTAAAGTCGAAGTGACTTGCTATTCTGTCCCTATGCAACCTGCCAAGGAAAATAGGTTATTACATGAGCAACAGCAACTGAACACGTCTCTTGTTACACTAGACCAAAATGTGTAAACTGGGATGGAAAGAACTGTGGCCTTGGTTCAACAGAAATAGAGAGAGCCCCTCCATCAGTGGCAGCTAACTCTCAAGTCACCACCACAAATCCCTTGCTGGCAAATGCTTCTGGTAACCTGACAGGGGAGGCTGCAGCAAGTATGTAGAGCCCTCAACAGAATAGGACAGACAGCCCTGCGTCACAGAGGTAGGTTGGCAGCTTGGACCTCTCTGGAACTCATCACTCCACTAGAGGATCACATAGAAAAAACACTGCATTATTATAATGATATTCACACAGTATACATACAGTCTCTCAAATAAAAAAAGTTATGAACACTAAATATTGTATCCATCCGTTATTTATTACGACCATTAAGATACACCTGACAGCAAGTAAAAGAACATGTTAGGAAATGCAATACAGTTATAAATAAAGTAACTGCCTCTGCACGGCGAATGCTAGGGAGGCCTTAATACAAAAAATTCCTTAATGAGATCCCGCCTCATCTGTGAAGCTTCCGGCAATGGATGGTCATCTGCAGGAGAATCAATGTTATGCTCACCCTCTTCCCGTGGCCTGTCTGGCTGTTGCCACTCATCTTCATCAAGCTACCGCACACCCCTTTCAATGGCAATATTATGCAGCATGCAACATACAACTATTATTTTGCTAACTCTTTCTGGTTCATACTGCAAGGCACCATTAGAGCGGTCTAGACACTGGAAGCGTTGTTTTAATAATCCAAAAGTGTGCTGTATTATATTTCTTCCCCTGGAATGTGCTTCATTATAGGCCCTTTCTTGAGGGGTATGGGGATTTCATAACAGTGTCAGCAACCAAGTTTTAAGTGGGTAGCTCACATCCCCAAGGAACCTACCATGCAATCTGTTTTCTGCCTCAAACAGTTGTGGAACCCTTGATTCCATCAAGATGTGTGCATTGGGAACACTTGTCTGGAAAATGAGCAGTTACTTGCACAATTTTCTGCCTGTGGTCACATACCATCTGTACATTAAGTGAGCAGTAACCCTTTCTATTCACAAGAGAGGCATTGTGGTATGGTACACGAATAACGATGGGTGTACAATCAATGCAGCCTTGCACGCGAGGAATTCCACACTTCTGAAAAAATTGTGTCTGTCTCTCCAACTGTTGCACTGTATGTATAGAGGGGCATGCCGAAAGAGAGCATTCGTTACCTCGGTAATGCAGCGGTTGACTGCATACTGACTGATCCTAGTTATGTGTCCAGCTGGTGCCTGGAAGGACCCAGCTGCGTAAAAGTTTAATGCAGTGGTCACTTTAACTTCCACTGAGAGTGCTGTCTGGATGTCGCTCCTCGGCTGCAAGTCCAGTTGCAGGAGCTGACAAAGGTCAGAAATGGCGTCTTTGCTGAGGCGCAGCCGCTTCACGCATTGGTCCTCGCTGAGGTCACGTTGGCCAACATACCATTTGCCTTCTTAAATCGCCTGCTGCACCTGCATGCTTACCTTCAGCGACTGGTGCACAAGGATACCCAGGTCTCGTTGCACTTCCCCTTCTTCCAATCTATTGCCGTTCAGATAATAATCTGCCTTCCTGTTTTTGCCACCAAAGTGGATAACCTCGCATTTATCCACATTATACTGCATCTGCCCAAATCATGCTGGAGTTTCTCGGCATCCTCCTCACAGCACACATGCCCACCCAGCTTTGTGTCGTCTGCAAACTTGGAGATATTACATCAAGTTCCCTCGTCTAGATCATTAATATATATTGTGAATAGCTGGGGTCCTAGGACCGATCCCTGCGGTACCCCACTAGTCACTGCCTGCCACTTAGAAAAAGACCCGTTTATTCCAACTCTGCTTCCTGTCTGCCAAACAGTTCTCTATCCAAGTCAGTACCTTGCCCCCAATCCCATGTGCCTTAACTTTACACGCTAATCTCTTATGCGGGACTTTATCGAAAGCCTTCTGAAAGTCCAAATACACCACATCCACTGGTTCTCCCTTATCTATTCTACCAGTTACATCCTCAAAATTCCAGTAGATTAGTCAAGCACGATTTACCTTTTGTAAATCCATGTTGACTTTATCCGATCCTGTCACTGTTTTCCAAGTGCTCTGCTATTACATCTTTTATAACGGATTCTAGCATTTTCCCCACTACCGATGTCAGGCTTACCAGTCTATAATTCCCCGTTTTCTCTCTACCACCTTTTTTTGAACAGTGGGGTAACATTAGCTACCCTCTAATCCATGGGAACTGTTCCAGAGTCTATAGAATTTTGGAAGATGAACAGCAATGCATCTACTATTTCTAAGGCCACTTCCTTAAGTACCCTAGGATGTAGATTATCAAGCCCATGGGATTTATCAGCCTTCAATCCCGTCAATTCCCCTAACACCATTTCCCTACAAATATTGATTTCATTCAGTTCCTCCCTCTCATTAGACCCTATGTTCCCCGACATCTCTGGGAGGTTATTTGTGTCCTCCTTTGTGAAGACAGAACCAAAGTATGTATTTAATTGGTCAGCCATTTCTTTGTTCCCCATTATAAATTCCCCTGATTCTCACTGCAAGGTACCTACGCTTGACTTCACCAATCTTTTTCCTTCACATATCTATAAAAGCTTTTACAGTCAGTTTTTATGTTCCCTGCAAGCTTACTCTCATACTCTATTTTCCCCCTCTTAATTAATCCCTTTGTCCTCCTTTGCTGAATCCTAAACTGCTCCCAATCCTCAGGTTTACTGCTTTTTCTGGCCAATTTGTGTCCTCTCCTTGGATCTTATGCTATCCCTAATTTCCCTCGTTAGCCACGGTTGAGTCACCTTTTTTGTTTTATTTTTATGCCACAGGGATGAACAAATTCTGTAGTTCATCCATGCGATCTTTGAATGTTTACCATTGCCTATCCACCGTCAACCCTTTGAGTAACATTCCCCAATTAATCCTACCCAACTCGCGCCTCATACCATCGTAGTTTCCTTTATTTAAATTCAGGACCCTAGTCTCCGAGTCAACGACTTCACTCTCCATCTTAATGAAGAATTCTATCATATTATGATCGCTCCGACCCAAGGGGCCTCGCACAACAAGATTGCTAATTAATCCTTTCTCATTACATAATACCCAGTCTAAGATGGCCTGGTCTCTAGTTGGTTCCTCGACATATTGGTCCAGGAAACCATCCCGTATACACTCCAGGAATTCCTCCTCCACAGTTTTGTTACTAATTTGGTTAGCCCAATCTATATGTAGATTAAAGTCACCCATGATAACTGCTGTGCCCTTATTGCACGCGTCTCTAATTTCCCATTTAATGCCATCCCCAACCTCCGCATTACTGTTTGGGGGTCTGTATACCACTCCCACTAACGTTTTCTGCCCCTTGGTATTTCTCAGTTCTACCCATACAGATTCCACATCATCAGAGCTAATATCCTTCCTTACAATTGTGTTAATCTATTCTTTAACCAGCAATGCTACGCCACCTCCTTTTCGCCTGTCTTTCTTGAATATTGAATACCCCTGGATGTTGTTCCCAGCCTTGGTCACCCCGGAGCCATGTTTCCGTAACCAATTCAATTCAATTTCAATTTTATTGGTCACATAACTAAATACAAGAAGTGTAATCTAGTCAGTGAAATGCTTTTTTCTTGACGAGCCGAGAGCACCAAGCAGCAAGAACACTTAGCTGCCTGGTACGCACGGAGCTCGCAAGGACGGCAGCCATCTTCATCAGCGCCATCACAAAAAAACACATACCGACATATACACGCATGCATACTTTAATTAATTAAATATAAATAAAGCAAACATAAAATAAATAAAAGACATAAAAAGACAGCACATAAAATGAACAAGCAATAATGTAAAAAAAGTAATTTCTACAGTAATTACATTGATATTTCTACCCAGGCTTCTAGAATAATCTCTAGTTACAGGGTGGCCGCACTGGGAGAGCATCGTGAGGAACTCACAACTTATGATTAAATAAATTAAATTAATTAATAAATTAATAAAATTAAATAAATAAAGTGCCCCCTCAGTCTTTCTCGATGTTTCCATCTTGGTCTCTCTCGATGTTTCCTCTGTCTTTCTCGATGTTTCCTCTCAGTTTTTCTCGATGTTTCCCCTCGGTTTCTACCACACACCTGGCCTGCACATTACCCTGGCTGTCCAACTTGGCGTCCTGGTAACCGGGTTCCGCTCCAGCTCTCGACCTTCAAACTGTCTCTCCAGCTCTCGACCTTCAAACTGTCTCTCCAGCTCTCGTCCTCCAAACTGTCCTCTCTCCAGCTCTCGTCCTCCAAACTGTCCTCTCTCCAGCTCTCGTCCTTCAAACTGTCCTCTCTCCAGCTCTCGTCCTTCAAACTGTCCTCTCTCCAGCTCTCGTCCTTCAAACTGTCCTCTCTCCAGCTCTCGTCCTTCAAACTGTCCTCTCTCCAGCTCTCGTCCTTCAAACTGTCCTCTCTCCAGCTCTCGTCCTTCAAACTGTCCTCTCTCCAGCTCTCGTCCTTCAAACTGTCCTCTCTCCAGCTCTCGTCCTTCAAACTGTCCTCTCTCCAGCTCTCGTCCTTCAAACTGTCCCCTCTCCAGCTCTCGTCCTTCAAACTGTCCCCTCTCCAGCTCTCGTCCTTCAAATTGTCCTCTCTCCAGCTCTCGACCTTCAAATATCCCAATCATATCATATCCGTTTACTTCTATTTGCGCAGCTAATTCATCCACCTTATTACAAATGCTCCTTGCATTAAGACACAAAGCCTTCAGGCTTGTTTTTTTAACACTCTTAGACCTTTTAGAATTATTTACTGTGGCCATGTTTGATTTAAACCATTGCTTTCTCTGACTGCCACCTTTGCTTTTCTCCTTCCTGTCTTTTGCTTCTATCCTTGTTTCCCTTTCCTCCGTCTCCCTGCTCAGGTTCCCAACCCCCTGCCATTTTAATTTAAACCATCCCCCACAACACTAGCAAACACTCCCCCTAGGACATCGGTCCCGGTCCTGCCCAGGTGCAAACCGTCCGGTTTGTACCGGTTCCAATGTCCCAGGAATTTGAATTCCTCCCCCTTGCACCATTCTTCTAGCCACATATTCATCTGAAATATCCTTCTATTTCACCCCAGACTAGCACGTGGCACTGGTAGCAATCCTGAGATTACTACATTTGAGGTCCTATTTTTTAAAATTTACCTCCTAACTCCCTATATTCAGCTTTTAGGACCTCATCCCGTTTTTTACCTATATCGTTGGTACCTATATGCACCACGACAACTGGCTGTTCACCCTCCCCTTCCAAAATGCTCTGCAGCCGCTCGGAGACATCCTTGACCCTTACACCAGGGAGGCAACATACCATCCTGGAGTCTCGTTTGCAGCCGCAGAAACGCCTATCTATTTCCCTTAAAATAGAGTTCCCTATTACTATAGCTCTCCCACTCTTTTTCCTCTAGTCCTGTGCAGCAGAACCACCCCTGGTGCCAGGAAGTTGGCTGCTGCTGCCTTCCCCCGATAAGCCATCCTCCCCAACAATATCCAAAGCAGTACATCTGTTTGAGAGAGGGATGGTCACAGGGGACTCCTGCACTACCTGCCATTACCTACTACTCTGGCTGGCGGTCACCCATTCCCTTCCTGTCTGTGCAGCCTTTACCTGCGGTGTGACCAACTCATGAAACGTGCTTTGCACGATGTCCTCAGCATCGTGAATGTTCCAGTATGTATCCATTCGCAGCTCCAGCACCGCAATGCGGTCTGCCAGTAGCTGCAGCTGGATATACTTCCTGCACATATGGTCGTCAGGGACACAGGAAGTGTCCCTGATTTCCCACATAGTGCAGGAGGAGCATACCACGGCACCGAGCTGTACTGCCATGACTTACCCTTTAATTAATTCAAATCAATCCCACCAATTACACTATAATTAAATGATATACTCAAGGGCCCTTGTTTACCAGCAGTCCCCACTACACAACAGAGACCTTAGAAACTATAAACCACAAAATTTAAGTTTGGAAAAAAGCAAGAGAGAAATACTCACCAACCAATCACTTACCTGTTTTCTGGTGACGTCACACTTCGATTACTTTTTACTTCTCTCTCTCCTCTCGCAGGAGCTCGGTTTAAATCAGCCTCTCCCGCCTCTCCTCTGGCAGGTCCGCCTCTCCCGCTCTGTCGGCCTGTTCTCTCTGCTGTTTTCACTCCTGGTTAAAATGCTAAGAAACCAGTACCTAGTGGAAATTTTCACATCATCATTGCTGCTTGACTGGTGAAAGCATTGGTAGACTCATAGCAGCATTTTACTGGGAGGTAATTTTGGGAGTGTATAATTCAGGGTTAGGCATGGTACTTTAATGCAAACTCATAAAATTGACATCTCCTCGATGCCGATTTAGGCCTTTTAAAAAAATAAACCTGTAGGGGTGACGATGCCGATTTAGGCCTTTTTTTTGATAAACCTGTAGGGGTGGCGACAGAGTTACCCCAGTGTCACCAAGCGGAAACATAAAATCAATACGGCAAATGCCACAGGGCACCATTAATATCATAAAAAGGTCAAAATAAACAAACACGTCCTATAGAGCAACAGCAAAATAAATCCACCGGTACCATTTACATTGTACCATTAACTCTGAATAAATTAGTCCCCTTGACTCTTTAATGCAATTCTTTCTGATTATGTACATTGTTGTTATTGATGAAAGAAAAGCTTTGGAAACCCGTAGGGACTTTTTCAGGTTTAAAACTGCAACGGCTAGAAAGAAAAGCTCGACGTGCAGTGACTAGAAGGCCATTCGTGCCCTTCTACCAACGGTAAATTACAAGGAACTGGGACCTCCCGATAGATGCTCGCTAAACGTGCACCAAAACATGGAATACAAAGGGCCGCCTTACTTGGTCTCCCTGCGGGCTGCAGTCACCTTTACCACCGAAAGGCGAACACCGTCTCTGGCGGACCTGATCATTTTCGCCGCCCCTCATACTACTTAAAAGCGCCAACCGGGCTTCAAATCTTTCAACCAGCCCTGCAGAGGGATTTCATACACACAAACCCGAGCCGGAGGAGAGGGAGCGAGTTATATTGGACAGACAAAGTGCTCCGGAACCATGCCTGGCACTGAGGTTGCAAGCGGGTCAGGAGAGCGGCACTCGAACAAGAGCGCCGCTCCGAAGCCGCGGCCCTTGGGTAACGGTTTTTTTCCGAGGGCAGGCGCGGTGCACTGCACATGCGCAGACAGGCGGCAGCTAAGCACTACACATGCGCAGACAAGAGGCGGCGGGGCACTGCACATGCGCAGACAGGGGGTGGCGGTGCACTGCACATGCGCCGACAGAGGGCGGCGGTGCATTGCACATGCGCAGACAGGAGGCAGCGGTGCACTGCACATGCGCAGACAGGAGGCGGCGGTGAAACGCACGATGCGCTTCATCCATGATTCTCTTCAGCCATTTTGTTTCGCCCTGTGTTAGGGCCCGGCACCATGTCCATCACAGTGCTGAAAATAAGCCCGCAAAATGGACAGAAATACAGCACGGTAAATTGTTGTGAGTGAACTCGTGAATTAAGCTAGGCAGACAGATCGATTAAAAAAAAGTGTTGGAAAATCATGAAGGGTTTTGATAAGGATAATCTGTTTCCAGTGAAGGGTCAGTATCCAGAGGACATAGATTTAAGGAAATTGATAAAGGGACCAGAGGCAACATGAGGAAAGAAACATTTACGCAGCGAGTTGTTCTGATCTGGAATGCACTGTCCGAAAGGGTGGTCAAAGCAGATTCAGTAGTAACTTTCAAAAGGGAATAGAATAAATACTTGAAGTAGAAACATTTGCAGGGGAAAGAGCAGGGGAGTGGGACTAATTGGATAGCTCTTTCAAAGGGATGGCACAGGCAGATGTGTTTCTGTGCTGCATCGTTCTATGATTCAATGAATCCCAATCAGATTGACTATTGACAACTTACCCTTTACCAATATCACTATCAGTAATACATTAATTGATCTTGGCAGAGAGAGAAAAACTCAGGTTTGGCTAAAAGATTTGTAAGAAAATGTTGAAAATACACTGCAGGTCAGTCAACATCACTGAAGAGAGAAGACTGCCAACATGTTGCTGGGTCCACTTTGATTCTCAGCGGCGGCGGACCTGTGAGGAGCGGCAGCGGTGATTTAAAGCGAGGCAGAGGCACAGGTAGGCCCCACGGCGGTGGTGCGGTGGACGTATGAGGAGCGGCGGCGGTGATTTAAAGTGAGGCGGAGGCGCAGGTAGGCCTCACGGCGGCGGCGGACCTGTGAGGAGCGGCGGTGGTGATTTCAAGCGAGGCGGAGGCACAGGTAGGCCCCACAGCGGCGGCAGACCTGTGAGGAGCGACGGCGGTAATTTAAAGTGAGGCGGAGACGCAGGTAGGCCCCACGGTGATGGCGGACCTGTGAGGAGCAGCGGCGGTGATTTCAAGTGAGGCGGAGGCGCAGGTAGGCCCCACAGCAGTGGCGCGGTGGACCT
Source organism: Somniosus microcephalus (assembly GCF_052327205.1). NCBI lineage: Eukaryota > Metazoa > Chordata > Chondrichthyes > Squaliformes > Somniosidae > Somniosus > Somniosus microcephalus. The sequence continues at coordinate 171,867,175 of NC_140989.1, read as the reverse complement.
GTGAGGAGCAGCGGCACTGATTTAAAGCGAGGCGGAGGCGCAGGTGGGCCCCACAGGGGCGGCGGCAGCGGACCTGTGAGGAGCGGCGGCGGTGATTTAAAGCTAGGCGGAGGCGCAGGTAGGCCCCACAGCGGCGGCGGCAGTGGACCTGTGAGGAGCGGCGGCGGTGATTTAAAGCTAGGCGGAGGCGCAGGTAGGCCCCACAGTGGCGGCGGTGGCGGACCTGTGAGGAGCGGCGGCGGTGATTTAAAGCGAGGTGGCGGAGCAGGTAGGCCTCACAGCGGCGGCGGTGGTGGACCTGTGAGGAGCGGCGGTGGAGATTTAAAGCGAGGCGGCGGAGCAGGTAGGCCCCATGGCGGCGGCAGTGGCGGACCTGTGAGGAGCGGTGGTGGAGATTTAAAGCGAGGCAGCGGAGCAGGTAGGCTTACCAATCTCAGAGCTCCGCGAGCGTGAGAGAGAAGTAAAAAGTAATCGAAGTGTGACGCCATCAGAAAGCAGATAAGTAATTGGTTGGTGAGTATTTCTCTCTCCTTTTTTCCAAACTTAAATTTTGTGGTTTATAGTTTATAGGGTGTATGTGGTGTAGTGGGGACTGCTGGTAAACAAGGGCCCTTCAGTATATCATTTAATTATAGTGTAATTGGTGGGATTGATTTGATTTAATTTAATTTGAATTAATTAAAGGGTAAGTCATGGCAGGAGAGCTCTGTGCCATGGTATGCTCCTCCTGCACTATGTGGGAAATCAGGGACACTTCCGGTGTCCCTGATGACCATGTGTACGGGAAGTGTATCCAGCTGCAGCTACTGACAGACCGCATTGCGGCGCTGGAGCTGTGAGTGGATACATACTGGAGCATTCGCGATGCTGAGGACGTCATGGATAGCACGTTTAGGGAGTTGGTCACACCGCAGGTAAAGGCTGCACAGGCAGGAAGACAATGGGTGACCACCAGGCAGAGTAGTAGGCGCAGGCAGGTAGTGCAGGGGTCCCCTGTGACCATCCCCCTCTCAAACAGATATACCACTTTGGATATTGTTGGGGAGGATGGCTTATCAGGGGAAGGCAGCAGCAGCCAACTTCCTGGCACCGTGGGTGGTTCTGCTGCATAGGACTAGAGGAAAAAGAGTGGGCGAGCTATAGTAATAGGGGATTCTATTGTAAGGGGAATAGATAGGTGTTTCTGCGGCCGCAAACATGACTCCAGGATGGTATGTTGCCTCCCTAGTGCAAGGGTCAAGGATGTCTCAGAGCGGCTGCAGAGCATTTTGGAAGGGAAGGGTGAACAGCCAGTTGTTGTGGTGCATATAGATACCAACGATATAGGTAAAAAAAGGGTGAGGCCCTAAAAGCTGAATATAGGGAGTTAGGAGGTAAATTAAAAAATAGGACCTCAAAGGTAGTAATCTCAGGATTGCTATCAGTGCCATGTGCTAGTCAGAGTAGAAATAGAAGGATATTTCAGATGAATACGTGTCTAGAGGAATGGTGCAAGGGGGAGGGATTTAAATTCCTGGGACATTGGAACCGGTTCTTGGGGAGGTGGGACCAGTACAAACCGGATGGTTTGCACCTGGGCAGGACCGGGACCGATGTCCTAGGGGGAGTGTTTGCTAGTGCTCTGGGGGAGGGTTTAAACTAAAATGGCAGGGGGTTGGGAACCTCAGCAGGGAACAGAAGAAAGGGAAACAAGGATAGAGGCAAAAGACAGGAAGGAGAAAAGCAAAGGTGGCAGTCAGAGAAATCAAGGGTTTAAATCAAACATGGCTACAGTAAATAATAATTCTAAAATGTGTAAGAGTGTTAAAAAAACAAGCCTGAAGGCCTTGTGTCTTAATGCGAGGAGCATTTGTAATAAGGTGGATGAATTAGCTGCGCAAATAGAGGTAAGCGGATATGATATGATTGGGATTACGGAAACATGGCTCCAGGGTGACCAAGGCTGGGAACTCAACATCCAGGGGTATTCAATATTCAGGAAAGATAGGCAAAAAGGAAAAGGAGGTGGGGTAGCATTGCTAGTTAAAGAGGGGATTAACACAATTGAAAGGAAGGATATTAGCTCTGATGATGTGGAATCTGTATGGGTAGAACTGAGAAATACCAAGGGGCAGAAAACATTAATGGGAGTGGTATACAGACCTCCAAACAGTAATGCGGAGGTTGGGGATGGCATTAAATGGGAAATTAGAGGCGCATGCAATAAGGGCACAGCAGTTAACATGGGTGACTTTAATCTACATATAGATTGGGCTAACCAAATTAGTAACAATACTGTGGAGGAGGAATTCCTGGAGTGTATACAGGATGGCTTCCTGGACCAATATGTCGAGGAACCAACTAGAGATCAGGCCATCTTAGACTGGGTATTATGTAATGAGAAAGGATTAATTAGCAATCTTGTTGTGCGAGGCCCCTTGGGTTGGAGCGATCAAAATATGATAGAATTCTTCATTAAGATGGAGAGTGAAGTAGTTGACTCAGAGACTAGGGTCCTGAATTTAAATAAAGGAAACTACGATGGTATGAAGCGCGAGTTGGATAGGATTGATTCGGGAATGTTACTCAAAGGGTTCATGGTGGATAGGCAATGGCAAACATTCAAAGATCGCATGGATGAACTACAGAATTTGTTCATCCCTGTTTGGCATAAAAATAAAACAAAAAAGGTGACTCAACCGTGGCTAACAAGGGAAATTAGGGATCGCATAAGATCCAAGGACAGGACATATAAATTGGCCAGAAAAAGCAGTAAACCTGAGGATTGGGAGCAGTTTAGGATTCAGCAAAGGAGGACAAAGGGATTAATTAAGAGGGGGAAAATAGAGTATGAGAGTAAGCTAGCAGGGAACATAAAAACTGACTGTGAAAGCTTTTATAGATATGTGAAGAGAAAAAGATTGGTGAAGTCATGCGTAGGTCCCTTGCAGTCAGAATCAGGGGAATTTATAATGGGGAACAAAGAAATGGCTGACCAATTAAATACATACTTTGGTTCTGTCTTCACAAAGGAGGACACAAATAACCTCCCAGAGATGTCGGGGAACATACGGCCTAATGAAAGGGAGGAACTGAAAGAAATCAGTATTTGTAGGGAAATGATGTTAGGGAAATTGTTGGGATTGAAGGCCGATAAATCCCCAGGGCCTGATAATCTACATCCTAGGGTACTTAAGGAAGTGGCCCTAGAAATAGTAGATGCATTGCTGTTCATCTTCCAAAATTTGATAGACTCTGTAACAGTTCCCATGGATCAGAGGGTAGCTAATGTTACCCCACTATTCAAAAAAGGTGGTAGAGAGAAACGGGGAATTATAGACCGGTAAGCCTGATATCGGTAGTGGGGAAAATGCTAGAGTCCATTATAAAAGGTGTAATAGCAGAGCACTTGGAAAACAGTGACAGGATCGGACAAAGTCAACATGGATTTACAAAAGGTAAATCGTGTTTGACTAATCTACTGGAATTTTTTGAGGATGTAACTGGTAGAATAGATAAGGGAGAACCAGTGGATGTGGTGTATTTGGACTTTAAGAAGGCTTTCGATAAGGTCCCGCATAAGAGATTAGCGTGTAAAGTTAAGGCACATGGGATTGGGGGCAAGGTACTGACTTGGATAGAGAACTGTTCGGCAGACAGGAAGCAAAGAGTTGGAATAAACGGCTCTTTTTCCGAGTGGCAGGCAGTGACTAGTGAGGTACCGCAGGGATCGGTCCTAGGACCCCAGCTATTCACAATATATATAAATGATCTAGACGAGGGAACTGGATGTAATATCTCCAAGTTTGCAGACGACACAAAGCTGGGTGGGCGTGTGTGCTGTGAGGAGGATGCTGAGAAACTCCAGTATGATTTGGACAGGTTGGGTGATTGGGCAGAAGCATGGCAGATACAGTATAATGTGGATAAATGCGAGTTTATCCACTTTGGTGGCAAAAACAGGAAGGCAGATTATTATCTGAACGGCAATAGATTGGGAGAAGGGGAAGTGCAATGAGACCTGGGTGTCCTTGTGCACCAGTCGCTGAAAATAAGCATGCAGGTGCAGCAGGTGGTTAAGAAGGCAAATGGTATGTTGGCTTTCGTAGCGAGAGGGTTCGAGTACAGGAGAAGGATGTCTTGCTGCAGTTGTATAGGGCCTTGGTGAGACCACATCTTGAGTATTGTGTGCAATTTTGGTCGCCTTATCTGAGGAAGGATGTTCTTGCCATGGAGGGAGTGCAGCGAAGATTCATCAGACTGATACCTGGGATGGCAGGAATGGCATATGAGGAGAGATTGGGTCGATTGGGCTTATACTTGCTGGAGTTTAGTAGAATGAGAGGGGATCTCATTGAAACTTATAAAATTCTAACCAGACTAGACAGACTAGATGCAGGAAGGATATTCCCGATGGCGGGGGAGTCCAGAACCAGGGGTCACAGTCTAAGGATAAGGGGTAAGCCATTTAGGACAGAGATGAGGAGGAATTTCTTCACCCAGAGAGTGGTGAACCTGTGGAATTCTCTGCCACAGAGGGCGGTGGAGGCCAATTCCTTAAATATATTCAAGAAGGAGTTAGATATATTTCTTAAGGCTGAAGGGATCAAGGGATATGGAGAGAAGGCAGGGACAGAGTACTGAATTTGGATGATCAGCCATGATCTCATTGAATGGCGGAACAGGCTCGAGGGGCCGAATGGCCTACTCCTGCTCCTATCTTCTATGTTTCTATGTTTCCTCCCTCTCAACTGATAACTGAAACGTAAGTCAGTATTTTATTAGGGTTGGAATCAAAAAGGGAGGAAAGAAACAGCAGATACTCCAAACACAGAGCAAAAGTTAATGAGTTGGCTGACCCGCAAAATGCTTAATAGAAGATTGTTAGTTGACATAAAGGTCATCTCAGAAAGGTGATGGCAAGACATAAACAAACATGCACATAGTTGACGGCAAAAAAAAGAGAGGCCAACAGAGGAAAAAGACAAAACAATGTGGGAAATTAGAGGAAGGGGAAAATCTGCAGCTGCAGTTGGTGGGAAATGAAAATCCAGTGTTGGAAACAGTAGATAATTCTATGTAATCTGCCAGTTCTGGAAAAACGACCAATACTCCAGATGCAGATCCTACTACTTGAGCTGCGCTTGGATAAAGGGTCTACACTGAAAATATCAACCCATCTCTCTTCTCACTGGATGACAGTAGACCCATCACGCATCACTAGTATTTCCTTCTGTAAAGAAAAAGAAAAAGGTTTTTAGGTAAACTCTGGAATTACTGGTTAATGTTGAAACATATAAGATACTGAGGGGGCTCGACAAGGTAGATGCAGAGAGGATGTTTCCCCTCGTGGGGAAATCCAGAACTCGGGGGCATAGTTTCAGAATAAAGGGTCACCCTTTTAGAACTGAGATGAGGAGGAGTTTCTTCTCTCAGAGGGTCGTAAATCTGTGGAATTCACTGCCCCAGCGAGCCGCGGAGGCTGGGTCATTAAATACATTTAAGATGGAGATAGACAGATTTTTGCAAGATAAGGGAGTGAAGGGTTATGGGGAGTGGGCAGGGAAGTGGCTTTGAGCCCAAGATCAGCCATGATCTTATTGAATGACGGAGCAGGCTCGAGGGGCCAAGTGGCCTATTCCTGCTCCTATTTCTTATGTTCTTATGTTCAGATCAAAAGGCTGCCAAGTGCTCAGCAGAAAGATTGTAGGAGACAGAGAGGTCACTTGCCTGTCATTCCTTCCCATCACACTGTTTGCAACGAGGTTGGGGGCAACGTTCCCCCTAATTTTTGGGGGGTGCACGGTCCCTTTAACAGGCTGCGCGGCCCATTTAGAGTTTTGCGCATGCGCAAAATTTCCAGCAGACAGCTGCATGGCTGTGCAGCTTAAAGGGAACATTGGTTGGGAGTAGGGAGGAATACAGACATGCGGGTAGATCTTGACTTTGTGCGATAGTGTAAAACAGGTGATAGAGAGTCGGCATCCAGTTTCACATCTCCTGACTTTTATTTCCATTGAAATCAATAGCTCAATCAACAGGCCAGGGAGCTTCCTGGTTGTCTTCCCTCTACTTACTCGAGGCCTGCAATGTCCGTCTTGAGCTGAAGAGATACAAATTGTACACTTATGTATTGTGTGTTCTCCTCCCACCTGTGGTGGCGCTGTCACAGCAGATACATGGTTGGGTGTTCTCTTGGTTAAGTTTAGCTCTCTTTGTTCGGAACTCTCCAGAACTTCCCTTTCCCTTTGAATAAAGCACTTCATGTTTGAATCTCTGAGTTCTGAGTTCTAATTGTGTCTAAAAGGTACCGACACAACAAAGTGTTGACGAGGAGCGGATGAATCTGCGTACGTTACAGGTGCAGTGAGTAAACAGAAATTTAAATTTGAAACGTGAGATGGCTACTATATTAGGAAACATCGGTGATTTTGATGAAAATGTGGAGCAATGGAGCGCTTATACGGAACGTTTTGACTATTTTGTCTTGGCGAATGCGGTGGCAAATGAAAAGGTCGTGCCTACCTTTGAGTGTAATGGGGCCGAAGACATTCAATTTACTTCGCAGCCTTGTGAAGCCAGATAAGCCAGGAACTAAAACATATAAGCAACTAGTGGAAATTTTTGGAGCACATTTTTCACCAAAACCTCTGGTTATTGCCGAGAGATTTAGATTTCACAAACGGAATCAAGAGGAGGGGGAATCAGTGACGATGTTTATTGCTGCTTTAAAAAGGTTGTCAGAACACTGCCAGTTCAAGGAGGTGCTGAATGACACCATTAGAGACAGACTTGTGTGTGGTCTGCAAAGTGCAGCCACACAGAAGCGCCTTCTTACTGAGGACAACCTTACTCTTGAAAAGGCCATTGAAGTTAGTGTCTCCATGGAGATGGCGGAAAAGGAGGCTCACCAGTTGAGTTCAACAGGGAGAGTTCACAAGGTGTCGTCTGACCCTAAAGGTGCGCGGAACGGCACATGTTACCGTTGTGGGAAAATGGGCCATCCCGCTAATGACTGCTGGTGTACGGAGCTGGAATGCCGAAATTGTGGCAAAAAGGGTCACATTGAACACGCCTGTAGAGGTAAAAAAAGAACAGAGAGCTGGGAAGCATGAAAGCAAAATGTCTGTATTTGGACAAGAGAGGAAAAAGAGTGTTCATTCAGTGCAGTATGATGGAACAAGCAAAACAGAGGGGAGCGGCACCTCTGAGGAGGAAGAGGTGCACATACTGACGGTTGCAGGTGGTTCAAATGGCTACTGGGTGTCACCACTGGTGGAGGGACAATCAGTGCGGATGGAGGTGGACACAGGCGCGGCTGTGTCCCTTGTTTCAGACACTGTCTACAACAAAATGCTAAAGCACCTTACCCTTCAGCCAACAAACATTGTGCTAAAGACGTATACCGGCGAACCTGTGGCCATGAGAGGCGCCATTGAGGTGACAGTTAAATTGAACGGACAGACTGCAAAACTGCCACTATATGTGGTAAAGGGAAATTACCCATCGCTACTGGGACGTGCGTGGCTAGAGAAAATCACGCTGGACTGGCCTGCAGTCTGCATGATGTCAAAAGGGGAGTCAGGTCTGACTGCAGTGTTAAACAAACATGCCGAACTCTTCAATGGTGAACTTGGGAGCATGAAAAAGATCAGCGTGAGACTGGACATTAAACCTGACAGCAAGCCGAAGTTTCACAAAGCCCGACCTGTACCCTATGCAATTAGGCCAAAAGTTGAGGCTAACTTGGAGGCCTTAGTCAAGAATGGAGTCCTGGAGCCTGTGAGCGTGAGCAAATGGGCCACACCCATTGTTCCTGTCCTGAAAAAGGATGGATCTGTTCGAATCTGCGGGGATTTTAAAGTGACTATTAACCCGTTGCTGCCTACGGAACAGTACCCTCTTCCCCTCATTGATGACTTTTTACGGGCCTGGCCGGAGGGCAAAAGTTCAACAAAATAGACTTATGCCAGGCTTATCTACAAATGCATGTCGATGACAAATCAAAGGAGCAGCTGACAATTGTGACACACAAGGGGCTATACAGGTACTGCCGCCTTCCGTTTGGAATAACGTTGGCCCCTGCTCTATTCCAAAGGGCAATGGATCAGATTTTGAGTGGACTGCCAGGAGTCCAGTGCTACCTGGACGACATCCTTGTCACTGGGACAAATGAGGAGGATCATCTTCTGAACTTGGATGCGACACTACAACGACTGAAAGAGTACAGACTCAGAGTTCGTAAAGACAAATGTGAATTCTTTCAGTCTTCAGTTGAGTACCTGGGGCATGTGATTGACGCTACTGGCCTGCATAAGGCGCCGTCAAAGGTCAAGGTGATCGTGGAGGCCCCAGCACCCCAGAATGTGAGCCAGTTACGTTCATTTCTGGGGCTACTTAACTACTATGGGAAGTTTATTCCAGACTTAGCAACATTGCTGAAGCCGTTACATCAGTTGCTATGTCAAGGCAAAACATGGAAATGGACTGAACTGTGCAACGAAGCTTTCGCCCAAGCAAAGAAAGCATTGCTGAAACCGGAGGTCCTGACACACTTTGACCCAAAGCTACCCGTGCAGCTAGCATGTGATGCATCACCATACGGTGTGGGAGCATTCATATCCCACATCATGCCTTCGGGTGAAGAGAAACCTATCGCCTTCGCATCACGCACCTTGAACAAGGCCGAGAGTAATTATGCGCAGATCGAGCGCGAGGCCTTGGGAATCGTTTTTGGAATTCGAAAATTTCAGATGTTCAGCCATTATGGCTCACTGGAACAACTCGTAAGTGACAACGGTCCACAATTTGTATCACAGGAGTTTGCAACCTTCCTGCATGTGAATGGTGTCCAACACATCAGGTCTGCGCCCTATCATCCCTCTACTAACGGCCAGGCAGAAAGGTTCGTGCAAACTTTGAAGCACGCCTTGAAGGCATCGCAAGGTCAGGGCTCAATCCACCAACGTCTGAACAGTTTCCTGTTGTCCTACAGGAACGAGCCGCATGCCACAACCAAAACTTCCCCCGCTTCGCTCATGATGAAGAGGCAGTTGCGGACAAGTTTTGACTTACTCAAACCTCCAAGGGCAGAGCAGGTTGTCCATCGTCAACAGCAAGCTCAAGTTGAAAAAAGAGAGAAAAGAGCCAAGGAGAGACGGTTTCATCTGGGAGAGCACGTCCTCGCTCGAAACTACAACACTGGACCGAAATGGGTTCCTGCTACGGTGATCGTGCAGACGGGCCCTGTGTATTACACAGTTGAGACTGCTGAGGACGTTGTCTGGAGAAGACACACAGATCAACTGTTGCTAGGAGCAGAGACAGCCACAGAGGCTCCAACGGCTGGTTGGCCTGAACTGTTTCCGGATGATACCGCAAACCAGCATCCTTTGCCACAGTACGATAGCAAAATACTGCAGATGTTGGAAATCCGAAATAACTTCCGGTCGCCTGTCATTTCAATTCACCGCTCCATTCCCACTCGGACCTCACCGTCCTTGGCCTCTTGTACTGTTCCACGGAAGCTCAACGTAAACTCGAGGAACAGCACCTCATCTTCCGATTAGGCACTCTGCAGCCTTCCGGTCTCAATATCGAGTTCAACAGTTTCAGATCATAACCTCGGCCCCTATTTCATTTCTACTTATATTTTTCCACTCCTTTCCTCCCCCCCCCCTTTCCTTTTGTTTCTCTCTCACACCTGGCAGCTATCTTTTGCCCTGCCAGTACACTTTACACCTAATCCCAGCATATTACCATCTCGTCTAGCTTCTAATCTCTTTTACTTCTTTTGGTTCTTTTATTCTTTTGTCCGATTGCAGCCCTGCCTTTGATCTAGTTCCTTTTCTCTCCAGTTTTGAAGAAGGGTCAAACCCGAAACGTCAACTCAAATTTCTCTCCACGGATGTTGCCTGACCTGCTGAGTTTTTCCAGCATTTTCTGTTGTTATTTCCTTTGCCACAGTGCTCTTCTCCAACACAGGAAGTCAAAGAGACTGTTCCACCTATGTAAACTCCTGACTTTCGACTGACACAGGCACCTTCTCCATCTAGGCCAGTGTCAATGCCTACTGCTGTGGAAGCCAGCGATGACCGCCGGTATCCTGTCAGAGAGCGGCGGCCTCCAAGACGCTTGGATCTGTAGGCTTAGCGACTTACCCACAAGACTGGGGCAGAATAAACCCCAGGGTAAAGTCAGGGTTTGAGGCAGTCCACCTTTACCCTAGGTTAGTTGAGTGCATTGAAAGTAACTTACCTGTTGAGGAATAATGTGGACCTTCCATTTAAGAGGGGAGGAATATGTTATGTATTGTGTGTTCTCCTCCCACCTGTGGTGGCGCTGTCACAGCAGATACATGGTTGGGTGTTCTCTTGGTTAAGTTTAGCTCTTTGTTCGGAACTCTCCAGAACTTCCCTTTCCCTTCGAATAAAGCACTTCATGTTTGAATCTCTGAGTTCTGAGTTCTAATTGTGTCTAGGTAAAAAGGTACCTGTAAGAAAAAGGAGTCTCACACATCAAGTAACTTTAAAGTAAGCTTTTAAGCAACTTATAAACACTCTATATACAAGAGAGGTCTTCACCATGCCTCTGGTAGAAGCCTCTTACAATACTGAATAGTTCAGTATTTATACCAGTCCAACAGGAAGTGACATATGACAGGAAGTGATGTATGTACCAAGTTCATAGTTCATAGTTCACAGTTCACAGGAAGTGATGACATAACTTCCCGGAAGTTATTATTATTATCACATTCTTCCCTCCTGCAGGATTAGAAGGCTGTGGTCTTCCTTTTGTTCCGCAGCCACCGAACGAGGAAGAGTCGCACCCGTTTGGGTTCCCGTCGTAGAGGGTCGCTGGTCTGCTTACATGCGGTTGGCCATTGGTCAGAGTCTGTGTGGCCTGGATTACCCTGTGCAGGGTCGGGGAGATCATGGCTTCGTGTACGAGCCCCAATAGGTTCAAAGTCGGTCTGCCTCAGTTCAGAGGGAGGTGCAGAGCTGGTCTGTGGCAGATCAGTACTTTCGTGCGCGGTACTGGGAGGGTCGCAACTTTGAGTACGGGGTTCTACCGGCACCAAGCTAGTTGGTGTCTGATCAGGATCCTGGAGAGGGGTACCCGATAGGTCCCAAGAGTTTCCTGGTGAAATGCCATCACCCGATGTCCCACTAGGTCCTGGTGGGCAGGGAGCCAGATCCCGTAATGATACGGTAGATTCTCGGCCGTCAGAATATCGTATGTTTGCATAGGTGGGGTTGGCATCGGTTAGTTCGACCTCATCTACGAGAGGGTCATTTTTAGATGTCCGAACGTATCTTCGGAGTAATACAGGTCCAGGAGTAGTTAGCCATGACGGGAGTGATGTCCCATGAGATGAGCGACGCTGGAATCCAAAGAACCGCTCATGAGGTGCAGTATTTGTGGCTGTAGAAAGCAGGGACCGTATAGAGTGCAATGCATCCGGAAGCACTGCTTCCCATTGCTGGTCTGGTAGGCCCCGAGATCTTAAAGCGAGACGTACGGAATTCCAGATGATACCGTTATACCTCTCTACCTGCCCATTTCCGATGGGATGGTATGGTGTTGTTCTGCTTGTAGCAATTCCCCGTTCTGAGAGGTAGTCCTTGAGTTCCCTTGACATAAAGGATGGACCCTGATCTGAGTGAATATAAGCCGGCATGCCACAGAGAGAAAATACCTGCTCAAGACAGCAGATTACTGTGGACGCCAGCATATTGGAGCAGGGGAAGGCAAACAGAAAACGTGAATATTCATCAATCATGGTGAGCAAATATGTGTTCCGAGTTGAAGAGGGCACTGGGCCCTTAAAATCGATGCTAAGTCGTTGCATCGGTTGGGTTGCATGTATGAGTATACCATCTGAGGGGCGGAAGAACTGAGGTTTTAATTCCGCACAAAGCCGGCATTCTGAGCATATTTTCTTTACATCTCCAGTAGAAAAAGGGAGATTCCGTGATCGTACGAAATGTAGCATGCGCGTAACGCCAGGATGACACAATCCATTGTGGACATCCATGAGAGTAGAGGACGACATAGTGGAGCAGAATGCCCGTGTGAGGGTGTCCGGGGCCACATTCTCCTTGCCAGGCCGATAGTGAATGGTATAACCAAAAGAGGCCAGTTCCATCCTCCAAAGTTGTATTTTATTATTCTTAATTTTGGTTCGTTTTCGATTATCGAGCATGAAGGCGACTGATCGTTGGTCCGTGGTTAATGTAAAGTGCTGGCGAGCTAGAAAATGGTTCCACTTCCGTACTGCCTCTATGATGGCTGTGGCTTCCTTCTCAACCGGAGGATAATGTAGCTCGGCACCTTGTAAGGTCCTGGACATAAATGCTACAGGACGACCTTCCTGATTCAGAGTAGCCGAGATCGCCACCTCCGAGGCATCACATTCGACTATGAAAGGGAGATTCTCATCGATGGAGTGAAGAGCCGCTTTCTCCAACTGTTTTTTGAGAAGGTTAAAGGCTGCAACAGCCGCTGTTCCCAGTGGAAATGATCTAGCATGCAGCAAGGGTTGGATTTTGTCCGAAAAATGAGGAATCCATTTAGCGTAGTATGCAAACAGACCGAGAGCCCGACGTAAAGAAGCCAGATTCTTAGGTGACGGGAGCTCTTGGAGCGGGCGAAGTGTTTCTGGGTCTGGCTTAATGATACCATTGCCTACGCAGTAGCCAAGGATGTTGATGGTCGGTTGCGACTCAACAGATTTGGATTCATTCAAGGTTAAGTTACGGCGATGGAGGGCATCCCGAAATTTTTGGAGGTTGGCATCGTGTTCCTGTTGATCGTGACCTGCAATAGTAATGTTATCAAGATAGGGAAAAGTGTCCCTTAGATTTTCCTGTTTAACCAGGCCATCCATTGCCCGTTGGAAGACAGCCACTCCATTAGTAACCCCGAATGGGAGGCGACGAAATTGGTACAGCCGTCCATTAGCCTCAAAGGCCGTGTACTGCTTATCTGAGACCTTCAAGGGTACCTGATGATAGGCACTTTTTAAGTCGTAAGTTGAGAACACTTTGTGTTCGGCCAGTTTATTAACCATATCATCAATGCGTGGCAATGGGTAGGCGTCCAAGTTGGTATATTGATTGATGGTTTGCGAATAATCAATGCATAGTCATTTGTGAGGTTTTAGAGGGTTCTTGACGATAACGATTTGAGCCCGCCAGGGCGACGAACATGGTTCGATGATATCCTCTGCTAAAAGTCGAGAGATTTCAGCCTCAATAAAAGATTGGTCTTCCTGACTAAAGCGCCGCGATTTTGTTATTATTGGTTTGCATCGAGGCGGAATACTGGCAAATAATGAGGGTTCATCCAGTGATGCTGCTGGTAATGCACAAAACGGTAATTTAGACGGTATATTAGAAATAGTAAGACCAGGTTTGGATCCACCGAACTCAATAGTGAGTTTCTTGTGCTGTTTCTGGAAATCCAGCCCTAAGAGGAGATCACTACATAAGTCCTTGAGTACCGAAAGTCGGGTGGAGGGATACATGCGACCATTAAGTGTCATATCAACAATACAAAAGCCGGAGATTCTGGTATTAAGTGATGACTGAGCCATCGCAATTGCCTGGTCCGATGGGAAGACATGTAGTTTCAACTTCGCAACAATCTGTTCTTTAATGAAACTATCAGTACTTCCTGAGTCAATTAAGGCATCTAAGGTATGCCCTTTAATTGAAACTTTTGTAGCTGCATGAGACAGGTTCTGTGGGCAAGCAGCTGTAATTGGTGTTGTTGCACAGAGAGTGGCTAAAACTCTCGGTGTGCTTCTTCGGGAGAGAGCTCGAGAGGAAGCTTGATAGGTCCTAGCTGGAGCATCTTGATAGGCCCTAATTGGGGCAGTTCGGTAGGCCTTAGCTGGATTGGCCCTCGTAGAGGCCCTTGATAGGCAAACTTTAGCAAAGTGTCCTTTTTTTTTGCAATAACTGCAGATTGCATTGCGAGCAGGGTAGGTTTTCCTAGGGTGAAAAGCATCTCCACAAAAGAAGCATTCCTTCCTAGATTGTCAAGAGGCTGCTAAAGTGGGGTCATCCTCCTCTTCTTCATCAGAATTATCAGAATTAGATTCCCCCATGATAGGGTTCACCTGAGACCGCTTGAATTGTCTGGTTGCAGTTACAGCAGCAGATCGAGATCTGGGCAGCTGATAGAGGTCTGCATTTCTCTTTGCCAAATCCAGAGAACAAGCTAGGTCAAAAGCTTTTTGTAGCTCAAGTGTTTCACTTTCTAGTAGACGCTGGCATATAAATGGAGAGGCAATCCCGCAGATGAAAGCATCACGAATCATTTCTTCGCGGTACAGCTCAGCTGAGGCTGCCTGAAAGTTACAATCTATGCTGAGCCTGCGAAGTTCTTGAAGGAATTCGTTAATCGATTCCCCTGGCCCTTGTCGGGCTGTGGCCAGTAGATGTCTAGCATAGACCTCATTTGGAGTCTTGGCATACAGTTTCTTAAGTGCCCGAATCACCTCATCGTAATTATCCCATTCATCAACATATTCAAACACTTTTGGGGTCACATAGTTGATAAGTATCCTCAGTCTAGTAGAAGCATCCGCTTCACATTCATCCAGAAAATTCTCAAAAGTACGGTACCAATGCTTCCATACCCTGCCAGCTGCTGGTGTGTTCGGGTCCAGGTCCAGACGAATAGGTCTGAGGATTCTCTCCATGATGGGTGGTTCCCTGGATCCTTAACTCCGAGTTTGTCCGAAGGTCTAGTATTTGTGAGTGTAAATACTAAGTTGCTTAAATTGATGTAAGAAAAAGGAGTCTCACACATCAAGTGACTTTAAAGTAAGCCTTTAAGCAACTTATAAACACACTATATACAAGAGAGGTCTTCACCATGCCTCTGGTAGAAGCCTCTTACAATACTGAATAGTTCAGTATTTATACCAGTCCATCAGGAAGTGACATCTGACAGGAAGTGATGTATGTACCAAGTTCATAGTTCACAGTTCACAGGAAGTGATGACATAACTTCCCGGAAGTTATTATTATCACAGTACCGACACAACATACACATTACTCCAGATGAAGTCTCATCAAAGACTTATATAACCCTACTAGCTGAAGTGCCCGGCGGTGCCGAGGGTCTTTTGAGGGCATGTTGTTGTTGGAAGAGAGAGAGAGAGCGACTGAAGGGAAGAGAGAGAGCGACTGGTGGGAAGAGAGAGAGCGACTGGGGGGAAGAGAGAGAGAGTGACTTGGGGAAGAGAGAGCGACTGGGGGGAAGAGAGAGCGACTGGGGGGAAGAGAGAGCGACTGGGGGGGAAGAGAGAGCGACTGGGGGGAAGAGAGAGCGACTGGGGGGGAAGAGAGAGCGACTGGGGGGAAGAGAGAGAGAGAGCGACTGGGGGAAGAGAGAGAGAGCGACTGGGGGGAAGAGAGAGAGAGCGACTGGGGGGGAAGAGAGAGAGAGAGCGACTGGGGGGGTAAGAGAGAGAGCGACTGGGGGGAAGAGAGAGAGAGCGACTGGGGGGGAAGAGAGAGAGAGCGACTGGGGGGAAGAGAGAGAGAGAGCGACTGGGGGGAAGAGAGCGACTGGGGGGAAGAGAGAGAGCGACTGGGGGGGGAAGAGAGAGCGACTGGTGGGGAAGAGAGAGAGAGAACGACTGGGGGGGCAAGAGAGAGAGAGCGACTGGGGGGGAAGAGAGAGAGCGAGCGACTGGGGGGGAAGAGAGAGAGAGCGACTGGGGGGGAAGAGAGAGAGAGCAACTGGGGGGGAAGAGAGAGAAAGCGACTGGGGGGAAGAGAGAGCGACTGGGGGAAGAGAGAGAGCGACTGGGGGGAAGAGAGAGAGCGACTGGGGGGGAAGAGAGAGCGACTGGGGGGAAGAGAGAGAGCGACGGGGGGAAGAGAGAGCGACTGGGGGGGAAGAGAGAGAGCGACTGGGGGGAAGAGAGAGCGACTGGGGGAAGAGAGAGAGCGACTGGGGGAAGAGAGAGAGCGACTGGGGGGGAAGAGAGAGCGACTGGGGGGGAAGAGAGAGAGCGACTGGGGGGGAAGAGAGAGAGCGACTGGGGGGGAAGAGAGAGAGCGACTTGTGGGGAAGAGAGAGAGCGACTGGGGGGGAAGAGAGAGAGAGGGCGACTGGGGGGGAGAGAGAGAGAGCGCGACTGGGGGGGTAAGAGAGAGAGAGCGACTGGGGGGGAGGAGAGAGAGAGCGACTGGGGGGAAGAGAGAGAGAGCGACTGGGGGGAAGAGAGAGCGACTGGGGGGAAGAGCGAGAGCGACTGGGGGGGATGAGAGAGCGACTGGGGGGGAAGAGAGAGAGCGACTGGGGGGGAAGAAAGAGAGCGACGGGGGGAAGAGAGAGCGACTGGAGGGGAAGAGAGAGCGACTGGGGGGCAAGAGAGAGAGCGACTGGGGGGGAAGAGAGAGAGCGACTGGGGGGAAGAGAGAGAGCGACTGGGGGGGAAGAGAGAGAGCGACTGGGGGGAAGAGAGAGAGCGACGGGGGGAAGAGAGAGCGACTGGGGGGGAAGAGAGAGAGCGACTGGGGGGGAGGAGAGAGAGCGACTGGGGGGGAAGAGAGAGAGCGACTGGGGGGAAGAGAGAGAGCGACTGGGGGGAAGAGAGAGAGCGACTGGGGGGGAAGAGAGAGAGCGACTGGGGGGGAAGAGACAGAGCGACTGGGGGGGAAGAGAGAGAGCGACTGGGGGGGAAGAGAGCGAGCGACTGGGGGGGGAAGAGAGCAAGCGACTGGTGGGGAAGAGAGAGAGTGATGGCAGGGGGAAGAGAGAGAGAGAGCGACTGGGGGGGAAGTGAGAGAGCGACGGGGGGGGAAGAGAGAGAGAGAGCGACTGGGGGGAAGAGACAGAGAGAGAGCGACTGGGGGGGAAGAGAGAGAGCGAGCGACTGGGGGGAAGAGAGAGAGCGACTGGGGGGAAGAGAGAGAGCGACTGAGGGGGAAGAGAGAGAGAGCGACGGGGGGAAGAGAGAGAGCGACTGGGGGGAAGAGAGAGAGAGAGCGACTGGGGGGAAGAGAGAGAGAGCGACTGGGGGGAAGAGAGAAAGCGACTGGGGGGAGTGGAGTGGGGGGAGAGGGAGTGGGGGAAGGGGAAGGGGGTAGGATTGGGGGAAGGGGGGAGGAGTGGGGGAAGGGGGGAGGAGTGGGGGTGGGGGAAGGGAAAGGGGGGGCGATGAGGGAGGAGGGGGAGGCAGGGGGGAAGGGGGATGGAGGGGGAGGGAGGAGGGGGAGGGAGGGGGAAGGGGAGGGGAGGGAGGAGAGGGAATGGGGAGGGAGGGGGGAAGGGGAGGGGAAGGGAAGGAGGGGAGGGGGAGGGGAGGTGGTTAGGGGAGGGGGGAAGGGGTGTGGGGAGTGGGGGAGGGGAAGGGGGGGTGGGGGGGAGGGGGAGGGGAGGGGGGAGGTGTAGGGGGGGAGGGGAAGGGGGGTGGGGAGGGGGAGGGGTGTGGGGAAGGGAAGGGGGTGTGGGGGGGAGGGGGTGGGGAGGAAGGGGGGTGTGGGGGGTCGAAAGGGAGGCGGGGGGAGATAAACTTAAAGTACAGGAAACTTTGTGCTATCCGGCACCCACGGGACTGAGCTGCTGCCTTGCCTCAAAACTGCCCTACTCCCCAGAGTTAATGTTGAGAGATATGGAGATTCTTATCTCCGTATTTGACAACAAACACTGTTGCTTAGCAACAGCTTCTAAACACTCGGGTGTGGCCCTAAAGCTCTGTAGCTAAAGCTGTTGCTATAGCTACAGACCTTGCACAGCTTGACTGTTCAAACAAAGCAAAAAAAACAAACAAAAAGAATAAAAAACGGCTGCTGATTTTTGCCGGTGGCTCCAGATTGCTGGATAGCTCATCTCCGGATAGCACAAAATTTCCTGTACTTATAAAACATTTTTGGTTAATCTTTCTATAACATACACTTTACAACCTCACCAATCTTTTTATTAAAAAAGGGGTGCTCACCTCTCAGTGTGTTGTATCACAAACAATGGCCGCCGCTTGCTTTTCAGTTGGAAAGATTAGGCCCCGCCCACACAGTCGATTGTCTGTCTCGGTCACCAGGACCCGATTGGGAGCACAGAAGCCCCACCCACTCTATGTTCCTGTACTAAGATGGCCGCGCATGCACTCTGTGACACACTGAATCAAAATGGCGTCGCACTGAAACTTTTCACCCTACTTGACAAAGATGGCTGCCGTTAACCTGGGGCTGTCAGCAGAAGAAATTTCCTCAGCTGCAAACACAGGATCTTCAGATTATTATTCGGGGCTTGCGACCTACCCCAGTTGCTTATGAAGCCTCCCCACCTACTAACCCCGGGAATGGAGCTGAGGCAGCACACCCTCTCCCCTCTGCCAGTGTTTGTCTCTGTCTAGGCCAGGAGCCTGGGTCTAGAGTTGCACTGCTGGCAGTTGGAGAAGCCTAGGCCCCGGGCCTGGAAAAACGGTGAAAGGTAGGAGAATTATAGAGGTTAGAGAAAAGATTTACAAATTAATTAACTTTTTTTTAAAACAATTTGTCTTTTAAAAGCAACTTTTTTTTTGCAGGAAATGTAGATTTGAAAAGAAACACGCAGAAAGCGGGAAAAAGAAAGGAAAAGTTTGGAATCAAGTTGGCGGCGACTCACCTCGGTTCAGAACGATAAGGCCCGCCCACACACGCACCGATTGGTCGACCGTCAGGTCACCGAAGCGTAGGATTGGTCAATCGTCCCATCACGCGACTGTAGGAAGGCCCGCCCGCACGCGCCAGGAACCCGGCGTACGATTGGTCGACCTCGACGTCACTCTATCGCTAATGAGCGCATAATGAGATGTTAATGAGCGGAATTTTGAACGTTTTTTGGATACCGCGGGCGCAATTTTTGTCCGGCCGAAACGTAAATACGCTTACGACCGTTTTGGAATGGTAAGCTTTCTTTTGACGTAACGCACGCGTAGGTACGCTCTATAACTTTCGAGTGCATAGCCGGACAGACGCACACCGAATGACAGACAGACAGACAGACAGACAGATGTATCCGTTTATATATATAATAATAATAGATAGATAGATAGATAGACTAGCTGAAGTGCCCGGCGGAGCCGAGGGTCTTTTGAGGGCATGTTGTTGTTGGAAGAGAGAGAGAGAGCGACTGGGGGGAAGAGTGAGAGCAACTGGGGGGAAGAGAGAGAGTGACTGGGGGGGAAGAGAGAGCGACTCGGGGGAAGAGAGAGAGCGACTGGGGGGGAAGAGAGAGAGCGACTGAGGAAGAGAGAGCGCGACTGGGGGGAAGAGAGAGAGCGACTGGGGGGGAAGAGAGAGAGTGACTGGGGGAAGAGAGAGAGCGACTGGGGGAAGAGGGAGAGTGACAGGGGGAAGAGAGAGAGCGACTGGGGGGAAGAGAGAGCGACTGGGGGGAAGAGCGAGAGTGACGGGGGAAGAGAGAGCGCGACTGGGGGGAAGGGGGGAAAGGGGAGGGGAGGGGGGAAAGGGGGAGGGGAGGGGGTGCAGGGAGGGGAGGAGGGGGGAAAGAGGGGGGAATGGGGGGAGGGGGGAGGGGGGAAGAAGGGGGAGGAGGGAGGGGGAGAGGGGGGAGGGGAGGAGTGTCCCCGAGCCCCGCCCCCGGTCTTCCGATGTCCCGCCCCCGATCTCCCGATGTCCCGCCCCCCGATGTCCCGCCCCCGATCTCCCGATGTCCCGCCCCCGATCTCCCGATGTCCTGCCCCCGATATCCCGATGTCCCGCCCCGCGACCTCTCGCCCCCGATCTCCCGATGTCCCGCCCCCGATCTCCCGATGTCCCGCCCCACGATCTCCCAATGTCCCGCCCCGCGATCTCCCGATGTCCCGCCCCGCGATCTCCCGATGTCCCGCCCCCCAATCTCCCGATGTCCCGCCCCCCGATCTCCCGATGTCCCGCCCCCCGATCTCCCGTCCCCCGATCTCCCGATGTCGCGAGCCCCGCCCCCCGCCCTCCCGAGCACCGGCCTCCCGCTCTCCGGAGCCCTGCCCTCCCGAGCTGGCTTCAAGGCCGCCAATTGCGGCTGTGAGAGACGGCCAGCAGGCCCGGTTGCCGGGGTAACCCTTCCCGCTCTCCAAGCCCCACCTGAGCCCCGCCCCCCCGCCCTAGCCAAGCGGGGAACAGAGAGAGACACCGCGTCTTAGCTGCTCCTGCTGCTCGCGCACCCTGTGTATGTCCCATGACCCTCGTGGCTGACGCCGTTGCCCCGGGTAATGTGACCGGGGGTGGGGGGGGAAGCTTAGCAGAAGCCGTGGGACAATTACCTAGCTCGGGCGTGGCTGAGCAGGAGAGGGCCAGGCTTTGAGGCCTAGGTTCTGAGGCCTTACAAAAACGGGGAAAGGTAGGAAAAAGAATCTTCAGGTTAGAGAAAATATTTACAAATGACTGAAGTTTTTTTTAAAACAATTTAATAAAAGCAATTTTTTTTTGCTGGAAATGTATATTTGAAAAGAACGACGCAGAAAGCAGGAAAAAGAATGGAAGCAAGATGGCGGCTACTCACCTCGGTTCCGAACGATAAGGCCCACCCACACACACACCGATTGGTCGACCGTCAGGTCACCAAAGCGTAGGATTGGTCAATCGTCCCGTCACTCGACTGTAGGAGGGCCCGCCCGCACGTGCCAGGAACCCGGCGTACGATTGGTCGACCTCGAGGTCACTCTATCGCTAATGAGCGGATAATGAGATGCTAATGAGCGGAATTTTGAATGTTTTTTGGATACCGCGGGTGCAATTTTTGTCCGGCCGAAATGTAAATACGCTTACGACCGTTTTGGAACGGTAAGCTTTCTTTTGACGTAACGCACGCGTAGGTACGCTCTATAACTTTCGAGTGCATAGCCAGACAGACGCACACCGGAGGACAGACTGACAGATAGACAGACAGACAGATGTATCCGTTTATATTTCTAGATTATTGTGGCTCTAGTTTTGAGCTGAATAATCTGGGGAAATATACTCAGCACACTAAAAAGAGAACACATCTCGTGTTGGAGGCTCCGTAGATTCGAGCCACTCTGCCAAGCAGCCACGTAGACTTTCAGTACAACACATAATCAATCGATCAATCATTTCATTCATTTAGTAACAGAAGATTTTACTATTTTACACTACATTTTGTGCATTTAAGATAATAAGCAACTACTATCTGAATTTATATTTATAAATTATTGGGAGGATAGAAGTGGGAGTGATGATCAACACTATGAGTTGGTCTGTTTCAGATTCACCAATTTAACACTTTGCTCTCGCCAATGACTGTTAGTGGGGTTATTAATTCTTGCACAATTATTCACTTGTTTTAATATTATCCCACTTAATTAGCATAGTGGATGCATAACTAAATGGACCCAGGTATAGTGGACATTGCATTCACTGTTTTTAATTTAAGCCCTTTTCCCCCATACCATGAACAATTTAAATTTATTGTTATAACTGGAAGAGGGTTGTAGAGATTTATGTTGTTGGCCAGTCCCAGTAATATATAGTACGCGGGGAAGAAATGTGTATTATAATGGTGCATTAATTGTGCTCATTAGAAAGTCCGTAAACTCTATAGGCGTCTTGGCTTTTCTCAGGAGTGATAGTACGTTGACAATGAACAAGCCCAATTTGATGGCTGATCTGGGGCACAATTTGCGGATTAAATCATTTTCCGAGTCACCTAATTATTTCTTAGCGAGCTTTTAAAGGCATCAAAGTAGCACTTTCATGTGCAATTTTTAAAGGTTGTATAAATGATTTTATACTTGATTGTGCCTTATACCTTGTTTATAATAGCCACTGGAAGCAGAATCGATCTCTTATTTTCCACTATAAGAATGAATTTAGACCATTTGGAATAAACAGACCGTGCACTTTTCAATGTGACTCGTAAACCTGTATCATGTTTGTTAGCATGTTAATAAGTGTTGTTATTTTTATTAAGTGTGAAAATGACATGAAGGGTTCTTTATACAATAAATGCCATAACAAATTTTAATGATAGCTGTTGTTAACACGATTCATTTTATGTGCGCGGCCCTCAACAGCTCACCAAAACTTGTTAAGTGGTCCTCCAGCCCAAATAATTGCGCACCCCTGTTCTATGTACTTATGTGCACAACTGCACACTTATCTATACTGAAAGACATTTGCCAATCTTGAATTCATTTCCACAGTCAATCCAAGTCCAGTTGCAGTTTTGTTCTTCTAACATCCTAACTTCACCGCACAATTTAATTTCATCCACAAATTTAATAACTATTATTTATGCCCTGCTTCAGATCACTAATAAAAATAATGAACAGAAGGATTCTTAGCACCGAACCCTGGGACACCCCTCTCATGACCAAACCCCATTGGGAAGCTACCCTATTTAAAACTAACCTTTTCTTACGGTTCTTTAGCCAATTTATCTTGTTATTTTATCCTTCTCACCATGGGACTTAATCTTGGCACACAGCTCCTAATGTTGCATCTTATCAAGAAGCTTTTTGGAAATCCAAATAGACGAAGTCTACTGGATCTCCCGGATCCATTACTCAGCGACTTCTTCAAAAAACATCGTCAGGTTTGTCAAATATGACCTCTGTTTCTGAAGCTTTGTTGGTTATCACCTATCAAGCCTGAGCATTCCAAATGATCATTCATTTCATCCCTAATGGTGCTCTCCATTAATTTCCCCACTGTAGAGGTTAAATTCGCAGGTCTATAGTTTCCAGATTGTGATTTTAATCCTTTTGTAAATAAGGGCACCACATATGCTTTCTTCCAATCATCTGGTACCTTCCCTGTTCCCATTGAACTATTTGAAAATATTTACTAGGGCATCACCATTTCCTTCATTACCCTGGATAAATTAATCTGGTCCTGGTGCTTTTTCCATCTTGAGTCATTTTAATTTGACTTGCACCAATTCCCTTGAGAAATGCAACCAATCCATTTGAGTTCCATTTTTATCTGGTATGCAAGGGGCGTAACCAACCTTCTCACAGTTAAAAATAGATACGAACATATGAACAATAACGGACAGGTAAAGAACCTCTGGTCCATCCAACCTCTCCCAACACAACTGCGATGCCTGGTGCATCACAATACTCCCCATCCCACCAGAAAGTTATGTAATCTCTTGGAAATTTGGGACAATAATTAAATAAAGTGACAAAATTCATGCAGTCATCAGATGTCTGATTTGTTTCAGGATTGTCCAAGATGATGAACTAATTTTATTTTTATTGGGCAAGAAATTACCCAGCTACAGTAGTGTAGTGATTATGTTACTGGACTAGTAATCCAGAGACCTGAAGGAATAATCCAGAGAATGTGAGTTCAAATGTGGGACCTGGAATGAGTCGGCATCAGAGGCGGCAGCAGAAAATAAAGAGCGTGGGAGGCCGAGGACAGCGTGGGCCCGGAAGGAGTCGGCAGCAGAGGCGGCAGATACAAATCCGTCAAGTTCCAAAAGAACAGCAAAATCTAAGAGTGACATCACAGGACTGTAGGCAGGTGGGTGAGTATTAGCATTTTATTCTCTCTAACTTAACTACATAAACTAATTAATATAGCTATAAATAATCGTGTGAATAAAGACTTCAACTAATAGAACGAGAGAAGCGGCCGGAGATAAAGGTAGGCCCGACTTTTAAGATTCTTAGCAGACTAAATTTGGTTGTGTTGTGTCCGTGTATAATAAGACACAGACTGCAGGAGAACGGTACAACAGATGTTTACTCAACGTGGCTCACACTGGAACTGATCTGTACAGATTACTACTCAGTGCTATATACAGGTGTGGTCACTGCCGGTACTGCAGTATACATGAGCTGTAAAACATAGTTCCCCCCTTAAAGGTATATACATTACAATTCCTCCCCTTTTAGATTAACAGTACCATAACACTCATTTAACAATTAAATATCAAACTAATTACAATTAACACTTTTAACATGCAACATTAGCTGAAAATAGTCTATTTATATATTCAGTCTTTGGGGAGGCTTCCTGATCCTTTCTGGATAGCGCCTTTCCCGAGTGTCTTGCTCTTGGTGCGGAGGCGATTCTGGCCCCCTGTCATCGGTTGGTTCATCAGCTTCCGATGCTACTGTTTCTGGGGTAGATGCGACCTGTACGTCGGGTTCATCACCAGGTATGTATGGGCGAGGCATGGGGTTGACTTGTTCCTGTGACTCTAGGATCTGGTCAGCATGGCATCTCATGATGCTCTCCCCAACGTCCACTGTGTACATTAGTGGGCCCTGCCGTGTGCATATCGTTCCTGGCTGCCATTTTTCTGTTCGGTAGTTGCGGGCCAAGACTGGTTGCCCTACATTGAAGCTCCTTGTTGGCTTCTCATGGATGTGCTGGAATTGCTTACTCTCAACATCTCTTCGTACGTTTAGTCTGAGCAAATCCAGGTGAGATCTTAACCTTCGGTTAAAGAACATCATGGCTGGGACCTGGTTGGTGACTGCATGTGTCGCATTCCGGTAGGCGAACAGGAAATTGTCCACCTTGTGCTGCAGCGGAATGTTGTCATTGTACATAGCCTTTATTGCCTTCTTAAAGGTTTGTACGAACCTCTCAGCCAATCCATTTGTGGCTGGATGATACGGGACGGATGTGTAATGCCTTACCCCATTCTTTCTCAAGAACCTCCGGAACTCTTTGGACACAAACTGTGGTCCGTTGTCGGAGCAAATCTGTTCTGGCAAGCCATTCCTGGCAAAAATGGTCCGTAGGACTGCAATAGTTTTCTCCGTGGTGGTGGAGGACATTTTGATGACCTCAGGCCATTTCGAGTGCGCATCCACTGCTATTAAAAACATTGAGTCCATGAATGGACCAGCAAAATCAATATGCACCCGTTGCCATGGAGATGAGGGCCACTCCCATGGGTGTAGAGGAGCCTGTGGTGGTGCATTTTGGACTTTCTGGCATCCTGAGCAGCTCTTGGTCAGGTCCTCGATTTGTTTATCGATTCCCGGCCACCACACATAAGCCCTGGCTAGGCTTTTCATTTTTACCCCTCCCAGATGACCCTCATGAAGCTCATTGAGCACTCTATCCCTTAACTTGGGTGGAATTACCACTCGGGATCCACACATCAAGGTCCCCCGGCACACTGACAGCTGTTCTCCCCTTGTCGAGAATGTTGGCAACAGTGAGTCCCCATGTACTGGCCATCCCTTCACCGTCAAATCATATACCCGAGACAGTGTCGGGTCATTTCGGGTTTCCTTTTCGATATAAGCGTTAGTTACCGGTAGGTATTCAACTATAGTCGAATTGAATATTTCGACAGGATCCACTGCTGGTGCTTCCTCCGCAGTAGGCAGTGGCAGGCGTGATAGCCCATCAGCATTTCCATGCTGTTTCGTGCCCTTATATTCAATCTCATAGTGGTGCGCCCCTAGAAAAAGTGACCATCTTTGTAGTCGTTGCGCAGTCATCACCGGAACGCCCTTCTTCGGATTAAAAATGGAGACAAGAGGCTGGTGATCAGTCAGTGTTAAGTCTGTGTGTTATATTGCGAATTACTACACAGACCACAAGAGTAAACTTTAACAGGACTTTACTGGTTGAAGGTCGGGTGGAACTACCCAATAAATCATTACACAGCACTTATATACCGGTGTGGTCACCGCTGGTATTACAGTATACAGCAGCCAAGATAAAGTAGTGCAACTCTTAAAATAGTTCTCTTAAAGGTGGAACGGTTACATACACTACAATCCTCCCTTTTTAGCTTACAATATACCTATTCCCCATTAAACATAACATCATACATCTATATCCAACTTCATGTAAAAACAGTTCACAGATTCAGTCTCTGCGGGAAACAGTTCACAGATTCAGTCTCTGCGGAAAACAGTTCACAGATTCAGTCTCTGCGGAGGCGCCTCCTGCGCTTCCTGACTCGGTCCGGATAATGCCTCGGTGGTGTAGCAGTTCTCGGTGGTGTAGTAGGTTCACGTTGCTGGGGTGACTCATCCAATAGTCCTTTACTGGACTTAACAGCTTGAACTTTCGTAACTTCAGAACCAGCCTTGCTGACTTCTAAAGGCTCAAGTACCTTGGGAAGTTTTCCTACTTCCAGACTGATTTGGCTCAGTTCAGAGGGACCACGTGCGTGACCTGGAAGGGGTGATAATGGTTCAGATGAGTCATCATCTTCATCATCACGGGACAACTCACATGAATATACTAGATTGCTGTCCTCCTCAGTATCTACGTCTTCCAAATGGTTTATTATTTCTATTTTTAGAGCTCCAACCGTGACTGTGGCTGCGGTCTGTGCATTACTTGATTTGCAGCTATATTCACCAGAGTCTTTGGGGGTGAGATTTGTAATGGTAAGTTCTATCACATTCTTATTTTGTTTAAATTTGTATCGGTCAGAAGATTCGATTAAGCTCTGGTCTTTGTACCATCTGACCATCTTAGGAGTAAGTGTAAACTCACAGTTCAAAGTAGCAGAATGCTTCTCTTCCACTGTAATGTTCTGTAGTTCTTTGACTACCTTTGACGGAGGCTCTTTAATAGTCAGCCTTGCCTCAGATTTTGATTTTCCTGCAATAAACTGCAGCAAGCCGGTCATCTTACAAGTTGTTTTTTTCAGAGTGAGACGATGAATAGTGCCACGATGTTCAATGTCCACATCTTCAGAAGCATGAAGAATTTCACCATTTAGTATCCATTTTGGAGACTTCACGTCAGCAACTGAAAGCTCACACTCAAAAATGGCGTCACTTGGCTCTGACACTTCCACATCACATATGGGTTTAATGATGGCAATTGATTGCTCTTCTACATATAACTTTGCTGTGCTTTGGTCATCTATGGCGTCGCACATGTAGTTGCCTTCATCTTCAAAAGCGACATTATTAATAACGAGCTTCCTGTACACATCTTCACTCACAATCTCATATTTATTACTGGGATGAATCTCTTTGTCTTTGTAATACCACTTGACAGCAGCATTTGACCTGGAAACCTTGCATTCGAAAATGACACGATGTTTCTCCATGTCAATCTTCTCTCTCAAGGGTTTCACAATTTTAACTGGCAATTCTTTAATTCGAAGCAAAGCTCTGGAAGTAGCGCTTTCAGCAACAAACTTGATCTCTGCAGCATCTTCAGTTTTTGCCTCTGCCCCCAATTCCCTGAGTGGCTTATTACTGCTGACACTGCTCACAAAAGGGTGCTCTTTCTTCTTAGCTTTCAACTGATCGATGAATTCGACATATTCCCTTGTTCAGCTTTGATTCGTTTGGCCTCCTCGCGCAGACGGTTTGTGTGTTCCTGCTCCATTTTCTCAATCAGCTGCTTCAGCTGTCTTTCCAGATTCTCCCACTCTGTGTCAAAGAACTTTTTCTTCGCATTCATCTCTTGCTCAAAACGGCGAATCATTTGTTCCAATTGCTGTTGTAGTTTGAAATTGAGTTGCGTTCGAGCCCGGTGTTCCCCAGAATTGTGCATGTCTGTAGACTGGACAGACTCAGAATTCTCTGTCAAACTATGTTGTTGTTGTTCAGTGGAGATCTGTTCTGATACTTTGTTCTCTTCTGAAGCATTTATGCACTCCTTCGTTTTTCCATCATTAGTCTGCAAGTCCATTTTAGACTTGTCTTTTGCACATGGGCTGGTCTTACCATCATCAGTTCCAGAGTCTGAGCTGATTGTCTTCACCGAGTTTTCGCTCTCTGCTTTGTCACGGTCACTGTTGCATATGTCCTCATTCAATATTCTGGACAATCGTGCAGGTTTGACATTTTTCTTTCCGGAATCTACCGTTATTGCTTTTAGGGAGTGCCAGTCCATATTGATTTTCCTGATCCACTCCCGTCCCAGAAGTGGTGGACCTCCCTCCGGCAGTACATATAAGTCCATTCCTTGGTGTTCTTTGCCCTTGTGTCTCACCTTGACTTTTATCTTTCCGATGGGGTATACTCTTTGCCCCGTGTATGTTTGCAATACTATCTTCGTATCCCACAGGGGAATATGTTTGAATAACTTTTTGTAATCTAGTTTATTCATGACCGTCAACGCCGATCCGGTGTCCAAGTCCATCTTCACGTGGACTCCTGCTATCTGCAGTGCAACCCAGATAGTTTGTCGGTCAGCTTCCTTACTCACATTGTGAATTCTCAGACTACCCAGTTCCTTGCTGTTGGAGTCTGAATCCGAATTCTGTTCATCCGAACTCTTCTCAGCCACCTTGTGTACCTTGCTGTACTTTTCCTGCGGTGACTTTTTTTTGTTGTTGGTCTTCTTTCCTGACCGGCATACTTTAGCTATGTGACCAAGCTTGCCACATTTTCTACATTCCTGGTTTTTAAACCAGCATTGGTTCTGATCGTGTGTTGTCTTCCCACAACGATAACATTTCGTTGTACCCGAAGCCATTTGATCCACGCTGAGTACCGCTGCCTTCAGCTGCATTTCCGCAGTGCCTCTCGCTGCGGCTTCGTGCGATGCTGCAATAAGGACAGCCTTATCAAGTGTAAGATTGTTCTCTTCGAGCAGTCGCTTTTGTGTTCCTTCCTTTGACAACCCACACACGAACTTGTCTCTCAGTGCCTCTGTCAGATTTTCCCCAAACTGACAGTATTTCGCTAGTCTACGCAGTTCAACCAAGTACTCCGCGTTGCTTTCCTCTTTCAGTTGCGTTCTCGCATAAAATTTAAATCGTTCCGCTAACATCAGCGGTGTGGGGTTCAAATGATCCTTCAGGACAGCAACAATATTAGCGAAAGTCTGATCCGCTGGTTTAGCTGGTGATAGAAGATGCTTCAATAGCCCGTATGTCTTCGCACCCATTGAGTTTAGTAAGGTTAGTGCTTTATCATCATTTGATATTTTATTTGCCTTACAATATATCTCTATGCGTTCTACATACGTGGCCCAATCTTCCACATCGGGATCGAAATCATTGATATTACCACGCTTAGGCATCTTCGCAATCTTTTTGAGAAACAACAACGAATTTTTTTTCTTTTTTTTTTCAAAAATGGCGGTTTCCCGCGCTTGTCTTCTTCCCCGCCTACTTTCAAAATGGCGGTTTCCTGCGCTTGTCTTCTTCCCCGCCTACTTTCAATATGGCGGTTTCCCACGCTTGTCTTCTTCCCCGCCTCCGAAAATGGCGGTTCCCCGCGCTCGGTCTCCCTCGCTCGGTCTCGTTTTCCCTCGCTCGCTCGGTCTCGTTCTCCCTCGCTCGCTCGGTCTGTCTCCCCCGCTCGCTCGGGCTCTGTCTCTCCCGCTGGCTGTAACGGCAATTGCCGTATTGCTGCGTTCGCCCTCCCCAGCGGTTTTCAATCGCGCCTCCCAGCCCCTCTTGCAGTCCGGTCCTTTCCCCCCCGGCTGCGGCTGAGTTCTCTGCGTTTTTTTTTATATCCTCCCGCGCCTTACGATCCCGGTCGCCGCGCCTCGCGGCCTCGGTAGCTGCCCGGCCTTTTTCACCGGTCGCGGTCGAGCTGTCTCTCGACGCTGTTGCGTCTCCCAGCCTGCTTGTAGCCCGGTCTCTCACACCGGCTGCGTTCCCGCTTGTAGCCCGGTCTCTCACACCGGCTGCGTTACCGCTTGTAGCCCGGTCTCTCACACCGGCTGCGTTCCCGCTTGTAGCCCGGTCTCTCACACCGGCTGTGTTCCCGCTTGTACCGCGGCTTCCGTGCCCTACGCTGCCCCAAACTCAGCGCCTCTGACCCCGACTTCTGTCCGGCTCCTTTCCCCGGCCGTGGTCGAGTTCTCCGCCCTTATATCCTCCGTCTTTTTTTTATTTATTTTCTCCCCTACTCACATTCAACGTGGCCGACCTGCTTCTCGTGGCTGATCGGCTCACTCACCACCGTGATAGAAGGGACGATCACTGCCTGTTGCTGATGGAAGGCTTCGTGTCAGAATTCTTCCTTCTTCCTTGCTCTGCAGACTCGAGTCTTCTCTCAGCAGAATGACGAGGGCGGATGCCTCTTCTCGACGCCCGTTAACTGCCTTGGATGTATCTCTGCCGCAGGGTAAGATCGAACTCGTCGCCACTGTTAAGTCTGTGTGTTATATTGCGAATTACTACACAGACCACAAGAGTAAACTTTAACAGGACTTTACTGGTTGAAGGTCAGGCGGAACTACCCAATAAATCATTACACAGCACTTATATACCGGTGTGGTCACCGCCGGTATTACAGTATACAGCAGCCAAGATAAAGTAGTGCAACTCTTAAAATAGTTCTCTTAAAGGTGGAACGGTTACCTTGGACAGTACACCTGAACATTCCAGACACTCCAGCTCTGCTTCGATGGCTGGGCGGATCGCATAAGGTACCGGTCTGGCCGTAAAAAATTTTGGGCTTACGTTTTCTTCAATTTTAATCATCGCTGTCATGCCTTTTAGTGTTCCGAGTCCTTGCTGGAACACTTCTTTCGCATCAGTTAGGATCTTTGACAGTCGCCCAGGTGTGACATCATCATCCTTTTTGTCAGCCACAGTCAGTGCCTGTATGGAATGCCAATCCAGTTGTATTTTCCGGATCCATTCACGTCCCAGTAATGGTGGTCCTCCATCTTGTAATACATACTGGTCTAGTTTTGGTGCTTCCTTACCGTTATATATAACGGTCACCCTTATTTTTCCTTTGGGGTAGACTTTTTGCCCCGTGTACGTCTTCAAAATAATTTTTGTGTCTCTCAAGGGTATGTGTGAGAATAGCCGCTCGTAGTCCCATCGGTTTATGACTGTTAGGGCTGATCCTGTGTCCAATTCCATCTTTACCTGGACTCCTGCTATCTTGAGAGTGACCCAAATGGTTTGATGATCCTCCGTTGTGATCACATTATGTAGTTTCAGACAACTCAGCTCCCTGCTTTCGGAGTTGTTATCACTCTTTTGTTCGTCTGAACCATTCTCCGTCATCTTATGTACCTTCTTGTACTTTTCTTTGGTAGGTTTCTTATTGCTGGTTTTCGTTCCTGACCTGCAGACTCATGCTATGTGTCCTATTTTTCCACACTGTCTGCACACTTTGTCTTTGAACCAGCAATCATTCTGGTCGTGTGTTGTTCTGCCGCAGCGATAGCACTTCTCTGTTCCATATGACATTTCGTTTGTGCCATATTCTTGCTGTTGTATCTCTGCAGCGCCCCGTGCTGCTGCTTCATATGATACCGCAATGCTGAAAGCCTTTTCCAGCGTAAGGTCCTTTTCAGATAAAAGCCGTTTCTGGGTTCCTTCACTTTGAAGCCCACACACAAACTTGTCCCTTAAGGTATCTGCCAGTCCCGCTCCAAACTGGCAGTGTTTCGATAGTTTGCGCAGTTCTGTTAAATAATCAACATTGCTTTCATCCTTATGCTGGTTCCGTTTGTGAAACTTGAATCTTTCAGCTATCAGCAGCGGTGTGGGGTTTAAATGTTCCTGTAGTATCGTTACTATGTCTTCAAAACTCTTTTCCATTGGCTTCGTTGGGGTTACTAGATTTCGTAATAAACCATACGTCTTTGCACCCATTAAATTTAACAATACCGACGCTTTCTTGTCATCTGACACCTCATTTGCCTTGCAGTATACCTCTATTCATTCGACATATGTAGCCCAATCTTCGACCTCATTGTCAAATGCGGTGATACTGCCACTCTTCGGCATTTTGGGTGTGGTTTAAAATGGCGTCTCCCAATGGCTTAAAATGGCATCTCCCGCGCTTTCCTTCCTCCCCCGCTGCTGCCAATGCCGCTCCCGGCGGTTCTCGTGGCAATGGCGCCGCCTCGCGGGTTTCTGCGCATCTCTCTCTCCCTCTCTTCGACGCTGCTCAGCTCCTGAACACCGGCTGCGCCCTGTGCGCTCTGCCCTCTCTCTCCCCCGTCGACGCTGTTCGGCCCTTTGCTGTGCCGCTCGGTCAGGCTCTAGCCCGCCGCTGTCCGGGAAGGGTCTGCGCACTACCTGTTGCCAGCCCGTTTCGCTGGACCACCTCGACTGGAAAGCCAAGCCTGGCTCTCGACAGCCTCTCCCGCAATTCTCGAGTCTCTGCTGGATGACTGGGCGGTTGCCCGTGGTCGACGCCCGAGTCTCTGGCCTTGACCTCCAATCCACTGATCTCCAGGAACGAATCCCCGGGAGGTGATGCAGAGTTTCAGATAGGTTCGAACTTGCCTCGTCGCCAATGTTGTGTCCGTGTATAATAAGACACAGACTGCAGGAGAATGGTACAGCAGGTGTTTACTCAATGTGGCTCACACTGGAACTGATCTGTACAGATTACTACTCAGTGCTATATACAGGTGTGGTCACTGCCGGTACTGCAGTATACATGAGCTGTAAAAGATAGTTCCCCCCTTAAAGGTATATACATTACAGATTGATTTGTGCCTCCCGTTAGCGCCTTCTTACGCAA
Source organism: Somniosus microcephalus (assembly GCF_052327205.1). Classification (NCBI taxonomy): domain Eukaryota; kingdom Metazoa; phylum Chordata; class Chondrichthyes; order Squaliformes; family Somniosidae; genus Somniosus; species Somniosus microcephalus. Next base: position 171,834,828 of record NC_140989.1, on the reverse strand, counting down.
ATCAACTAGCGCTTGGGCGCAGCGCCGCTAACGCCACCCACAAAATTCAGCGGGAGGTTAGCGGCGGCACTGCGCCACCGGCCGGCGATGACGTCATCGCCGTGCACAGTGTGCCACTCGTGCCCCAGCTGTAATATTGGGTGGCGCCCCCCCCCGACTTACCGCCGGACGCTATTGTTGTGTATGTAATATGTATGTTACTTTAAACCTATGGCCAGGGCAGCACTACTTTGTAGGGCGTAGTGATACCGTAGTACCACTCCTGGCCATAGGGGTATAAATAGTACTGTGGGTACTGATCTCCCCTCAGTTCCCGCCTGTTGGTATGAAGTAAAGACCGAAGTTGAACCTTCCAAGCTGTCTCCTCATTATTGTATTAAGTATAGTCACATACTTTACACTGGCGACGAGTTACGTTCGAACTCACCAGTACACGGTGCAACAAGGATCGGTAGCAGTACGGAGAGAGAAGGAGAGAAGCTTCTTACCAGCCAGCCTGCGGAGTCCAGCGTTGACCGAAGGAGGCCGCCCAGTTCGGGAGGAGCGGCAGCAACGGAGCGAGAGAGAGAGGTTTCCAGCGGAGGCTGCAGCAGCTGAGAGAAGAGGCTGAACGGGCGCTCCAGACACGGGGCAAAAGTCCACCCAGGGCCAGGTAAACTGCAATCCTTCCTGGGGAACGCGAGCTACAAGGGCCAGTACGGGCAGGCGATCTGGGGAACAAACGGAGCCACGAGGACTAGCGGGCCATGAGAGGGGAAGGTCGTTGTAATAGCGGCGGTGGCAATAACGGGAGCTGCAAGAAAAAAAAAATAACGATGCTGGAGAGAGGTCGTTGACAGCAGAGGGAGAAAAGGTGGGAAAAGTGCCATCTAGTGGACAAAGGGGAAAAGTTTTTCTCTTCAGCAGTTTAACATTTAAAAAAATACCGCCATCTAGTGGACAAAAGGGGGAAAGTTTTTCTCTTCAGCAGTTTAAAATAAAAACAAACGCCATCTAGTGGAAAAAGGCGGGAAAACCTCTTCAGCAGTTTTAAAATGTCCAGAGAAGCTTGGTTGTCAGAATTTGTTGCGGACACAGAAGAATGGGACGCATATGTCGAAAGGCATGAACTTTATTGCGTAGTAAACAAGGTGAAAGATGACGAAAAGGCAGCAACCTTATTAAATTCTATGGGGGCAAAAACATACGGTCTGCTGAGGAATCTTCTTACTCCAGAAAAGCCAGCAGACAAAACGTATGCCCAAATTGTTGATACGTTAAAGGGACATTTAAACCCTAAGCCACCATTTATAGTGGAAAGGTACCGCTTCTACAGACGCGACCAAAGGAATGATGAGTCGCAGGCAGCCTATTTGGCTGAGCTCAGACGGTTGTCCAAACATTGCCAGTTTGGAGCCTTTTTGGCGGAAGCAATTAGAGACAGATTTGTCTGTGGCATGTTAAATGAGAGTACACGAAAACGGTTGCTGGCCAAGAAACAGCTCAGCCTAGATCAGGCGATGGAAATAGCATCGGTACATAAAGCAGCAGCACAGGGTGCTGCTCAAATACGACAAAACACAACCGGCTATGACACCCATGAGGTGACATTTCACAAAGGTAAATGCTACCGTTGTGGCAAAACCACCCACGACCAAAGTAATTGTTGGTTTCGTGATAAAATATGCCGGCAGTGTGGGAAAAAGGGGCATATAGCGAAAGTTTGTCGGACGGGTACGAAACCCAATAGTGGGGGCAATCCGAGCAGTACCAAGGCAAGGACAAAAATACATAAGATATCTGACAGTAGCTCAGACGAGTCACAGGAAGGCACAAAAGCAGAGCCTAAAGGTCTGGGATGTCTCAAGTTATATGGTGTAGACAAAACGGAGGACCACAGCACAATGTGGGTTAAAATGAAGGTAGCAGGCGTCGAAGTTAATATGGAGCTGGACACGGGTTCAGCCCTATCAGTAATTAATGAACAAGATTATAACAGGCTGTTCAAACGCATTCCCTTAAAGGATACCGAAATCAAATTAAAAACATATACGGGACAAAAAGTTTACCCGAAGGGAAAAATGCAAGTAACAGTTAAATACAACGGCAGAAAAGTGCCAGGACTTTATTTATACGTCCTACCAAACGGTGGACCACCACTTTTGGGTAGGGAATGGATAAGAAAAATCCATTTCGACTGGAAGTCGATACACGAGATAAAAGTAGAAACCACCAAGGATGAAACAACCATTACAAGCAGGCTGTCGAAAATATTGGCAAAAACGCCAGAGGTGTTCCAACAAGGGCTGGGGACCTTAAAGGACATTAGAGCAAAAATAACTATTGCTCAAGACACAAACCCCAAGTTTTGTAAGGCCAGACCAGTGCCTTACACCATTCGGCCAGCTGTGGAAGCAGAACTGGATGCCTTAGAGAGTGCAGGTGTCCTTACAAAGATTGAGTGGAGTGAGTGGGCCACGCCCATCGTCCCAGTTATAAAGAAATCTGCAAATAACATGCCGGGGGAACCAAAGGAGGTTCACATTTGCGGGGATTTTAAGATAACTATTAACCCAGTCCTGCACATGGTACAGTATCCGCTGCCGCGGATAGAGGACATATTCGCATCATTAGCTGGGGGTAGACACTTTACGAAGATTGACCTTTGTCAAGCTTATTTACAGATGGAGGTGGAGCAGGACTCGAAAAAGCTCCTAATGATTAACACACACAAGGGATTGTACCAGTACAATCGCCTGGTATTTGGTGTGGCGTCCGCCCCAGCAATATGGCAGAGGACCATGGAACAGGTCCTACAGGGCATTCCAGGAATGCAGTGCTACCTGGATGACATCCTGGTGACAGGACAAACGGATAACGACCACCTCGCTAACCTGGAGCGAGTACTTCTACGGTTGCAACAATACGGACTCAGGGCGAACAAGCAGAAATGTGAGTTTTTCCAGGAACGTATCTCATACTGTGGTCACATTATAGATAAGGAAGACCTGCATAAGTCCCCGGAAAAGATCGAGGCAGTAGTGAAGGCCCCGCCCCCTGAGAATGTATCTCAGTTACGATCATTCTTAGGCCTTATAAACTATTACCATAAGTTCCTCCCGAACTTATCGTCCATTTTACATCCACTAAATTCATTGCTGCAAAAGGGAGTCTCCTGGAATTGGGACGAAGCGTGTGAGGCTGCTTTTAAAAAGGGTAAACAACTCATTACATCAAAGGAAGTGCTCGCACACTTTGACCCAAAAATGCCAATGAGGTTGGCATGTGACGCCTCCCCGTATGGTATAGGGGCAGTGTTGTCACACAAATTTCCCAATGGGACGGAGAGGCCAATAGCATTTGCCTCAAGGTCGTTAACTACAGCCGAAAGAAACTACGCGCAAATCGACAGGGAGGCCCTCAGTCTGGTGTGGGGTGTAAAAAAATTCCACCACTATCTACATGGGCAATGTTTCACACTACTGACGGATCATCAACCGTTGGTGTCCATATTTAATCCAACAAAAGGGGTGCCCCTGATGACGGCCCAAAGGCTACAGAGATGGTCACTGTTCTTAGGAGCACACCAGTACCTTATCGAATATAAGGGTACCAAACAGTATGGCAATGCAGATGGCCTGTCGCGGCTACCATTGCCTGCCGAGATCGAAGAGATAGTACAGGACCCCGTGGAAATATATCATACGGCTGTTATGGAACACTTGCCCATCACCAGCCAATGTATCGAGCGGGAAACACAGAACGACCCGACACTGGCAAGGGTTTACGAATTGACCGTGAAAGGCTGGCCGGCGCAGGGTGACGCATCATTGCCGGCGTTTTCAGCAAGGAAAGACCAGTTGTCTGTCTGCCGGGGCACATTGATGTGCGGAGCCAGGGTGGTGGTCCCTCAAAAATTACAACATAAAGTGTTGCGGGACTTACACGAAGGTCATCTGGGGGGTGTCAAAATGAAAAGCCTCGCCAGAGCCTACGTCTGGTGGCCCGGCATTGACAGGGACATCGAGGAAGTAGCAAAAGCATGCCAAGGGTGCCAGATGGTACAGAACGTACCACCCCAAGCCCCACTACATCCGTGGGAGTGGCCCTCAACGCCGTGGCAAAGGATCCACGTGGACTTCGCTGGGCCCTTCCTGGATGCGATGTTCCTTATTGTAGTGGACGCCCACTCAAAATGGCCGGAGGTCATAAAGATGTCATCAACGACAGCCGAAAAGACAGTCGCAGCCTTAAGGACCATTTTTGCCCGAAACGGGGTGCCCGAGCAAGTCTGTTCGGACGATGGGCCACAATTTGTGGCAGAAGAATTTCAAGCATTCCTAAAAAGGAATGGAGTGCGACATTATACGTCCGCACCATATCATTCGGCTACAAATGGGCTGGCAGAGTGATTTGTACAGACTTTTAAAAAGGCCATCAAGGCGATGGGGGAGGAAAGGTTGCCACTACAACACAAGGTGGACAATTTCCTATTCGCGTACCGTAATGCTGCACATACAGTGACCAACCAGGCCCCCGCCGTCATGTTCTTTAATAGAAGGTTAAGGTCGCGCCTCGAATTGCTCAGACCAAACATCCGGAGAGATGTGGAAAACCGAGTATTTCGTAGGGCTCCTGACAGACAGACACGGAGCTTCGAGGTGGGGCAGCAAGTGTTGGCCCGTGATTATAGAAATGAAAAGTGGCGGTCTGGTACGATAAAGGCCCGCCAGGGACCCTTGATGTACACAGTGGATACAGGGGACGGCATAATCAGACGACATGCTGATCAACTTGTGGAGTCCAGAAACCCAACTGATTCACTACCTCAAACGTCTCAGCACACTGTTCCAGCGGAATCACGGCCCAGCTTGTCGCTACAGAAGTCTCAGGATTGCGAGGAGTTCATCACTCCAGTGAGCTCCACGGCACAGGATGTGCCATCAGACACCGACGACTCCAGAGATGAAGTGGTGACGGAAGTACCGCCGCCTACACCGAGACCAACTAGAGAAAGACGTTATCCTAGTCGAGACAGGAGGCCTGCTCAGAGACTGAATCTATAACATGTTTCTTTTTATATATATATATATATAGGTAGACAACTCTGATGTAAATATGTTATGTATGTTGTGTTACCAAATGTTATTAGCCCTAGTTATGGTGCATCTGTTGATTTAATTGCACGGGTACGTTTTAATTAAAAGGGGAGGAATGTTGTGTATGTAATATGTATGTTACTTTAAACCTATGGCCAGGGCAGCACTACTTTGTAGGGCGTAGTGATACCGTAGTACCACTCCTGGCCATAGGGGTATAAATAGTACTGTGGGTACTGATCTCCCCTCAGTTCCCGCCTGTTGGTATGAAGTAAAGACCGAAGTTGAACCTTCCAAGCTGTCTCCTCATTATTGTATTAAGTATAGTCACATACTTTACAGCTATGTCCACTGGGGTCAGAGGGGCATACTTGCAGCTGGGGCAGCCCTAATTAAAGGGGAGGTGGTGGGTGGCCATTTTTTTTGCTGGCCACCTGCCAGCACCTGCCCCAGCCTCCTGACCCACCCCCCCCCTCACGGGGTGCTGGATGGTCTCTGTGAGCCCGGCACTCCCGATCCCTGGTGGCCCAGCTGGGCGCCGGGACGTGCTGCGCCAGGCCCCTCCCCTTTAATAAGGGGAAGAAGGCCTGCAGTACCACGGCACATAGCGCCGTGATATTGGCTCGCAGCACCCCAAGTGGGAAGCGCCCCTCCTCCCTCTCAGGGTGCTACCTGGGAAAATCGGCTGCGCGGTGCTAACTTTTTCAGGGCACTACCCAGTTTTTACCCCTTAGTCTTATGTTTATTTCGGTAAGTTAGTTACTAGTCGAATAAATAGAGGCATGGCAGGGCACCTCAGTCCCGTGGAATACACATCCTGTGCCATGTGGGAAATCCAGGATGCTTCCCATGTCCTGGACAAACACGTGTGCAGGAAGTGTCGTCGGCTGGAGGAGCTCAAGCTACGGGCTTCGGAGTTTGAGCAGCAGCTGGCGTCACTGTGGTGCATCCGTGAGGCTGAGAGCAATGTAAATATCACGGTTCAGGAGGTGGTCACCCCGCAGTGTAAGAGTGTGCAGGCAGAGAGGGAATGGGTGACCATCAGACAGATAAGAAGGACCAGGCAGGTAGTGCAGGAGTCCCCTAAATGCATCTCGCTCTCCAATCATGAATACTGGTGAGGGCAATGGTTCCTCTGGGGAGTACAGCCAGAGCCAAGTCCCCGGCACAACGGGTGGCTCAACTGTACAGGAGGGGAGGAGAAAGATTGGGAAGGCAATAGCGGTAGGGAATTTGATAGGGGAACAGACAGGCGTTTCTGCAGCCGCAGATGTGATTCCAGGATGGTATGTTGCCTCCCTGGTGCCAGGGTCAAAGATGTCACTAAGCGGCTGCAGAACATTCTGAGGGGGGAGGGTGAACAGCCAGAGGTTGTGGTCCATATCGGTACCAATGACATAGGTAGAAAGAGGGATGAGGTCCTGCAGGCAGATTTTAGGGAGCTAGGAAAGAGATTAAAAAGCAGGATCTCAAAGGTAGTAATCTCTGGATTACTCCCTGTGCCACGAACTAGTGAGTATAGAATAGGAGGATAAAGCAGATGAATGCGTCGCTGGAGAGATGGTGCAGGAGAGAGGGCTTCAGATTCCTGGGACATTGGACCTGTTCTGGGGGAGGTAGGACCTGTACAGGCCGGACGGATTGCACATCAACAGAGCTGGAACCAATATCCGTGGGGGGAGGGGGGGGGCGGGGGGAAGGTTTGCTAGTGTCATTGGGGATGGTTTAAACTAATTTGGTAGGGGGATGGGCACCAGGATGTAGCATTAGAATGGAGAAACAAAGTGCATAAAGGATGGGGAGAGACAGATAGCACTAGAGTAAGAAATAGTAAGGTATTAGGTGGGATCAGACTAAGAGAAAATACAAGAAGGTCTAAGACTGGTTTACAGTGCATGTGTGTGAATGCACGAAGCATGGTAAATAAGTTTGATGAGCTGCAGGTGCAAATAGCCACATGGGAATATGATGTTGTGGCAATAACGGAGACCTGGCTCAAAAAAGGGCAGGATTGGGTGTAAGATTAGGATCACAGGCTCACACAGATTACCCAAAAGGGTTTTAGAAGTTGCAAGGCTTTTATGAAAGAACTACAGTTTTAAAGCATAATCAGATATTACATATGGTTTAAGCCGAGTATAATAGACATACAACCCATGACAGTAGGAGCGATCTACGACTCCCGAATCGGAATGCCACAACCGGATGGACGGGGAGACAGTACGGTGGTCTCGGATTGGGTGGATTCCTGCAGTCTGCTGCAGCGGTCACTTCTGTTGGGTTATCTCTCAAGCTGCTGGAGGTGTTAGGCCATCAGCCACCTCAGAGGCTAAACTTAACCAAGGTGTTAGGCCGTAGCCACCTCGGAGAAGCCTTCGCCCCTGACTGCCTGATTTCCTCTCTCGGTCGTCTATATTTATAGTTATTTCGGTGGGCTGGTAATCACCTGGTGTCAATCATTTGATCCCCCATCTTATTGTCAAATTGTGAAGCAGGAAGGCAACCCTCGCCATCCCTTTCTGCATGACTGACAAGGCATCTTATCTTTCTGAGGAATGTTTTGTCAAGTTTCTTCAAGGGCATTTTATGGCTTCGTGGCTCCTTGTTATCTAGCAGGTGCTATCCTCCCTGTTTCCTTGCATTTTACGATTCCCTTATCACTTCTATTTGTCTTTTGATGCTTGATATTCGACCTTGCTGGCATTTATGTTATCTGTTCCCGGTTGCATGTTGTCAGTCTCTGTTCTAAGAATTAAAACCCATCTTTGAATCTAACAGCTATTTCTTACAATTGTACTAAATATTCCTGGATATAAGGTGTTCAGGAAAGATAGGGAAGGAAAGAAAGGAGGTGGGGTGGCAGTACTGGTTAAGGAGAAAGTTACAGTGCTGGAGAGGGAGGATGTCCTGGAGGGGTCATGGTCAGAATCTATTTGGTTAGAGTTAAGAAATAATAGAGGTGCCATTACACTATTAGGTGTATTCTATAGGCCACCAAATAGTGGGAAAGATATAGAGGAGCAAATTTGCAGGGAAATTACAGAGAGGTGCAAGAACTATAGAGTAATAATAATGGGGGACTTCAATTACCCTAATACGATAGCAAAATACTGCGGATGCTGGAAATCCAAAATAACAACAGAAAACGCTAGAAAAACTCAGCAGACCAGGCAACATCCGTGGAGAGAGAAACAGAGTCAACGTTTCGGGTCGAAGGGTTTCGACCTGAAACGTTGACTCTGTTTCTCTCTCCACGGATGTTGCCTGGCCTGCTGAGTTTTTCCAGCGTTTTCTGTTGTTATTTCAACAATCCTAATGTAGACTGGGATAGTGATAGTGTAAAGGGCAGAGATGGGGAAGAATTTCTGAAGTGTGTTCAGGAGAACTTTCTTGATCAGTATGTTTCCGGTCCAATGAGGAAGGAGGCATTGCTGGATCTGGTTCTGGGGAATGAGGTGGGTCAAGTGGAACAGTGATCATTAGATTAGCTATGGAAAAGGACGAGCAATCTAGAGTTAAAATACTTAATTGGAGGATGGCAAATTTCAGTGGGTTGAAAACGGATCTGGCCCGGGTAAATTGGAATCAAAGATTGGCAGGTAAAACTGTAATCGAACAATGGGCTGCCTTTAAAGAGGGGATGATTCGGGTACAGTCGAGGTACATTCCCACGAGGGGGAAAGGTAGGGCAACCAAAGCCAGAGTTTCCTGGATAACGAAAGAGATAAAGAGTAAGATGAAGCAGAAAAAGAGCATGTATGACAGATGTCAGGTTGAGAATACAAGTGAGAATCAGGCTGAATATAGAAAGTTCCGAGGGGAAGTGAAAAAGAAAATAAGAGGGACAAAGAGAAGTTATGAGAATAGATTGGCAGCCAACATAAAAGGGAATTAAAAAGTCTTCTATAGGCATATAAATAATAATAAACGGGTAGTAAGAAGAAGGGTGGGGCCGATTAGGGACCAAAAACGGAGACCTACGCATGGAGGCAGAGGGCATGGCTGAGGTACTAAATGAGTACATTGCATCTGTCTTCAACAAGGAAGAAGATGCTGCCAAAGTCATAGTGAAAGAGGAGGTAGTGGATGTCATGAATCTTACCATTCATGTAGAAATGACTCATGAGATAACACTGGGCGGCCAGCTGGTGCCGCCGTCCAAGGAAAGTATAAATACTCGGGCATGGGCCCAGCTTGCTCAGGACGTTTTTGTAACCAGGAATTAGTGATGTAACGAGAGCTCATGGTTGTGAAACAGTTGATTAAAGCCTTGTTTTATACTCAAACCAAGTGCTTAGTAGTTTTCTTGCGTCAATTTAATCAACTGTGTATCAGCTCCATGCTCTGAGTGATTTCAGGAACATCCAGCTACGACTTCAACTGTAGAAGGGAACTCCGACGTAATAATCAATCCATCATGGACAAACTACTCAGACCCGCCCATCTTGACCTGGACCCAAATTCACCTACAACTGCTAAGGTATTGTAAGGTTCACAAAATTCTACAGATTCCCCCAAACCAAGAAGAGATTTTTGGACTGTTTTAAAGAATATTGGGCCAGAAAGGGGCTTAAAGTTAAAACCCCAGGATTTTGGCTATTTTAAAAAGGCATGTCCAGGCCTGTGGAAGGCTGTGACAAAGGAGTTGGGATGGGCCCCTGTAAAACAAACAGTTTGAGTATTGGCATAGGCCAGATTGTCTGGGAATGTTCTGGACTGTCTCAGGCATTCATACATAATGACAATAGGCCTACGGAAGGACAGTTCCCGCCAAAGATACAGAACCATCAAGAATATGAATAATACAGTACATGCCACTGATCAACTAAAGGGACCCTGACCCTAGCAGTCGAAGACAATCGAACAACAGTTTAACCACTCAGAGAAACATCCAAAACCACTTCACACACTTAAACCGATTTCGAAGCAATCCCGAAACTAGTTAAAAATCAATTAAAAATAGATGGGACCAGCCCAGAACTCGTTAAAGAGTTTTAAAACCAATCAACGTTAACGAGCCCACCCAAAATTTAACAATGGGCCAGAGAAGATTTGGCGGGCAGATAAGCAAAGCCTCAAATGGTATAATTGAGGCCTGCTTTTACACAGAAACAGTCAGAGAGTCATACAGACAGTCAGTGAAGGTTATTCGGACGGTGTGTGAACTTGAAGGTGCAGTTCATACAGAAAGAGGCACAGCTCATTCGAAAGACATCAGCCTCGGGACAATCAATCAACGGAAGGACAACAGAAGGAGAACAGAAAGGAATCGCGGCAACCAAGGGCCCCAAGAAGCAAACAACCAACAATATTACTAACACCACGACCAACAAGAAACCAACCTGGAAGAAACTGAAGATTCGCAAGTTTGTTTCCACTCTACAAGCTATCCTGACTTACCCCTGGGTAAGATTTGATGAAAAAGACTCTAAACCCTATACCTAACCAAAGGAAATTGGGGACTTACCCGATAGATCCAAATACGCACCCGACCGCATCAGCGGACACGCGAAGACTGAAAAACCAACGCAGGTGAAGTCTTCCACCACGTCCGGGGTACGGCAGGCCCCAACCGCCACACCTAAAGAGAACCCCGAAATCGCGAACCTCTACAACTGTCAAGAAAGTCATTTGGTGAGCATTTTTCTCTGGTCCTCTGGAGTCCAACTTAGTGTAGTGGGATTGGGAGGGTTGAAGTATTTTGTCTATTGTCCTTCTCCCTCATATATTCCGAAGTGTTCCCCCTTTTAGAGTGATAAGATTATTGTGTTGTGTATATTTTCCTGTCTCAAATAAAAACCAAAGTTCTTGTATCAAATTCAGTTGTTTGCTGCAATTTCATTACAACCCCCAAATAAGTCCAGGTCTGGAACCAAGGAGCGGGAGTGATTCGAACCGCTCAGGAGTCAGAGGCAAGGCTGACCACACACACCACCCCTTACAGTATGGAAACACTGGTATTGTAGGAATCTACGGATTCCTATTTAAATCACTGAGGTCGAGTCAGTTCAGTAAATTAACCGAATTTAATTAAACTGATGAACAAAACAAAATATGCAGGAGAAATCACAAACAGGTCTGAACAGTAGTTAGTTCCACGAGGACTGAACTTAGAACCGCCCACCTCTGACGTCATGACGTCGTCACGTTTCCCGCCACTCGGGGCACCACGTGACCAACGTGATGACGTCATCGCGTTATTTCAGGGTTTTTACAGAAAGCTTGTTTACTCTCAGCAAACGGACCTAGGTGCTGTAACATTGCTTTAAAGACAGTTATTCACTTGTACAGGAGTTCCTTGGTGGTTTTACCACATGCGCCCCCCCCCCAGAAGTGTCTTTAATCATCAAAGTCAATCGCAGAGGAGGTCGGACAATCCTGTTGGAACGACTCCGATATTCCCGGAGAGGAATGGATGGTGCAGTAGAGGAGCTGGGCCGCGGGGCCGATGGGCCAGGCGAAGCAGCCGTGGGCGGTCGCCCATGATGCGGCGGTTGCGCCGTTACGACCGGCTGGTCGAGGTCCAGGTGTGCAGCCTTGAGGCGGTCCACGGAAATGTAGTCGGGCGTCCCGCCGACGTCCACCAGAAAACTCTTGGCGCCCGCCTTCAGCACCCGGAAGGGGCCCGTATAGGGAGGCATGAGGGGGTGATGGTGGGCATCGTGCCGGACAAAAACGTATTTAGCCCTCATGAGCGTTGGCGGGATATGCGACGCAGGTAGTCCATGCTGTGAAGTTGGAATGGGCCGGAAAGCGGCGCATGGCTCGGTGAGCCTCCAGTTGTGCAGTGGCGGACCAGGGGCGCGTCGGCGACGAGAGAAACTCGCCGGGGACCCTGAGCGGTTGGCCGTAGACCAGTTCGGCGGCCGACGCCTGCAGGTCTTCCTTAGGTGCCGTGCGCAACCCGAGCATTACCCACGGCAACTTGTCCATCCACGCGGTCCCTTGGAGGGTAGCCCGCAGCGATGCCTTCAGAGAATGATGGAAGTGTTCACATAACCCATTGGCCTGCGGGTGATAAGCTGTGGTGTGATGGAGCTTGGTGCCTAATTCTGAAGCCACGGCGTTCCACAAAGCAGAGGAGAACTGCGGCCCGCGGTCCGAGGAAATGTCCGACGGCACGCCGAAACGGGCAACCCAAGACTAAAGGAAAGCCCGGGCGACGTCCACAGAGGTGGTGGACGTCAATGGAATGGCTTCCGGCCATCTGGTGGTACGGTCGACAATCGTTAGCAGATGCGTGAACCCTTGTGACGGTGTTAGTGGGCCCACGAGGTCAATATGAATATGATCGAAACGCCGCTCCGGTACCTTGAAAACGGCAACAGGGGCTTTAATGTGGCGCTGCACCTTCACTCTCTGGCACACGACACAGGTGTTGGCCCAGTCGCGCACATCTTTTCGCATTCCCCTCCAGACAAACTTGGATGCTAACAACTTCTGTGAAGCTCGCACCCCCAGGTGGGCGAGGTTGTGCATGATATCGAAGACTTTCCTGCGCCAGGATGACGGAACGATCGGGCGTGGGTCTCCCAGGGAGACATCGCAGAGCAAGGATGTGCCATCGGAGTGGAAAAGTACGTCCACTGGCCACAGGCCGGACGGATCGGAATGGAAAATGAGCGTCTCTGGGTCATCCGCTTGGTCGACCACCATTAGTGAATAGTCGAGGCCCAGTTGGACGGCCTGGACGGCCGCATGCGAGAGGCAGTCAGCAACCACGTTGTCCTTGCCGGCCACATGCCGGATGTCGGTGGTAAACTCGGAGATAAAAGTGAGTTGCCGCTGCTGTCGGGCCGACCACGGCTCAGTCGTCTTGGCCATGGCAAACGTCAGGGGTTTGTGATCGACGAAAGCGACAAATTGGCGCCCTTCCAGTAAAAAACGAAAGTGGCGGATGGCCAGGAACAACGCCAACAGCTCTCGGTCAAATGTGCTATAGCTACGCTCGTTACTACGTAACTGGCGGCTAAAAAACGGCAGCGGTTGCCATGCTCCGTCGACCCATTGCTCTTGCACGGCGCTGACGGCGTAGTCCGACGCATCGGTCGTGAGCGCGATGGTGGCGCCGGGCAGCGGGTGCGCTAACATCGTCGCATTGGCGAGGGCCTCCTTCGTGTCCCCAAAAGCACGGTCCATCACCGACGACCAGATTACCGGTTCTTTCCCCGGTTTGCCTCGGAGTGCCTCATAGAGCGGCCGCATGAGCTGGGTGGCCCGGGGGACAAAGCGGTGGTAGAAGTTTACCATGCCAAGAAATTCTTGGAGCGCCTTGATGGATTGCGGCCGCTGGAACGCAGCGACGGCTGCCACTTTCGCCCTGAGTGGCAGTGCCCCTTCCGCGGTGATGCGGTGGCCCAAAAAATCGATCTGCCTCAGTCCAAATTGGCATTTGTTTGGATTGACGATGAGGCCATGCTCCTGGAGACGGCGGAAAAGGACGCGCAGGTGACGTAGGTGCTCCTCCTTTGACGCGCTGGCGACAAGGATGTCATCGAGGTATACGAAGAGGAATTTGAGATCCCGGAGCACCGAATCCATGAGGTGTTGGAAAGCCTGCGCCGCATTTTTAAGTCCAAAAGGCATCCGTAAAAATTCAAAGAGGCCAAACGGGGTAATGACCGCCGTTTTCAGGACGTCCTGAGGGTGGACGGGCACCTGGTGGTACCCGCGGACGAGGTCGATCTTGGAGAACCACGACGTGCTGCCCAAATGGGCGGAAAAGTCTTGAATATACGGTATCGGGTACCGGTCCGGAGCCGTGACCTCGTTGAGGCACCGATAATCACCACAGGGCCGCCACCCACCGCCGGGCTTTGGCACAATGTGTAGTGGAGACGGCCAGGGGCTATCGAAGCGGCAAATGATGCCCAACCGCTCCATAGTGGCGAACTCCGCCTTCGCGGCCTCGAGTTTACTGGCCTCTAATCACCGAGCCCGGGCGTAAACCGGGGGGCCGGTTGTCGCGATGTGGTGTTCAACACCGTGTTTGGCGGTCGCCGCAGAGAAAGTGGGTCGAGTGAGCTCCGGAAACGCCTTGAGCAGGCGGGCGAACTCGTCGGGTGGCGACTCGGTGCTGGCAACTGCGTGGGTCACGCCGTAGCCCCGAAAACAGGGGATGGGGGCTCGTGATGCAGCATGGATCAGGCGGCGATGACGAACGTCGACCAGTAGGTCATGCGCGCAGAAAAAATCGGCACCGAGGATTGCCAGTGGTATCGTGGCGGTGATAAACTCCCAGTGGAAGAGTTGGCCGCCAAGACACAAACGGATACATAGTTTCCCGTACGTACGGATGGCGCTGCCATTGGCGGCCTGTAGTGGAGGACCGCGCCGCCCAGAATGGACATCGATGACCGAAGTGGGGAGTATGCTGCACTGAGCGCCCGTGCCACATAAGAAACGCCGGCCCGAAATGGAGTCGGTGATGTACAACAATTTCCCGGAAGCACCAACTGTCACTGTGGAGGCAAAACCGACCTCGGGGCTGCCCTTCCAGTCTCGCAATCGATGTTGCTGCTTTCGCGGTGCCGATGGCACGAATTTACATGGTGGCCGGCAGCATCTGGCTTTCTGACCGAAACGGGCGTGGTAGTAGCAAAAGCCAGTCTGTGGAGGTGCCGAGGTGGGGTTCTTGGAGGCGGGGCGCGTCGAGGTGGCACAGTGCTGTTGTATCACCGCGTAAATGGTGTCGGCTTCGGCCGCGAGCACCACACCGTCCGTAGTCGTCGACCTGGCCAGGGCCGCTTGTACCTGCGCAGGGAGCTGACTCAGAAACAGTTCGCGAAATACAAAACACTGCGGTTCAGAACCGAGGAGGGTGAGCATTTGGCTCATCAACTCAGAAGGCTTAGCATCGCCTAACCCGGGGAGTGCGAGCAAACGACGTGCGCGTTCCGCCTTTGTGAGACCAAATACTTGCATGAGGCGCGCCTTGAGCGTTTCGTACTTGTTTTCCACGGGCGGGGTCTCCAGCAGGCTGATAATGCGGGAAGCCGTCAAGCTGTCCAGCGCGGAGACCACATAAAGGTAACGGGTCCGATCCAGCACTATGTTTCGCAGTTGGAACTGAGCCTCCGCTTGAACGAACCAGGAGGCTGCCTGTTGTTCCCAAAATTGAGGGAGCTTCAAACTCGCTGCATTTACATCCATCTTGTTCTTGAGCTTGCCTCCGCGAAAATCGTCCGCGAAGCTTCGGGGTCACCAATGTAGGAATCTACAGATTCCTATCTAAATCACTGAGGTCGAGTCAGTTCAGTAAATTAACCGAATTTAATTAAACTGATGAACAAAACAAAATATGCAGGAGAAATCACAAACAGGTCTGAACAGTAGCTAGTTCCACGAGGACTGAACTTAGAACCGCCCACCTCTGACGTCATGATGTCGTCACGTTTCCCGCCACTCGGGGCACCACGTGACCAACATAATGACGTCATCGCGTTATTTCAGGGTTTTTACAGAAAGCTTGTTTACTCTCAGCAAATGGACCTAGGTGCTGTAACATTGCTTTAAAGACAGTTATTCACTTGTACAGGAGTTCCTTGGTGGTTTTACCACAGTATCGTACCTTCAGCAACTTCCTCAGGGTGTGTGGTGAAAATGTTCCTGATAAATTAGAGATACTTGCCAATTATGTATCTCCTCATTTGTTTGACTATATCGAAGACTGTGTAGACTATGACTCCGCTATCCTAATATTACAGCGACTATAAGTTAAGGCCGCAAACGAAATTTTTGCTCAGCATCTACTGGCCACAACTTGACAACAACCCAGGGAATCACTTGACGAATTCCTTCAAAGGATTCGCAGGCTCAGCAAGGATTGTAATCTTAAAGCTGTCACAGCTGAGCAGTACCAGGAGGAGTTAATTCATGATTCCTTTATTAATGGGATTGTGTCTCCCTTCATACGCCAGCGTCTGTTGGAGAATAAAACCCTTGAGTTACAAGCTGCCTATGACCAGGCATGTTCTCTGGACGTAGCAAAGAGGAATGCAGATACCTATCTTTTACCATGTGCACGGGCTGCTGCTATCACTTTTAGTGACTCCTTTGATAGGCCTCGGGCGGAAGCCCTCACTGATGATGACTCTAACCTAGCTGATGACAACCTTACCCTAGAAGCCTTCACTGATGATGACCCTGCCCTAGCGGCATCTTGGCAATCTGGAAGGAAGTGTTTCTTCTGTGGAGGTGCATTCCACTATAGGAAATTTTGTCCTGCTCATAACGCAACCTGCAATCATTGCAGTAAGAAAGGTCACTTTTCTAAGATATGCCAATCAAGAGCCTCTGTTAGTAAGAAAGGCCACTTTTCTAAGGTATACCAGTCGAGAGCTCCTATTAGTTTTGCAGCTACTATCTATAAAACTGCTCCTCCTCCAAGAACCTCTACTAAGGTTACAGCTGTCAAGGGTAAAACTGCTCCTCCTCCCATCACAGCTGTTTTTCCCCAAAGTCTGTCCTATGCAGCCACAAAGGTTTCGGTAAAGGGACACATTTTAAGTGCACTAATCGACTCATGCAGCTCTGACAACTTCATTAGTGAGCGGGCTGTCAGTAAGTTAAAATGCGTATTTACCCCTCGGACAGGGAAATTGCAATGGCTCTGATGACACTGACCACCAACTCTTCCGGCTTTTGTCTTGTCGACCTTATTCTCAATGGCCGCACTTATTTCTCCACCCGGCTCGGGGTGCTCAAAAACCTATGCAGTAATGACAGGATTTCCAGAAACAACACAAAAGACTCACTTTTGAGTTTGGAGGGTCAAAGCCGAAGCTTACTATTTCCAAAGTACCGTTTTGTGCGCTTTCACTGGCTTCGCTCAACGAGCCCTCCTTGTTTGCCAATCTTTCCCCCCAATGTAAGCCCATAGTCACTAAATCACGACGTTTCAGCCAAGATGATCTATCCTTTATCGAGGCAGAGATCTCTCGCCTTCTAGCTGACGGTATCATTGAGCCATGTTCAT
This sequence comes from Somniosus microcephalus, assembly GCF_052327205.1. Taxonomy (NCBI): domain Eukaryota; kingdom Metazoa; phylum Chordata; class Chondrichthyes; order Squaliformes; family Somniosidae; genus Somniosus; species Somniosus microcephalus. Next base: position 171,817,773 of record NC_140989.1, on the reverse strand, counting down.
CTCCCTGGCAGGCTCAAGTCGTCATTGTTAAAAATCCTCTGAAGCAACACAAGAAACGTCTTTGCATCGATTACTCGCAAACTATTAACCAGTATACCGACCTGGATGCCTACCCACTACCACACATCGATGACATGGTCAATAACCTTGCCAACTACAAGGTATTTTCAACTTTTGACTTAAAGAGCGCGTACCATCAAGTACCGTTAAAAGACTCTGACAAAAAGTATACGGCCTTTGAGGCCAATGGTCGTCTTTACCAGTTTTGTCGCCTTCCATTTGGGGTCACCAATGGGGTGGCCGTCTTTCAACAGGCAATGGATAGCCTAATCAAACAGGAGAACTTAACGGATACTTTTCCATATCTGGATAATATCACCATTGCTGGTCATGACCAGAAAGAGCATGATGCCAACCTCCAGAAATTTTTTGACGTTCTCAGTCATCGCAACTTAACCTTAAATGAGTCCAAATCTGTGAAATCAGTACCATCAGTCAACATCCTTCGCTACTGGATGGGCAATGGTGTCATTAAACCGGATCCGGAGCGACTACGTCCGCTTCAGGAGCTCCTCCCCCTATGAATCTCGGCTCTCTTCGTCGGGCACTCGGCATGTTCACCTATTATGCGAAGTGGATACCCCACTTCTCTGACAAGGTCCAGCCCCTGCTTCACGTGAAGTCATTTCAGTTGGAGGCAACGGCTATTTCAGCTTTCAACCTCCTCAAACGACAACTGGAAAAAGCCACGCTTCATTCCATCGATGAAAATCTCCCTTTCGTGGTCGAGTGCGATGCATCGGATGTGGCGATCTCGGCTACCTTGAATCAAGGTGGTCGACCCGTTGCATTTCTGTCCAGAACTTTGCAGGGTAGCGAGCTCCATTATCCTCCTGTCAAGAAGGAGGCTACGGCTATCATCGAAGCAGTACTTAAATGGAGGCATTTTCTCGCTCGTCGCCATTTCATGCTTATAACCGATCAGTGCTCCGTGGCCTTTATGCTCGATAACCGGAAATGCACTAAGATCAAGAATAACAAAATACAGCTCTGGAGGATGGAATTGGCTGCCTTTGGCTACACCATACATTATCGACCCGGCAAAGAGAATGTGGCCCTGGATACCCTCACGCGTGCATTCTGCTCTTCTATGTCAACTTCGACTCTTGCGGATCTTCATACTGACTTATGCCATCCTGGCGTTACCCGTATGTTGCACTTTGTGCGATCTAAAAATCTCCCATTTTCCATGGAATACGTGACAAGAGCATGTTCCACTTGTAGAATTTGCGCGGAATTAAAACCGCAATTCTTCCGTCCGTCAGATGGCTCACTCATACACGCTATACAGCCTATGCAGCGACTCAGCATTGACTTTAAAGGGCCATTGCCTTCCAACACCTACTTGTTTACTATGGTGGACGAATATTCACGCTTTCCCTTTGCTTTCCCCTGTCCCAATATGCTTACTTCCACAGTGATCAAATGCCTCGATCAGGTCTTTTCCCTTTGCGGTACAGCCAATTTCATCCACTCTGATCAGGGTCCCTCCTTCATGTCAAGCGAACTCAAAAGTTATCTTTCCCAACGGGGAATCGCTACAGGTAAAACAACACCATATCATCCCATCGGTAACAGACAGGTTGAGAGATACAACACTATCATTTGGAATGCTGTTCGTCTTGCACTGAGGTCACACAACCTACCAGACCAGCAGTGGGAAACTGTGCTCCCTGACGTGTTGCATTCCATCAGGTCTCTTCTTTCTACGTCCACCAACGTTACTCCTCACGAACGATTCTTCGGGTTCCAGCGTCGCTCCACTCATGGGACTTCCCTACCATCATGGTTGGCAGCTCCTGGCCCCGTGCTGCTCCGAAGATTTGTTCGATCTTCCAAGAATGATCCCCTCGTCGGCGAGGTGGAACTAACTGACGTTAATCCCACGTACACGCACGTGCGGTACCTTGATGGCCGGGAGTCCACCGTTTCACTCCGAGATCTGGCTCCCTGTCCAACCGGTCCCATGGACCCCACCGATAGAGGGATCCATATTAATGATGCCGATACTCTACGCTCCTTTGAGGATGATGCCCTACCCGGGACATCAAGGGATCTGCCGGCTACTTCACCGAATCAACTCGGGGAGCAGAGCGCTTCCCACGGGATGGCCACCCGAAGTCAGGACACCGGACAATCACCAGCTACCAAGCAAGATGAAGCCAGCTCTGCATCTGTGGGGACCCGCACCCGGAGTCACGATCTCCCCAGTCCCCCTCAGATCGATCAAGGCGACACGGGCCCTGTCAACCTATCTGTACTAACCAAGCGACCCAGGGACCAAGACACGGTCCGAGGAGACGTGCCTTCTGGCCACAAACAGAAATCAAAACGACTGCGGCTCTTTGTGGTCCGTTTTATCGCTAGAAGGAAGTTGTCAGACTTCCAAATCTTTCAGGCGGGAAGAATGTCATGAATCTTACCATTCATGTAGAAATGACTCATGAGATAACACTGGGCGGCCAGCTGGTGGCGCCGTCCAAGGAAAGTATAAATACTCGGGCATGTGCCCAGCTTGCTCAGGACATTTTTGTAACCAGGAACTAGTGATGTAACTTGAGCTCATGGTTGTGAAACAGTTGATTAAAGCCTTGTTTTATACTCAAACCAAGTGCTTAGTAGTTTTCTTACGTCAGTGGAGATTCTAGATCAGATAAGAATTGATAAAGAGGAGGTACTAGAAAGGCTGTCCGAACTTAAAGTTGATAAGTCACCAGGACCAGATGGGATGCATCCTAGGATGCTAAGGGAGGTTAAGGAGGAAATGGCTTCAGGTGTGGTACTGGAGGACTGCTAATGTTTAAAAAGGGAGAAAAGGATAGACCGATTAATTACAGGCCAGTCAGCCTAACCTCGGTGGTGGGAACATTATTGGAAAGAATTCTGAAGGACAGGATAAATCTTCATTTAGAAAGACACGGATTAATCAAGGATAGTCAGCACGGATTGGTTAAGGGAAGGTTGTGTCTGACAAACTTGATTGAATTTTTTGAGGAGGTAACAAGGAGGGTAGATGAGGGTAGTGTGTTTGATGTAGTGTATATGGACTTTAGCAAGGCTTTTGATCAGGTTCCACATGGCAGACTGGTCACGAAGATAAAAGCCCATGGGATCCAGGGCAAAGTGTCAAGTTGGATTCAAAACTGGCTCGGAGACAGGAAGCAGAGGGTAATGGTTGATGGGTGTTTTTATGACAGGAAGGCTGTTTCCAGTGGGGTTCCTCAGGGCCCCGTACTAGGTCCCTTGCTTTTTGTGGTATGTATCAATGATCTAGACTTGAATATAAGGGGTATGATTAAGAAGTTTGCAGATGATACTAAAATTGGCTGTGTGGTTGATACTGAAGAAGGAAGCTGTAGACTGCCGGAAGATATCAATAAATTGGTCAGGTGGGCAGAACAGTGGCAAATGGAATTCAATCCGGAGAAGTGTGAGGTAATGCATTTGGGGAGGGCTAACAAGGAAAGGGAATACACATTAAATGGTAGGACACTGAGTAGTGTAGAGGAACAAAGGGACCTTGGAGTGCATGTCCACAGATCCCTGAAGGTAGCAGACCAGGTAGTTAAGGTGGTTAAGAAGGCATACGGAATGCTTGCCTTTATTAGCCGTGGCATAGAATACAAGAGCAGGGGGGTTATGCTTCAACTGTATAAAACATTAGTTAGGCCTCAGCTAGAGTACTGCATGCAGTTCTGGTCACCACATTACAGGAAAGATGTGATTGCACTAGCGAGGGTACAGAGGAGATTTACAAGGATGTTGTTGGGAGTAGAGAATCTTAGCTATGAGGAAAGACTGGATAGGCTGGGTTTGTTTTCCTTGGAACAGGAGGCTGAGGGGAGACCTTATTGAGGTGTATAAAATTATGAGGGGCCTAGATAAAGTGGATAGAAAGGACCTATTTCCCTTAGCAGAGGGGTCAAAAACCAGGGGGCCTAGATTTAAAGTAATTGGTGGAAGGTTTAGAGGGGATTTGAGGGGAAATTTCTTCACCCAGAGGGTTGTGGGGGTCTGGAACTCACTGCCTGAAAGGATGGTAGAGGCAGAAACCCTAACCACATTTTTAAAAAGTACTTGGATGTGCACTTGGGATGCTGTAACCTGCAAGGCCACGGACCATGAGCTGGGAAGTGGGGTTAGGCTTGATAGCTCTTTGTTGGCTGGCGCGGACACGCTGGGCCGAACTGGCCTCCTTCCATGCTGTAACTTTCTATGATTCTATGATTCTACTGGCCATAATCTTCCAATCCTCTTTAGATACAGGGGTAGTGCCACAGGACTGGAGAATTGCAAATGTTACACCCTTGTTCAAAAAAGGGTGCAAGGATAAACCCAGCAACTACAGGCCAGACAGTTTAACCTCGGTAGTGGGGAAGCTTTTAGAAACGATAATCAGGGACAAAGATAACAGTCACTTGGACAAGTGTGGATTAATTAAGGAAAGCCAGCACGGATTTGTTAAAGGCAAATCGTGTTTAACCAACTTGATCGAGTTTTTTGATGAGGTAACAGAGAGGGTTGATGAGGGCAATGCGGTTGACGTGGTGTATATGGACTTTGAAATAGCGTTTGATAAAGTGCCACATAATAGGCTTGCCAGCAAAGTTGAAGCCCATGGAATAAAGGGGATAGTGACAGCATGGATACGAAATTGGCTAAGTGACAGGAAACAGAGAGTAGTGGTGAACGGTTGTTTTTCGGACTGGAGGAAGGTACTTGGACCACTGCTTTTCTTGCTATATATTAATGACTTGGACTTGGGAGTGCAGGGTACAATTTCAAAATTTGCAGATAACACAAAACTTGGAAATATAGTGAACTGTGAGGAGGGTAGTGATAGATTTCAAGAAGACATAGTCAGGCTGATGAAATGGGTGGACACGTGGCAGATGAAATTTAACGCAGAAAAGTGCAAAGTGATACATTTTGGTAGGAAGAACGAGGAAAGGCAATATAAACTAAAGGGTACAATCCTAAAGGGGGTGCATGAACAAAGAGACCTGGGGGTATATATGCACAAATCGTTGAAGGTGGCAGGGCAGGTTGAGACAGCGGTTAAAAATAGAGGCATAGGGTACAAAAGCAAGGAAGTTATGATGAACCTTTATAAAACACTGGTTCAGCCTCAACTGGAGTATTGTGTGCAATTCTGGGCACCACACTTTAGGAAGGATGTGAAGGCCTTAGAGAGGGTGCAGAAAAGATTTACGAGAATGATTCCAGGGATGAGGGACTTCAGTTACATGGACAGATTAGGGAGGCTGGGGTTGTTCTCCTTAGAGCAGAGAAGGTTGGGAGAAGATTTGATAGAGGTATTCAAAATCATGAGGGGTCTAGACAGAGTAGATAGAGAGAAACTGTTCCCATTGGCGGAAGGGTCGAGAACCAGAGGACACAGATTTAAGGTGATTGACAAAAGAACCAAAGGCGACATGAGGAAAAACTTTTTTACTCAGTGAGTGGTTAGGATCTGGAATGCATTGCCTGAAAGGGTGGTGGAGGCAGACTCAATCGTGGCTTTTAAAAGGGAATTGGTTTATGACCTGAAGGGAAAAAAATTGCTACAGGGAAAAGGCGGGGGAGTGGGACTAGCTAAAGTATTCTTGCAGAGAGCCGGCACAGGCTCGACGGGCCAAATGGCTTCTGTGCTGTAACCATTCTATGATTCTAAATCCCACCATGGCAGTTTGAGAATTTGAATTCAGTTTCAGATATGCTGGTGCAGGTAGTCCTGAGGAGAGGCTAGTGACTCCCTAGTGGAGGAAAATACAAGGAAGTGTCATCCTCTGGGCACATTTGTTGTACCTCCTAGTGGCTACCTCAGAGAGCATTGGAAGATGCTTGCGAGTAGGTCACCTGTCCATTGTCTGGCCACAAGGAAGCTAGTAAAACTGGGGAGGAATTGTAGAAGTTTTAAGATCCTCAGGAAAATAAATAACGTGCATATAACAATGTATTGCCAGTAAGTTTTCGTTTTCTTACTTTTAAACCGCAAAACAGGACTGTAGTTTATTTTGAGAACAATTGTTATTTTAAATAATTTTTCCTTGAAATCTTATTTTTCAATGTTATTCTTCCCAGTTTTCTGCTGAAGGCTCTGACTCATGCAGGGGTACAGTAAGGCAAGTCATTCTGTGCTGAGATTGGGAGACTTTTTCTCTTTGCACTGGCATCTGTTGTGAAGAACTTCCAGCATAGGTTGTATACAATGTGAAGGATCCCCTGCACTGTCCCAACCCCAATCTGAGAAGAGCATCACCCATAGTAACCCAGGGGTACTAGTGGTAGAGTAGAATATTGCTAATCACAAGGTCTAAAATCAATCGCCAGCTGTGATTGGCAATTGTAATTTGAATGCTCTGTGAGTGACTTTTTCTAATTTTCAGGCAGGTGATTAAGTGGAGATGTTATTATATTATAATAATGGTGTGGTAAATCCATGGAGTAGGGTGAAGCCTTCATTCTACGGTCTTTTCCTATGGCTGAAAGATCAATATGTGGAGGCGGAGACAGGGCATAAAAAAAAGTTAACAAAATAAAGTAGCACTTACTTCATCAGTATGACGCTTTCATATTACTCACACTAAATCAGAGTAAATTCACCCAGTCAGTGCCAAATTGCAAACCACTTAATTCTGGGATTGAAACTGCTCATCGCTTTCATAATTTCTTCAAACCAGGATGAATTAAAACGTAGGCCCCTGAGGTGTGAGGGCGACCCACCCAATGTTCTGGATATCTGTTCTGAATTTAATCTGTAATACTGTACTCAACATCAGAAATTTACAGAATATCATTGTGACATTGTACCATATTACAGAAAACATGTCTGGATTTTGAAAGCTGTGAAGGACATAGAAACATAGAAGATAGGAGCAGGAGTAGGCCATTCGGCCCCTCGAGCCTACTCCACCATTCAATGAGATCATGGCTGATCATCCAAACTCAGTACCCTGTCCCTGCCTTCTCCCCATATCCCTTGATCCCTTTAGCCTTAAGAAATATATCTAACTCCTTCTTGAATATATTTAAATAATTGGCCTCAACTGTCTTCTGTGGTAGAGAATTCCACATTCCGACATTTGGTAATCGAAGGATTAATATCACCTGGCAGTATTTCTACGTCCTATAAAGTGTAGCAATTGCATGGACAGAGTTAAGTTACACAAATAATATAAAAACAAACAGTAAGAGCTTCTTCAGGTATATAAAAAGGAAGAGAGTAGCTAAAGTAAACATTGGTCCCTTAGAGGATGAGACTGGGGAATTAATAATGGGAAATAGAGAAATGGCAGAGACTCTAAACAATTATTTTGGATCGGTCTTCACGGTAGATGACACTAAAAACATCCCAATAATAATAGATAATCAAGGAACTTAAAACAATCCCTATCACTAGAGAAAAAGTATTAGGCAAACTAATGGGGCTAAAGACCAACAAGTCCCCTGGACCTGATGGCCTGCATCCTAGGGTCTTAAAAGAAGTGGCTGCAGAGATAGTGGATGCTTTGGTTGTAATCTACCAAAATTCCCTGGATTCTGGAGAGGTCCCAGCAGATTGGAAAACCGTAAATGTAACGCCACTATTCAAGAAAGGAGGGAGACAGAAAGCAGGAAACTATAGGCCAGTTAGCCTAACATCTGTCATTGGGAAAATGCTGGAATCCATTATTAAGGAGGTAATAGCAGGACATTTAGAAAATCATAAGACAATCAAGCAGAGTCAACATGGTTTTATGAAAGGGAAATCGTGTTTGACAAATTTGCTAGAGTTCTTTGAGGATGTAACAAACAGGGTGGATAAAGGGGAACCAGTGGATGTGGTGTATTTGGATTTCCAGAAGGCATTCGATAAGGTGCCACACAAAAGGTTACTGCACAAGATAAGAGTGCATGGGGTTGGGGGTAATATTTTGGCATGGATAGAGGATTGGCTAACTAGCAGAAAACAGAGTGCCGGGATAAATGGGTCATTTTCCGGTTGGCAATCAGTAATTAGTGGGGTGCCACAGGGATCAGTGCTGGGACCTCAACTATTTACAATCTATATTAATGACTTGGATGAAGGGACTGAGTGTACTGTAGCCAAATTTGCTGATGATACAAAGATAAGTGGGTTCGCAAGTTGTGAGGACACAAAGGCCCCGATTTTCCCGATCGCGCGGGAAATTTTTGGGTTCCTCGAATGTCGGGTTCCGACCCGAATATAAATGGGTCAGCCAGCTGCACCCAATTTTCCCTCAAGTGGCCAATTAAGTTCCAGCGTGTGGGGACCCTTGCTAATTGTCCATTTCCAGTCAGAAAGCCCCACAGTATGATGTCATAATTCGTGGTGCTTTTAAAGTGTCCAGCAAGCTTTTCAACCTCTGCAGGCTTCCGAACCAGTCTATCAGAATGGCAGAGGAGCCTGCACCAGCTGCTGCCAGCGGCAGAGGCTGAGTTGCCGCAAAATTCGACGAAACATCATTGCAGACATTGATAGATGGGGTTAGGTCCCGCAGGGAGGTCCCCTTCCCTATCTCAGGGAGGAAGAGGCCTCCCAAAGAGACCAGGGCTGCCTGGATGCAGGTGGCTGAAGAGGTGAACTCTGTGGGAGTGACCCATCGTACGTGGATACAGTGCAGGAAGCGCTTCCATGACCTGCACCGCACAGGAAAACTAAGTATGAAGTTCCCATCACTCTCAGGCAGCTCCCCATTGCCTTTCCCCAACAGCACTCAGCTTCAGATATCACCTCTTCCACATCCAACTTCACAGTCACATCCATGCACCCTTACCCATTCTCTCTCTGTCTATGCTCACATTCACATAACTCTTCCACCATGCAGCCCTCACACTACCTCTCACTCTGATGCTTGTAACACAACTGCCAGCACACAGGGAGGGCCCTTGGTCTTGCAGCCTCACACCATCTTTGTCTCCTTCTAAGTATCTTTGCTATGCAATCTCTACACTCACTCCTTCATTCTCACTCAAACTCCACTTGTCTCCCTCATTGCAGGAAAAGAGAGCTCAAAATAGGAGAGAACGAGCGAAGACTGGAGGAGGACCACCCTCGCTCGCCCACCTGACCCCCTGGGAAGAAGCAGTTTTGGAGATTGCTGGGGCTGATGTGCCTGAGGAAGCTGGGGCAGGAGAGACAGGAGCAAGCCCACAAGCTGGTGACAGAAAAGTTTCCCATCTCTCTCATTGACATAGCATGAGTTGCTGATATAATTCTGAAGCCACATCATTTGGACTTATGAGCATCTGCCAAATCCAATGTGCAAGTAGCCTTGGCATGACATCTCCTTTACTCCCCCACAGGACCATCCGGAGCGCCCGCCGCCACTGCCCAGGAGGAAGAGGCTTTGCAGCCACACTCCTCAGAGGAAGCTCCAGCCTCTGAGGGCGCATCGTCAGCAGAAGTAAGCGCACCCAGCACCAGCGCAGACACTCACACGTCGGTGGGACCTTCGGGACATAGAGTAGAGTTGTCACCTGGTGTATCACAGCTCACAAGTGAGCATCAGCAGATTGTGGAGACAGGGACAGCAGTGGAGAGTCCTTGTCGGAGGGCGCAGGGCTCTGCCAGCTCAGCTCAGCTGCATGTTGACCCTATGCCTCTGTGTCCATCTGCAAGAGAGGAGGTGATGGATCTCCATGCACAGATGCAGGAGTCTCTGGCAGGTTTTGTCTCCGGGGTCGCTGCGAGTGTAGTGTATGTACCCGTCTATCTTTAAGGGAACTATTGAATGTAACCGTTCACCTTTAAGGGAACTACTTTAGGTGTGGCACTATTTGTTTGGCTTCTGTATACTGTAATACCGATAGTGACCACACCAGTATATAAGTGTTGTAGCAGGATTGCTGGGGCAGATTCGCCCGGACCTTTGAATAGTAAAGACCTGTTTGTTTGTTACTTCTGAAGTCTGTGTATTTATTAACTGCACAACCCACAGACTTTACAGTGGCGACGAGTCCGATCGTACCCTGCGGCAAGATTACCAAAAGCAACGAAGAGCGTCGAAGAGAGACAACCGCCCTCGTCGTGCTACCAAAAGAAAACACGAGGCTGCAACAACAGAAAGCAGGAAGACTAACAACAAAAGCTGTATCAGCAACAGGCACTGACTACCCTTCTGCCACGGTGCGGAGTGAGCCGACCAGCAAGAAACAAGGCGGCCGAAGAGACTGTGAGTAGGGGAAGGTGTAGAAGTATCCGGAGGATAAGGGCAGAGCACTCGACCTCGGTCGAGGGGGAGCTGTGCCGGCCAAAAGTCGGGTCCAACGGCATCGGGTGACAGCCGGACCGCGATCGGCGGGAAAAATCCGGGCAGCGACCGCAGCCACGAAGCGCTGAGCCTGCGAGTAGGCGCGGGAAGAGAAACCCAGCCGCAGCCGGGGAGGGAAACACCGGTCTGCGAGAGGGCTGGGGAGGCGAACGGGAACCGTGCGGGTGAGAGCCGGGTGCGGAGAGAGAGACTGCGAGGAGCCAGTCCAGCGGCTGAGCTGTTCTCCACCATCGGGGTACTCAGAGCCGGCAAAACCGAACGTGCGGGAGTGGGTGAGAGACACAGCCGAAAACGGGGTGAGAGACTGCGCGAGAGCCAGTCCAGCGGCTGAGCTGTTCTCCACCAACGGGGTACCCAGGGCCGGCAACACCGAACGTACGAGTGAGAGAGCGACAGAGCCGGGTACGGAGAGAGAGCGACTGCGCGAGAGCCAGTCCAGCGGCTGAACTGTCCTCCGTTAACGGGGTGTACCCAGCGCCAGTAGAGCCGTGCGGGCGGGAGGAAAAGACATAGCCGAGTAAGGGGAGCTGTGCGGTAGCCAGCCAGCGGCTGAACCTGTCCGCTGTGGGGAAGCGTACCCCTTCCACCGGGAAGAAACGCGGGAAGCCGCCATTAGGCGGAGAAGACGCCAGAAGCGGGAAACCGCCATTGAAGTGGGCGGGGCGAGAAAGGAAGAGCGGGAAACCGCCATTTTCACGGGAAAACCGCCATCTTGATTGACATACCGCCATTGAAGTGGGCGGGGAGAGAAGGAAAGAGCGGGAAACCGCCGATTTCACGGGAAAACCACCATCTTAGAAACAAACAAGTAAATAAGAATACTTAAAGAAATACTGGTGCTGCTCCCAAGGGAAGAAAGATGCCTAAGCGAGGGAATATTAACGACTTTAATTCTGAAATAGAAGACTGGGCCACGTACGTGGAATGCATAGAGATCTATTGCGAAGCCAACAAAATAGAGGAAGACGACAAGGCGATAACATTGCTAAACTCGATGGGGGCAAAAACATACGGGCTCTTGAAGCATCTAATAGCACCAGCTAAACCAGCGGATCAGACCTTCGAAGAAGTTGTGGCTGTGCTGAAGGACCACTTGAACCCCACACCATTGATGCTGGCTGAACGATTCAAATTCTACGCAAGAACGCAGAGGAAAGACGAAAGCAATGCGGAATACTTGGTCGAGCTGCGTCGGCTGGCGAAATACTGCCAGTTCGGAGGGAATCTGACAGAGGCACTGCGGGACAAGTTCGTATGCGGATTGTCCAAAGAAGGAACGCAGAAGCGACTACTGGAAGAAAACGACCTCACACTGGACAGGGCTGTCCTCATAGCTGCACCACACGAAGCCGCAGCGAAAGGGATGGCGGAAATGCAGCTAAAGGCGGTGGCACTCGGGGTGGACCAAATTACTGCGAGCACAACAAAATGCTACCGTTGTGGGAAGACAATGCACGACCAGAATCAATGCTGGTTTAAGAACCAAGAGTGTAGGAAATGTGGCAAACTGGGTCACATCGCGAAGGTATGCCGGTCCGGGAAAAAGACCAACAATCAACGGAAGCCACCACAAGAAAAGTACAACAAGGTACATCAGGTGGCTGAGAAGAGTGCAGACGAACAGAATTCAGACTCAGACCCAAACAACCAGGAGCTGGGTAGTCTGAGAATCCACAATGTGGGGAAAGAGACGGATCTACAAACGATCTGGGTCGTACTAAAAATAGCTGGAGTCCAAGTAAGAATGGAGCTGGACACTGGATCAGCTCTATCAGTCATCAACCGAAGGGACTACCACCGGCTATTCTCTCACATACCTTTAAGAAATACCAAGTTCGTATTACAGACATACACGGGGCAGAACGTATACCCCATGGGGAAAATAAGAGTCAAGGTGAGAGATAGAGGTAAAGAACACCCAAGAATGAATTTGTACGTAGTACCTGAAGGAGGACCACCACTTCTAGGACGGGAGTGGATTAAGAAAATAGATATGGAATGGCACTACCTAAAAGCCATAATGAGGGAGGACTCGGTGCAAGCTATCAGCTCAGATTCTGAAATGGATGACGATAAGACCAATGCAAATATGGAAGACAAGGCTAAAAGGGACTTGCCGACGATGGGGAAGGAAACGCAGACATGCAGAAGGACTTATGTTACCAAGAAGAATAAAGCTGCAGAGCAGAACTCCAGGTTGACAGGGAATTCTGAGCCTGTTCAAGCAAAGGATTCATCCACGACGGAAGAACACCGAGTTCGGACTCAAACTTATGTCAAAGTACGACAACAATTAGAACAGTTGAGTGACCGTCTCATACAAGAGATGAAAAATATGGAAAAGTTCTGGGACACCGAATGGGAGAACCTGGAAAGACTACAGAGACAGCTAGCTCAAGCAGAGAGCGACCATAGAGCCATCGTGGTCAAATACCAATCACATTCCCCTGATGCTGTTCAGGAACTAGAATATTTACAGAATGAACCAAAGGAAGAGGAATCTTCAGGGAGCCAGGATTTTATTCCAGTTCTTCTCTACGACTCCTTACAAGCAGAGTGTGAGAAGTTGAAAGAACAGTATGAACAGGCCCAGGCTACAATTCTGGAGGGGGTTAACTCGGCAGCCTCCGAAAAGCTAGTTCCAGTAGAAGCTTATGAACAACTAAATATTGAACATGAGCAAGAAGTCCAAAGGCTGCAGGAAATTCTTGATGAGCTCAAGGCCAAGACAGACTCATCGATAGAAGCTCCATCCATAGATGAGAAATTAGAGGTGAAAATCATGGCAGAGCATGAAAGACAGGATGTCCAAGAACTTATAAAAACATTGAAGGACACCCAAGACAAATATGAGGCGGCAATGACCGAGGTTCAACAACTTGAGGAACAGATTCAACTGGGAATCCTTTCAGTGGAAGAACAGGACACTGTAAGAATGGTCCCTGAACATGAACTAGAGAGCATCAGGGCGCAACTTTTCCGAGCGCTGAAAGCCAAAGTTCAAGAGGAACGTAAGGTGGAAGTATTGGAGAAAGAGGTGGATGAAATGGAGAAGACTCTGATCCACCGTGTTCCCAGGGAAGAGTTAACGGTCAGCCAACTCCTTCATATGCTGCAGGACAAGACTCTGCAAGGGGAACAATCTGAACACGAGCTTCAATCTTCAGGGGGAACGAGTTCGGAGCTCTCAAAAGTCACGGAGATAGCTGAGGTGGCAACACAAATTTTACAAGGATGCCAAAAGTACGTTGAATCACGTCAAGGTGAACAGAAGAATGTGGAAACCGTTACTGCAGTAGAAGGGTTAAATAGCCTGATAACGCAATTACCGATGGAAAGGAAGGTATTGAGCTCACAAATGAGGTCCGTCGTGAAGGAATGGCAGATAACCCAGGAAGAGCGGGATGAATATGAATGCATGAAGAAGGCTTTTCAAGAAAGATGTTTAGGGAAGGAACCACCGTCAGCTAACGTCCAGACGGGTGAGGAGGAAGAAGAAGTCTCTCTAGCGGGCCTAACTCCGGACGAACCCGAATATTACCATGACCTGTTGAGTGACACTGAATATTACGAGGATGTGGTCTGCCCAGCTTGTGATGAAAACTCTCAAAGTGCTGAAATCCGGATGAAGCACTTAAGGTCTAAGGAACATAGAGAATTGGTGGCGCTACAGCTGGCAGCCGAGAAAGGAGCTCCGAGAGTTTCAAAAAGGCAGAAAAGAAAAAGAAGAAGCAGAAGATAATAACTGTCTAAAATATTAGCACTTCTACCATTCCAGGCGGGACATTACGAAAGGAGCTAAATCAGTTGGAAAACTGGAAAATGTCAAGACAGCCAGTTGGTTGTAAAAGTCCGCACTGCTGGTTCAACAGGACAAAAGTTCAAGCTGTTACGTCAAGAAAAAGGCTATGGAGGAGTCACGCTAGCCAGGTGAACCGGCTACACCAAAGAAATGTTGTTCGGAATGAGTCAAGATCAGAGACTGAATCTATGAACTGTTTCCGCAGAGACTGAACCTGTGAACTGTTTCCACCGAGATTATATCTGTAATTTGTTTTATAGGAAGTTGAAGATATGTATGTTTAATGGGGACTCTGTAAGTAATAAGCTAAAAAAGGAGGATTGTAGTGTATGTACCCGTCTATCTTTAAGGGAACTATTGAATGTAACCGTTCACCTTTAAGGGAACTACTTTAGGTGTGGCACTATTTGTTTGGCTTCTGTATACTGTAATACTGATAGTGACCACACCAGTATATAAGTGTTGTAGCAGGATTGCTGGGGCAGATTCGCCCGGACCTTTGAATAGTAAAGACCTGTTTGTTTGTTACTTCTGAAGTCTGTGTATTTATTAACTGCACAACCCACAGACTTTACAGCGAGTGTGGAGCGAATGGAGGAGTCCATGGCGAGCATGAGCAGAGCCTTATTGGAGTCATTGGCGCATCAAAGCATCACCACGGAAAGGATGGCTACCTCCGTGGCAATGCTGGCTGCAGCCGAGGAGAGGACGGCTGCGGCCATGGAGGAGTTTAGTCGCCAGGGTATCGGAAACATGGTGAGTGCTCTGAATAGAATGACATCTCTTGAGGAGCGATGGGCATCTATTGAGCACCGAGACCAAACCTTCATGGAAGTCCCTCTGATCAGGACTTCCAGTACAGAGACGGGTCCCCATGGCCCCCCTGATGTGCAGCAAGGTGCTCTCCAGCCACTTGCAGGCGCTGAGGGGGAGCTGACCCATGAGAAGGAGGTGGTTGGCACACCTCAAGGAAGTGGGGGCTCCCCTCCACGCGCTCGCACTTCCATGCCACTTCAGAGCCCTCGGTCAGAGCCCCGCCGGAGTCCACACCCCAGTGAGATAGGAGTCTCAAGCCCTGCACAGCCGCAGGAGCAGCAGACTGCTGGTGAGCCCTCACAGGCTCGCCACCCCAGAGGACGCCCGCCAAAGGTGTCGAGACAGGCGCAGCAGGAAAGTGAGCAAGGGGCCTCCACATCTGCTGAAGCCACAGGGGTAGCACTACGTAGGAGCACGTGTAAGAGAAAAATGAAGCACCACCAATCACAAGGGTAGTCACTTGGGTGAAAAGTCTTGTAAATATTTTTAATGCCATCACTTTCTTGGACATAAAAAATCTGGTGGCAGCTGCAGCAGTTATGGCGTCTGTCATTTGGCGAATGGGGATATCACATTGAGGCCTTAGGATAACTTGCAGATGTAAGCAAGCTGGTCAAATAGGTAGAAATGCGCAGGCATGGGCCACTGTCCATGGTCAGTTAAGAAGCAGTGAGGCTGCAGTGTTTGATGTACCAAGCTAGGCAAATCTGCCGAGGATGAGTGCGTTCCTTGCATTTCGCCCAGCAATGTTCTCGCGCACTGGTGCCGCTGGTTGGCGGCCCACTGCAGGATGCTTGTTCCCGTCCTCCACCTCCTCCTCCTCCTCCTCCTCCTCCTCCTCCTCCTCAGCATCATCCACATCCGAGGAGACTCTGTGAGGAGCCTCTTGGTCCTGCGGAATCGGCAAGCCACAACGCTGTGCCATGTTGTGAAGCATACAGCATTTCACAACGATTTTGGAGACCCTGGCTGATGAGTACTGTAGGGCTCCCCCTGACCTATCGAGACATCTGAAGCGCATCTTCAGCAATCCGATGGCTTGCTCGATAATGCATCTGGTGGAAATGTGGCTGGAGTTGTAGCGCTCCTCAGCCTCGTTGGCTGGTCTCCTCAACGGCGTCATTAGCCAGGAGCACAGGGGATATCCCTTGTCTCCAAGTAGCCATCCCTGAAGTTCGTTTGGTGGACTGAAAAGCGGAGGCACTGTAGACTGGCGCAGTATGAAGGAGGCATGGCAGCTGCCAGGGTACTTGGCACAAACATGCAAAATCACCTTCTTGTGGTCACACACCAGCTGAACGTTAAGGGAGTGGAAGCCCTTGCGGTTGACAAAACCTCCTGGATCGCGGTGGGGTGCCCTAAGGTGCCCAATGATGCCCTGCACCCTTGGAAAGTCTGCCAGCTGAGCTAATCCAATCGCTCGCGCCCTCACACTTGCGCGATCCCGGGTGAAATGGATGTGATTGTGCGCGAGGGCAAAGAGGGCATCGGTGACCTGTTTGATGCAAGTGTGTGCGACCGCCTGGGAGATGCCGCTGATGTCTGCTGCTGATCCCTGGAAGGAGCCTGAGGCAAAAAAGTTGAGTGCGGCGGTGACTTTGATGGCCACTGGTAAGGAGTGTCGACCTGGTGCTCTGGGCTCCAGGTCTTGCTGCAGCATTGCGCAGATGTCAGTCACTACCTCTCGCAAAAGTCGCAGCCGCCTCTGGCACTGCTGCTCAGTCATGTTGAGGTAGCTGATCCTGTGTCTGTAGAACCTGTTTGGGGGGTATCTCCTGCGCTGACGGCCTTCCATGCGCTGGCCCCTTCTGGCCTGTGCTGCCTCAGGTGGCTGAGCCGCAGTCTGTCGCTCCGCTGGTGCTGCTGTTGTTGCTGGTGCTGCTGTTGTTGCTGGATCTGCTGTTGCTGCTGGATCTGCTGTTGTTGCTGGATCTGCTGCAGCCTCCTGTGCTGTTGGAAATCCTTGAATGCCAAGAAGGGAAGGAACAAAAGGCCTCCCATGCTTCTGGCAGATGCCTCTGTTGAGGAGGCGCTGAGTTAGGGTGCTGAGAGGGGCTTCCCAGGAGCTCACACTGGAGAAGTGTGTGAGGCTCCAACCTTCCACAGCTGTGCCTAAGCCTTCAACAAGTTGCCCCAAGCCTTCAGCAACAAGGTCCTGCAGCCTACAAATGCTGGCTGATTAAATCTCTTCAGTCCTGATTGACCTGCAGCTGAAAGCAAGCAAGCCGACATTGTTCACGCCAGGTTTCATCAGCGGTGTTCCCACCTGGCGTGTTTTACGTGGGGAAAGGCTGAAAATTCCAAGGGCCCCTGAAAATAGGATTAAACATGCCAATTATTGGGCATTAGGCTCCCGCCGACCATTCCCGCTTGCGGCGGGCGGGACTGATTCGGGTTGCGCTGAAAGACGGGGGCAAAAGTCGGGCGGGGCGGGGAATCGGGCGGGGGGGTTGCGACCCCCTATTTCTGCGATTTTCAGCCCCCGTCCACCTGAAACCCCGCCCGACGGCTCTGGGAAAATCTGGGCCAAAGAATCTGCAAAGGGATATAGATAGGTTAAGTGAGTGGGCAAAAATTTGGCAGATGGAGTACAATGTGGGAAAATGTGAGGTTATCCACTTTGGAAGGAAGAATGAAAAAGCAAATTATTATCTAAATGGAGTGAGACTACAAAATGCTGCGGTACAAAGGGATCTGGGGATCCTAGTACAAGAAACACAAAAAGTTAGCATGCAGGTACAGCAAGTAATTAGGAAGGCTAATGGAATGTTGGCCTTTATTGCAAGGGGTATGGAGTATAAAAGTAGGGAAGTTTTGATGCAACTTTACAGGGCGCTGGTGAGACCGCACCTGGAGTACTGCGTACAGTTTTGGTCTCCATATTTAAGGAAGGATATACTTGCATTGGAGGCCGTACAGAGAAGGTTCACTAGGTTGATTCCTGGGATGAAAGGGTTGACGTATGACGAAAGGTTGAGCAGGTTGGGCCTATACTCATTGGAGTTTAGAAGAATGAGTGGTGATCTTATTGAAACATACAAGATTCTGAGGGGGATTGACAGGGTGGATGCTGAGAGGATGTTTCCCCTAGTGGGGGAATTTAGAACTAGGGGGCATAGTTTCAGAATAAGGGGTCACCCATTTAAGGCGGAGATGAGAAGGAGTTTCTTCTCTCAGAGGGTCATGAATCTTTGGAATTCTCTACCCCGGAGAGCTGTGGAGGCGGAGTCACTGAATATATTCAAGGTGGAGATTGACAGACATTTGAACTACAAGGGAGTCAAGGGGTTATGGGGAGAGAGCGGGAAAATGGTGTTGAGGCCAAGATTGGATCAGCCATGATCTTATTGAATGGCAGGGCAGGCTCGAGGGGCCGATTGGCCTACTCCTGCTCCTGTTTTTTATGTTCTTATGTTCTTATAGTGAGAGAAATGGAAATAAGCACATTTTTATCAAAAATTGCCATTTTTTTGACAGCATGTGCACCCACACACAATACTAAAATGCTAATTTATCTTTCTAGCTTTCAAAATGCTTTGTTAAAAACTCCTCATGACTCATAACAAAAAAAAGGTGGCGGAAGGGGACTAAATTCGATAATCCCCGAAAACAGACGCGGGGATCGTGATGCACAATTAACCGCGCTCGTTCAGTGTCATGCAGGCAGCACGACAACTACATGCTGGCTGCTCATTTCAGTGATTACAGCGTGCAGCCAGTGCTAACTGTGCTGTTGATTGGCTGCACGCATCAGCAGTGGGTCCAACATCGTGAGAGGCTACCACCAGTTAAAGCTAACCTGCACTGCTTAAAGCGAGCCAGCAGGTGCTGGAAGTCCTTCTGCAACTGAATCTGACCTGGGAATCACTCAACGTGGGACAACATGCGATAGAGCGGGCTCCAAGGTTTTCCAACATTGGAGGCCTTGGTAGAGGAGGTGGAAAGAAGGAGAGACGTGCTGTACTGCAGGGGCCAGGAGGCCCTCCAGACACACGCTCAGAAGGCATTGGGAGCAGATAGCCATGGCGGTTAATTCCAGTAGTCAAGCCTTGAGGACCTGGTTGCAGTGCCGCAAGAAGTTCAAAGACCTCATGCGAGTGGTCATGGTCAGTGAATGCATCTTCAAATGCCACATTCTACAACTAGCTTCAGTCATTGCTCAATGCACCACATCCCCATCACTGGGGCCTACCAACAATTTCTATCAATCAGGACTCATACCTCACATTCATAGCTTCACCTCACCCTCATCCAATTAGCACTGCTGCAAGCCTCACACACACATCTCACACACACTGCCAGCTATTCAACCATGGCAGCCACATCACCCACTGACACACTTCCCTCTCTCTTGCAAGACAAGGCGACGCACAACCGGAGGCAGCAGGTGCTAAGTGGCAGGGGACAGGCGCACCTCCATGCCCTAACCCCCATGGAGGAGATGGTGCAGGCCATTATTGGAACGGCCATTGCTGAGGCCGTGGCCAGCAGCGGGGCTGAAACCATAGAAGATGACAGTATCCTCATACCTAATCCTCCTTCTCACATCCCACTTCCCCCTCATCCCACAAGCTACAGATGGTATTTTCATGCATTCCCCCCCCCCCACCCCTTCCCGCAACACACCCTTACCCTTGTGCATGTCTCCTTTTAGATACACAAGAACTGCATCCTGACCAGGCAGTGGTGGAAGAGCAACAAGACAGTGATGAAGAAGACACACCTTCACTTGATTTCATACTAGCAGCCACCAGCTCAGATACTGATACTGCGTGTAATTTAGAGAGTAGCATAGAGGCGGGATCTGCACATGGTGAAACACCGGGCATGAGTGGCCTGCAGCCAGGGCAGGGGGCAAGGACAGCGCAAGTGCCAGCTCGCCGGAGGGCTAGGTCGCACACGAGTTCTGCTGCAGAGGACACATGAGGACTTCAATGGGGCAGGCTACAGAAGAAGGCTGATGGGTATGCATAATGAAATGCTCGCTGCATTGGGAAGCCTGCCAGAAAGCCTGCGTGTAATGTCAAGGAGCATGGAGGAGTCTGGCACCAACTTGGCACAGGGCTTTATGCAAAGCTTGGAGCCCATTTCTCCAGCATGGAAGTGGTGGCCAACTCAATAAGCAAACTTATGGACCCAACCATGATGCAGTGTCTGGTAGCCAATGTCTCAGCTTCCATTGCAGCACAAGCAGCAGCCGCCCAATGTCTGAGTGTTGCAGTGGAAGCTCAGACTGCTGTCATGCAAGGTCAGGGCAGCACGGTGGCATAGTGGTTAGCACTGTTGCCTCACAGCGCCAGGGACCCGGGTTCAAATCCGGCCTCGGGTGACTGTGTGGAGTTTGCACATTCTCCCCGTGTTTGCATGGGTTTCCTCCGGGTGCTCCGGTTTCCTCCCACAGTCCAAAGATGTGCGGGTTAGGTTGATTGGCCATGATAAAAATTGGCCCTTAGTGTTAGGGGGGATTAAATATGTGGGGTTACGGGGATAGGGCTTGGGTGGGATGGCTGTCGGTGTAGGGACCGGGTGCTAGGGTTTGGATGATCAGCCATGATCTCGTTGAATGGCGGAGCAGGCTCGAAGGGCTGAATGGCCTACTCCTGCTCCTATCTTCTATGTTTCTATGTTTCTATGTCAGCTTGCTGCCATGCAAGCTCAGACTGCTGTCATCATGGCTCTGGATTACAGTGCTCAAAGGGGTTTGCAGGGTGTCACAGCAGTCCAGCAATCTCCTTCAACAGATTACAAGGATTGCTGAGGCGCCGCCCCAGGGGAGTGGCAGTGGCTCCGTGGAGCACAAACCTGCAGTCCTCTCTCAGGATGACAGCATTTGTTCTCTCACCACTGCCACTCCGCCAGTGCCCTTGCTGTCAGCCAGCCAGCCTAGACTGCTGCTGCCCATGCCGAGATGGTGCAGTCCGCAGCCGGGCCTTCGAGGCCCAGAGCTGCTCAAGGTCGTCCTTCAAGGCCATTTGCAATCTCCTTCACTGAAAATCAGCAGCCATCCACCAGCTATGACGCAGCCACTGGGGTAGCACTAGGACAGGTAAAGGCACATGCAGGATAGGCACTAAGCGAATGCACAAGGGTGAGTTTTTTTTATTCATTCATGGGATGTGGTCATCGCTGGCAAGGCTAGCATTTATTGCCCATCCCTAATTGCCGTTGAGAAGGTGGTGGTGAGCTGCTGCAGTCCGTGTGGTGAAGGTACTCCCACAGTGCTGTTAGGGAGGCAGTTCCAGGATTTTGACCCAGCGACAATGAAGGAACAGCAATATATTTCCAAGTCAGGATGATGTGTGACATGGAGGGGAACTTGGAGGTGATGGTGTTCCCATGCGCCTGCTGCCCTTGTCCTTCTCGGTGGTAGAAGTCGCGTGTTTGGAAGGTGCTGTCAAAGAAGCCTTGGTGAGTTGCTGCAGTGCATCTTGTAGATGGTGTACACTGCAGCCACAATGGTGGAGGGAGTGAATGTTTAGTTGGTGGATGGGGTGCCAATCAAGCGGGCTGCTTTGTTCTGGATGGTGTCAAGCTTCTTGAGTGTTGTGGAGCTGCACTCATCCAGGCAAGTGGAGAGTATTCCATCATACTTCTGACTTGTGCCTTGTAGAAAGGTTTTGGGGAGTCAGTAAGTGAGGCACTCGTCGCAGAATACTCAGCCTCTGACCTGCTCTTGTA
This sequence comes from Somniosus microcephalus, assembly GCF_052327205.1. Taxonomy (NCBI): domain Eukaryota; kingdom Metazoa; phylum Chordata; class Chondrichthyes; order Squaliformes; family Somniosidae; genus Somniosus; species Somniosus microcephalus. The sequence continues at coordinate 171,796,140 of NC_140989.1, read as the reverse complement.
GCCACCATATTTATGTGGCTGGTCCAGTTAAGTTTCTGGTCAATGAGGGCCTTAGAGAGGGTGCAGAAAAGATTTACGAGAATGATTCCAGGAATGAGGGACTTCAGTTATGTTGATAGACTGGAGAAACTGGGGTTGTTCTCCTTTGAGCAGAGAAGATTGAGAGGAGATTTGATAGAGGTGTTCAAAATCATGAGGGGTCTGGACAGGGTAGATGAGAGAGAAACTGTTCCCATTGGCAGAAGGGTCGAGAACCAGAGGACACAGATTTAAGGTGATTGGCAAAAGAACCAAAGGCGACGTCAGAAAAAGGTTTTTTACACAGCGAGTGATTAAGAGCTGGAATGCACTGCCTGAAAGGGTGGTGGAGACAGACTCAATTTTGTCTCTCAAAAGGGAGTTGGATAAGTATCTGAAGGGAAAAAAATTGCAGGGCTATGGGGAAAGGGCAGGGGAGTGGGGCTAGCTGAGAGTCGGCATGGGCTCAACGGGCCGAATGGCCTTCTTCCGTGCTGCAACCAACTCCCCAGCATGTTGATGGTGGGGGATTCGGCAATGATAATGCCGTTGAATGTCAAGGGCCGGTGGTTAGACTTTCTCTTGTTGGAGATAGTCATTGCCTGGCGCGAATGTTATTTGCCACTTATCAGTCCAAGCCTGAATGTCATCCAGGTCTTGCTGCATGTGGGCATGGACTGCTTCATTATCTGAAGTGTTGCGAATGGAACCAAACACTGTGCAATCATCAGTGAACATCTCCACTTCTGACCTTATGATGGAGGGAAGGTCGTTGATGAAGCAGCTGAAGATGGTTGGGCCTAGGACACTGCCCTGAGGAACTCCTGCACCAATATCCTGGGGCTATGATGATTGGCCTCCATCAACCACAACCATCTTCCTTTATGCTAGGTATGACTCCAGCCAGTGGAGAGTTTTCCCCCTGATTCCCATTGACTTCAATTTTACTAGGGCTCCTTGATGCCACACTCAGGCAAATGCTGCCTTTATGTCAAGGGCAGTCACTCTCACCTCACCTCTGGAATTCAGCTCTTTTGTTCATGTTTGGACCAAGGCTGTAATGAGGTCCTGGCGGAACCCAAGCTGAGCATTGGTGAGCAGGTTATTGGTGAGTTAGTGCTGCTTGATAGCACTGTCGCCGACAGTTTCCATCACTTCGCTGCTGATTGAGAGTAGACTGATGGGGCGGAAATTGGCCGGATTGGATTTGTCCTGCTTTTTGTGGACAAGACATACCTGGGCAATTTTCCACATTGTCGGATAGATGCCAGTGTTCTAGCTGTACTGGAACAGCTCAGCTAGTTGCGCAGCTAGTTCTGGAGCACAAGTCTTCAGCACGACAGCCGGGATGTTGTCCTGGCTGTAACCAGTACTCAGGCGTTTCTTGATATCACGTGCAGTGATCGCATTGACTGAAGACTGGCTTCTGTGATGGTGGGTGACATAAATCGTGCCATTTAGAAACATAGAAACATAGAAGATAGGAGCAGGAGTAGGCCATTCGGCCCCTCTACATAAGAACATAAGAAGTAGGAGCAGGAGTAGGCCATACGGCCCCTCGGGCCTGCTCCACCATTCAGTAGGATCATGGCTGATCCGAACCTAGACTCACGTCTGCTTCCCTGCCCTCTCCCCGTAACCCCTAATTCCCTTATCTGCTAGGAAACTGTCTATCTCCGTTTTAAATCTATTTAATGTTGCAGCTTCCACAGCTCTCTGGGGTAGCAAATTCCATAGATTTACCACCCTCTGTGTAAAGAAGTTTCTCCTCATCTCAGTTTTGAAAGGGCAGCTCCTTATTCTAAGATTATGCCCCCTAGTTCTAATCTCACCCATCAGTGGAAACATCCTCACCGCATCCACCCGATCAATCCCCCTCACAATCTTATATGTTTCGATAAGATCGCCTCTCATTCTTCTGAACTCCAATGAGTAGAAGCCCAACCTACTCAACCTTTCCTCATACGTCAACCCCCTCATCTCCGGAATCAACCGAGTGAACCTTCTCTGAACCGCCTCAAGAGCAAGTATATCTTTTCTTAAATATGGAAACCAAAATTGCACGCAGTATTCCAGGTGTGGCCTCACCAATACCCTGTATAACTGCAGCAAGACCTCCCTGTTTTTATACTCCATCCCCCTTGCAATAAAAGCCAAGATTCCATTGGCCTTCCTGATCACCTGCTGCACCTGCATACTAACTTTTTGTGTTTCATGCACCAGGACCCCCAGATCCCTTTGTACTGTAGCACTTTGCAGTTTCTCTCCATTTAGATAATAACTTGCTCTTTGATTTTTTCTGCCAAAGTGCATAACCTCACACTTTCCAATATTATATTCCATCTGCCAAATCTCTGCCCACTCACTTAGCCTGTCTGTGTCCTTTTGCAGGTTTTTTATGTCCTCCTGACTCACTGCTTTCCCTCCCATCTTTGTATCGTCAGCAAACTTGGATATGTTGCACTCGGTCCCTTCCTCCAAATCATTAATATAGATTGTAAAGAGTTGGGTCCCAGCACCGACCCCTGCGGAACACCACTAGTTACTGATTGCCAGCCCGAGAACGAACCATTTATCCCAACTCTTTGTTTTCTGTTAGATAGCCAATCTTCCACCCATGCCAGTATATTACCCCCAATCCCGTGATTTTTTATCTTGATCAGTAATCTTTTGTGTGGCACCTTGTCAAATGCCTTTTGGAAGTCCAAATACACTACATCCACTGGTCCCCCTTTATCCACCCTGTATGTTACGTCCTCAAAGAATTCGAGCAAATTTGTCAAACATGACTTCCCCTTCATAAAACCATGCTGACTCTGTCCTATTAAATTATGTTTATCCAAATGCTCTGTTACTGTTTCCTTAATAATGGACTCCAACATTTTACCAACCACAGATGTTAGGCTAACTGGTCTATAGTTTCCAGCTTTTTGTCTACTTCCCTTCTTAAATAAGGGTGTTACATTAGCAGTTTTCCAATCTGCCGGGACCTTTCCTGAGTCCAGGGAGTTTTGGAAAATAATCACCAATGCATCCACAATCCCTACCGCTACTTCTCTCAAGACCCTAGGATGTAGGCCATCAGGTCCGGTGGATTTATCCGCCTTAAGTCCCATTATTTTACCGAGTACCACCTCCTTAGTGATTTTAATCGTGTTTAGCTCCTCTCCCCCCCCATTGCCCCCTGTTTGTCCAGTGTTGGGATATTTTTAGTGTCCTCTACTGTAAAGACTGATACAAAATATTTGTTCAGCGTCTTTGCCATCTCCATGTTCCCCACCACTAGTTTCCCGGTCTCATCCTCTAAGGGACCAACGTTCACTTTAGCCACCCTTTTTCTTTTTATATAGCTGTAGAAACTCTTGCTATCTGTTTTTATATTTTTTGCTAGTTCACTTTCATAATCTATCTTCCCTTTCTTAATTAATCTTTTAGTTATTCTTTGCTGGCTAGATTTGGCTACTTTATATGTCCTTGTTTTTAGTCGGATACTATCCTTTATTACTTTACTAAGCCACAGATGGCTGTCTTTTCTTTTACTCCCCTTTTTCCTCAGTGGAATATATTTTTCTTGAAAGATGTGAAATACCTCCTTGAATGTAGACCACTGCTCTTGTACCGTCTTACACTTTAATCTGTTTTACCAGTCCACTTTAGTCAATTCTACTCTCATACCTTCATAGTCTCCTTTATTTAAGCTTCGTACGCTGGTTTGAGATCCAACTCTCTCACACTCAAACTGAATTTGGAATTCAACCATATTATGGTCACTCATTCCAAGGGGATCCTTTACTAGGACATTTTTTATTAATTCTGTCTCATTACACAGGACCAGCTCTAAGATTGCCTGCCCCCTGGTTGGTTCAGTTACATACTGCTCAAGAAACCCATCCCTAATACACTCTATGAACTCTTCCTCAAGGCTGCCATGCCCAATTTGATTAGTCCAGTCAATATGAAAGTTAAAATCCCCCATGATTATAGCTGTTCCCTTATTACAAGCCCCTACTATTTCTTGATTTATACTCCGACCAACAGAGTTGCAACTGTTAGGAGGCCTATAGACTATGCCCACTAGTGACTTTTTCCCCTTATTATTCCTTATCTCCACCCAAACTGTTTCACTATCCTGATCCTTTGACCCAATATCATTTCTGACTATTGCAGTGATTCCATCCTTGATTAACATAGCAACCCCACCTCCCTTTCCTTCCTGTCTGTCCTTCCTAATTGTCAAATACCCTTGTATGTTTAGTTCCCAGTCATGATCATCTTGCAGCCATGTTTCCGTAATGGCCACCAGATCATAACCATGTGTAGTTATTTGTACCATCAACTCATCTATTTTGTTACGAATGCTGCGTGCATTCAGATAAAGAACTTTTAAATATATTTTCTGACAATTTATTCCTGTTTTTACTCCTTTTACTATTTTACCTTTATCATCATATATTCTGTCCCTTCCTGACACGCTCTGGTTTTTAATTCCCCCACTGCTACCTTGCTCTATTGTCTTCTCCGCTGTAATTTTTATTTTTCGCTTTCTTAAAACCTCCCCTGCACTAATTAGTTTAAAGCCCTCTCTACAGCCCTAGTTATTCGATTCACCAGGACTCTAGTCCCAGCACTGGCCAAGTGAAGTCCGTCCCAACAGAACAGCTCTCTCCCGTCCCAGTACTGATACCAGTGTCCCAAGAAGCAAAACCCATTTCTCCCACACCTGTCTTTGAGCCACGCATTTAACTCTCTAATTTTATTTACCCTAGCCAGATTTGCACGTGGCTCAGGTAGTAATCCAGAGATTATTACCCTTGTGGTTCTGCTTTTTAATTTGGCCCCTAGCTGCTCAAACTCCCTCAGCAGAACCTCTTTCCTTGTCCTATCTATGTCATTGGTACCAACATGGACCACGACAACTGGATCCTCCCCCTCCCACTCCAAGTTTCTCTCCAGCCCAGAGGAGATGTCCTTAACCCTGGCACCGGGCAGGCAACACAGCCTTCGGGACTCTTGCTCTTGGCTGCAAAGAACCCTATCTATCCCCCTAACGATACTATCCCCTACCACTACAACATTTCTTTTAACTCCCCCCACTTGAATGGCCCCCTGCTCCACGGTGCTGTGGCCAGGTTGCTCATCCTCCCCGCAGTCCCTGGTCCCATCCTCACAGGGAGTAAGAGCCTCAAACCTGTTGGACAAGAGCAAGGGCTGCGGCTCCCTCCTGGATCCCCTTACCTGCCTCACTTCTAGTCACACCATCCTGTCCCTGACCACGGACTACATCTGAATTAATTAATCTAATTGGTGTGACTACCTCCTGAAACACAGAGTCCAGGTAACACTCCCCCTCCCTGATGTGTCGCAGTGTCTGAAGCTTGGTCTCAAGCTCATCAACACGGAGCCGGAGTTCCTCTAGCAGCAAACACTTATCGCAAAGGTGATCACCGTGAGCATCAATGGTGTCCACCAGCTCCCACATTTCGTAGTAGTAACACATCACCTGCTCTCCCATTCTATGTAATTAATTAAATTTATTAATATTATTTAAGAAGATCCTCTGCCCCTATTTTAGGTGAAAATCACACCTTTATTTAAAAGAACTTACCAACTTATAAAGGTTTTAAAAAGAAAGACAAAAACAGCCCCTCACTCCCCACTTGTCTGAACTCTCACATTTACCAAACTCTAGATAAGCACTCTTTCGCTGCCCGCGCTCGCACTGGCCTTTTAAACTTTCAGCAGCCAATCAGTGCCCCCTATTCAATTAATTACACTTCTGATTTTTTTAACGGTTTTTCTTCCTGCCCAAACAATAAATTTTCCCTTAACTTAAATTATCTTAAATTGCTTAACTTATCTTAATAATCTAATTAATTAATCTTATGCCACAACTCTAAAACTCACACTTACCAAACTCTAGATAAGCACTCTTTCGCTGCCTGCAGTCCCTAGCCTGCTCCGCCATTCAATGCGATCATGGCTGATCATCCAAGTTCAGTACCCGGTCCCTGCTTTCTCCCCATACCCCTTGATCCCTTTAGCCTTAAGAAATATATCCAACTCCTTCTTGAATATATTTAATGAATTGGCCTCTACTGCCTTCTGTGGTAGAGAATTCCACAGGTTCACCACTCTCTGGGTGAAGAAATTCCTCCTCATTTCTGTCCTAAAAGGCCTACCCCTTATCCTTAGACTGTGACCCCTGGTTCTGGATTCCCCGACCATCGGGAACATCCTCCCTGCATCTAGTCTGTCCAGTCCTGCCAGAATTTTATAAGTTTCAATGAGATCCCCTCTCATTCTTCTAAACTCCAGCGAGTACAAGCCCAATCGTCCCAATCTCTCCTCATACGTCATTCCTGCCATCCCAGGTATCAGCCTGGTGAATCTTCGCTGAACTCCTTCCATGGCAAGAACATCCTTCCTCAGATAAGGCGACCAAAACTGCACACAATACTGAAGATGTGGTCTCACCAAGGCCCTGTACAACTGCAGCAAGACATCCTTGTTCTTGTACTCAAACCCTCTCGCTATGAAGGCCAACATACCATTTGCCTTCTTAACCGCCTGCTGCACCTGCATGCTTACCTTCAGCGACTGGTGCACAAGGACACCCAGGTCTCATTGCACTTCCCCTTCTCCCAATCTATTGCCATTCAGATAATAATCTGCCTTCCTGTTTTTGACACGTTATATTGCATCTGCCATGCTTCTGCCCAATCACCCAACCTGTCGAAATCATCCTGTAGTTTCTTGGCATCCTCCTCACAGCACACACGCCCACCCAGCTTTGTGTCGTCTGCAAATTTGGAGATATTACATCTAGTTCCCTTGTCTAGATCATTAATATATATTGTGAATAGCTGGGGTCCAAGGACTGATCCCTGTGGTGCCCCACTAGTCACTGCCTGCCACTCAGAAAAAGACCCGTTTATTCCAACTCTTTGCTTTCTATCTGCCAACCAGTTCTCTATCCAAGTCAATACCTTGCCCCCAATCCCATGTGCATTAACTTTACACGCTAATCTCTTATGTGGGACCTTATCGAAAGCCTTCTGAAAGTCCAAATACACCACATCCACTGGTTCTCCCTTATCTATTTTACCAGTTACATCCTCAAAAAATTCCAGTAGATTAGTCAAGCATGATTTACCTTTTGTAAATCCATGTTGACTTTGTCCGGTCCTGTCACTGTTTTCCAAGTGCTCTGCTATTACATCTTTTATAATGGACTCTAGCATTTTCCCCACTACCGATGTCAGTCTTACCGGTCTGTAATTCTCTACCACCTTTTTTGAATAGTGGGGTAACATTAGCTACCCTCCAATCCATGGGTACTGTTCCAGATTTCATCGAATGTTGGAAGATGATCAGCAATGCATCTACTATTTCTAGGGCCACTTCCTTAAGTACCCTAGGATGTAGATTATCAGGCCCTGGGGATTTATCGGCCTTCAATCCCATCAATTTCCCTAACACCATTTCCCTACAAATACTGATTTCTTTCAGTTCCTCCCTTTCATCAGGCCCTATGTTCCCCGACATTTCCGGGAGGTTATTTGTGTCCTCCTTTGTGAAGACAGAACCAAAATATGTATTTAATTGGTCTGCCATTTCTTTGTTCCCCATTATAAATTCCCCTGATTCTGACTGCAAGGGACCTACGCTTGACTTCACCAATCTTTTTCTCTTCACATATCTATAAAAGCTTTTACAGTCAGTTTTTATGTTCCCTACAAGTGTACTCTCATATTCTATTTTCCCTTTCTTAATTAATCCCTTTGTCCTATTTTGTTGAATTGTAAACTGCTCCAAATCCTCTGGATTACTGCTTTTTTTGGCCAATTTATATGTCATCTCCTTGGATCTTATGCTATCCCTAATTTCCCTCGTTAGCCACGGTTGAGTCACCTTTTTTTTTGTTTTATTTTTATGCCAAACTGGGATGAACAAATTCTGTAGTTCATCCATGCGGTCTTTGAATGTTTGCCATTGCCTATCCACCGTTAACCCTTTGAGTGACATTCCCCAATCAATCCTACCCAATGTAGAAAGGACTTATGAAATATACTGGGCAGCCTGCTGGTGGCGCTGTCCAGGGAGAGTATAAATACTCGGGCACGGGCCCAGCTTGCTGTGGGACATTTTGTAAACAGGAACTAGTGAAGGATAACTGGACTTCCATGTTGTGAAACAGTCGATTAAAGCCTTGTTTAATACTCTGACCAAGTGCTTAGTAGTTTTCTTACGTCAGTGTGGACCTTGGAAGGAGGCCGAGATGAATCATCCCCTCGGCACTTCTGGCTGAAGATGGTTGCAAATGCTTCAGCTTTGTCTTTTGCAAATACGTGCTGGGCTCCGCCATCATTGAGGATGGGGATGTTCATGGAGCCTCCTCCTCCCGTTAGTTGTTTAATGGTCCACCACCATTCACGACTGGATGTGGCAGGACTGTAGAGCTTTGATCTGATCCGTTAGTTGTGGGATTGCTTAACATGCATGTAGTCCTGTGTTGCAGCTTCCCCAGGTTGGCACCTCATTTTTAGGTATACCTGGTGCTGCTCCTGCTCCTGGCATGCTCTTCTACACTCCTCATTGAACCAGGGTTGGTACCCTGGCATGATGGTAATGGTGGAGTGAGGGATATGCTGGGCCATGTGGTCACAGATTGTGGTAGAATACAATTCTGCTGCTGCTGATGGCCCACAGTGCTTCCTGGTGCCCAGTTTTGAGTTGTTAGATCTGTTCTGAATGTATCTCATTTAGCACGGTGGTAGTGCCACACAACACGATGGAGGGTGTCCTCAGTGTGAAGACGGGATTTCATCTCCACAAGGACTAGTTTACGTTTATATGCAATATGGCATGATTTGATTTGTAAATTTGGTTTGGAATGTTTATTTTGTGGAGGCTTTTATTTTTGCATTGTGGCCAAGCACATGCTGTGATGGTCAGTGACAGAGGGAAGATAAGGTGTGGGACTTTTAGTGAATGGGGAATTGGGGTTGCGGTAACCGGTATCGCACTCGGATGAGTTTTTCATGGACAGCCCGGCCAGAAAGGGGCTGTCTAGGTTGCCTCCTCCCTTCCACTCCTCCTCCTCCTCTTCCTTCTCAGCTGCTCGCCATATAGCTGGTGGCAAGGACTGTGCCTTCATGATGGCGAAGTTTTGCAGCATTCAGCCGACCATCACGAATCTTGACACCCGCTCTGCCGAGAACTGACGAGCTCCTCCAGAGCGGTCCAGGCGGTGGAAGCGTTGTTTCAGCACACCAATCATCTGCTCTATCATGTTTCTTGTGGCAGCATGGCTTTCATTGGATGCATGCTGCGCATGTGTGCGTGGGTTGCACACCGGAATCATGAGCCATGTCATCGGTGGATAGCCCTTGTCGCCCAGTAGCCACCCTTTGGTTTGCCATGGTGGCACAAATACAGATGGCACATTGGACTGCCGCAGAATGAAGGCATCATGACTGCTGCCAGGATACCGGGCATTGACCTGCATGATTCGCTGCCTATGGTCGCACACCAGCTGAACGTTGAGGGAGTGGAATCCCTTTCAGTTCCGGTACATCTCAGAGTTGACATGCGGTGCCTGCAAAGCGATGTGCACACAGTCAATGGCACCCTGCACCATGGGGAAGCCTGCAATCCTCGTGAAGCTGCATACTCGCTCTGCCTGCTGCTCTCTGGCAAGAGAAAATGAAATGTAGTCAGCTTTCTTGGAAAACAGAGCCTCAGTGACCTCCCTTATGCAACAGTGGATGGCAGACTGTGAGATATCTTGAGCTCCAGCCTGGAAGGAGCCAAATGCATAAAGGTTCATCACCATGGTCACCTTCACAGCCACTGGCAATGCGGTCCTTGCCCTACTCTGAGGTTGCAGTTGTGGTTGCAGCAGGTGGCAGATTTCAGTGAAGACATCCATACAGAATTACAGATGTCTCACACATTGTTCCTCAGTGAGGTTCAGGTAGGCGAATTGCTCCCTGAACATCCTGGGCAGATAAGGCCTCTTGCTGAGAGCCCTTACCCCTCCTCCTCCTCCCTCTTCCAGCAGCTTGTCCTCTGTTCATTCTCCAAGTCATGCTGTATTCTAAGGGGAATTCCTCCTAGTGCACCCATGTCTGACAGCAAGTGGTTTGTGCAGATGCCTTGAAGTCAGGAAAAACTTCTTCAGCACCTGCCACACCAGTCCCTGTAGACTTTGGCAACTTTGAACAACTATAGAAAGCACCAAACACTTACAGAAGTGTACCAAGAGCCAGAATAAATCAACCAGCAACTAAACTGTAAGTAGTTGATGATCCCTTTAGATAGCGCTGGTGGTGGGGGGCAATGTATCCCGTAATTTTTTTGGGGCCGCGCGGCCCCTATAACGGTCTGCATAGCCCATTCAAAAGTCCATGCATGTGCGATTTTTTCAATTTAAAAGCCGGCTCACTGGCTGCACGTGACCCCTTAAAGGAACATTGATGGGGGGTGTCCTTCCTGCTACTGAACGCTGATTGACGTCATAACCTGCCTGCTCTGCATACTTCTGGTGGACATTCACTGCGCGTGCGCTAACGATCACACTAATATGGCGTCTGGCGCGATTCGCCCCACAAGTGTGCGCACAGGCCGCGGATGCCAATTTGGAGCTCTAAGGGCACCTACTGATCCGAATTTTGCACCTGGAAGACTTGTTAAAAGACAGAATAATATTTACATTTAACACAGCTATTGTGCTTACACACAGTGAAATCTTTCAAAGCAACTAAAATGCATCCTTGGCAAAATTATCTATGTTCACAGCCAGTCTTTCTTGATAGTTCAGACAGGAGCTGGAGCAATAATTCTTTTTCATTGACCTATATTCCTTAAGTGCTTGGCAGCAGGTGTTTCTGAAAATGTCATTGCCGCATGCTACTCTGTACACATCAGAAACTCAAAATAGTCCTTTTTTCCCAGTTTTCTCCCCTCTGCTGAAAGCGCTGACTCTTTTTGGCTGCGTTGCCATGAGTTCCAGCAGCTGTCCGGTATTTTACCCAAGTGGCGATTCTTCATGACAGTGTGCTGGCAAACTATTGAATCATGGAGCCAAGCCTGATTCTACCCTCATCTGATGTCCACACACATGCACTTCCCAGCAGGAGTCACTTGATAGGAGTCAGGAGCAGAAACATTGGCTGACCTTTTTCCTTCCCTCTGGGGTATAAAAGCCAATTATAGCATCTACAAGCTTGCACATGAAGAGTGGCAACTTGGCTAAGGTACCAGAAGGCTGTTGGTGCCTTGGGCAACATTGTCAGCACCTTTAGCAGAGGGATGAAGGATACTTGGAAAAGATAACAATTTGAAAGTTGAAAATGTCACTTTTTTCCCCAAGAATTGTGTTTGTTAGTTGTTATTGAAAGATTCAGCTGTGTCAAATGTGCTTTTTAAATTCAATATTACACTGGCTTTTAAGAGGTCTTCATCTTTTATTCCTGTGTTCTTTGTTATGAGTCACTCATATGACCAGGAAATTTCTCACTGCTGGCAGAGATCAATGAATTGAGCACAGACTGGGTATTCACTTCTGGGATCTTTTGACTTGTTTGGCTCAGTTCTACACAGGGCAGTTCATTCAACAATTGGGCTATCAGTTAGTTCTTTTGTGAAGTTAATTTAAAATTTGTGATCTCTCCGTTTTTGGGAATCTATTCTCTTTTTGAAGTTATTTTCTTCTCTACCTCTTCAGTGGTTTCATCCTAGCCATGCACTATCACTGGCCTTTGCCAATGCTATCTTAAAGCCAATTTCTAGGAGGTGTGCAAGAGTGGCTCAGGTTCTCTCCCTCTGAATTTTTCGTCATTTTCTGCAGGAAAATCCTTTATCCCTCTGCAAGGTGGTACACTGAGTTCAGGAGCTCAGTATGTGGGGGACCACAGGGGTACAGCAGGCACCTCAAAGCACTGGAGAGGTACCACCAATGCTGCCTCCGCAAGATCCTGCAAATCCATTAGCAGGACAGGTGCACCAACGTCAGAGTTCTCGCTCAGGCCAACATCCCCAGCATCGAAGCTTTTACCACGCTCGATCAGCTCTGATGGACGGGTCACATCGTCCACATGCCCAATACGAGACTCCCAAAACAAGCGCTCTACTCGGAGCTCCGGCACGGCAAGAGAGCCCTAGGTGGGCAGAGGAAATGCTTCAAGGACACCTTCAAAGCCTCCTTGAAAAAGTGCAACATCCCCACCGACACCTGGGAATCCTGTTGTGTCGGTACCTTTCTACCTAGACACAATTTAGGACTCAGAACTCAGAGATTCAAACATGAAGTGCTTTATTGGAAGGAAAGGAAGTTCTGGCAAGTTCCGAACAAAGAGAGCGAAACTTAACCGCGGGAATACCCAACCATTTATCTCCTGTGACAGCGCCACCACAGGTGGGAGGAGAACACACAATAGAACACACAATACATAACATTTCCTCCCCTCTTAAATGGAAGGTCCACATTATTCCTCAACAGGTAAGTTACTTTCAATACACTCAACTAACCTAGGGTAGAGATAGACTGCCTCAAACCCTGACTTTACCCTGGGGTTTATTCTGCCCCAGTCTTGTGGGTAAGTCACTAAGCCTACAGATCCAAGCGTCTTGGAGGCCGCCGCTCTCTGACAGGATACCGGCGGTCATCGCTGGCTTCCACAGCAGTAGGCATTGACACAGGCCTGGATGGAGAAGGTGCCTGTGTCAGTTGAAAGTCAGGATGTTGCACAGTCTCTTTGACTTCCTGTGTTGGAGAAGAGCACTGTGGCAAAGGATGCTGGTTTGCGGTATCATTCGGAAACAGTTCAGGCCAACCAGCCGTTGGAGCCTCTGTGGCTGTCTCTGCTCCTAGCAACAGTTGATCTGTGTGTCTTCTCCAGACGACGTCCTCAGCAGTCTCAACCGTGTAAGACACAGGGCCCGTCTGCGCGATCACCGTAGCAGGAACCCATTTCGGTCCAGTGTTGTAGTTTCGAGCTAGGACGTGCTCTCCCGGATGAAACCGTCTCTCCTTGGCTCTTTTCTCTCTCTTTTCAACTTGAGCTTGTTGTTGACGATGGACAACCTGCTCTGCCCTTGGAGGTTTGAGTAAGTCAAAACTTGTCCGCAACTGCCTCTTCATCATGAGCGAAGCGGGGGAAGTTTTGGTTGTGGCATGCAGCTCGTTCCTGTAGGAAAACAGGAAGCTGTTCAGACGTTGGTGGATTGAGCCCTGACCTTGCGATGCCTTCAAGGCGTGCTTCAAAGTTTGCATCAACCTTTCTGCCTGGCCGTTAGTAGAGGGATGATAGGGCGCAGACCTGATGTGTTGGACACCATTCACATGCAGGAAGGTTGCAAATTCCTGTGATACAAATTGTGGACCATTGTCACTTACGAGTTGTTCCGGTGAGCCATAACGGCTGAACATCTCACCAAGTTTCTCAATTGTTTTCTCTGCCGTGGTAGACCTCATCACAGCGACCTCCGGCCACTTGCTACGAGCATCCACAACCACCATAAACATCTTCCCTTCGAAAGGACCAGCGAAGTCCACATGTACTCGCTGCCACACTTCTGCAGGCCAATCCCAGGGGTGTAGGGTTGCCAGCTGTGGAACATTCCGGACCCTTTGACATGGGGAACATGTTTTGGCTTTCTCCTCAATATTCCCATCGAGACCTGGCCACCAGAAGTAGCTTCTTGCCATTTCCTTCATCCGAACCATCCCACTGTGGCCTGTATGAAGTTGTTGCAGTATAGGTTCCCTCAGAGGTGGCGGAATGATGACACGGCGTCCCCAAAGAAGACAACCTGCCTGGACGGAGAGCTCATTTCTTTTTGAAACGTAAGGTTTCAAACTAGGAGAATCTCCTATCGCTCTCCCTCGAATGACATCGTCCATTACCTCAGACAGGACTGGATCGTTGCGGGTGTACCTTCGCACCTGAACTGCAGTGACAGGTGCTCCCTCCACTTGTCTAAAGTAGAAGATGTCTATCTGACGAGGCTCTGGGGGAGTAACAGGCAAGGGTAGCCTCGAGAGACCGTCTGCATTGCCGTGCAAGTCTGATTTGCGATATTTGATGTCGTATGTGTGTCCTGACAACAGTAAAGCCCACCTTTGCATCCTGCTTGCAGCGAGAGACAGAATTCCGGTGTGGGGCCCGAAGATTGAAGTCAATGGACGGTGGTCTGTCAGGAGTGTGAACCTTCTCCCAAACAGGTACTGATGAAATTTTCGAATTCCAAAAACGATTCCCAAGGCCTCGCGCTCGATCTGCGCATAGTTACTCTCGGCCTTGTTCAAGGTGCGTGATGCGAAGGCGATAGGTTTCTCTTCACCCGAAGGCATGATGTGAGATATGACTGCTCCCACACCATATGGTGATGCATCACATGCTAGCTGCACGGGTAGCTTTGGGTCGAAGTGTGTCAGGACCTCCGAATTCAGCAATGCTTTCTTTGCTTGGGCGAAAGCTTCATTGCACAGTTCAGTCCATTTCCATGTTTTGCCTTGACATAGCAACTGATGTAACAGCTTCAGCAATGTTGCTAAGTCTGGAATAAACTTCCCATAGTAGTTAAGTAGCCCCAGAAATGAACGTAACTGGCTCACATTCTGGGGTGCTGGGGCCTCCACGATCGCCTTGACCTTTGGCGGCGCCTTATGCAGGCCAGTAGTGTTAATCACATGCCCCAGGTACTCAATTGAAGACTGAAAGAATTCACATTTGTCTTTACGAACTCTTGAGTCCGTACTCTTTCAGTTGTTGTAGTGTCGCATCCAAGTTCAGAAGATGATCCTCCTCATTTGTCCCAGTGACAAGGATGTCGTCCAGGTAGCACTGGACTCCTGGCAGTCCACTCAAAATCTGATCCATTGCCCTTTGGAATAGAGCAGGGGCCGAAGTAATTCCAAACGGAAGGCGGCAGTACCTGTATAGCCCCTTGTGTGTCACAATTGTCAGCAGCTCCTTTGATTTGTCATCGACATGCATTTGTAGATAAGCCTGGCATAAGTCTATTTTGCTGAACTTTTGCCCTCCGGCCAGGCCCGTAAAAAGATCATCAATGAGGGGAAGAGGGTACTGTTCCACAGACAGCACCGGGTTAATAGTCACTTTAAAATCCCCGCAGATTCGAACAGATCCATCCTTTTTCAGGACAGGAACAATGGGTGTGGCCCATTTGCTCACGCTCACAGGCTCCAGGACTCCATTCTCGACTAAGGCCTCCAAGTTAGCCTCAACTTTTGGCCTAATTGCATAGGGTACAGGTCGGGCTTTGTGAAACTTCGGCTTGCTGTCAGGTTTAATGTCCAGTCTCACGCTGATCTTTTTCATGCTCCCAAGTTCCCCATTGAAGAGTTCTGCATTTTTGTTTAACACTGCAGTCAGACCTGACTCCGCTTTTGACATCATGCGGACTGCAGGCCAGTCCAGCGTGATTTTCTCTAGCCACGCACGTCCCAGTAGCGATGGGTAATTTCCCTTTACCACATATAGTGGCAGTTTTGCAGTCTGTCAGTTCAATTTAACTGTCACCTCAATGACGCCTCTCATGGCCACAGGTTCGCCGGTATACGTCTTTTGCACAATGTTTGTTGGCTGAAGGGTAAGATGCTTTAGCATTTTGTTGTAGACAGTCTCTTAAACAAGGGACACAGCCGCGCCTGTGTCCACCTCCATCCGCACTGATTGTCCCTCCACCAGTGGTGACACCCAGTAGCCATTTGAACCACCTGCAACCGTCAATATATGCACCTCTTCCTCCTCAGAGGTGTCGCTCCCCTCTGTTTTGCTTGTTCCATCATACTGCACTGAATGAACACTCTTTTTCCTCCCTTGTCCAAATACAGACATTTTGCTTCCATGCTTCCCAGCTCTGTCTGTTCTTTTTTTACCTCTACAGGCGCGTTCAATGTGACCCTTTTTGCCACAATTTTGGCATTCCAGCTCTGTACACCAGCAGTCATTAGCGTGATGGCCCGTTTTCCCACAACAGTAACATGTGCCGTTCCGCGCACCTTTAGGCTCAGACGACACCTTGTGAACTCTCCCTGTTGAACTCAACTGGTGAGCCTCCTTTTCCGCCATCTCCATGGAGACACTAACTTCAATGGCCTTTTCAAGAGTAAGGTTGTCCTCAGTAAGAAGGTGCTTCAGTGTGGCTGCATTTTGCAGACCACACACAAGTCTGTCTCTAATGGTGTCATTCAGCACCTCCTTGAACTGGCAGTGTTCCGACAACCTTTTTAAAGCAGCAATAAACATCGTCACTGATTCCCCCTCCTCTTGATTCCGTTTGTGAAATCTAAATCTCTCAGCAATAACCAGAGGTTTTGGTGAAAAATGTGCTCCAAGAATTTCCACTAGTTGCTTATATGTTTTAGTTCCTGGCTTATCTGGCTGCACGAGGCTGCGAAGTAAATTGAAAGTCTTCGGCCCGATTACACTCAAAAAGGTAGGCACGACCTTTTCATTTGCCACCGCATTCGCCAATACAAAATAGTCAAAACGTTCCGTATATGTGCTCCATTGCTCCACATTTTCATCAAAATCACCGATGTTTCCTAATATAGTAGCCATCTCACGTTTCAAATTAAATTTTCTGTTTACTCACTGCACCCGTAACGTACGCAGATTCATCCGCTCCTCGTTGCCACTTGTTGTGTCGGTACCTTTCTACCTAGACACAATTTAGGACTCAGAACTCAGAGATTCAAACATGAAGTGCTTTATTGGAAGGAAACCTAGATAGGGGAAAAGAGGGAAGTCATATGAAGTCAGAAATAGATGGTAGAAAGGTGAGAAGCAATAAGCAAAGGAGAGAAACACAAAGGGCCAAACTAATTCATAATGAGAGTGTGAAAAAAGCAAGCCTGAAGGCTTTGTATCTTAATGCTAGAAGCATTAGGAACAAGGTGGATGAATTAGTTGTGGAAATAGAGGTAAACAAGTATGATTTGATTGGGATTACAGAAACGTGGCTGCAGGGTGGGCAAGGCTGGGAGCTTAACATCCAGGGATATACAATATTTAGGAAGGATCGGCAAAAAGGTAGGGGAGGTGGGGTAGCATTGCTGGTAAAGGAGGGGATTAATGCAATGGAAAGGAAGGATATTAACTCGGATGAAACGGAATCTGTATGGGTAGAAATGAGAAATAGCAAGGGGAGGAAAACGTTAGTGGGTGTGATATATAGGCCTCCAAATAGTAATATGGAGGTGAGGGAAGGCATAAAAAGGGAAATTAGAGAAGCGTGCGATAAGAGCACAGCTGTCATCATGGGTGACTTTAATTTACATATTGATTGGACTACCCAAATTAGTAAAAATTCTGAGGAGGAGGAATTCCTGGAATGTTTTCGGGACGGTTATCTGGACCAATATGTCGAGGAGCCGACTCGAGATCAGGCCATTTTAGACTGGGTATTGTGCAATGAGAAGGGACTTATCAACAATCTTCTTGTACGAGGCCCCTTGGGTCAGAGCGATCATAATATGATCGAGCTCTCAGTCGAGATGGAGAGTGAGGAAATTGAATCAGAGACTAAGGTCCAGAACTTAAATAAAGGGAATTACGAGGGTATGAGACGGGAATTGGGTAAGATTGATTGGGTGGTGTTTCTGGGGGGATTGACAGTGGATAGACAATGGCAAGCATTCAAAGATAGAATGGAAGAATTCCAGAACATGTTTATACCGGTTTGGCATAAAAATAAACCTAAAAAGGTGGCTCAACCGTGGATAACGAGGGAAATTAGGGACAGCATAAAATCAAAAAAAAGGGCACATCAACTGGCAAAAAAAAGCACCAGACCGGAAGATTGGGGGCAGTACAGGATACAGCAAAAGAGGACAAAGGGATTAATCAGGAAGGGGAAAATAGAATACGAAAGTAAACTTGCAGCAAACATAAAGACAGACTGCAAAAGCTTTTATCGGTATATCAGGAGGAAAAGACTGGTAAAATCCCAAGTCGGTCCCTTGCAGTCCGATTCGGGAGAATATATAATGGAGAATAAGGAAATGGCAGACCAATTAAACTCATACTTTGGTTCTGTATTCACAAAGGAGGACACAAATAACCTCCCAGGAATATCGGCAAACATAGGGACTAATGAGAGGGAGGAGCTGACAGAAATTAGTATCTCTAGGGATATGGTGTTGGGTAAGTTGAGGGGACTGAAGGCCGACAAATCCCCGGGGCCTGATAAACTACATCCTAGGGTACTTAAGGAGGTGGCCCTGGAGATAGCAGATGCTCTAAGGATCATCTTCCGGAACTCCATTGACTCGGGAACAGTACCCGTGGATTGGAGGGTAGCTAATGTTACCCCAATATTTAAAAAGGGGGGTAGAGAGAAAGCAGGGAATTATAGACCAGTAAGCCTTACATCGGTTGTGGGCAAAATGCTAGAGTCCATTATTAAGGATAAAATAGCGGAGCACTTGACAAATGGGGAAAGGATCGGACAGAGTCAACATGGATTTACAAAGGGTAAATCGTGTTTGACTAATCTGCTGGAATTTTTTGAGGAAGTAACTGGTAAAATAGATGGGGGAGAGCCAGTGGATGTGGTGTACCTTGACTTCCAGAAAGCCTTCGATAAGGTTCCACACAAAAGATTATCATGCAAAATTAAGGCTCATGGGATTGGGGGCAAAGTATTAACGTGGATAGAGAACTGGCTGGCGGATAGAAAACAGAGAGTTGGAATAAACGGCTCGTTTTCGGAGTGGCAGGCAGTGACCAGCGGGGTGCCGCAAGGATCTGTCCTGGGACCCCAGCTGTTCACAATATATATAAATGATCTGGATCAGGGAATTGGATGCAATATTTCCAAATTCGCTGACGACACTAAACTAGGAGGAGGGGTGGGCTCTGATGAGGATGTCAGGAGGCTACAGTGCGATTTGGACAGGTTGGGAGAATGGGCGGATACGTGGCAGATGCACTATAATGTGGATAAATGCGAGGTTATCCACTTTGGGGGTAAAAACAGGAGGGTAGATTATTATCTAAATGGCAATAGATTGGGAGATGGGGAAGTGCAGAGGGACCTGGGTGTTCTTGTGCACCAGTCACTGAAGGAGAGCATGCAGGTGCAACAGGCGATTAAGAAGGCAAATGGTATGTTGGCCTTCATATCAAGGGGGTTCGAGTATAGGAATAGGGATACCTTACTACAGCTGTACAAGGTGCTGGTGAGACCGCATCTGGAGTATTGTGTACAGTTTTGGTCGCCCCATCTGCGGAAGGATGTTCTTGCCATGGAAAGAGTGCAGCGGCGATTCACCAGGCTGATACCTGGAATGGCGGGAATGACCTACGAGGAGAGATTGAATAGTTTGGGCTTGTACTCACTGGAGTTTAGAAGATTGAGAGGGGATCTCATCGAAACATATAAAATTATGGCAGGCCTGGACAGGCTGAATTCAGAGAGAATGTTTCCAATGGCAGGGGAGCACAGAACCAGGGGCCACAGTCTAAAAATAGCGGGCAAATCATTTAAAACAGAGATGAGGAAGAATTTCTTCACTCAAAGAGTGGTGAGCCTGTGGAATTCCCTGCCACAGAGGGCTGTGAAGGCTAATTCAATAAATATTTTCAAGAGAGAATTGGATATATTTCTGAAGGCTAAGGGGATTAAGGGTTACGGAGAAAAGGCAGGGACGGGGTACTGAACTGGTAAGATCAGCTAAGATCTCAGAGGAAGATCAGCCATGATCTCATTGAATGGCGGAGCAGGCTCGAAGGGCCGAATGGCCTACTCCTGTTCCTATCTCTATGTTTCTATGTTTCTATGAAAGGAAGTTCTGGCAAGTTCCGAACAAAGAGACCTAAACTTAACCGAGAGAATACCCAACCATTTATCTCCTGTGACAGCGCCACCACAGGTGGGAGGAGAACACACAATAGAACACACAATACATAACAAATCCCTAGCCCAAGACCGCACAAAGTGGAGGAGAAGCATCCGGGAAGGCGCCGAACACCTCGAGTCTCTTCGCCGGGAGCAAGCGGAAGCCAAGCGCAGGCAGCGCAAGCACCCCACCCACCCGCCCCTTCAACCACCGTCTGCCCCACCTGTGACAGAGACTGTAGGTCCCACATTGGACTCATCAGTCACCTGAGAACTCATTTTTAATGTGGAAGCAAGTCATCCTTGGTTCCAAGGGACTGCCTAAGAAGGAAGAAGAAGAAGAAGACCCATGTGAATCTGCATTCTACCATTCCATGGTAAAATCCACTGAAGTTCAGCACATTGTGACATCTCACCCTGGACCTACATCATAGTTATATAAATCTAAAGATGAATACATTTGATTTGTTGTGGATCTGGAAGAAGACAGTTTAATCTGCGAGGAGCAATTGGTAAGTAAGACCTGGATTTTCATTTAAACTGATGGTGAGAATTTAGTGTGGGTGATAATTAGCAGATTTCATTGCCAGAAGCAGGGCCATGTTTTACATTCTTTAATATTCCTCTGACAGTATTCTGCAATTTTGAAGGTAACCAGTCAAAAATAAGTAATGCAGGATGTAAAGTTAGATGGGTATTCTAGTGCTTCCATCGATTTCCTTTTGAGGACATAGAAGAATATATTTGGAGTACCTTCTGATAAGATGAAATCGCTTGGATAGAATGCATAATAAAATCGTATCTGTCTACTTCAAAAATGTGTGCCTGAGGGACAGCGTAGCACAGAAAGTTAGCACCACTACCCATTCAGCTTTTCGGGCTGGGTTTGAATCTGTATCCGCTAGGCACAATAATCCTACGTGAATTCACTTTGGGTCATCTCAAACTAGTTTCCAGTGGATGTGATCCTAATCCCCAGAAAACTGCCCCATTCTTTAGTACTAATTGGCAATTTGTTTCAGAAAGGCCATTAGGATGGTTAGTAGAGGAAGTGCAAACTTTCACTTTGATGCAGTTGGAGCTGTTCTATTGAGAGTGGAGCTAAGGTACGGTAAAGGGGACCGCTTTGCTCTGCACCTGGCTGTGTTCTCCCTGACCTCAGCTTGATGCTGATGCTGGGTGAAAAAATTGGGGGAAAAAATCCTCTCCCCAGTATTGATTTTGTTTACCTTGATGAGCACAACATTTTGTCCAATGGTGTATTTATTTTAAATGTGCTTATGTTAAGTTTACTTTTTCCTAAATTCTGATAGTGTCACAACTGATATTTAAATTTGGGATATTAAAGGGGAAAATGTAAAGGGTAATTTTTGTTCAAACTACTCTCTCCGTGTCTATTTTAAAAAAAAAGTATTGATGAAACGTCTTGAGCTCTGTGCATCCCAGTGTGGGTACATGGATTGCGATGGTGGTCATGACTTTGGACCAACCTAGGAGCTGAGCCAAAGCTACTTGACCAACCTAGGAGCTGAGCCAAAGCTACTTGACCTAGGAAAACACAGTGCAAAAAGTACTCTGCCTAGAGAAAAAAACCATTAGCTATGCATTCTCCTTTAGTGAAAAAGCATCAACATCTGTCAAATAAATATAACTTGAGTAAACTGAAAGCATTGTATCATTATATTTGTCAAGTTTGAACTTCCCATAATTCGTAAGTGGTTCAAGCTCCAGTTAGGGTTGCCAACCCTCCCGGATTGTCAGGGAATCTCCCGAAATTGGCGATTTATCTCCCGAATGCTGCTGATGGCAACTCGGAAGAAAAGTACTTTTCCGTACGTCCGTGCTCCTCAGTGGCGAGCATTCTGATTCCAGCCCCGCACAAATCCACCTCCAGCAGCAATGCTTCTTTTACCGTTGGTGTGGGTGTTGCCTCAACAAGTGCCACAGAAACCATTTCTTTTGATGAAGCCTGGATTCTTTGGCGACCACCTTGTTTCTTTTACTGTGCTCGAACAATGCAGGGGCTGTTGCTGACAGCACTAAATGCAGAATTACCACGTTCCAGAAGTGAATTTACGTGAGATTTGTGAGGTAAACTCAACAACCTCCTCCGCCTCCCCCTCACCCCATTAAGCACTGCATGATTTGCATCCTAAAATCTGTGGCCAGAATTTTCTTCGGGGAGGCCGGATTTCCCGCAGGCCCTGCTGATTTTACCGGCAGCTTGAGAGGCTGGCTGGCTGCGGGTGGGTAGGCCTCAGTTGTGAGGGGTCGGTCCGTTGAGGGATCGCGGGAGGGGGGACAAGATCGGCAGGAGGGGGGTCCAGTTCAGCGGGAGGGGGGTAGGGTATAGGCGGGAGAGGTGTTGGGGATCGGCGTGAAGGGGGTTGGTGATTGGCAGGAGGGTGGGTCGGGGATCGGCGGGAGGGGGGCCAGTAATCAGGAGGGGGTCGGCAATCGGGAGGGGGAGAGAGGATCGGGGGATGGTTGCAGGATCAGCAGGCTATGGGGGGTGGTCATCGAGGAGATCGGGGATCGCCGGCAGGATGGTCAGTGATCGTGGGGGGTGCAGGAGGGGATCAGCACGGGGTCGGAGGATTGTGGCCAGCCACCGGATGATTGTGACCGGCCTCATCATCGTTGGGAGGAGGCCTGAGAATGCGACAGGAGGCCTCGTGGGGGGGTTAGTGTGGTCGGGTCCCTGGATCCAGGAGGTAGGTATAAATCCACTTACCTCCCGGATGCAGCAGTCCCTGTCTCGGTTTAATTGCTGGGTTTCACGAATTGTGTGAAACCCATCCACAGGCAGTTAAATTCAAAATGGAGGGGAAAATAGAGGCTTCCAGCCTCATTACAATATTTAAATTATGGTAACGCCCCCTGGCAGCGGGTTGGCAATCCCCCCCACCCCCATCCCGCCTCTGGTAAAACTGGAAGTGGGCGGGATGAGGTCAGGACTCACATCTTTAACAATTTAACTTACCCCACGCTCCAAACCCATCTGTTTTTTGATGGGAAAATTCCGGCCAATGTTTTCTTACTCTGGGTGGTTTTGCAATGAAATTGTTGAATTGTACACATTTTTATAACGTAGTACAGAAAATGGTAAGTTATAGCACAAAGTTATGCTTTTAAACCAAAAAATAATGCATAATGGTTTTTTCATGCCAGTGATATTTTCTGTAAGGTTATGACTCAGCAGAAGTCGGTAAGACCAAGCACATCGAGTATCTTCCGCATTTTAAAACAGCTATCGGGGTTCAGTTAGCCAGTGCACTCACTATTGATGGAAAAAGCTCTCCAGACAAAAAAAATTGAGGAATACATTTGAAACGATAGCTGTTTTTCGGTTTTTAATTGAATACAATAGCTGGCAATTGTTATTAACTCTCCAGGGGGAGAGGGAAGGGGAGGCTGGTCTGGTATTGTTCTCTCAAGCCCCTCGCTTTTAGCATTGCACCCGAATGCACATGTTTCTTTCATGAAACCCTCACTCTGACCTGCGTGCATTGACATCACCAGCCTCAAGAACCAAGGAAGGAGTGTGGGGACAGAAAGTGGCCGACCTGACCTGCGTAAGGGAAACAGGAGCGCTTGAAAATGTAAGAATAATGTATATAATTCTGCCTTTCATTAGTGGTTGGTGCTTTTTTAATTAATCAGTATGAAGTCTGATGAGATAAGATGAGATTGTAACACTACAGTTTGACCAAATACGCATAAATAAATTTACTTGACCCTCAGGTTACTCTGATTAAATGTTAAATCACTAGCATTACTATCAGCAAAGCCTGAAATATCTTTCAAATCAAGTGCCTGTAAAGGCATTACATTGCCGTTGCTAGCAACGCGGGAGAACAGTAGAGCTTCACGTCTCTGGCTTGCACCTGTGCACTTTCTTCGCCTGCTTGCAGGCAGCCTTCTGGCTCTCAGAGCTTCTCCCGTGATACCGCTTGCATAAAACCACGAGTAAAGATGCTCAACTACAGGAGACCCAAACTTTATAAGGTAAATGCCATAACATTTGAAAACTGTGGGCAAGTGTCATGTGATCGGATGTCATGTGATCAAAACCTCAAGGGCTACATCCCAACAAAAGTTGGCAACCTTAGCTCCAATGAAATCTGAGCTCTTCTCATACTGAGCCAAACAGTGCAATCTTCTGTTTATTTTATGGATTTTAACATAATTTCAAAAAAAGAAGTTGAACAGAGTTACAATTTTACACATTAAGATTTGTTGCATTTTCATTCTGAACAGTTGAATAAGTTTTGTGGGATCCAAGGATCTGGTTGTCAGTTGCTGCCAACTGCAGGGCTATGTATGGTGATGACAGTCATTTGATATTTTCACATATGTATATGTTTTATTTTCACAACACCATGGCACGGCATAAAAAATTGATAGTGAGCAGATAAATGCAGTTCTTTTATTAAAATTATAAATACCGCAGCCAGTTATGTTGGGATATGCCCTGTCTTGTGAATTATAACATTTTATTTTTGACATTTTAAAATTGGTCAGTCCAAGGATATACAGATTTACAGAAGCCTTAGGTTATTTTAAGAGCTAGTGGAGCTCCCCACTACTGCAGTCAGCAATACATCCTTCAGACCGCAGATGAACTGAGTTTAGAGTTTCATTTGTCCTTGCTCTTCATGGATCCTCTTATGGCAACACTTGAAAGGCTCCCCCTGGGTCCTAAAGCCTAGCAATTAGACAACCAGCCTTTAAAATTATTATATATAAATATAAAACACATAACAGCAAAACTTAGATTTAGACTGTTAATACTTTTTGAAATTCTTTTAACTATAGTCTTATGAATGAAAACTGGAGCTTCAGATACATACTTATACACATAGCATAATGTTCTATCTCTGTAAAACAGCATATTATTGTTTTTGCCACTTCAATTTTCTGCCCTCCTTTCCCGAAGGTGCATTTTTTTTATTAGTTCCTGGGATGTGGGCGTCGCTGGTATGGCGCTCATTTATTGCCCATCGCTAATTGCCCTTGCGGTATGACACCATAGGTGTGCTCTCCAGTACATCACACAAATTATTCCAGTTTAGTACATACAGGCCCCAAACCTCTTAATCCACCTACTTAATTCATCCACATTGTTTATCTACCTAACATGCTATTTTCTACTTATATAAAAACGAATGGCCCGTAATTTGCAGTCAGCAGCGAAGCAAAGGCGTTCGCCGCTGGCCCCGACGAATGTTTCCCACAAAGATCTTGCGAACTCTGTGGCGAGAAGTTCAGCTTTTTCGACGTTCAGTTAAAATCAGTGTAGTTTAGTGGGAATTCAGGCTTTCGAAGCAGCCAATCACAATGCAGAATTCTCACAGACAGGAAACCAGGAAGTGAAGAAGTGTTTTTATTCTTACTTTTTAAAAATGTTATAGAGAGCAAAACAAAGATTGGGGCTCTCACATGGAGAAAAGGTAAACCTGAAATAAATATGAACAAACTTTTAAAAAGTATAATTTTTTTTAAGTTTCTTAAAAATTGTAATTTTAAAAGAAAAGAAATAAATACTTGCATTTATATAGCGCCTTTCATGACCACCGGACGTCTCACAGCGCTTTACAACCCATTAAGCACCTTTGAAGTGTAATCACTGTTGTCATGTTATTAAAATGGAGAAATTTGACACTCCACAAAATTAAAATTAGTTTTTCAGGCCCACAATGTTTGTTTAGCAGTCAATACGCTGTTAAAACCCCAGTTACACCTAATCCAACAAGGCCTAACATTTAATGGGGTGTTTAACAGCGATATTGCCGTGGAAAAGCTGGAGTTTTCATCAGTTTCCCTGATTTCCCTGATTATATTGATTGCCATATATGGGGGGGAGGGGCCACAGCGCAGCCAGTGTCGGAGCAGTGAATAACTGACCGCAACTTCAGGATTTCCACATTAGGATGTGCATGCGCTACATTCTGAAGTTGCAGTCAGTTTCAAAGGGGTAATAACAGCGAATGCTGTTCGTTCACTGTTATTACCTACCACAAATTCCGGGCCTAAACCTTTACTACATTTCCACTTCAGTCCTGCATTTGTTTTTTGACAGACTAATTCATAGTGAGATTTAATCTTGTCATTTGAATATTCTTATTTCTGATGTGGTTGTTTAGAAACGGTAACTTCTATGTTTTCCTCTGTGACAGTGTAGTGTCTCCCGAATAGCAGTCAGCTGCAGCAGCTGGTGTTCACCATTACACTGAGGGGTACACTTTTTCCAAACATGCCATTGTGCTAAAAGAAAGGTCAGTTTGGGGGAGGAACGTGTGTGTATGTGTGTGCGCGCATAATGTCATCAGCAAAGATCCAAAGATAAAGCAGCTCTTTAGATGTCAGGGGAGCCTTTGGAGTTTTAATGATACTTGAGATTCAACTTATCACTTGCTACAAGATCCTTTGGCTTCTGTGACTCATCGCCACAGCATGTAACCCGTGGATCCACACATGCACAAAATACCAAGAATGTTTCATTTTACAAAAAAAAGCACAACAATGTTATATATGATATTTCAAATGATAAATGTAATCTAGTGGAGGGTTTAGTCTAAGACCGTGGACCCTTTGATTTAGATTATATTTTAGGTTATCCAGTGAAAATATATGTTCAGTTTATGCCTACTTCCTGTTGTTATCCATATCACTTTTTGGAATACGTATGTGACAAGTTTTGTACCTAGCTTTGTAATTTTATTTTCTTACCACCCCCTCTGAGCTATGGTTCCATAGGCATCAGCAGCAGCCCTCTGGTACCTCAAACAAATGGGTATTCTTCATGTGTGACACAAGATGGTGATTGTTGGGAGACTTTCAATTATGGAGATCATCATAGCCAAGCCCGATCCTGGCCTCACCTGGTGTATAAATGTGCCCTTTTTCTAAAAAGATCAAAGTCAGCAATCTGGAGCCAGAACCCTGACTGATTCCCCCCACCCCGGCTTAGCCTTGAGCTTAGCTGTAAGAAAGAAAGAACTTGCATTTATATAGTAACTTATCACTTCCTCAGGATGTCCTAGAGTGCTGTACAACCAAGGGATTACTTTTTGAAGTGCAATCACTTGTTATGTAGGTATACACGACAGCTAATTTACACACAGCAAGGTCCCAAAATGACTGAACGAATGACCAGATAATCTGTTTTTGCTGGTGTTGGGTGAGGGAGAATTGTTGACTCAAATACCAGGAGGTCTCCTGCTCTCCACCTAATGTCATGCGATCTTTTACATTCACCTCAATGAGTGGCTTAACATCTCGTCCAAATGATGGAACCTCCAACAATGTAGCACTCCCTCAATACGGCACTGATGCATCAGTTTGATTATATACTCAACGTGGTCATGGCTAAACACACAGACTCAGAAGCAAAAATGCCATCAACTGAGCCAAGCTGACAATCGTGTGTAGTGATCACTCAATTCAGCACAAACTAGGGATCAAACTTGGAACTTTGCTGGTCTATATGACTAGGTACCACACCAGGTGATGCATTTACCCACCAAACTCTCACTGAGAGTACTGAAGTATCACTTTTAAAATTATTTTATTTCTGCCCCTGCCTTTTCTTGCCGTCCCCATCCCATGCACCTGACCTCGGCCTCTGTCTTCCTGTAACTGCAAACCGGTGATAACCAGTGCCACAGGGAGATTTACCTTTGCATTTTTCGTTCGTCCAGCAAAGAGTATGGCCTTTGCTTGGCACCCAACATGTGACATGGAAAATCTGATCTTATCCACTCCATGGCACTCAGAATTAGAATAGCAATATGCTGTACCTCCACATCACACAGCGTACCATATTTCTGTCCCTTTCTGGGTTTGCGAGGTAAACTGACAGATAGAAGTAACATAGTAAGTTGTTCACACATTTTATTTCATGTTTCCTGTAGCTTTATTTCAAGAAACAATTCACAGTGAGCTACTGAAAACTTCCACTGGCCAACAATTATTTTTCAACTTTAACAAATTGAGCTGTAAATTAACTTTTCTGGCTACTCTGACTGTGTTTCTTCCTGCATCTACAATCTTGCTTCTTTCTCCCAGTTTTATGTCAACTCTGATCCCTTGTGCCTTGTTAAATGGTAAGAATATGGGAATAAAGAAAATCTATCCAGCTCGCTGAGTCATCATTATCTGGGTGCACACCTGAAGCATGGCCACTTGATTGAAGCATTGGAGTGCTGCTGGTGCCTGTGGAACTGCATCCCAGAATGAGTCTGGAGAAGAGGAAAGAAAAAAAATTAATTTAAGTCAAAAAATGCTCTCAGGTTAAAGATCAGGTAGTAGCTTAGGAGCAGAAAAACAGTAGCAGCATTGACAATTTATTTCCAGTACTGCCTAACGCCATCATGACATTAAGCAACCATTCTTAATTATTTCTGATTGTGAAATGAGTTATATTTTTAGTTCATTGTGATAAAATGTATAAAGCAATGTCCCTTTCTCTTTCTCTTCAGTCACAGATCTGTAGCTTGGATCATCCAAAACTCTGGTGCCCGTGTCCTAACTCGCACCAAGTCCCGTTCACCCATCACCCCTGTGCTTGCTGACCTACATTGGCTTCCGGTTAAGCAACGCCTTGATTTTAAAATTCTCATCCTTGTTTTCTAATCCCTCCATGGCCTCTCCCCTCCCTATTTCTGTAATCTCCTCCAGTCCTACAACCCTCCAAGATATCTGCACTCCTCCAGTTCTGGCCTCTTGAGCATCCCCGATTTTAATCACTCCACTATTGGCGGCCTCGCTCCACTCGTGGATATACTGTACCTGTACTGTGTGTGTGTGAACGTTTAGCCCTTAATCATGGCCCAAAAGCGTAATCTCAGTGGTAAAGGTGAATCAATAGCGAAAAGGGCGAGGAATGTACTAACCTTAGATAGGAAATTAGATGTCGTTAATAGACTTGCCCGTGGTGAAAGTACAGGGTCAGTTGGACAACTAATGGGGGTTAATGAGTCCACCATTAGAACCATAAAAAAAGTGAGGTGTCGATAAGGGCTAGTATTGCGGGTGGCTCTTCGAAAAGTGCTAAAGTGTCGTTTATGCCACGGGACCATAAGCTTGAAAAAATGGAGAAGGCACTTAATATCTGGTTGGAAGACCAGAACCAGAAAAAAGCGAATGTTAATTCCGCATGGGTACGTAAGAAGGCCCTTAGTATCTACAAGCATCTTACTGTGGCTGCCGGGGAAAGTGTAGATGACATAAAGTTTCAAGCAAGTAAGGGCTGGTTGAAAAATTTTAAGAAGAGGTTCGCCTTGATTAATCTCAAGGTTGTGGGGGAATTGGCCTCAGCTGATCACGAGGCCGCTGCCAAGTTCCCGGAGGAGCTGAAGAAGTTGATCGCCGAGAAGGGTTACCTGCCAGAGCAGGTATTTAATGTGGATGAGACTGGTCTCTTCTGGAAGCGGATGCCTTCCCGAACTTTCATCGCGAAGGCTGAGAAGCATGCTTTGGGATTCAAGGTGGCTAAGGATAGGGTGACCCTTCTCCTTTGTGCTAACGCCGAGGGAGACTGTTTAGTGAAGCCGATGCTGCTCTATCGCTCTCTTAATCCCCGCGCTCTGAAGGGCAAAAACAAAAACTACCTGTTTTTTGGCGTTCTAACCGCAAGTGGGTTACTGCTGCAGTCTTCATGGACTGGTTTCATAACTGTTTTGTGCATGACGTGGAGCGGTACCTTGCGAGACAAAATCTGGCCTTCAAGGTCCTACTCATCCTCGACAATGCCCCTGGCCACCCGCCGGCACTCCAATTCGCCCATCCTAATATTGAAGTCGTCTTCCTGCCTCCCAACATGACTTCACTCCTTCAACCCATGGACCAAGGTGTGATAGCCACCTTCAAGGCATACTACATACAACGCAGCTTTGACCGCATGATGGAGGCTATAGAGGATGATGCAACACTGACGGTGAAAACTTGTTGGAAGGATTAAACCATCGCTGACTGCATCACCAACATAAAAGAATCGATGGATGAACTGAAGAAGGCGACAATCAACGCCTGCTGGGGTAAACTTTGGAAGGAGGCAGTGAATGACTTCCAAGGCATCCCGAGCGCATTGTGAAGGTTGCGCAACGTTTAGGAGGCGAGGGGCCGGCCAGCATACAGCCTGATGACATCGAGGAGCTCCTTGAGTTGCACGGTGAGGAGTTGACGGAGGAGGACCTTGATGAGCTGATACAGCATTCTAGTGAGGCAGAGGACGAGGACAAAGATGAGGATATGGTGGAGAAGTTGAAGATGACAAGTGCCAACCTGAGCAAGGCAATGCTCCTTGCCAATAATCTCAATAATCTCTCGGACCTCTTTATGGAGATTGACCCATTCTTGGAGCGTAGTTTAAAATTCAAGTGAGGTTTGGAGGATTTAATAATAATAATAATAATAATCAACTTTATTGTCATGGTTAGTGCACAAGCGCAGTACAACGAAATGTAGGCTTGCGGCTCCCGAGTGTGTACATTTTGATTAAGACATTTAACATTCAACATTCATTTGGCTTGTAATACATAAACATAAACATAATAAAGTGCATTGGCAGATGTGCAGGCTTTAGAGTTTATTTGTAGAGTTCAGTAGGATGACAGCCCTGGGAAAGAAGCTGTTCCTAAATCTGGTCGTTCAGGTGCGAATGCATCTGTAGAGTCTCCCAGATGGCAGGGGGGCGAACAAACTGTGGCTGGGGTGGGTAGGGTCTTTGATGATGGTCAATGACCTCCGTAAACAGCGTTTCTGGTAGATGTTCTCTATGGTCGGTAGCTGGGTGCCGGTAATGCGTTGGGCAGTTTTGACTACCCGCTGCAGGACTTTCCGGTCATAGGAGCTACAGCTGCCATACCACACTGTGATACAGTTCATCAGGATGCTCTCTATTGTGCGGCGGTAAAAGTTAGAGAGGATCAGGGGTGACAGGTTACATCCCTTCAGTCTCCTTAGGAAATATAGGCGCTGCTGGGCCTTCTTCACCAAAGAGGAGGTATTGAGGGACCAGGAGAGGTCTTCCGTGATGTGGACTCCGAGGAACTTAAAGCTGTCCACCCTTTCCACCACAGCCCCATGGATGTGGATGGGGGTGTGACTTCCGCCTTTAGACTTCCTGAAGTCCACAATGATTTCCTTGGTTTTCTTGATGTTAAGGGCCAGGTTGTTATCGGCGCACCACTTCACGAGATGCTGGACCTCCTCCCTGTAGGCTGACTCATCGTTGTTGGTGATCTGGCCTACCACCGTGGTATCATCCGCAAACTTGATGATGGTGTTGGAACCATGAACAGCCACACAGTCGTGGGTGAAGAGGGAGTAGAGGAGGGGGCTCAGCACACATCCTTGTGGGGCCCCCATGTTAAGGGTCAGGGGGGGAGGTGTGGTTACCTAATTTGACAGACTGGGGTCTGTTAGTTAGGAAGTCCAGGGTCCAGTTGCAAAGGGAAGTGTTCAGGCCAAGAGTGTGGAGTTTGGTGGCCAGCTTGTTGGGGACGATAGTGTTGAATGCTGAGCTGTAGTCTATGAACAGCATTCTGATGTAGGTCTCTTTACCGTCTAAGTGATTCAATGCAGAGTGTAGAGCAGTTGTGATTGCATCCTCCGTTGATCTCAGAATTCTTTAAGATCTTTTTTATTGTGTTATTTGAACATTTATTATTTTTGTTAGGTTATTGTGTATTTTATTTGTGTTTATTAAAAGAACAAGCAACTTACGAGTGTAAATGCGGCTGCGTTCCCCCAACCCCATTTTTCCCATAGGGTCTTATATTTGCCAACTGCGGTTTTACCAACCACGGGGGTTTTCAGGGATGTATCCCTCGTGGTTGGGGAGGGATTGCTGTATAAATACAGGTTGTTGTTGGATACATTGAATGGGAAAATGCAGTACTAAGAGATTCATAGTCCATTAAAACATAACCACAAAAAATACACAGGTTAGAAAACAGAAAAAAAACCTAAAATCTTTCTGTAATCTCGAGTGTAGTTGAACAGATACAAATACGTTTTTCATATTGTTTGACTCAAAAACAATAATCTAACTTTACAGGCATATTGTTGGTTCACAATACCAGTAGAAATATCCTGTGAAGGATTCCACATGAACATATATGACTGAGTCAGCAGCTGAACTATTGTGAAATATGGTAAATTTGCTGCCCAGTATGGAACTGAGCTATATATACCAGACAGCTCCCAAGTTCGATCCCTGGTTTATGTCAAATTAGTTGATCTCAGTAGGGCAACTTTTAGGACACTACAATTGGCCTGTGTCCCGAACTAGCAGGGGTCCCAATCCTGAATGCTACCTATTGAGTTCTACAAGGAAGTACCCTGTGTGTCAACATCAGATGAGGACAGGTTCAAGCTTGAGTGTGTTCAGGATAGTTTTCTGCAACAATATGTCCTAGAACCAACAAGGGGGCAGACCATATTAGATTTAGCAATGAGTAATGAGCCAGATTTAGTTAACAGCCTAATTGTGCGTGAACATTTATCTAATAGCAATCATAGTATGATTGAGTTCAACGTAGTGTTTGAAAGGGAGAAACGCAAAACAGCTACTAAGATTCTAGATTTAGGTAAGGCTGACTTCAATGCGATGAGAAACAGTAAACTGAGCAAATCTGTTAATGGGTAAAACAACAGATGATCAGTGGGAGGTGTTCAAAAAATAATTTAATGTGATACAGAACCAGAGTTAAGGGACAAGAGCTCTACTTGCCAAAAAAACAAAAGGACAACATAAAACTAAAAGAAAAAGCTACAAAATGCAAAAACCAGCACAGATCCTGGCAACTAGGAGAGATACAAAGAACAACAAAAGGTGACAAAACAGATAGTAAGATCTACAAAAAGGGAGTATGAAAGGAAACTTGCAAGGGATACCAAAATCAACACAAAACATTTTTACA
The DNA here is from genome assembly GCF_052327205.1 of Somniosus microcephalus. Lineage (NCBI taxonomy): Eukaryota > Metazoa > Chordata > Chondrichthyes > Squaliformes > Somniosidae > Somniosus > Somniosus microcephalus. Next base: position 171,763,321 of record NC_140989.1, on the reverse strand, counting down.
ATAATATTAGGAAAGAAAAGAGCAATGTGGACCCCTTGAAAATTGATAACGGTAATATTGTCAATGAAAATAAGGAAATGGCGGACATGTTGAATAATTTCTTTGTCAGTATTTACAGTAGAGGAAGAGGATAGCATGCTGGACATCCCAAGGAAACTAATATTGAATCATCGCATTGAAGTTAGCCTTACCTAAGCAAAATAACAGTAATGAAGAAAATAATGGCACTAAAGAGTGACAAATCTCCAGGACCAAATGGTTCCATCCCAGGGTTTTAAAGGAATTAGGTGAGAACATTGCAGATGCCCTAACTATAATCTTCCAAAGTTCTCGATTCGGGAACCATTCCTTTAGATTGGAAAATTGCGCATGTCACTCCGCTATATAAGAAACATGAGAGAAGGAAACCAGGCAATTATAGACCAGTTAGCCTGTTGTTGGGAAATTACTAGCGTCTATAATTAAGGATAGAGTGACTGAAGACTTTGAAAATTTTCAGCTGATCAGAGAGAGCCAGCATGGATTTGTAAAGGTAGGTCATGCCTGATGAAACTGATTGAATTTTTTGAAGAGGTGACTAAAGTAGTTGGCAGGGAAATGTCTATGGATGTTATTTATATGGACTTCCAGAAGGCATTTGATAAAGTCCCTCATAAGGGACTGTTAGCTAAAGTTGAAGCTCATGGAATTGAAGGCAAATTATTTACCTGGTTAGGAAATTCGCTGAGCGGCAGGAGACAGGCAGTAGAGATAATGGACAAGTACTCTAATTGGCTGAATGTGACTAGTGATGTTCTGCAAGGATCTGAGTTGGGGCCTCAACTATTCACCATATTTATTAACAACTTAGATGATGACATAGAAAGCCACATATCCAAGTTTGCCAGTGACACAAAGATAGGCGGCATTGTAAGCAGTGTACATGGAAACATAAAATTACAAAAAGATATTAATAGATTAAGTGAGTGGGCGAAGCTGTGGCAAATGGATATCAATGTAGGTAAATGTGAGGTTATCCACTTTGGACCTAAAAAGGATAGAACAGCGTACTTTCTAAATGGTGAAAAGCTAGAAACAATGGAGGTTCAAAGAGACTTGGGGGTCCAGGTACACAGATCATTAAAATGTCATGGGCAGGTACAGAAAATAATCAAAAAGGCTAATGGAATGCTGGCCTTTATATCTGGAGGACTAGAATACAAGGGAGTAGAAGTTATGCTACAGCTGTACAAAACCCTGGTTAGACCACACCTGGAGTACTGTGAGCAGTTCTGGGCACCACACCTTAGGAAGGATATATTGGCCTTGGAGGGAGTGCAGCATAGGTTTACCAGAATGATACCCGGGCTCCAAGGGTTAAATTACGAGGAGAGATTACACAAACTAGGGTTGTATTCCCTGGAAATTAGACGGTTAAGGGGTGATTTGATCTAAGTTTTCAAGATATTAAGGGGAATAGATAGAGAGAAAATATTTCCGCTGGTTGGGAGTCTAGAACTAGGGGGCATATTCTAAAAATCAGAGCCAGGCCTTTCAGGATTGAAGTTAGGAAACACTTCTACGCACAAAGGATGGTAGAAGTTTGGAACTCTTCTGCAAACGGCAATTGATGCTGGGTCAGTTGTTAATTTTAAATCTGAGATTGATAGATTTTTGTTAAGTAAGGGTATTAAAGGATTGGGGAAAAGGCAGGTATTTGGAGTTAGGTCACAGATCAGCCATGATCTCATTGAATGGCAGAACAGGCTCGAGGGGCTGAATGGCCATTCCTGTTCCTATGCTTTAACATAAAACATAAGAAGTAGGAGCAGGAGTAGGCCATATGGCCCCTCGGGCCTGCTCCGCCATTCAATAGGATCATGGCTGATCCGAACCTAGACTCACGTCCACTTCCCTGCCCGCTCCCCGTAACCCCTAATTCCCTTATCAGCTAGGAAACTGTCTATCTCCATTTTAAATTTATTTAATGTCGCAGCTTCCACAGCTCTCTGAGGTAGCAAATTCCATAGATTTACTACCCTCTGAGTGAAGTTTCTCCTCATCTCAGTTTTGAAAGGGCAGCCCCTTATTCTAAGATTATGCCCCCTAGTTCTAGTCTCACCCATCAGTGGAAACATCCTCCCCGCATCCACCCGATCAAGCCCCCTCACAATCTTATATGTTTCGATAAGATCGCCTCTCATTCTTCTGAACTCCAATGACTAGAGGCCCAACCTACTCAACCTTTCCTCATAAGTCAACCCCCTCATCTCCGGAATCAACCAAGTGAACCTTCTCTGAACCGCCTCGAGAGCAAGTATATCTTTTCTTAAATATGGAAACCAAAACTGTACGCAGTATTCCAGGTGCGGCCTCACCAGTACCCTGTATAACTGAAGCAAGACTTCCCTGCTTTTATACTCCATCCCCCTTGCAATAAAAGCCAAGATTCCATTGGCCTTCCTGATCACCTGCTGTACCTGCATACTAACCTTCTGTGTTTCATGCACCAGAACCCCCAGATCCCTTTGTACTGTAGCACTTTGCAGTTTCTCTCCATTTAGATAATAACTTGCTCTTTGATTTTTTCAGCCAAAGTACATAACCTCACACTTTCCAACATTATATTCCATCTGCCAAATTTCTGCCCACTCACTTAGCCTGTCTATGTCCTTTTGCAGGTTTTTACGTCCTCCTCACTCACTGCTTTCCCTCCCATCTTTGTATCGTCGGCAAACTTGGATATGTTGCACTTGGTCCCCTCCTCCAAATCGTTAATATAGATTGTAAAGAGTTGGGGTCCCAGCACCGACCCCTGCGGAACACCACTAGTTACTGATTGCCAACACGAGAATGAACCATTTATCCCAACTCTCTGTTTTCTGTTAGATAGCCAATCTTCCACCCATGCCAGTATATTACCCCCAATCCTGTGATTTTTTAATCTTGTGCAGTAGTCTTTTGTGTGGCACCTTGTCAAATGCCTTTTGGAAGTCCAAATACACCACATCCACTGGTTCCCCTTTATCCACCCTGTATGTTACGTCCTCAAAGAATTCGAGCAAATTTGTCAAACATGACTTCCCCTTCATAAAACCATGCTGACTCTGTCCGATTAAATTATGCTTATCCAAATGTCCTGTTACTGCTTCCTTAATAATGGACTCCAACATTTTACCAACCACAGATGTTAGGCTAACTGGTCTATAGTTTCCAGCCTTTTGTCTACCTCCCTTTTTAAATAAGGGCGTTACATTAGCAGTTTTCCAATCTGCTGGGACCTTTCCTGAATCCAGGGAGTTTTGGAAAATTACCACCAATGCATCCGCAATCCCTACCGTTACTTCTCTCAAGACCCTAGGATGTAAGCCATCAAGTCCAGGGGATTTATCTGCCTTAAGTCCCATTATCTTACCGAGTACCATCTCCTTAGTGATTTTAATCGTGTTTAGCTCCTCCTCCCCCCATAGCCCCCTGTTTGTCCAGTGTTGGGATATTTTTAGTGTCTGCTACTGTAAAGACTGATACAAAATATTTGTTCAGCGTTTTTGCCATCTCCATGTTCCCCACTACTAATTTCCCGGTCTTGTCCTCTAAGGGACCAACATTCACTTTAGCCACCCTTTTTCTTTTTATATAACTGTAGAAACTCTTGCTATCTGTTTTTATATTTTTTGCTAGTTTACTTTCATAATCTATCTTCCCTTTCTTAATTAAACTTTTACTTATTCTTTGCTGGATTTTAAATGCTTCCCAATCTTCTATCTTCCCACTAGATTTGGCTACTTTATATGCCCTTGTTTTCAGTTGGATACTATCCTTTATTACTTTATTTAGCCACGGATGGCTGTCTTTTCTTTTATGCCCCTTTTTCCTCAGTGGAATATATTTTTCTTGAAAGTTGTGAAATATCTCCTTGAATGTACACCACTGCTCATGTACCGTCTTACACCTTAATCTATTTTCCCAGTCCACTTTAGTCAACTCTGCTCTCATACCTTCATAGTCTCCTTTATTTAAGCTTAGTACGCTGGTTTGAGATCCAACTCTCTCACCCTCCAACTGAATTTGGAATTCAACCATGTTATGGTCACTCATTCCAAGGGGATCCTTTACTAGGACATTTTTTATTAATCCTGTCTCATTACACAGGACCAGAGCTAAGATTGCCTGCCCCCTGGTTGGTTCAGTAACATACTGCTCAAGGAACCCATCCCTAATGCATGCTATGAACTCTTCCTCAAGGCTGCCCTGCCCAATTTGATTTGTCCGTCAATATGAAAGTTAAAATCTCCCATGATTATAGCTGTTCCCTTATTACAAGCCCCAACTATTTCCAGTTTTATACTCCGACCAATAGAGTTGCAACTGTTCGGAGGCCTATAGACTATGCCCACTAGTGACTTTTTCCCCTTATTCCTTATCTCTACCCAAACTGTTTCACTATCCTGATCCTTTGACCCAATATCATTTCTCACTATTGCAGTGATTCCATCCTTTATTAACATAGCCACCCCACCTCCCTTTCCTTCCTGTCTGTCCTTCCTGATAGTCAAATACCCCTGGATGTTTAGTTCCCAGTCATGGTCACCTTGCAGCCATGTTTCTGTAATGGCCACCAGATCATACCCATGTGTAGTTATTTGTACCGTCAACTCGTCTATTTTGTTACGAATGCTGCATGCATTCAGATAAAGAACTTTTAAATATGTTTTGTGACAATTTATTCCTGCTTTTACCCCCTTTACTACTTTACCTTTATCTTTATATACTCTGTCCCTTCCTGACACACTCTGGTTTTTAATTCCCCCACTGCTACCTTGCTCTATTGCCTTCTCCGCTGACATTTTTATTTTTCGCTCTCTTGAAACCTCCCCCCCACTAATTAGTTTAAAGCCCTTTGCTATGACACTCTCTATGATTGAATAACTTGCTGACACTAAGGCCTAGAAATTCAGTTGGCTGCGCCAGGCGCTAACGCCAAAAAAGGGCTATATTTCCGTCGATAAAGCCTTAGCGCCGGAATGCAGACCGATCTGCGCCGACGCCCAAATTCATTTGAGATTTAGCGCCGGCGCAAAGTGTTAGCGCCCGCTCGGGTGCGCGCGCAGCTTATGACGTCATATCCTCGCGCAACGCTGTTTTAGCGCCCCAAACCGGAAATTGAGTGGCGCCCGCCCAATGTGGGCGTGGCGCTATTAGGAATTGTAAAATGGAACGTTGCAGAGGCCCTGTGGGCCTCAGGCAGCGCAAATTAAAGGGCACCTCCACTGACCTATAAAGCCCAGCCATTTTGCTGCAATGACTTCACTGCTTTGGATTTCTACACAGAGACCAAGGGACAGAGATTCCAGATTTGGGACAAGATAGGAGAGGTCTTTTTGGCTTCTGGCCAGTGCTTTGACATTTGACTCTTGCTGATTTCACTGTTGCGACCTTGATTATGGGGGCTGCATGGGGGGCCAACATTGAGTTACAGCATTATGTGCGGAGGGCTCGCAGACGCTGTGAGAGACGGGCAGCCATGCATAGACACAGAAGGGCCATCAGGCGTCGCCAACGTAGGCCTTACGCACCCAGGCAATACCGGCAGCAGGTGTCCTATGTCACCATGTCTGCGGCACTTTGTGTAAAGAGGCTGCGCTTCAGAAGGGAGGTGGTTGGAGAGATCTGCCAGCTGCTTCACGCAGATTTGCAGCCACAGCTCATGTCCAGGACGTCTCTCTCGGTGGAAGTGAAGGTCACGGTGGCTCTCAGCTTTTATGCAAGCGGCTCGTTCCAAGCCGCTGCTGGGGACATCGCGAACATCTCCCAGTTCACCGCACATCGCTGCATCCGGCAGGTCACCGATGCACTGTTCGCGAGGAGACACCAGTTCATCTCCTTCCCCATGACCCAACAGAGGCAGCAGCAGCGTGCAGTGGGATTTGGCAGGATCGCGGGCTTCCCCATGGTGCAGGGCGCCATTGACTGCACGCATGTGGCTATGCGGGCACCTATAGACAATCCCGAGGTTTACTGCAACCGCAAGGGCTACCATTCCCTCAATGTGCAGCTGGTGTGTGACCACAGGCAGCGCATCCTAGCTGTAAATGCCCGCTTCCCAGGAAGCAGCCACGATGCTTTTATCCTGCGCCAGACTACTGTGGCTGACATGTTCCAGGCACAGCCTCCACCAAGGGGATGGCTTATCGGGGACAAGGGCTACCCTTTGTGCACATGGCTCATGACCCCGCTCCGCGCGCCCAGGACCCCAGCGGAGGACTCATACAACGAAAGCCATCAAGCAACAAGGAACGTCATAGAGCAAACCATAGGCGTCCTCAAGCAACGCTTCCGCTGCCTGGATCGCTCCGGCGGCTCTCTACAGTATTCGCCGGATAGAGTGTCCCAGTTCGTCGTCGTGTGCTGCATGCTGCACAACCTGGCTATCCGCCGGACGCAGGCACTGCCACCTGACATTGCACCACCACCTGAGGAGGACGAGCAGGAGGACCATCAGGAGGAGGAAGGGGAGGAGGAGGAGGAGCAGGCCAGGAGGGGGCCAGAAGGCCCAAGGGCCGTATGCCGGGGGCTTATTGCTCGACACTTCTAGGCCCGCTGTGAGGGAATGGCCTGTGGGAATGAGCGCACCTGAAGGCAGCCGCTCCGGAAGCCGTCAGCCGGTTAACGCAGCAAACACTTGAAACATGACACCTGGACAAGCTGAATAAATAAAAACCTTTATTTAACAAACTGAGGCCCCTTCCCACATGAAACTCAAAAACACAGAACACACCCAAAAAACAGTCACAAACATATGTCACTCCCCCAACCTGGGGAGGACTAACAAAAGTTGGCCATCCACATGGCCTTCAACATTGGCTGTAACAAAAAAAGGGCCCCCCTCGCCAACAGAAAGACCCCCATAAAAACAAAAAATGCCTTCAATTTCGGCCATCCACAAAAATCAGCCCCCAAAACACAATCCCCCCATATATACAATGCCGCAGAGACCACACTCTAGCGGCTGTGCCGAGAGGGCGAGTCCTTAGAGAGCCTTCCCCAGCCCCTGCCCAGCCTGCTGCTCCACCTCAACGTGGGCCCTGTGGCGGCCTCAAGGCTGGGGGAAGGCTCATGAGGGCCCCCATGCGTCGCGACAGATGCCCTTGGGGGTCGGCCAACACGACGCACGTCCCGGGAGGGGCCGGCTGCTGACTGGTTTGGCTGTGGCTGGCCAGCATCAGTGGCAGCAGCAGCTCCTCGCACCCTGGCTGGGGGAGTGGCAGTGTCGGATGCTCCAAGGGGGGCAAGCTGGCTGCTGCCAGGCGCGCGAGGCTCAGCAGACACAGTGGCAGTCGTCCGGCCTGGCAGTTCAGCTGGCGCAGCTATGTGCTGGAGGCCAGCCCGCTGTGTTGCAGCAGGGCGGCGGGTGCGGGTGCGATGCCTCTGCGTCAAAGCGAGTGTGGCAGAAGTCAGTGACCGCACTGCCCGGGTATGTGCCTCCAGCTGCTGTGACAGTGTGTCGAAGGAACCACCTCTCTGGCGACTCTCCTCCTGCAGTGCCGCGAGTAGTTCGACCCCCCTGGCGTGCGCTGCGGCCAGTTGCTCCACCCCCCTGGCCTGTGATTGCCCGAATGCTGCCACACTCTGAGCCAGGGACTCGATGGCGTGCGGCATCTGCTGCACAACCCCCATGAACTCATGGTGGCGCCGGTCAGACGCCACCGAGATCTCTTGCAGGAGGCGCACCTCCTGGCCGAGGCCACTCTCCGGACTGGAGAGAGGACTCTGCAGCTGGGGAGAAGCCGGCCGAGCTGGCCGACCCCTGCCGCCTGCCTGGACCCCACTGCAAGCAGGATCTGCCCTCCCCTGCAACACCTCCCCCTGGCTCTCCTGCATGCCAGACGTCCCCCCTTCATTGCCATCCCCTGGCACGGCTGAGGGCTCGCCCGATGGGCCGGCTTCCTCCTCGTCCTGGACGTCCTCCTCCTCCAAGGGCCTGGCACCCGGCGCCTCAGGGACCACCTCCTCCTCAGCAGCTGAAAGCAGGAAGGCACAAGAGTAGCTTTAAAGTGAGGACAGGGCGTCAGCGAGGGACGCCTGAGCAGTGGCATTATGCGCATTTGTCCGTCAGTGGGAAAGGATTTAGATCGGAAGCACTAGGGCAACGAGAGAGCTGCAAGCGGTCATCTCCTTACCAGTGGCTCCCAGCACAGGGTCCGCATCCCCGATGGCTACAGGGCCAGTCACCCGGGGACGCAGGAGTCCAGTGACGCTCTCCTCCAGAGCACTTAGAGCCTGGTAGTGGGGCCGTCCACCACCGGTCTCCACCCGGCTGCGCGCATTTCTTGCCAGCTTGGCCTGCAAGAGAAAGGACGGACTCTAAGTATAGTGTGGTGCCCTGTTGCTGTGTGTACTGCCTCCCATGGTGGAATAGCCTGGCCAGTGTGGTCAGTGCAGAAAGTGCTGTTGATGATCATGCCAGTGGCATTGCTGCGTGAGGAGGGCTGCCCATTATGCCTTTGAGGTCCCTTTGCCCATAGTGTGAGGCTCACATGCAAGGATGAGGAGGACAGTGGAAAGGGTACTCACCTTCACCAGCCGACAGAGGTCATTGAACTTTTTGCGGCACTGGTCCGCAGTCCTGGGCACATCTGAGTTTGAGGAGACCCTGCGTGCGATGCTCCTCCAGGCTTTCCTGAACTCTCTCCTGGGAGCCTTTCTGCCATTGTCCGGGCACAAGATGGGTCTTCTCTCCTGGACAGCATCAATCAGCACCCTCAGTGCATGGTCTGAGAAGCGCTGGGCTCTTTCACGGGCCATCTCCATCTGTCCTGGCGCTATTTTGTCCCACCAGCGCTGTTGAGGTCTAGCAGCAGGGCTCCAGTGTGCAGGGCGTGGCAGCAGTCAAAGTTGACCCTTCCCCCTTTAAGAGCAGGCCGGCGTCAGGGTGTCTGCTGTCAAGCAACACATGACCGCACCTGCGTTGCGCCCGGCATCGGCGTTATCAGGCCGCAGCGCCGGTTTAGCGCCGGAACCGAGCATTGCAACGCCGGTTTCAGCGCTCGCCAAAACTCTTGGCCAAATCCACTGAATTTCGGCGCGGTTGCCTGCAGTTTCCAGCGGGCGCTAAATTTACCGAACGCCCGACTTTAACGCCCCAAAACTGTGCAAACTGAATTTCTAGGCCTAATACTATTACTACACCTTGCATTTATGTAGAGCCTTCAGTGTAGTGAAAAGCATCCCAAGGTGTACACTCACTGTTTATGCTCACACGTGAACAGCGCCCACTTGTGAGGGCTGCTGGTTCCAACAAGAGTTCAGGAGAAAAATAAATAATTTTTTTAAGCTGTGCATATAAACATCATCTGCAAGCATATATGCATTTAAGTAGGGAATAATAGATTCCTGGGAGTGATCAAAAGGCAGTAATATTGTAGTGTATGTACCTTTAAGAGGAACTATGTTTTTGAAGCCCCTGTATACTGTAGTACCAGTAGTGACCACTCGGGTATATAAGCCTGTGTAGCGTCTTGTGTTGTTAGTTCACCTCCAGACTTTGTTCAGTAAACACTTGTTAAATCAACTCCTGCATTCCGTGTCTCCATTAATACACGGATCTAACAGTGGCGACGAGTTAGAAACGAACTTACCTGCAATTCGGCAGCACCTCAAGGGGATCGATTCCTCAGACGAAGGTTGAAGCCAGAAGCAAGAAAAAAATAATAATAATAACTCGAAGAAACTCGAAAACGAGGGCCAGGCTTGGTCTCCAGTCTGTGGTTTCCCCAGCTAAACGGGCTGGTGGCAGGTAGTGCACTGATCCTTCCTGGGCTGCGGCAGGCTACAGCTCGATCGGGTGGCTCTGCAATGGGGCCGGGCAGCGAGTCGGAAAGCAGAAGCAAAGAGAGAGAGGGTGGAGCACTCAGGGCGCGGCCGGCGTTCGGACTGAGCAGAGGGAGTGGAAAGTCCCAGAGGGTCCGCTCCACGACGGGAACGGTTCTTCAATTACGGAGAGAATATTGAAGCGATATATAAAAAAAAAAATAGAAATACCGCAAAAAGCTGCAGGTCGCAACGGGAACCGCGGAGAACAGCGTTGGCAGCAGCGGCAGCGGCGGGAAAGCATGGGAGGCGCCATCTTAACTCGGCGGGGAAGAAAGAAAAGCACGGAAGCGCCATTTTCGATTTTCAAGATGCCGAATACTGGCAATATTACTGCTTTCGATAGTGATATAGAAGATTGGACCACATATGTGGAAAGAGTGGAGGTATATTGCAAGGCGAATGAGGTAGCGGATGATAAAAAGGCATCAGTACTTCTAAATCTGATGGGCGCAAGGACATACGGGCTGTTACGAAACTTGATCACTCCAGCCAAACCGATGGACAAGAATTTTAATGAGATTGTTGATACCTTACAGGAGCACTTAAACCCAACACCGCTGCTGATAGCGGAACGATTCAAATTCTTCAGGAGGAATCAGCACAAGAATGAAAGTAACGCTGATTACCTCACCGAATTACGAAAGCTGTCAAAGCACTGCCAATTCGGGGCAGGACTGGCAGATTCTCTACGAGACAAATTCGTCTGCGGTCTCCTAAGCGAAGGAACACAGAAAAGACTACTTTCTGAGAAAGATTTGACACTGGACAAGGCTTTCAGTGTGGCTGTATCATATGAAGCAGCAGCAAGAGGAGCTGCAGAGATACAGCAAAAGCCACAGGACTTCGGCACCCATGAAATGACACGGGGTTTCGAGAGATGTTATCGCTGCGGCAGATCCACCCATGACCAGAAGGACTGCTGGTTCAAGGACAAAGCATGCAGGCAATGCAGAAAGATGGGACACATTGCACGTGTATGCAGATCTGGAAAGAAATCCGCTGACAGTAAAAGGTCAATAAGGAAAAGTACAGAAAGGTACAAATGATGACGGACAGTAGCTCCGAAGACCAGAAGAGCGATAGCGACTCCGGAAACAAGAGACTAAGCTGTCTCAAATTAAATAATGTAATTGCCAAAGAAGATTACCAGACCATTTGGGTTACCCTCACGATAGCGGGGTCCCCAGTCAAAATGGAGCTAGATACAGGATCAGCTCTGACCGTCATGAGTCGACGGGGTTACGAGCGGCTATTTCCGCATATACCTTTGAAAGACACATCCATTGTCTTGAAGACATATACGGGGCAGAAAGTATACCCCAGAGGAAAAATAAGGGTGCCTGTTGTATACAACGGCAAGGAAATACAGAAGTTGTATTTATACGTTCTGCAAGATGGTGGTCCACCGTTGTTGGGACGTGAATGGATCAGAAAGATAAGTTTAGACTGGCACTCCATTCAGGCACTGACGGTGACCAGTAAGAAAAAAAACGATGATGACGTCATACCTGGACGATTAAAAGCAATCTTGGCTAACGCCAAAGAAGTGTTTCAACAGGAACTAGGAACCCTGAAAGACGCCACCACCTCAATAAAAGTGGAAGATGCGGCAATTCCCAAGTTTTTTAAGGCAAGGCCGGTGCCATACGCAATTCGTCCAGCCGTCGAGGCAGAGCTGGAGAAATTGGAAAAAGCAGGCGTGTTATCCAAGGTAGATTGGAGCGAGTGGGCAACACCCATCGTCCCGGTCATGAAGAAAACGTTGAATAATGATAAATATGAAGAACAGAGAAAAGCTCGCATCTGTGGGGACTTCAAGGTGACTGTAAACCCGGTTCTTCACACGGTACAGTATCCTCTTCCGAGGATAGAAGATATTTTCGCCTCACTATCTGGAGGGAAACGTTTCACCAAAATTGACTTAGCACAGGCATATCTACAGATGGAGGTTGAGGAGGCCTCTAAAAAGTATCTCACAATAAACACACACAAAGGCCTGTACCAGTACAATCGACTGGTTTTCGGAGTGGCATCAGCTCCAGCTATCTGGCAAAGAGCTATGGAGCAAGTCCTGCAAGGGATTCCGGGGATTCAATGCTACCTAGACGACATCCTTGTAACAGGAGAAAACGACAACGAGCACCTTGCCAACTTGGAGCAGGTGCTCACGAGGCTGAGAGAACGGGGCCTACGAGCAAATCGCCCCAAGTGCGAATTTTTCCAGAAACAAATATCATATTGTGGCCATGTCATTAACGAAGAAGGGTTGCATAAGTCACCTGAAAAAATTGAAGCGGTCGTAAAGGCCCCAGCGCCTGAAAATGTCTCACAATTAAGGTCGTTCCTGGGATTAGTAAATTACTATCATAAATTTTTACCAAACTTGTCGACGGTTCTGCACCCGCTTAACGCACTGCTACAAACGGGAGTAGTTTGGAAATGGAGCGAAGACTGTAAACGTGCCTTCCATAAATGTAAAGGCTTGATCACGTCCAGGGAAGTGTTGGCTCATTACAACCTGTCACTGCCAATCAGACTGGCGTGCGATGCATCCCCTTACGGCGTGGGAGCGGTATTATCGCATAGATTCCCTGATGGCTCGGAGCGGCCGATAGCTTTTGCGTCACGCTCATTAAACTCAGCTGAGCGTAACTATGCCCAGATCGACAGGGAGGCACTCAGCCTGGTGTGGGGGGTGAAGAAATTCAACCATTACCTACACGGACAAAAATTTACCTTGTTGACTGACCATCAACCCCTCGTCTCCATATTCAACCCTAAAAAGGGCGTTCCCATTATGACAGTGCAAAGGCTACAGAGGTGGTCCCTTTTCCTAGGAGCACACCAATATGACATAGAGTACAAAGGAACAAAACAGCATGGGAATGCTGACGGGTTATCGCGCCTACCGTTGCCAACAGTGGAAGAGGCGCCTACAGTGGACCCAGTGGAGATATTCCACTCGACCATAGTGGAATGTCTACCGGTGACAAATTCTACCATTGAAAAGGAAACGCAAAATGACCCGACTCTCTCACGAGTCTACGATTTAATGGTGAAGGGATGGCCAGCACATGGCGAACCACTGTTGCCAGCATTCTCACAAAGAAGAGAACAGCTGTCAGTGTGCCGAGGAACCTTGATGTGTGGATCCAGAGTGGTGATTCCACCCAAACTCAAGGATAGAGTGCTAAAGGAGCTTCACGAGGGGCATCTGGGTGGAGTGAAAATGAAGAACTTAGCCAGAGCATTTGTGTGGTGGCCAGGTATCGATGGAGACATCGAAGAAATGACCAAGAGCTGTCTAGGATGCCAGAAGGTCCAAAACGCCCCACCACAAGCCCCTCTACATCCATGGGAGTGGCCCTCATCTCCATGGCAAAGGGTACATATCGACTTTGCTGGTCCATTTATGGACTCAATGTTCTTAATCGCGGTGGATGCACACTCCAAGTGGCCGGAGGTAATAAAGATGTCCTCCACCACCACGGAAAAAACCATCACAGTATTAAGGACCATATTCACCAGGAATGGGCTGCCTGAACAGATCTGTTCTGATAATGGACCGCAATTTGTATCCGAAGAATTCAGGAAGTTCTTAAAAAACAATGGGGTTAAGCACTACACGTCCGCCCCATACCATCCCGCCACCAATGGATTGGCTGAAAGGTTTGTCCAGACCTTCAAGAAGGCCATAAAGGCCATGGGTAATGAAGACATAAATCTACAACATAAGGTAGATAACTTCTTGTTTGCGTACAGGAATGTAACACATGTGGTTACAAACCAAAACCCCGCCATGATGTTTCTCAATAGAAGACTAAGATGCCGGCTGGATTTGGTCAAGCCAAACGTCAGAAGGGACGTAGAGAACCGGCAATTTCAAAGCATGAATGAAAGGCCAACTAGAACCTTCCAGATAGGTCAACCAGTTTTGGCCCGGGACTACCGTACCGAGAAATGGCAGCCTGGACCTATTTGCACACGACTAGGACCGCTGATGTATACCGTGGACATTGGAGAAAGCATAATAAGGCGCCATGCTGACCAGATCATAGAGTCATCCGAAAAAGGACAACCTACACCACAACTCTATACGCCTAGTGATGAAGCAGAGATACCCATAGTATCTACCTCCGATCCGGTGATACTGGAACCAGATGAACCCGACACTGGCATTGAAGCCGAATCGACCTTGCCAAAAGAACCTACTACACCACCGAGGCGTTATCCGGACCGAGTCAGGAAGCCTCCAGAGAGACTGAATTTGTAATTGATTAACTTCAGCAAATGTGTATATTATTGTTCTTGTAAAAATGTTATTTAATGATTACTTAAAATGTTATGTACTATTTATCTAAAAGGGGAGCAATTGTAGTGTATGTACCTTTAAGAGGAACTATGTTTTTGAAGCCCCTGTATACTGTAGTACCAGTAGTGACCACTCGGGTATATAAGCCTGTGTAGCATCTTGTGTTGTTAGTTCACCTCCAGACTTTGTTCAGTAAACACTTGTTAAATCAACTCCTGCATTCCGTGTCTCCATTAACACACGGATCTAACAAATATAATCTCAGAGTTCAGGTGACATCATAATATTGAAACTTGAGCACTTTTTCATTGTCCTGTGATCCTCAAGATTAGATAAATGTCTTGAACTCACTCAGAGAGGGTTATTACTTTCATAATTTCTTCATGAGGTGGTTTTAACAGCAGTGGCTCCCAATGTATTCTGTATAATAACTGCAGGATGCCATTTTACAAAAAACAATTAATAATTAGGCTATTGGTTCTGCAGATTTATTGAGAAAAAATCTGCAGTCGATTACTGATACATTTAAGGTGGGCTGGCACAGTTAATAGGAAACTGGCTTGTAGCTGAAAGGTTATGGTTTCAAATCCCACTAGGCCCACTTAATCTCCCACCTAGAAGTAGCAATAATGTGGGATGAAAGAAGGGGTATTCATGAGCAACACTAGTCATGCTACCATGGAAACGACACTTCTGGCTCAAAGCATCCATAGAAACTGAAATACATAATGCTTCCAAGCAGACACCTTCTGTGAATCCCCTTTCTATACTGGAAATTCTATAGCTCATATACAATAGCTTCACTCAAACAAGTGGTTGATTCTAATTGGTTTGGAGTGATGTACAGATTTAAAAAAACAAACAGAATGAATGTCTTTCATATGTCTATGGGCAGCATAAATCTGTTAAAAGGAAAACATATTTACACAAGTAAAATGTATACTGTATCAAGTATACTGGATTTGAGGTGGGTATGGGAAAAGGTTAATAGAGGTGCGCTGTAACATTTGTGGTTGAGAGTAAAGGTGCAGCCAGAAAGGATTGGGGGTTGTGGAAGGAAGAAGGCAAAGTGCTGAGGGTGGAGCATGGGAGGAATTGGGGAAAGGGCAGAATCTGGAACCAATTGTGAAGGGTGAGGTATGGGAGTACTGGAATAATTTGAGATTTTGATCTGGTAGGATGCAGGGATCTTTATGCTCTGGCAGCATTCATGGAGGGCGGGATCCGGTGAGAATACTCATGGGATGGGCTGGGAAAATTTAGAAGAGAGCTGGTTCCTCGGAATACTTGAAGGGGAGCACTTAAAGAGAAAGTCTGCAGACTGGGTTGGTTCGGTACATAAGGGCGACTGCTATGTTGGATCAGGTAGAATGGCTAGGCTGTGAGAGAAGTGGGATTGGCTGGAGTAAAGAAATACTTGGGGTAGGTGCATTGAAGGAGAGACTGAATTGTAGGAGCACTGAGTGACTGGACAGATGGGAGCTGAAGCACCAAGATGGGTTTGGGATGTGGATCTGGAAACAGTCCAAGCCAAGCCCAAGTACAGGCTCTAGCAGGCTCCCAGTATTAGCCAAGAATTTGCCACACTTTGCAAATGAATCTGAACCTGCAAAATAATGCACAACCCAACTAATATCTGATTGCACAATCAACACTGCCTTCCTATTAACATAAACATTTTGTACATGTTTGTATCAACTAAAAAAGTCAAGAAAGAAAGGACAAAAATAAACAGAAACACCCCTCCAAAAAAAAACAGGAACTCCCCCCCCCCCCCCCCTCCACCCCCCCCAAAAAAAAACCAAAATGTTCCTTCTACATATAGTTTAAATGGGTGGAATTAACTCTGGGCAGGACATCCATCTGAAAATTGGTAAACCGTTCAAAGCTACAGTATACATTTGCAAACCATTAAGCCTTCTTGCAAAATCAGGTGCGAATGGTTCTAGTGGGAATGGGCGAGATTGCTGGATGTCCAATTACCTGGTCCCTACACATCTGATTTAGCCAATCAGAAAACTGGCCCCATTGAACTTAAAGTGTAAGGATTTGTTCGAGTACACATCTGCATACTGAAATACTGTAAAATATATTAATCTCGTGCAGTTTTGTCAAAAAAAGTGCTAGAATTTGCTTTATTAATATTCAGCTTTATGTAGCAATTATTCGTTGGTTAACCATAATTGTTAGGTTTGTGTGATATTACTGTTATAAACAGAGAATGATCATTTAATAAAGAGTGACTACCAGCACATATCTCATATTTGGCCTGTTAGATAATCCAATCTCTTTTCCTTTCATCTTACACTAATTAGAATATCTAAGCATGTTATCTTGCAGCTGTGGCATCACATTCCATTCTAGTTCTTGGGATACACAAGGATTTGCACTTTTGGTCAGATTTACAGATAGACACAAACCCGTCTTTCTAATATGGTGACCAAAACATCTAATTTCAGAGTGAGGTTGGTATACTAGAGCCGATTCCCTGATTGTGAGGAACACAGCTCAAGATGGTGACATGCACCTGCATTCCCATGGTGGAAGAGGGGGCGATGTGACCTCACTGGATTTGGTGATGTCAACTCATTAACATAATTGTTACGTGCTCCATCCACGTTTTCCAGGAGCACAAAGAGCACCATGGCAGCACTGCTGCTCATTTCTTCTCATTCTGACTACTGTGGATAACTGAGAAGAGAATGGCTATGTGCCCAGAACCAAGAGCCAGAACAGCCCCTTCAATGAGGAGACTCTAGGTGAGCTGCCGCAGGAGGTGCAAGTTTTGGGGCCAAAGGGAATCCTCCAATCCAAAGCAGCGTGCAGCAAATGTAACAGGAGGCAAGTGACAGAGTCAGTGCCGTTTTTCACATCCATAAGTCGTGGGAGCAAATGAGGAAGGAGTTCTCTGAACTGAGGAAGTGGCAAGATACAGCTGATGAAACCTTGTCAACTAAAATGAAAGGAATGTTTGTACTATGGATGCGCCAAGCACCGAGTGCATAACCTGGTGCCACATCACCAATGCTGCCTGGACAGCACTGACCAAACTGTCTCATCTTCCACCCTCCAACTACCATGTCTGTAAAGGTGTAGCTGCAACATAGTGGCTGCTAAAGGGAAGGGCTTCCATTGCTTCACATAACTTACATGTTTTGCCACCAAGTCCATATGGCACCTCAAACTACTTGCATGCTGTGTAGTCATCCAGAAGGTCGACTGTAAGCTGGGCATTGTGGTGCACCTCATATTAAATCCAATTGCTGAAAGCATCTGTTTTCTTTGTTTTTAGAATCATAGAATCATTACAGCACAAAGGAGGCCATTCGGCCCGTCGAGCCCATGCCAGCTCTCTGCAAGAGCAATTCAGCTAGTCCCACTCTCCCGCCCTTTCCCCGTAGCCCTGTAATTTTTTTTCCTTCAGATACTTATCCAATTCCCTTTTGAAAGCCACAATTGAATCTGCCTCCACCACCCTTTCAGGCAGTGCATTCCAGACCATAACCATTCGCTGCGTAAAAAACTTTTTCCTCATGTCGCCATTGGATCTTCTGCCAGTCACCTTAAATCTGCGTCCTCTTGGTTCGCCACTCTACCACTAATGGGAACAGTTTATCTCTACCCTGTCTAGACCCCTCATGATTTTGAACACCACTATCAAATCTCCTCTCAATGTTCTCTACTCAAAGGAGAACAACCCCAGCTTCTCCAGTCTACCCACATAACTGTAATTCCTCATCCCTGGAACCATTCTTGTAAATCTTTTCTGCACCCTCTCTAAAGCCTTCACGTTCTTCCTAAAGTGTGGTGCCCAGAATTGGACACAATACTCCAGTTGAGGCCAAACCAGTGTTTTATAAAGGTTCATCTTAGTTTCTTTGCTTTTGTACTCTATGCCTCTATTTATAAAGCCCAGGATCCCATATGCTTTTTTAACTGCTTTTTCAACCTGCCCTGCCACCTTCAACGATTTGTGCACATATACCCCCAGGTCTCTCTGTTCCTGCACCCCCTTCAGAATTGTACCCTTTAGTTTATATTGCCTCTCCTCATTCCTCAGAACCAGATCCAGCAATGCCTCCTTCCACACTGATCAAGAAAGTTCTCCTGAACACACTTCAGAAATTCTCCCCCCCCCCGCCCTTTACACTATTAGTATCCCAGTCTATATTAGGATAGTTGAAGTCCCCCATTATCACTACTCTATAGTTCTTGCACCTCTCTGTAATTTCCCTGTAAATTTGCTCCTCTATATCCTACCCACTAGTAGGTGGCCTATAGAACATACCTAGTAGTGTAATGGCACCTCTATTGTTTCTTAACTCTAACCAAATAGATTCTTTCCTTGACCCCATGAGGACATCCTCTCTCTCCAGCACTGTAACATTCTCCTTAATCAATACTGCCACCCCACCTCCTTTCTTTTCTTCCCTATCTTTCCTGAACACCTTATAACCAGGAATATTTAATACCCAATCCTGACAATTTTTGAGCCAGGTCTCCGTTATCACCACAACATCATATTCCCATGTGGCTATTTGCGCCTGCAGCTCACCATCCTTATTTACCACGCTTCGTGCGTTTACACACATGCACTGTAAACCAGTCTTAGACCTTGTATTCGCTCTTAGTCTGACTCCACCTAATACTGTACTATTTCTTACTTTAGTGCAATCTGTCTCTCCCACTCCTTTGTGCACTTTGTTTCTCCTTTCTAATGCTACATCCTGGTGCCCATCGCCCTACCAAATTAGTTTAAACCATCCCCAACAGCACTAGCAAACAATCCCCCCGCCCCGCACGAGGATTTTGGTCCCGGCTCTGTTGATGTGCAACCCGTCTGGCCTGTACAGGTCCCACCTCTTCCAGAACCGGTCCCAATGTCCCAGGAATCTAAAGCCCTCCCTTCTCTCCTGCACCATCTCTCCAGCCATGCATTCATCTACTCTATCCTCGTATTTCTATACTCGCTAGTGCGAGGCACCGGGAGTAATCTGGAGATTACTGGCTTTGAGGTCCTGCTTTTTAATCTCTTTCCTAACTCCCTAAAATCTGCCTGCAGGACCGCATCCCTCTTTCTACCTATGTCGTTGGTACTGATTTGGACCCCGACCTCTGGCTGTTCACCCTCCCCCTTCAGAATGTTCTGCAGCCGCTCAGTGACATCCTTGACCCTGGCACCAGGGAGGCAACAGACCATCCTGGAATCCTGTCTGCGGTCGCAGAAATGCCTGTCTGTTCCCCTAACTATTGAATCCCCTATCATTATTGCTTTCCCGATGTTCCTCCCCCCCCCCCCCCCGTACAGCTGAGGCACCCATGGTGCCGCGGACTTGGCTCTGCCTGTACTCCCCAGAGGAACCATCGCCCTCACCAGTATATTGGTTGGAGAGCGAGATGTACTCGGGACTCCTGCACTACCTACCTGGTCCTCCTTTTCTGTCTGGCAGTCACCCATTCCCTCTCTGCCTGCACAGTCTTACACTGCAGGGGTAGCCACCTCCTGAATCATGCTATCCAGGAAGCTCTCAGCCTCACAGATGCACCGCAGTGATGCCAGCTGCTGCTCAAGCTCTGAAACCCGGAGCTCAAGCTTCCCCAGCTGACGACACTTTCTGCACGTGTGGTTGTCCAGGACACAGGAAGCGTCCTGGATTTCCCACATGGAACAAAATGTGCATTTCAAGGGATTGAGGTGCCCTGCCATGCCCCTATTTAATATATTATTAACTAATTTAGCAGAAATAAACTTAAAACTTAAAAAAAACCACTCAATACAATACAATACAAATCGCTTTATTGGCATGATAAGGTACATCTTATGTTGCCAAAGCATCAAAATACATTTATGGTTGAACACATAAACGCGGTTCCATTCATACAGTGTATAAACAGGTATATCCCTGAGTTTATAAATATATTTTCGCCTTGTTTATATATACTCTTGTCTTAGTTTACTGGTTATCCCTCTGTTCATGGCAAGCTGTAACATAGTGTGCCGCCAGTGTTACACAGCTTCTCTCCTCCCCCAGTAGGAATGGGAGTTTTTGGTTGTCAGTCAGATTTCTGAATTCAGGGCATATTTGTGAGAATTTTTGATAGAAATTCTCTCTGATGCCCTGATATTTTCCACAGGCTGTGAGGAAGTGCATCTCTGTCTCAACTACTCCCTGACTGCAGTGAGAGCATATCCTGTCTTCTCTTGGCAGCCTGGTCTGCCTGTGTCTGCCTTTTTCGATCGCTAGGCTATGTTCGCTAAGTCTGTACCTTGTCAAGGTTCTTCTCAGTTTGTTATCCTTTACCATGGTCAGGTAATCAGCTATGTTGTATTGTCTGTTTAGGGCCAAGTAGCAATTGAGTTTGCTTTGGGTTTTTGTTGTTTCTGCCCAATATGACAGATATTTTTCCTTTTGCTTAGCGACGATTGTGTTGGGTCGAATTCTTTGTGTTACCCTGTCACTGTCCTGGGGCTGGTTATTGTTAGTATTGTTATTAGTTACTTTATTGAGTCCCAGGACTAGTTGACTGAGGGTATTCTTCTTTATGGTCAGCTCTTGGCATTTCAGGGCGTCGTAGTGATAGCATTGGGGGTTGCTCATTTGTAGGTGATTCCAAAATTTGGTGGCTCTTTTTTGGATAGTGATTATTAATGGGTATTGGCCTAGTTCCGCCCTGCATGCGTTGTTTACTGTTTTCCTTTAAGTCCGGAGGATACTTTTACAGAATTCCGCATGTAGGATCTCAATTGGGTGTTTGTCCCATTTTGCAAAATCTTGTTGTGTTAGTGGTCCCCAGACCTCACTGCCATAGAGTGCAATTGGTTCAATTACTGATTTGAAAATTTTGAGCCAAATGCTAATTGGGATTTCTATTTGGATTGATTTTTTGATGGCATAGAAAGCCCTTCTTGCTTTCTCTTTCAGTTCATTCACAGCCAGTTTGAAGTTTCCCGTAGAACTGCTTTTTAAGCCCAAGTATGTGTAGTGAGTGGTTTGTTCAATTTTGGTTGTTCCTACTGTGAAATTTATTGTGGGTCCATGTTGTTTGGATCTTTGCTGGAACACAAGGACTTTGGTTTTTTGGGGATTTATTGTCAGGGCCCAAGTCTGGCAGTACGACTCCAGCAGGTCCAGGTTCTGCTGTAGACCCTCCTTAGTTGGTGACAGCAGAACCAGGTCGTCGGCATAGAGGAGGAATTTAACCTTGGATTCATATAGGGTGAGGCCGGGTGCTGTAGATTGTTCAAGTAGTTTTGCCAATCCATTAATGTAAATATTAAAGAGTGTCGGTGAGATTGGCGATCCCTGTGTCACCCCCCGCCCCTGTGGGAAGTATTTTGTTTGTTTGTCTCCAATTTTAACTGCACATTTATTGTTTGTATACATTGATTTAATTACATCATATGTTTTACCTCCTACCCCGCTTTCGATAAGTTTCAGGAATAAACCATCATGCCAGATGGAGTCGAAAGCCTTCTGGAAATCTACAAAGCATGCGTAGATTTTGCTTTTGTTATGGTGAACGTGTTTGTCAATTAGGGTCTGTAGGGTGAAGATATGATCGGATGTTCTATAGTTTGGCAGGAATCCAATTTGGCTTTTACTCAAGACATTGTGCTCTTCAAGGAAGTTTATAAGTCTTTTGGTTATGATGCTACAGAATACCTTCCCCAGGTTACTGTTTACACAGATGCCTCGATAGTTGTTTGGGTCGATTTTGTCCCCACTTTTGTATATGGGTGTTATGAGTCCTTTGTTCCAGATGTCAGGGAAATAACCGACACTCAGAACCAAGTTGAAGAGTTTTAGGATAGCCAGTTTCAGTTTGTCGTCTGCGTGTTTAATCATCTCGTTTAGTATGCCGTCTGTCCCGCAAGCTTTTCCTGGTCGCAGGTCCTTGAGTTTTTCAAGAAGTTCTTTTTCTGTTATTATGGCGTCTAGCGGGTTTTGGTTATCTTTTATGGCCATTTCAAGCTTTTCAAGTTTTTTGCGTATTTGGTGTTGCTCTGGTCCTAGTGTGTTTTTCTGGTATAATTTTTCAAAGTGGTTTACCCATGTGTCCCCATTTTGAATGGACAAATCGTCGTGTTGTTTTTTGTGTAGTGTTTTCAAGTTGTCCCAGAAACAATTCGACTCAATGGATTCCTCCATGGAGCTGAGTGTATTCTTAATAAATTGCTCTTTTTTGGTCCTGAGTGTGTTTCTGTATTGTGTTAGCGTCTGACAATAAGTAAGGCGTAATTCCTCGTTTTCTGGATGTCTGTGTTTTTGGTTTGATAGTTTTCTAAGTTTTTTCCTCATGTTATGGCAATCATGGTCAAACCATTTTTCATAGTTTTTTGTTTTGGGTTTGTTCTTGCGAGCTTTCAAGTTTGCATTTGTTGCCAAATTATCAAAAATATTGTTTAGTTTACTAACTGCCCGGTTTACGCCTTCTTTATTGTGAGTGTATATGTTATCCAGAAAGGTGTCTAAGAGAGCTTGAGTTGATGCATTGCTAATTGTTTTCTGGTATTTTTCCGTGTCGTTTTTGGCCCATCTGTACGATTTTTTGGTGTTGTACAGTTTACTGGGTTGTGTTTCTATGTTGTTTGTTTCTGTCTTTTTGAGAAACATAGTAATTTGACTGTGATCTGACAGTGTTGTTTGTGGTTTGACTGTGAATGCTCTGAAAGAGGATGGGTCCAAGTCTGTAATCATATAGTCTACTGTGCTGCAGCCAAGAGGTGAGCAGTAGGTCGATCTTCCTAGGAGGTCTCCTATGAACCTACCATTGACAATGTACAGACCCAGGTTTCGACAGAGCTGTAGTAGCTGTTTACCATTGGTATTTGACTGCTTGTCGCAGTTATGCCTGTATGGAAGGGAAGGGATGTCAAAGTGGTTATTCCCGAATACGTAATTGTTTCCCAGCTATTCACAAATCAGCTCCTTCCCTTGTGCTGACATCACTTTAGGTTTTTTACTCTGACGTCACTCTTTCAAATTTTGCCTGTGTTGAGTTGCTCCCAGGTCCACTCTCATTCAGCTCTCGCCGTCTCTGGTCTTGGGCCTGCTCTGTCGCGCTCTTTATCCCCGCTCTGCTCTCGTTCAGCCCTCTACGCCTCTCGTTCAGCTCTCACCACCTCTTAAAAGAGAAGACTGCCCACAAACATTGAGAAGCAACCCCCACTGGTGCTGGCCCAGTCTTGAAAGACTAGAGAATCAGCTTGAGAGGACCTTAATAGTGGCTGAGTTTGTCACGTACATGTACCTGGTCATCTTCAAGGGGCATCCAACAGCTGGGGATTGGAAGTGACACCCACATCCCGAGAATGATATTTTAAAAATCCCCCTCCCCTCCTGCTCTGAAAATGAAGATTCTTGTTGAAGGTTCTGGCTCCTTCCAGTGTGGCCTAGACAGTGAGTGTTGGCAGTCTATTTGACTGCATCACACCTGAGCTAAATCCTATCCCTATGCAACATCCTCATGTGCACTTTGTAGCATTGTTCACTGGACAGCGATCCGAACCCAGGTTGATTTCCCCATTTGTTGGTCAGTGGTGCTGAGACCAATTATAGTGTCCCCATTGCCAGCCCAGCTTAGATCAGTTAACTTTGCACAGACCAGGGGCAGAAGCTTGTTCTGTATTTCTCCACACCACATTAACATTGCATTTAACAACAGAACCACCAGGGGAGCTTGCTATCCTAACAGATATTGATTCAGCTCTGTTTTTGAAGGAAGTAATTGGCTCATCGTTAACTGTTTTTGATGGAAATATGTTTCACAAATATATTATTCTGTAAGGAAAAGAATCTCTACTCTTACTTCTTCAATAGCACCTCCCAAACCCGCGACCTCTACCACCTAGAAGGAACACCACCACCTCCAAGTTCCCCTCCAAGTCACACACCATCCTGACTTGGAAGTATATCGTCATTCCTTCATCATTGCTGGGTCAAAATTCTGGAACTCCCTCCCTAACAGCACTGTGGGAGTACCTTCACCTCGCGGACTGCAGCGGTTCAAGAGGAGGCTCACCACCACCTTCTCAAGCGCAATTAGGGATGGGCAATAAATGCAGGCATTGCCAGCGATGCCCACATCCCATGAATGAATTTTAAAAAACGCGAGGCTTGTTGATTTGATACACATGTCCTCCTGTTCTGCACTCAGTCCAATAAAAACGGCGGAAGCACATATCCAGCCTATCAGGGATATTGATAGATTAAGTGAATGGGCAAAACTGTGGCAAATGGATTTCAATGTAAGCAAATGCGAGGTCATCCACTTTGGACCTAAAAAGGATAGAGCAGGGTACTTTCTAAATGGTGAAAATCTAAAAACAGTGGAGGTCCAAAGAGACTTGGGGGTCCAGATATATAGATCATTAAAATGTCATGAACAGGTACAGAAAATAATCAGAAAGGCTAATCGAATGCGGGCCTTTATATCAAGAGTACAAGGGGGTAGATGTAATCCTGCAGCTATACAAAATCTTGGTTAGACCACACCTGGAGAAATGTGAGCAGTTCTGGGCACCTGTAATGTTATATCTTAGTATTAAGAGGCTTACGAGTAGATATCGTCGAGTACTCTTTATTAGGTCTTGAGTCAGTGCCAGCTCGTGCAGTACTGCCACATGGCCAAGATGGCTTCCTATTTATACGACTGCCGTCAAGCAGCTGTCTTTACTACAGCTACCGTAAAGCAGCTGTCTTTACTACAGCTACAGTTATCTGTACATCTTTCCCCCTCAATGATGACATAAACTGTGGTGTATGTAACCTGTTTCACCTTAAGAGAACTACCTTAAGAGATGTACTACTTTCTCTTGGCTGCTGTATACTGTAATACCGGTGGTGACCACACCGGTATATAAGTGTTGTGTAGGGATTTGCTGGGCAGTTCAGCCCTGACCTCCGAATAGTAAAGACCTGTTAAAGTTATTCTTGTGGTCTGTGTCCAGTGATTTATAATAAGCATAACTGGGACACACAGACTTAACAGTGGCGACGAGTCCGATCTTACCCTGCGGCAGTTTTACATCCAAGGCAGCTTCGTCCTCAGAACGGGCGTCGAGAAGAGGCATCCGCCCTCATCATCCTGCTGAGCACCATCGCACGGGAGGCATCGAGAACCCGGGTTAAAAAGAAAAATTCTGACCACGAAGCCCTCCATCAGCGACAGGCAGTGATCATCCCTTCTACCACGGTGGTGGGTAAGCCGATCAGCGACACGAGCAGAAAGTCGGCCGCGTTGACTGTGGAGTGGGGGAGGGAAAACGGAGGAAAAAGGGCGGAGAACTCGACCACGGCCGGTGAAAAGGGCTGGGCTGCAATCGAGGCCGAGAGGCACAGCGACTGGGGCAGCTTAAGGCACGAGAGCCGCGGAGAACTCAAACACAGCCGGTGTAAAGGACCGGGCTGCATGCGGGGCTGAGAGGTGCAACAGCAGGGGAAGCGTGAATGCCCACGGGAACCGCGGGGGAGTAAAAGCAGCGTCGGGGAATTGAGAACCGCTGGGGAGGCGAGAACGGCAGCAGCACGGCAATCGCCATTGCAGCCAGCGGGGGAAGAAGGCAAACGCGGGAATCTGCCATTGTAGTCGGCGGGGGAAGAAGACGAGCGCGGGAAGGACCGCCAAGCACGGGAAGCCGCCATTTTAGTAGGCGGGGGAAGAAGACAAGCGCGGGAAGCCGCCATTTTGAGAAAAAGAAAATTTAAAAACTTGCAAGGATGCCTAAACATGGGAACATTAATATCTTTGATAGCGATATCGAAGATTGGACCACGTATGTAGAACGCATGGAAGTTTATTGTAAAGCAAATAAGGTACCAGATGATGAGAAAGCACTAACCTTATTAAGCTCAATGGGTGCGAAGACATACGGGCTATTGAAGCACCTTCTATCACCAGATAAACCGGCGGATCAGACTTTCGCGAATATTGTTGCTGTCCTGAAAAATCATTTAAACCCCACGCCGCTGATGATAGCGGAACGATTTAAATTTTACAGAAGAACGCAGCTGAAAGACGAAAGCAACGCTGAATTTTTAATTGAACTGCATAAGCTATCAAAGTACTGTCAGTTTGGAACAGGACTAGCAGATGCGCTGAGAGATAAATTTGTGTGTGGATTGTTAAAAGAAGGAACACAAAAGCGACTGCTTGAGGAGAATGATCTTACGCTTGATAAAGCTGTCACTATTGCAGCATCGCACGAAGCCGCAGTGAGAGGCACTGCAGAAATGCAGCTACGGTCACCGGAACTCAGCACCAATCAAATGGCCTTGGGTACAGTAAAATGTTATCGTTGTGGAAAGACAACGCACGATCAGAACCAGTGCTGGTTCAAAAATCAGGAATGCAGAAAATGTGGCAGGCTTGGTCACATAGCTAAAGTATGCCGGTCAGGAAAGAAGACCAGCAACAAAAAGTCACCGCAGGAAAAGTACAGAAAGGTACACAAGGTGACAGAGAACAGTTCGAACGAACAGAAGTCAAATTCAGACTCCAGCAGTAATGAACTGGGTAGTCTAAGAGTACACAATGTTGGTAATGAAACATGGTGTGGAGATGCTGGAGTTGGACTGGGGTGGACAAATGTAAGAAGTCACAAAACACCAGGTTATAGTCCAACAGCTTTATTTGAAATCACAAGCTTTCGGAGCGCTGCTCCTTCTTCAGGTGAAGTGGAGAAATGCATAAAGACACAGCTTATATAGTCAGAGAATCATGTCAGATGTTTACAGGTAACCTTTCCAACTGCCATTTATCACACCTCGGCAGAGAGATAATCACAGCAGTCAAAGGTGTGGATGGTGTCCAAACAGGTCAGTCAGGGAAACATTACATCAAAGAACAATGAGGTGGGGTCACAAGGGGTCAAATATTGCAGATGCTGGGGTCTGTATGAAAAACAAAAAAACAGACAAAAAACATTTTTTTTGGCTGGAAATCACAGCAGGTCCGGCCGCATCTGTGTAGAGAGAACAAGCCAATGTCGACTCGAGTCTGGATGACCCTGCATCAGGTGGGGTTACATGTAGCGTGACATGAACCCAAGATCTCGGTTGAGGCCGTCCTCATGAGTGCGGAACTTGGCTATCAGTTTCTGCTCGACGATTTTGCGTTGTCGTGTGTCTCGAAGGCCACCTTGGAGAATGCTTACCCGAAGATCGGAGGCTGAATGTCCTTGACTGCTGAAGTGTTCCCCGACTGGGAGGGAACACTCCTGCCTGGTGATTGTTGCACGGTGTCCGTTCATCCGTTGTCGCAGTGTCTGCATGGTCTCGCCGATGTACCATGCTCCGGGGCATCCTTTCCTGCAACGTATGAGGTAGACAACGTTGGCCGAGTCACATGAGTATGTACCATGTACCTGGTGGGTGGTGTCCTCACGTGTGATGATGGTATCTGTGTTGATGATCTGGCATGTCTTGCAGAGGTTGCTGTGGCAGGGTTGTGTGGTGTCGTGGTCGCTGTTCTCCTGAAAGCTGGGTAATTTGCTGCGAACGATGGTCTGTTTGAGGTTAGGCGGCTGTTTGAAAGCGAGTAGTGGAGGCGTGGGGATGGCCTTAGCGAGGTG
Source organism: Somniosus microcephalus (assembly GCF_052327205.1). Classification (NCBI taxonomy): domain Eukaryota; kingdom Metazoa; phylum Chordata; class Chondrichthyes; order Squaliformes; family Somniosidae; genus Somniosus; species Somniosus microcephalus. The sequence continues at coordinate 171,735,584 of NC_140989.1, read as the reverse complement.
TTCGTCGTCATCGATGACATGTTGAAGGCTGCGAAGAACATGGCGTAGTTTCTCCGCTCCGGGGAAGTACTGGACGACGAAGGGTACTCTGTTGGTTGTGTCCCGTGTTTGTCTTCTGAGGAGGTCTATGCGATTTTTCGCTGTGGCCCGTCGGAACTGTCGATCGACGAGTCGAGCGTCATATCCCGTTCTTACGAGGGCGTCTTTCAGTGTCTGTAGGTGTCCATCGCGTTCCTCCTCGTCTGAGCAGATCCTGTGTATTCGCAGGGCTTGTCCATAGGGGATGGCTTCTTTAACGTGGTTAGGGTGGAAGCTGGAGAAGTGAAGCATCGTGAGGTTGTCCGTGGGCTTGCGGTAGAGTGAAGTGCTGAGGTGTCCGTCTTTGATGGAGATTCGTGTGTCCAGGAATGAGACTGATTCTGAGGAGTAGTCCATGGTGAGTTTGATGGTGGGATGGAACTTGTTGATGTTATCGTGTAGTCTTTTCAGTGTTCAGTGATTCTTCGCCGTGGGTCCATAGGAAGAAAATGTCGTTGATGTATCTGGTGTATAGCGTTGGTTGGAGATCCTGTGCAGCGAAGAAGTCTTGCTCGAACTTGTGCATGAAGATGTTTGCGTATTGGGGTGCGAATTTGGTCCCCATGGCTGTTCCGTGAGTTTGGGTAAAGAACTGGTTGTCGAAGGTGAAGACATTGTGGTCAAGGATGAAGCGGATGAGTTGTAGGATGGCGTCTGGAGATTGGCTGTTGTTGGTGTTGAGTACTGAGGCTGTCGCAGCGATGCCGTCATCGTGGGGGATACTGGTGTAGAGTGCCAAGACGTCCATCGTGGCGAGGAGTGTTCCTGGTTCAACTGGCCCGTGGGTGCTGAGCTTCTGTAAGAAGTCTGTAGTGTCGCGACAGAAGCTGGGGGTTCCCTGTACGATGGGTTTCAGGATGACCTCGACATATCCAGAGAGGTTCTCACACAGGGTTCCGCTGCCTGATGCAATAGGACGTCCAGGTGTGTTGGCTTTGTGTATCTTTGGGAGGCAGTAGAAGTCTCCCACGCGGGGAGTACGTGGGATGAGAGCATGTAGGATGCTTTGAAGGTCTGGATCGAAGGTTTTGATCAGTCTGTTGAGTTGGCGGGTGTGTTCTTTGGTCGGATCTGCGGGTAACTGTCTGTAGTGTTCCTGGTTGTCCAGTTGTCGGTATACTTCTTTGCAATAGTCCGTTCTGTTCTGTATGACGATAGCACCTCCTTTGTCTGCTGGTTTGATGACGATGTTGCGGTTGGTCTTGAGAGCGTGGATGGCGTTGCGTTGTGCTCGGGTGACATTCTGGACTGTCTTGTGAGTGCGGCTGATGAATCTGGCATTGATGCATCTCCTGACAGCTTGAGCATACATGTCAAGCTTAGGGCAGTGACCCTCCGGAGGGGTCCAATTTGACTCTTTCTTCTTCGGTTGCTGCACTAATGAAACAGACCTCCAAACAATCTGGGTCACACTTCAGATAGCAGGAGTCCAAGTGAAGATGGAATTGGACACTGGATCGGCATTGACGGTCATGAATAAGGAAGATTACAAAAGGTTATTCCCACATATTCCCCTACGGGATACGGAGATTGTATTGAAAACATACACGGGGCAAAGAGTATACCCCATCGGGAAGATAGAGGTAAAGGTGGTCCACAAGGGCAAAGAAAGCCGAGGAATGGACTTATATGTGCTACCTGAGGGAGGTCCACCACTACTGGGACGGGAGTGGATTAGGAAAATAAATATGTACTGGCATTCCTTAAAAGCACTAACGGTAGGTTCCGGTAAAAAAGATGTCAAACCTAAACGCTTGTCCAGAATATTGGACGATGCTAAAGAGGTGTTCCAACAGGGACTGGGAACACTGAGAGGAATTACGGCAAACATCAAGGTTGAAGAACATGCAAACCCGAAATTTTTCAAAGCCAGACCGGTACCTTATGCGATACGACCTGCTGTGGAAGCTGAGCTGGAAGGGCTAGAACATTCAGGAGTACTGTCGAAGGTAGACTGGAGTGAATGGGCCACGCCCATTGTTCCCATCATGAAGCGTTCATCGAGCAACAAGCCGGGGGAACTGGGGAAGGTTCGCATCTGTGGAGATTTCAAGATCACTGTTAATCCGGTGCTTCACACGGTGCAGTATCCGCGTCCGCGGATTGAGGATATCTTCGCTTTGTTGTCTGGCGGGAAACACTTCACCAAGATAGACCTGGCGCAGGCGTACTTACAGATGGAAGTTGAGGAAGAGTCACGCCAGTATCTCACGATCAACACGCATAGAGGCTTGTACCGGTATAATAGACTGGTTTTTGGAGTGGCATCGGCTCCAGCAATTTGGCAGAGGGCCATGGAGCAGGTATTACAGGGAATTCCAGGCACACAATGTTACCTGGATGATATTCTGATTACAGGAGATGATGATGAGGAACACCTTGCAAATTTGGAACTGGTGCTCACCAGATTGAAAGAATATGGACTTCGAGTTAATCACCAGAAATGTGAGTTCTTTCAGAAGTGGATCTCGTACTGTGGTCATGTCATTGACCAGGAGGGGCTTCATAAGTCTCCTGACAAGATCGAAGCTGTTGTGAAGGCTCCCGCTCCGGATAATGTATCCCAGTTGAGGTCGTTCCTAGGGTTGATTAACTATTACCATAAGTTTCTGCCAAATTTATCCATGGTGCTGCACCCGCTGAACGCTCTTTTGCAGAAGGGAGTACCATGGAAGTGGAGCGAGGACTGTAAGAGGGCCTTTCGCAAAAGCAAGGCATTGATCACCTCAGAGGAAGTGTTGGCTCACTTCAACCCAACGCTGCCTATTCGTTTGGCTTGTGATACTTCTCCATATGGTATTGGGGCAGTACTCTCACACAAGTTGCCAAATGGCCTGGAGAGGCCAGTTGCGTTCGCATCCAGATCATTGACCTCCGCTGAGCGCAACTATGCTCAGATAGATAGGGAGGCTCTCAGCCTTGTGTGGGGAGTAAAGAAGTTTAATCATTACCTGCAGGGCCAAAAGTTTACGCTTCTGACAGACCACCAGCCGTTGGTATCCATTTTTAACCCTAAGAAGGGTGTTTCGGTGATGACAGCACAGAGGCTCCAGAGATGGTCCCTTTTCCTAGGGGCACATCAATATCAGATCGAATTCAAAGGTACAAAGCAGCATGGTAATGCTGATGGGCTGTCGCGCCTGCCACTACCTACAGAGGAGGAGGCACCGACGGTTGACCCTGTTGAGTTATTTCACTCGACCATCATCGAATGTTTACCAGTCACCAATGCAAGTATTGAAAGAGAAACCAGGAACGACCCGACACTGTCCCGGGTCTACAAAGTGACAGTGAAGGGATGGCCAGCACATGGTGATCCACTGTTACCGGCATTCTCAGCAAGACGAGAACAGCTGTCCGTCTGTCAAGGAACATTGATGTATGGAACAAGGGTGATTATTCCTCCTAAGTTAAGAGAGAGAGTTCTAAAGGAACTGCATGAAGGTCATCTGGGGGGAGTCAAGATGAAAAGCCTTGCTAGGGCTTATGTGTGGTGGCCGGGTATCGACCAACAGATAGAGGATCTGACGAAAAGCTGCTCAGGGTGCCAAAAAGTGCAAAATGCACCTCCGATTGCACCGCTGCATCCATGGGAATGGCCTTCAACCCCATGGCAACGTGTACATATTGACTTTGCTGGTCCATTCATGGACTCCATGTTTTTAATTCCGGTGGACGCACATTCTAAATGGCCAGAAGTGATTAAGATGACTACCACTACCTCGGAAAAGACGATCGCGGTGTTAAGAACGGTATTTGCAAGAAATGGATTGCCAGAACAAATATGTTCAGACAACGGACCGCAGTTCGTGTCAGAAGAATTTCAGAAATTCATGAAGAAGAATGGGGTGAAACATTATACCTCTGCCCCATATCATCCGGCTACAAACGGGTTGGCCGAGAGATTTGTACAAACGTTCAAAAAAGCAATAAAGGCCATGAGCAAAGATCAGATTCCACTACAACACAAGGTGGACAAATTCCTACTGGCATATCGAAACGCCACTCATGCAGTGACAAACCAAAGTCCTGCCATGATGTTCTATAACAGGAGGTTGCGGTCCAGGTTGGACTTGTTAAAACCAAATGTGCGGAGGGAAGTTGAAAACAAACAGTTCCAGCATATAAATAACAAGACCACTCGGAGTTTCGAAATAGGACAACCAGTGTTAGCCCGGGACTATAAAAACGAGAAATGGCAATCTGGAACAATTCGGGCCAGACAAGGACCCCTGATGTACACGGTAGATATTGGTGAAAATGTAATACGGCGTCATGCTGACCAACTGGTAGAATCGAGAACAAGGGTCGAACCCATGGTTACGGCAGAGACAACCGTGGAAGAAGTTAGTGAACCTGAAGCATCTACCTCAGAAGTGAATGTACCTGATGATGATGTCCAATCCATAAGAGACCAACTAGATGAGTCACCCCAGCAACGAGAATCAGAGACCCCTGAAAGGCGTTATCCAACTCGAATCAGGAGGCCTCCTCAGAGACTGAATCTTTGAACTGTTTTGCATGAAGTTGTATATATATATATGTTATTATGTTATGTTAAATGGGGATATAACTGTTAAGCTAAAAAGGGAGGATTGTGGTGTATGTAACCTGTTCCACCTTAAGAGAACTATCTTAAGAGATGTACTACTTTCTCTTGGCTGCTGTATACTGTAATACCGGTGGTGACCACACCGGTATATAAGTGTTGTGTAGGGATTTGCTGGGCAGTTCAGCCCTGACCTCCGAATAGTAAAGACCTGTTAAAAGTTATTCTTGTGGTCTGTGTCCAGTGATTTATAATAAGCATAACTGGGACACACAGACTTAACATAAACAGTAAACACCATAACATAACATAACACATAGAACACATATTAACAACATATAAAAACAGTCAGTGTAACTGCTATTAATTACTATTAACAACATGTAAAAACTGTCAGTGTAACTATACCTTGCAATAACTGCCGGTACATATAAACACTACCCACACCCAGAAGTCCATTAGTTGTTTACAGTCTTTCCCTTGTCTGCAGGTCGAGTCTAACGACAGGCTTTCTGGTGCGCTGTGACCTGCGTAGCTGAGCGGGTATTTGCTGGGCCAACCCAGTTGTGTCCATTAAGTTCATTTCTGTACCACACGGATCCCTTGTCTCATTGTCACCCCTGTGTACGTCATCACTTTGTGGCATTGCCCTTGTCTCCTCGTCACTCTGTCGGATTTCCATCATCAGCTCATCCTCTCTGTCCTCCTGCGGCTGATAGGTCTCGGTGGTTTTCAGTAGGTGCCTCCTGTTTCTGCGATACACATTGCCATTTTCTGTCATGACATTGTATGACCTGGGGGCGACCTGTTGTAGAACGGTGGCTCTTTGATTCCATGACCCAGGCCCTTCAATGCGAACTACATCCTTCTCCTGTAGAGGCACTAGTGCAGTGGCTGTGCGGTCATGGAGCGTTTTTTGTTTCCGCTGAAGTTTCCGGACCTTGTCTGCCCATACCTCATCTCTGTGATCAGGTGTGACATGCCTGGGAAGTCGAGTACGGATTTTGCGACCCAGTAAGAGCTCAGCTGGAGACTTGCCACTTTCCAGCGGGGCTGCCCTGTACGACATCATGGCCAGATATGGGTCAGTGTTGCTGTGTGCTGCTTTCTTTAATAGTCTTTTCACAATCTGTACCCCCTTCTCCGCTTTTCCATTGGCTTGAGGGTAGAGCGGGCTGGAGGTTACATGCTTAAACTCATACTCTGTAGCAAATGACTGAAACTCATGACTGGCATAGGGAGAGCCATTATCAGAGACCAGAGTTAGAGGGATGCCCTGCCTGGAAAAGATTGACTTCAGGTGAGTTATCACAGCTCTTGATGTGGTGCTGGGTAGGAGAGCAATCTCAGGATAATTAGAGTAATAATCAATAACTAACAAATAGTCTTTTCCTTCGTAGTGAAAAATATTAGTTCCTACCTTTTCCCAAGGTTGTGATGGGAGCTCTGTGGTAATGAGGGGTTCTTTTGTTTGCTTGTAGTGATACTCCTGACATGTAGCACACTCACTGATCATCTGGTCAATATCAGTGTTCATGTTTGGCCAGTAGAGTGCCTCACGTGCTCTCCTTTTTGACTTTTCCACACCCAGGTGCCCTTCATGTATCCTGTGAAGCATTTCTCGTCACATAGAGATGGGCACTACAATCCTGTCACACTTAAGCAGTATTCCATTAACCACAGAAAGCTCAGACTGAATATGATGATATTGTTTACATGACCCTTTCTTCCAACCCTCTTGAAGATTTCACATCACTTTCCCCAGAACAGGGTCCTTTGATGTCTCTGTGGCTATCTTTGATAGTTGTTCCTGTGAGGCGAGCAATGCTGCATAGACCATATCCACATGAAGGGCCACATCCTCTTCTGTTTCACTGTTTTGTGTGGCATGAGGCACAGCCCTGGATAGTGTATCTGCTATGAACATTTGTGTCCCTGGCACATATGTGAGCTCAAAATCATAACATTGTAGTCTCATTATTAGGCGCTGTATCTGTGATGACATGTCACACAGATTCTTTTTTGTGATCCCTAGCAGTGGCTTATGGTCAGTTTCTAGGATAACCTTGGGAAGTCCATAGATGTAGGTATGAAATTTTTCACACCCAAATGCCAAGCCCAGGCACTCCTTCTCTATTTACACATACCGGCACTCTATAGCCGTCATGGAGCGTGACGCATATGCCACTGGTCGCCATTCTCCTTCATCTTCCTGTAGAAGGACAGCCCCTAATCCATCCTTAGAGACACCTGTGGACACTTTTGTCCTCTTTTCAGGGCAGAAGAACTTCAGTAGGGGTTCACTTGCTAGAATGTGTAGCAGCCCCTTCCATTCATTCTCATGTTCATGTCCCCATTGGAACTCTGTCTCTTGGTGCAGCAGTTTTCTCAAGTGAGCGGTTTTCACTGCCAGATTTGGAATGAATTTCCCTAGGTAATTAACCATGCCAAGGGCCCGCTGAACCCCTTTCTTGTCCTTTGGTTTTTCCATGTCATGTATGGCCTTTACCTTTGACTTGTCTGGCTGAATCCCTTCTGCATAAATCTTGTCCCCGAGGAATGTGATTTCATTGACGCTGAACTGACATTGATCCACAAACAGGACTGCCCTGGTAGACCCATCGTTTCAGCCTGTTCTTGCCCCACAGAACTTATCTCTTCCTATCTTGACTCTATCTTTTCTCCCCTTCTCCAGTCTCTTCCCACCAACATCCGCGACTCGTCGGACGCCCTCCGCCACTTTAACAGTTTCCAGTTTCCTGGCCCCAACCGCTTCCTTTTCACCATGGACGTACAATCACTCTACACCTCCATCCCCCACCCGGATGGCCTGAGGGCGCTCCGCTTCTTCCTTGAACAGAGGCCCGACCAGTCCCCATCCACCACCACCCTCCTCTGCCTGGCTGAACTTGTTCTCACATTGAACAACTTCTCCTTTGACTCCACTCATTTCCTCCAAATCAAAGGTGTTGCCATGGGTACCCGCATGGGTCCTAGCTATGCCTGCCTTTTCGTGGGCTATGTGGAACAATCTTTGTTCCAGTCCTACTCGGGTCCCCTCCCTCACCTCTTTTTCCGATACATTGATGACTGTATCGGTGCCGTTTCCTGCTCTCGCCCCGAACTTGACAATTTCATTCGCTTTGCCTCCAATTTCCACCCTTCCCTCACCTTCACATGGTCCATCTCTGGCTCTTCCCTTCCCTTCCTCGACTTCTCCGTCTCCATCTCTGGGGATAGGTTATCGACCAATATTCACTACAAGCCCACTGACTCCCACAGCTACCTGGACTACACTTCCTCCCACCCCGCTTCCTGTAAGGACTCTATTCCATCCTCCCAGTTTCTCCGTCTCCGCCGTATCTGCTCCGATGATGCCACCTTCCACACCAGTGCTTCAGACATGTCTTCCTTTTTCCGCAACCGAGGATTCCCCTCTACCATGGTTGACACTGCCCTCGACCGTGTCAGTTCTATCTCCTGCACTTCTGCCCTCACCCCTGCCCCTCTCTCTCGGAAGCACGATAGGGTTCCCCTTGTCCTCACCTTTCACCCCACCAGCCTCCACATTCAACGGATCATCCTCCAGCATTTCCGCTACCTCCAAAGTGATCCCACCACCAAATGTATCTTCCCCTCCCCTCCCCTTTCAGCATTCCGTAGGGACCGCTCCCTCCGAGACACCCTAGTCCACTCCTCTATCACCCCAAACAACCCTTCCCCTTCGCCTGGCACCTTCCCGTGCAAGCGGAGGAGTTGTAACACCTGCCCCTATACCTCCCCCCTTCCCACTGTCCAGGGCCCCAAACACCCCTTCCAGGTGAAACAGCAATTTACTTGTACTTCTCGCAATCTAGTATACTGTATTCGCTGCTCATGATGCGGTCTCCTCTACATTGGGGAGACCAAACGCAGATTGGGTGACCGCTTTGCGGAACACCTCCGTTCAGTCTGTAAGGGTGACCCCGAGCTTCCGGTCGCCTGTCATTTTAATTCACCGCTCCATTCCCACTCGGACCTCACCATCCTTGGCCTCTTGTATTGTTCCACGGAAGCTCAACGTAAACTCGAGGAACAGCACCTCATCTTCCGATTAGGCACTCTGCAGCCTTCCGGACTCAATATCGAGTTCAACAATTTCAGATCATAACCTCGGCCCCTATTACACATTTTTTCTTGTAATTTTTCCATTCCTTTCCCCCCCCCCCCATTTCCTTTTGTTTCTCTCTCACACCTGGCAGCTATCTCTTGCCCTGCCAGTACACTTTACACCTAATCTCAGCCTATTACCACCTCGTCTAGCTCTTTTGTTTCTTTCACTTCTTTTGTCCGATCGCAGCCCTGCCTTCGATCTATTTTCTTTTCTTTCCAGTTTTGAAGAAGGGTTCGACCCGAAACGTCAACTCAAATTTCTCTCCACGGATGTTGCCTGACCTGCTGAGTTTTTCCAGCATTTTCTGTTGTTATTTTTGACATTTGTCTTTATTTAGTTTGAGTCCATACTGCCGTATCCTCTGAAGTGTTTTTTCCAGTCTGGTGTCGTGCTCTCCCTGAGTGGAGCCCCATACTACCAGATCATCCACGTACACCCGCACACCATCCAGGCCCTCGATGATTTGCTCCATTGCTCTGTGGAAGATTTCTGGGGCGGAGCTAATGCCGAAGGGCAGGCGCTGGTAAGAGTATCGACCAAATGGGGTGTTAAAGGTGCACAGCTTAGCACTCTCTTCATCAAGTTTCAGCTGCCAAAATCCATGTGAGGCGTCCATCTTGGAGAAGAATTTTGCTCCTGTCATTTCGCTGACTATTTCCTCTCTCTTAGGGATTTGATAGTGCTCTCTTTTTATATTAGTGTTAAGGTCCTTGGGATCCATGCAGACACGCAATTTATCAGTCTTTTTTGAATTGACGCAAACCATGGAATTTACCCAGACAGTCGGTTCCTCAGTCTTCTTTATGACACCTAGTCCCTCCATGTGGTCTAGCTCTTTCCGCAGTTTCTCACGGAGGGCCACCGGAACTCTCCTGGGTGCGTGAATCACAGGTTGTGCGTCATCTCTCAGTTTGATGGAGTATGTAAATGGCAGTGCTCCGAAACCCTGAAATACATCTGCGTACTTGTGTGTTATAGCATCATGCTTTATATTTGTACTGTCTTGGGGGGCGCTCTGCACACAGTTCAGTTCATTAATAGTATAGACTCATTTTACCAAGCCCAAATCCACACATGCCTTATCCCCCAACAGTGACTCATGTCCTTCAGGCACTATAACAAACGTCAATGGGTGAATGTGATTTTTTACCTTAACATTCAGCCTACACGTTCCTTTTGTTTCAATACTTTGTCCATTGTACACCTTCAAAGCCACTGTCTTGTTCAGTATTTTTGGTCTCACTTTGAGGTTCCGTGCATCACTCCAGCTTATGAGGTTTGCCTTTGCACCTGTATCTAGCTTGAAGGGAACAATGGTGCCATTTACCAGCAAGGGGGCTATCCAAACTTCAGTCTTTAGTCCTACGGAATGTACTTCCTTTTCCATATCTTTACCCTGTTTTAAGTCATTTTGCACCATTCCAACATACAAAGTCTCCGATTCCGTGTCTTCAGTCTCAATAGCATGCACTGTCTTTTTACCTTCGGTTTTCTCTTCCCAAAAGCACATTTTAGCAAAGTGATTCCTGCCTTTACATTTTGCGCAGTTCTTCCCATAAGCCGGACATTGTCTTGCCACGTGTCTATTGCCGCACCATCTGCAATCATATGGCGTCATAGTCCTGAACTCTGTGCGCCCTCTTGTGTCCCTTCTGTGTACTACATCCACTGGTAGGTTGTCTAGTCCCAGCGCTCTCACGCCCGTTGCTGTAGTTCTCCCATCGAATGTTTGCATGTGCATGACTTCAAGGGTTAAGTTACAAGGAGAGATTACACAAATTAGGATTGTATTCCCTAGAATTTATAAGGTTAACGGGTGATCTGATCAAAGTAACTGATGGAGAATCATGGGTTGGGGTTGCACGATTTCATGATATGCGTTCCTGGCATTCACCGGGAGCACAGGAGCGGACGTTTTACCTCTACAACAACAACAGCTTGCATTTATATAGTGCCTTTAACGTAGTAAAACGTCTATAGGCGCTTCACAGGAACGTTATCAGACAAAATTTGATACCGAGCCAGATAGGGAGATATTAGGACAGGTGACCAAAAGCTTGGTCAAAGAGGAGCAATTTAAAGTAGGAGACAGAGGTAAGGATCAGAGGTTTAGGGAGGGAATCCAGAGCTTTAGGCCTAGACAGCTGAAGGCACGGTCACCAATGGTGGGATGAAGGAAATCAGGGATGCACAAGAGACCAGAATTGGAGGAACGCAGAGTTCTCGGACGGTTGTAGAGCTGGATGAGGTTAGAGATAGGATAAGGCAAGGCCATGAAGGGATTTGAACACAAGGATGGGAATTTTAAATTCGAGGCGTTGCTGGACCAGGAGCCAATGTAGGTCAGCGGGCACATCTACATAGTCTATCAGCATTTTGAAGACCAGGATCGAACTCCACAAACATCCTAGTCAATAAAGGCACTGCTAAGAGTAGTTCTGAGCAATGCAGACCAGAAGATCCAGAGTTAGGTGCCGAGTCTGTGCTGAGTTAACAAATCTCAGCAGTTGCAGAGCTACAATTGGCTTCAGCGCTCCAGGCCAGGGAGGGGGTAAAATCAGCTCGGGTTCCTGCTCCTGATTGTAATTCAGTGACCCCTGCTGGAAGGTGCTTGCATGTGGACAGGCAAGTGAGATCAGAATCAAACCAGGTTTGGAGACTTCTGCAATGTGAAAAGCCTGTTGACACTCACAGTCTAAATTCACACCTAAGAATGTCTTCTTGGGCAAAGTATCAGCCAGCTGTCAGTGCCTGTCAAACTTACTCTCGGAAGAGTCAGTTCCTTCAGGAGATGAGAGGGAAGAAAGGGAAAAAGACCTCAAGCAAGCCCCTTAATATTTTCTTTCAAATGAAAAAAAGTTTCTTCAATGAGTCCCTTTTCATTGAGCCCTAGGTCCCAGAATCTTACTGCCCCAGAGCTGAAACCTCTCCAGTGCCTCAATGGTCTTTCGAAGGTAGTTTGTCAAAAAACGCACATATTGGAGAAGGTTTCCCATTCCTGCTGAAGTGGCAGAACTGGACTACTGTGAACTTAAAGCGCACTGCCACTGCACCAAGCTTACCAGGAGGTCAGCTTGGTGCAATGTTGATGAGTGCTAACCTAATTAGCAATACATGGAAAGCTCTGGAAGGGGGAAAATAGTGCACATCATCAGCCCTTAAAGAGATCATAGAAACTTACAGCACAGAAGGAGGCCATTCGGTCTCGTGCGCGTGCTGGCTCTTTGAAAGAGCAGACATAAGAACATAAGAACATAAGAAATAGGAGAAGGAGTAGGCCAATCGGCCCCTCGAGCCTGCTCCGCCATTCAATAAGATCATGGCTGATCTGATCCTAACCGCCAATCCACTATCACAGAACCATCTCCTGAATCTAACAGAATTAGACACACGAAATAGGAGCAGGATCAGGCTACACGGCCCCTGGGCCTGCTCCGCTACCCACAGGGCCATGACCGATCCGAACCTAGACTCATGTCCAAATTCCTGCCCGCGCCCCGTAACCCTTAATTCCCTTTACTTCTAGGAAACTGTCTATTTCTGTTTTAAATTTATGTAATGATGTAGCTTCTACAGCTTTTTGGGGCAGCATATTCCATGGACCTACCACCCTCTGAGTGAAGTAGTTCCTCCTCATCTCAGTTTTGAAAGAGCAGCCCCTTATTCTAAGACTATGCCCCCTAGTTCTAGTTTCACCCATCATCGGGAACATCCTCCCTGCATCCACCCGATCCAACCCCTTCACAATCTTATATGTTTCAATAAGATCGCCTCTCATTCTTCTGAACTCCAATGAGTAGAGTCCCAATCTACTCAACCTCTCCTCATATGACCACCCCCTCATCCCCGGGATTAACCGAGTGAACCTTCTTTGTACTGACTCGAGAGCAAGTATGTCCTTTCTTAAGTATGGACACCAAAACTGTACGCAGTATTCCAGGTGCGGTCTCACCAATACCTTGTACAACTGAAGCAATACCTCCCTATTTTTATATTTTATCCCCCTAGCAATGAAAGCCAACATTACATTGGCCTTCTTAATCACTTGCTGCACCTGCATACTAACCTTTTGAGTTTCATGCACCAGGACCCCCAGATCCCTTTGTACTTCAGTACTTTCCAGTTTCTTGCCATTAAGATAATAACTTGCTCTACGATTTTTCCTGCCAAAGTGCATAACCTCACACTTTCCAGTATTGTATTCCATCTGCCAAATCTCTGCCCACTTACTTAGCCTGTCTATGTCCCCTTGCAGGTTTTTTATGTCCTCCTCACTCACTACTTTCCCTCCCATCTTGGTATCATCTGCAAACTTTGATATGTTACACTCGGTCCCCTCCTCCAAATCGTTAATATAGATTGTAAAGAGTTGTGTACCCAGCACTGACCCCTGCAGAACACCACTAGTTACTGATTGCCAGTCTGAGAATGAACCATTTATCCCAACTCTCTGCCTTCTGTTAGATAGCCAATTCTCTATCCATGCCAGAATATTACCCCCAATCCTGTGATTTTTTTATCTTAAGCAATAATCTTTTGTGTGGCACCTTGTCAAATGCCTTTTGGAAGTCTAAATACACTACGTCCACTGGTTCCCCTTTATCCACCCTATATGTTACTTCCTCAAAGAACTCCAGCAAATTTGTCAAACATGACTTCCCCTTCATAAAACCATGCTGACTTTGTCCTATTAAATTATGATTATCCAAATGTCCTGTTACTGTCTCCTTAATAATGGACTCCAAAATTTTACCTACCACAGATGTTAGGCTAACTGGTCTATAGTTTCCAGCCTTCTGTCTACTGCCCTTTTTAAATAAGGGTGTTACATTAGCAGTTTTCCAGTCTGCCGGGACCTTTCCCGAGTCCAGGGAGTTTTGCAAAATTATTACCAATGCATCCACAATCCCTATGCCACTTCCCTCAAGACCCTAGGATGTAAGCCATCAGGTCCAGGTGATTTATCCGCCTTGAGTCCCATTATTTTACCGAGTACCACTTCCTTAGTGATTTTGATCGTGTTTAGCTCCTCCCCCCCCCCATAGCCCCCTGTTTGTCCAGTGTTGGGATATTCTTAGTGTCTTCTACTGTAAAGACTGATATAAAATATTCATTCAGTGTTTTTGCCATCTCCATATTTCCCACCATTAATTTCCCGGTCTCATCCTCTAAGGGACCAACATTTACTTTAGCCACCCTTTTTCTTTTTATATAACGTGTGGGGACGTGTTTAGTCCCACGTCCCCACATTTTGTCCGTGACCCTGTAAGTTCCTCATCCTCCAGTACCTGTCCAACTCCCTTTAAAATTATTTATGGAATCAGCTTCCACCACCTTTTCAGGTCAAGCGTTCCAGATCCTGACAACTCTCTGAGTGAAAAAATTTCTCCTCATCTCCCCTCTAGATTTTTTTCAATGATTTTAAATCTATGACCTCTAGTTATTGACCCACTTGCCAGGAGGAATACTTTCCCCCTATTTACTCTATAAAAACCTCATCATCTTGAAAACCTCTATAGGTCACCTCTTAAGCTTCTCTGTTTCAAGGAAAACAATCCTAACTTTTCAAACCTCTCCTCATAACTGAAGTCCCTCATCCCTGGTACCTCCTCTGTACCCTTTCTAAGGCCTTTACATCTTTCCTGAAGTATGGTGCCCAGAACTGTCCACAGTTACTCCAGCTGAGGCCTAACCAGTGATTTTTAAAGTTCTAGCAGGATCTCATGATGAGGCAATATTTAAAGGAATGCAGACATTTAAATGAATGCAGACACTTAAAGGAATGCAGACACTTAAAGGGGTCAAGAATTGTTTCAACCTTTCTAAAGGCTCCATATGGGGAAAAACATAGCTGGCAAAAATCAAGGAAAAACAAACAAATATTGAAATAGAAAATAGACTCTGTGGGAAAATGATGAAGTGGAAAAGCAGCCAAATCCCCTATTTGATGGCTGGCAAAGAGCAGATATTATTGCATGAGGTGGATGTGAGGAAGCCATTGTCTTCGGTCCCATGCCACAAACTCCGTTCCTTACTCCATCCCTCTCCCTGGCAATTGTCTGAGGCTCAACCAAACCGTTCCCAACCTTAGTGTCATATTTAAACTCGAGATGAGCTTCTGACCACATATGCACTCCATTACCAAGACCGCCTACTTCCACCTTCGTAACATTGGCCGACTCCATGTCTGTCTCAGCTCATTGGCTGCTGAAACCCTCATCAATGTCTTTGTTACCTCTAGACTTGTCTATTCCAACGCTCTCCTAGCTAGCCTCCCATCTTCCACCCTCCATAAACTGAGCTCATCAAATATTGTCAAGGACACCGGGGAGAACTCCCCATATCTTCTTCAAAATAGTGATGTGGGATCTTTTAAATCCACCTGAGAGGGCAGATGGGGCCTCAGTTTAACATCTCATCTGAAAGACGGCGGCTCCGACAATGCAGCACTCCCTCAGTACTGTAGTAGAGCATCAACCTACCTCATGTGCTCAAGTCTCTGGAGTGGGGCTCAAACCCATGACCTTCTGACTCAAGACAAGAGTGCTACCACTGAGCCACAACTGACAAAGGCTTTTTGGAAATCTGAGTACACTGCGTCATATGGTTTTCCACTTCCTCATTTCCTCAAAAAAGTCGAGGAGGTTTGTCTGGCAAGGTCATCTTCTAAAGCCCTTTATCTGATATTTACCAGATTATTTTCATGCAGTGAATTCTGAAGTTTGAGTCTGATAATCAATTGCCTTATTTTATCAGATATTGATGTTAGATTGATATTTATGAGTTTTTCTTTCAGTGCTATTGGTTAGCTTTTTCTAGATTTCTAGGTTAGCATAAGGTATGGTTCCACAAGCACGTCACGCTTCAGTACTTTGCCCATTTACTCAGGGATCCTGCTCCTACTTAAAGGTAAATTCACCATTCTTGCATTCCCAGTGGGGAATGATTGTGTTATAGCCCTATTTCAAACAAGTGCTTCATTCAAGCAGGCTGGGAGCGCTGGATTGGTGAATTTACAGTTAAACCTAAGCCTAGCCTCATGACATCCACAAGCAGGGGTTGCAATCAGGAGCAGGAACCTTGGTTGATTTTCCACTTGTTTTAATGAATAATTTTGCTCATGGTACATTTACTGCTGATTTTGCAGTGATTTTATCTGGTGTGGGCCAGATAAAACCAGATTGCTGATGGTATAAAAACAGGTCTGGGTACATTGAGCTAATCAGGGGAGTGGTGGCAGTGAAATTCCAATGCCTGCAGGTCAGAAGGATATCGCAGCAGAAAAGCTTCCCTTTTCCACCTCCATAGTTGGAGTCTCAATTACACGAGTGAAAAACTGTAGCCATTTGTTTAGATATTGTGCAGTGGGCGTGAGGGTCAAAAAATATTTTTTTCCATCCAGCTCTCGCAAGATTTGCCTCTTTACCTTTGCTACCTATGGTGTTTCTTTTTCTTGGGTGTTAAGATATATGAATGTGGTCAGATATTGTTTTCCCTCCTCATCTTCTTGCTTTTCTGCTCTTTTTTTAAGCACTGAATCTTGTCGGGATATAGTTCCTGGGTTTTGGCAGCCTTGCTGTACTTTGAATGACCATTCTACATAGGTAAGCCCGGGCAATAATTTTAGCAAACTATTCGACAATGAAGGGCCTCACTGCTGAGCCTGGACTGGTCCTCACCCAGAAAAATCTCTATATGTGCATCTTCCAACAGGGCTCACTAGATAGCAATCAGCAGCAGGAACCCTGGCTCATCCCCGCCCCCTCCTTAGTCTAGCGTTACTGAGGTCAATTGTAGCACCTTACTACCTTTCTGTCCTCTTTCCCCCTCACCAGATGAGATCAACGAACTCATAGACCTTGCATAAAACCAGGTCTGTATAGCCACATATTGGGGGTGAATTTCCTCACCGTTTCCAGTGTATTTCCAGTGCATAATCGGGGCAATTAAAATTATGTGGGAGGAAAATCGGGCAGCAGCCATTTTTGTCAGCTGTTAAATCAGTTCCCTGAGTTCCATTGGCATAAGAACTAAAGCAGGTCGGAAGCTGGGTATTCTGCGGCGAGTGGCTTATCTTCTGAATCCACAAAGCCCCTGCACCACCCACAAGGCAAAAGTCAGGGGTGTGATGGAATACTCTCCACTTGCCTGGATGGGTGGAGCTGCAACAACACTCAAGAAGCTCGACACCATCCAGGACAAAGCAGCTCGCTTGATCGGCGCCCCATCTACCAACCTAAACATCAACTCCCTCCACCACTGGCGCACCATGGCTGCAGTGTGTACTAGCTACAAGATGCACTGAAGCAACTTGCCAAGGTTTCCTCGATGGCACCTCCCAAACCCGTGACCTCCACCACCTAGAAGGGCAAGGGCAGCAGGTGCAAGGGAACACCACCATCTCCAAGTTCTCCTCCAAGTCACACACCATTCTGACTTACACATATATCACCGTTCCTTCATCGTCGCTTGGTTAAAATCCTAGAATTCCCTACCCAACAGCATTGTTGGAGCATCTTCACCACTGCAGAGGTTCAAGGAGAAGGCTCACCAGCACATTCTCAAGGGCAACTAGGGATGGACGACGCCCATATCCTGAGAATGAACCCTCATTATAGCAGCTTATCCACAGCAGTGAATAAGACCACCAGCCCACATCAAAATATAACCCTGAAAAATGAATCCTGGTCAATGATTGCAGGGCAGATATCAAGACATTAGTACATGACCCAGAGGAAATAAAACAGGACATGCATTTACAGTAACATACATTCAGTACAAGTGGTGCATGTGCGGAATCTACATTCAACTTCAAGTACAGCATGACCAGCCTTCGCAGTAAGGATGGATAATAAGAATTATCTGGGTTGCTCCCAGATGATACTTATTAATTGAAATTTGTCTGTAATTAGAAACTAGGTTAGCAATCCTGTTGACTATAGAAAATTAGGTTTCAGTTTTAATAAATCCCGATGTGATGGTGTTTAGTGGTGTTGAAGGTTATCAGCTAACATTGGGCCCAATTTTTCCTTTTAGTGGCACAATTTTGTGGATGACTTGCAATTCCTTGTCTTCTTTGAGTGCTTGCAATTAGCAAAATAAACCACTGAGTAGTACAGTGAACCAGCACACTGTTATTTGGGACCCGAGGTTTTGGGTTTACCACAGATCAATGGGATGAGAGTTTCCTCTCTCTGCTGTCTGTATGGGGATAATGTGAAATTATTTTGGGCAGGCTCAACCCTAGTGGGGATGATCCCACAGCCCACAATTTGACATTAATTGGCATTAAATTGGCATAATTCTTAGGAAGAGTATAAGGGGAGCTAGTGTAAGTAGTGGAAAAAAAACACTCCTGAGGAGAGATAGAGATGCCCAGTATCCGGCTCAGTGGTAGCAGCAGCAGGAAGCAGGGAAATTGGGTGGGTACCTGTGCCCCACCTCTCCACCATCATTTACATGCGGTAGGGCAGTCAGTAGGCCACCAGCTAGCTTCCCCTTGGTGGGAGTGAGAGATTGGGAAAGGTCTGTACAGAGGTTGCCACTCAAATTTGAAGTGCTTTTTGCTGTAATCTTAGGCCCACTGGTACTGGGTTGAGATTGCCTAAATGCTTCTCCCATTTACTTTGTAGCTGCCAACAGACCCCTGAAGTCGTTGGCAAAACAACAAATTAAATAAGGCAGCGCTGGTGTTAGCGGAGGTAGTGTGCACCACCAAAAGAGGTGGCATTGGACTGCACCTTTGGGGTTTTGTTCCTGCTGATCTGTACAGACCTTTCCCAACCTCACGCCCCCAATAGGGGGAAGCTGGCTGGCGGCTTGTCGACTGCCCACCAAATGTAAATGGTGGTGGGGAGGTGGGGCCCAGGTACCTGCCCAATTTCCCTGCTTCCCACTACTGCTACCATGTTATGTTGTTAAGGATGATTGACGACTAATGCCATCAACAATTAAAAGGTAGCAAGTTCCCCCTTCTTAGTTTTTGCCCAAACTAATTTGCATATTGCCGAATGTAAAATCTTCCATGAAGCAATCAGGTGGCGTGATAGAGCGTAATTGTTTTTTTTTTCCCCTTGCATTAAGACATATTCCTTGATATATTTAAGAGAGGTAACCTGGTGCAGTTTTATTAATGCAGCTGAAAATGGGTTTATCACAAAAAATAAGCCTTTTTACTGAGTGTCTAGTTGTGAGTAACCTGATTTTAAATCACTGAAAATGACTTTGAAAAACTATACAGAACCATTTACTAGTTTCATTGGTGTACACTAGTCAGTTTCATAGTAAATTAAATATTTTTTGATATTTAAAAACTTTTAAAATATGCCTTGGTGCCTAAAAAAAGCTTAATTTCAAGAACCTCCTCAAAGGGCTGCAATGGGCGCAATCGGTGGAAACTTGCCATGCTCATTAATTTGATCTGGGGGCGTGACCGCTTTTGTGGGCAGGGCCTGTTTTGTGGGTGGGGCCGGTTTCCAGCACAATATTTTTCAAACCAGTGTAAAAGATCACAGAAACAACATGACATTTAGGAAGGACATGTAGGTGGGAAAAGGTGGAGGGGTGGCTCTGTTAATTAATGATGCTATTAGCACAATAGAGAGGGATGACCTAAGTTCAGGAAACCAGGATGTAGAAGCAGTTTGGGTAGAGATGAGAAATAATAAAGGCAAGAAGTCACTTGTGGGAGTGGTGTACAGGTCCCCTAACAGTAACCACATGGTAGGATAGAGTATAAAGGAAGAAATAATGGGAGCTTGTCAGGAGGGTACAGCAATAATCATAGGAGATTTTAATCTGCATATAGACTGGGAAAATCAGATGGGCAAAGGTAGCATAGATGAGGAGGTCATGGAATGTTTTCGGGATAGTTTCTTACAACAGCACGTTCTGGAGCCAACCAGAGAGCAGGCTATATTAGACCTGGTATTGTGCAACGAGATAGGATTAATTAATGACTTCATAGTGAAGGCGCCCCTAGGTAGCAGCGATCATAATATGATTGAATTTTACATTCAGTTTGAGAGAGAAAAGAGTGGGTCCAAGACTAGTATTTTAAGCTTAAATAAGGGCAATTATGAGGGCATGAAAGCAGAGCTAGCTAAAGTGAACTGGCAAATTAGGTTAAGGGATAGGTCGATAGAGTTGCAGTGGCAGACATTTAAGGGGATATTTCAAAATACACAGAATATATACATTCCAACAAGAAAGAAAAATTCCAAGGGGAGGACCCACCATCCGTGGTTAACTAAAAAAGTTAAAGATAGTATTAAATTTAAAGAAAAAGCATATAATTGCGCAAAGATGGGTGGCAGGTCAGAAGATTGAACAGAATATAAAAAACAGCAAAGAATGACTAAAAGATTAATAAGGAGAGAAAAATTAGAGTATGAGAGAAAGCTAGCTAGAAATATAAAAACAGTAAGAGTTTCTATAGATATTTTAAAAAGAAAAGAGTTAACAAAGTGAGCGTTGGTCCTATAAAAAGTGAGTCTGGAGAATTAATAATGGAAAATAAGGAGATGGCAGTTGAATTGAACAGGTATTTTGCATCGGTCTTCACTATAGAGGATACAAGTAACATCCCAGAAATAGCTGTAAATCAGGAAATGGAAGAGAGGGAGGAACTCAAGAAAATTATAATCACCATGGAATTGGTACTGAGCAAATTGTTGGAGCTGCGGGCTGACAAGTCCCCGGGTCCTGATGGACTTTATCCTAGGGTCTTAAAAGAAGTGGCTAGTGAGATAGTTGATGCGTTGGTTTTAATTTTCCATAATTCCCTAGATTCGGGGAAGGTTCCATTAGATTGGAAAATAGCGAATGTAACTCCTTTATTCAAAAAGGGAGGGAGACAGAAAGCAGGAAACTGCTGGCCAGTTAGCTTAACATCTGTCATAGGGAAGATGTTAGAAGCTATTACTAAAGACGTTTGTGATATCCGAGTGGTAAGGTCAGAAACTGAGAGAAGCGAGATATTAGGAACAAACCCAACTGTTTATTTACACGGTGTAGCAGAGAGACATAGCTCTTACAAGCTGGAAGCCAGGCACATAATTCTTACTGCATGAGCCAAGATGGAGGATCCACCTCTGCATCATACCCATAATGCAATGCCACATTACCGTGTTAACTGGTGTACCAGGACATTGAATACATGACCCATTACCTTAAATACTGGTGAATGTGAACCCTTAATATTTGGCTCCATCTGGTGGATAACTTAAACATTACATCCCAGATTACATCTCTCCCCTCTTAAGTTGAACATTAATTTCTTAACAACATTCTTAAAAAGTCCCATAAGGAAACTCCTTTAACGATAGTCCATACTGAACGAATCTAGCAGGTCGTTATCAATCTCTTTGGCGGCTTGTGAGACCTTGGTGAACGTCTTACAGTCAAGTCCCTGCTTAGTTGTGGTAGAGCTACCTGCTGCTCCTGAGCAGTACTCAGAGTATCTGACTCTGCTACGATGGTTTCCTCTTGACTAAGGGGTCCAGGTGGAACTGGCTCTGTTCGTGGTGGTGGTACCACCGATGCATTTGGATAACTGGGGGCCAACTTGTCCTCCGACATCTCCTCTGGAACGTCCAGTTCGATTTTCCCTTGTCTGGTCAGTATCTGATCTACATGTCTGCGTACTACCTGACCAGTTCCCACCATGACCGTATATGATACTGGACCGGTCATTGAGTCTATGACGCCAGGAATCCATTTTGGACCATAACTGAAATTCCTGGTAAGGACCGCATCTCCTTCTCCAAAACTGCGGCTCTTTGTCCTTCTGTCATGGTTCTCCTTTTGTTTGATTTGTCGGTTTTCCACCTTCCTTTTTAGATCTGGGTGAACCAGGTCAAGAGTGGAGCGTAGTCGACGTCCTAACAACAGCTCAGCAGGAGAGAGTCCTGTGGTAGATTGAGGTGTTATTCTGTAGCTGAACAGAACTCGTGACACCTTGGCTGCCAAACTCCCTTCCGCACTTTTTATCATCATCTCCTTAAATGTTTGTATGGCTCTCTCCGCAAGTCCATTTGAAGACGGATGATATGGAGCTGAGGTCACGTGCACTATGCCATTGTTTCTCATGAACTCTTTTGTTTTGGTACGCACAAAACACGTGGCATTGTCACTTACTACGATCTCCGGTAGCCCTTGATTACTAAAACTCCTACGCAGGCAGTCTATAGTAACAGTAGATGAAGCAGAATTTACAGGATAAACATCCATCCATTTGGAATGGGCATCAATGATTATGAGGAACATCTTTCCCATGAATGGACCCGCATAATCTACATGTAATCTTCTCCATGGTTTATCCGGCCACTCCCAGGGGTGGAGAGGAGCCGCTGCCGGTGCCTTCCTGTGTACTTGACCAGTGCTGCATGTCTTGACTAGGTTTTCTATCTCCTCATCTAGCTTTGGCCACCACAAGTAACTCCTTGCCAAGGCCTTCATACGCGAAACTCCAGGATGACACTGATGTAGTTGCCCTAGGATAGACTGTCGTGCTGGCTGTGGAATAATCACTCGTGCTCCCCACAACACGCAACCATCCTGCACACCCAGCTCTGTCTTCCTGACACTGTAAGGTATGAAATCAGTCCCTTCCGGATGCTGTGGCCAACCCCTCATCACATATTCTCAGACTCTAGACAGTACTAGATCTTTACCGGTCCATTTCCTTACTTGTTCCGCGGTCACAATTGCCGTGTCTGTGTCCTCCAACATCAAAACTCTGTCCTCTGGAGCTGCACAGATAGGTGTACCTGGCAGTGGAAGACGGCTCAGGGTATCTGCATTCCCATGGTACTTGCCCGCCTTGTAAACGATGACATACTCATATGCCCTCAACGTCACTGCCCACCTCTGGATCCGGGGTGACACCATCTGTGGTACTGCTTTCATTTAATTAAAAAGAGATAGAAGAGGTTTATGATCGGTGCATATGGTGAATTTCCTGCCATATATGTACTTGTGAAACCTCCGTAACCCAAACAT
The DNA here is from genome assembly GCF_052327205.1 of Somniosus microcephalus. Taxonomy (NCBI): domain Eukaryota; kingdom Metazoa; phylum Chordata; class Chondrichthyes; order Squaliformes; family Somniosidae; genus Somniosus; species Somniosus microcephalus. The sequence goes on along the minus strand of NC_140989.1, from coordinate 171,712,803 downwards.
TACTGCTAACCCCTCTTTATCTAACTGGGAATAGATTTTTTCCGCTGGTGTCAGAGTTCGAGACATAAACCCTATTGGTCTTTCTGTTCCATCTTCCAAGCTGTGTGAAAGAACCGCCCCCACCCTGTAAGGTGAAGCATCACAAGAGAGAATGATGTCTTTCTCTGCATTGTAGTGAACCAGAACATCCAAGGACAGCATCAGTTTCTTGGACTGTTCAAATGAAACCCTCTGTTCCTCTTCCCACTGCCACTGTGTCTCTTTGCACAGAAGTTTGTGAAGAGGTGCTAACACTGTTGCCAAATTTGGTAAAAATCTGTTATAATAGTTTAGCAGTCCCAGGTAAGCTTTTAACTCAGTCACATTGGTAGGAGCTGGGGCCTCCTGCAGTGCTTGTACCTTCTCCTTGATTGGATGGAGCCCAGTGGCGTCCACTCTGTGTCCCAGGAACACGGCCTCATTCCCCAGGAAAGTGCACTTACTCCTCTTGAGCCGTAACCCAGCCTTATCCAATCTTTGTAGTACCTCTCTCAGAGTGCTCAGATGCTCCTGGTCGGTTCTTCCCATCACCAGAATGTCATCCAGATAGATTGAAACATGTGGGATCCCTTGCAGTACACCCTCGATAGTCCTCTGGAAAATAGCTGGACTAGATGAGACACCGAATGGTAAGCAGTTATAGGTAAACAAACCCTTGTGTGTATTTATGGTTACATACTTCTTGGATTCCTCATCTAGTGTAATCTGCAAGTATGCATGACTCATATCCAGCTTCATGAATTTCTTCCCTCCAGCCAGGTTCGCAAAGAGATCCTCTGTTTTGGGAATAGGATACTGTTCTAGTTTAGACACCCTATTTACTGTCAATTTATAATCTCCACAGAGTCTTACCGAATTGTCCAGTTTTAAAACAGGTACAATGGGAGCTGCCCATTCTGAACATTTCACAGGTTCCAGTATGTTCTCTCTCAAAAGACGATCAAGCTCAGCCTCTACCTTCAGTTTCATGGCATAAGGCACAGGTCGTTGTTTGAAAAACCTTGGCAGTGCCTCCTTGTCTACATAAATCTTAGCTGGGGGGCCATTAAATGTGTCAAGTTCTTCCTTGAACACATTCTCATGTTCAATCAACACTTCTTGCAAAGACAACTGTTTGCCTCCCTCTATTTGATTTATTGCTCCCCAATCTAATTTAAGTTCTTGTATCCAGCCCCGACCTAACAGGTTTGGTCTGGAACCCAATACTACAACTACAGGTAACTGTTCCATGGTGTCCCTGTGTTGCACAGTTACAGTAGCTGTACCCAATGTCACCACTTGTTCACCGGTATATGTTTTAAGCTGCATAGAGCAAGACTTTAACTCTGGAACTTTTGCAAGGTTCCACAATTTTGAGTACTCCTCCCTGTTCATTATGGTCACACCACATCCTGTATCCACTTCAAAGTTGACCTTAGAGACATTTACTGTCAGTTGCAAAGTGATAGGATCCACTTTTGGAATGTTCTCTACCATACTGTGCATTATGAAGATGTTGTCTTCTTTCTCAGCTTCTCCGCTGATGTGATGTGCTCCCTGTTTTTTCACTTCTCTTCCTAGGTTTTGCTCTCCTCCCCCTTTTGGTTTATATTCCTCCACGATTGCTTTTGCCCTGCATGCACGTTTTATGTGTCCTTTTTTCCCACACTTGTGGCACTTTTCCTCCAGAAACCTGCATTCCCTCGCCAGGTGATCGCCATTGCATCTATAACATGCCTTTACATGCTCACGTTGTGGTTTCTGACGCATGTTTAACTTGTGCACAATAACCTGACCTGCAACTTGCTTTGTAGTAGCCCAGTCTGAACCTTGTATCTCTTTTACATCTCGGTTTGCTGTCTCTATGGCTTGAGCAAGTTCCAATGCTTTTTCATACATAAGCCCAGTCTCGGACAATAATCTCCGCTGCATTCGATCATCCATTATCCCGCAAACTAGCCTATCTCTCAGCATGTCTTTCAGGTTGTTGCCGTAATTGCAATCGTGTGCCAATTTCCTCAACACCGCTACAGAATCCAATACAGTCTCTCCCGGTTTTCTGTTCCATGAATTAAATTTGAAATGCTGTACAATCTCACTTGGTCTGGGATTGAAATGGTCCTTTAGCAAGGCCACTAAGTCAGCAAATGATCTGTCTCCAGGCTTTGCAGGACTGCATAAGTTTCTCATTAAACTATACGTCTGACTTCCCACGGAAGTGAGCAAAATAGCTCTCCTTTTTCCGACATCAGTTATATCATTTGCTTCAAAGAAATGCATCAACACCTCGCAGTATTCATCCCAGGTCTGCGTCTGAACATCAAAAGCAGAGATCTTTCCTACCATAGCTGCCATGATCCGTTATTCAGTGTTCCTTTTCTTTTTTTTTTCTTCGTCAAGATGTGATCTGTTTATCCTCGTCGCCAATATGTGATATCCAAGTGGTAAGGTCAGAAACTGAGAGAAGCGAGATATTAGGAACAAACCCAACTGTTTATTTACACAGTGTAGCAGAGAGACATAGCTCTTACAAGCTGGAAGCCAGGCACATAATTCTTACTGCATGAGCCAAGATGGAGGATCCACCTCTGAGTCATACCCATAATGCAATGTCACATTACCGTGTTAACTGGTGTACCAGGACATTGAATACATGACCCATTACCTTAAATACTGGTGAATGGTGGATAACTTAAACATTACATCCCAGATTACTATAACGTTATAGCAGGGCACTTAGAAAAGTTCAAAGTAATCAGGCAGAGTCAACATGGTTTTGTGCAAGGGAAATCATGTTTAACCAATTTATTGGAGTTCTTTGAGGAAGTAACATGTGTTGTGGATAAAGGGGAACCGGTGGATGTACTGTACTTAGATTTCCAGAAGGCATTTGATAAGGTGCCACATCAAAGGTTATTGCGGAAAATAAAAGCTCATGGTGTAGTGGGGAACATATTGGCATGGATAGAAGATTGGCTAGCTAACAGGAAACAGAGAGTAGGCATAAATGGGTCATTTTCTGATTGGCAAGATGTAATGAGTGGTGTGCCACAGGGATCAGTGCTGGGGCCTCAACTTTTTACAATTTATATAAATGGCTTGGATGAAGGGACCGAAGGTATGGTTGCTAAATTTGCTGATGACACAAAGATAGGTAGGAAAGTAAATTGTGAAGAGGACATAAGGAGGCTACAAAGGTATATAGCTAGGTTAAGTGTGTGGGCAAAGATCTGGCAAATGGAGTATAATGTGGGAAAATGTGAAGTTGTCCATTTTGGCAGGAAGAATAAAAAAGAAGCATATTACCTAAATGGTGAGAGATTGCAGAGCTCTGAGATACAGAGGGATCTGGGTGTCCTAGTGCATGAATCGCAAAAGGTTACTATGCAGGTACAGCAAGTAATTAGGAAAGCTAATAGAATGTTATTGTTTATTGTGAGGGGAATTGAATACAAAAGTAGGGAGATTATGCTTCAGTTATACAGGGCTGTGGTGAGACCCCATCTGGAGTACTGTGTACAGCATTGGTCTCCTTATTTAAGGAAGGATGTAAATGCATTGGAAGCAGTTCAGAGAAGGTTTACTAGACTAATACCTGGAATGGGCGGGTTGTCTTATGAGGTAAGATTGGACAGGCTAGGCTTGTATTCGCTGGAGTTTAGAAGGGTAAGAGGTGACTTGATTGAAACATATAAGATCCTGAGGGGTCTGGACAGGGTGGATGTGGAGAGGATGTTTCCTCTTGTGGGAGAATCTAGAACTAGGGGTCACTGTTTAAAAATAAGGGGTCGCCCATTTAAGACAGAGATGAGGAGAAATTTTTTCTCACAGAGGGTCGTGAGTCTTTGGAACTCTCTTTCTCAGTGGGCGGTGGAAGCAGAGTCTTTGAATATTTTTACAGCAGAGGTAGATAGATTCTTGGTAAGCAAGGGGGTGAAAAGTTATCGGGGGTAGGCGGGAATGTGGAGTAATCGGATCAGCCATGATCTTATTGAATGGCGGAGCAGGCTCGAGGGGCGGAGTGGCCTACTCCTGCTCCTAATTCGTATGTTCGTATGTAAACTCGATTTACGTTAGACATAACATGCACTTAAAATTCTTTGATCTTTTATGCTGGTTTGGCCAATTTCAGGCGAATTGCACTAGCAGAAACTCTAGGCTAACAAATACATTTTTTTACATAAGAACATAAGAATTAGGAGCAGGAGTAGGCCATTTGGCCCTTCGAGCCTGCTCCACCATTCAATAAGATCATGGCTGATCTTCTACCTCATCTTCACTTTCCTGCACTATCCCCATATCCCTTGATTCTCTTAATATTCAAAAATCTATCGATTGAACATACTCAACGACTGAGCCTCCACAGCCCTCTGGGGTAGAGAATTCCAAAGATTCACCACTCTTGAGTGAAGAAATTTCTCCTCATTCAGTCCTAAATGGCTGACCCCTTATTCTGAGACTGTGATCACTGGTTCTAGGCTCCCCAGCCAGGGGAAACATCCTCCCTGCATCTACCCTGTCAAGCCCTGTAAGAACTTTGTATGTTTCAATAAGATCACCTCTCTTTCTTCTAAACTCTAGAGAATATAGGCCTAGTCTACTCAATATCTCCTCATAGGACAATCCCCCCATCCCAGGAACCAGTCTAGTGAACCTTCGTTGCATTCCCTCTGTGGCAAGTATATCCTTCCTTAGGTAAGGAGACCAAAACTGTACATACTACTCCAGGTGTGGTCTCACCAGGGCCCTATATAATTGCAGTAAGACGTCTTTACTCTTATACTCAAATCCTCTTGTAATAAAGGCCAACATACCATTTGCATTCTTAATTGCTTGCTGTACCTGCATATTAACTTTTAGTGATTCATGTACAAGGACACCCAGGTCCCTCTGAACACCAAACTCTCACCATTTAAAAAATACTCTGCTTTTCTATTTTTCCTACCAAAGTGGATAACTTCACATTTTTCACATTATATTTCATATGCCATGTTCTTGCCCACTCACTTAGCCTGTCTATATCCCCTTGAAGCCTCCTTGTATCCTCCTTACAACTTACATTTCCACCCAGCTTTACATCATCAGCAAACTTGGATATATTACATTTGGTCCCCTCATCCAAATCATTGATGTAGATTGTGAATAGATGAGGCCCAAGCATTGATTCTTGCGGTACCCCACTAGTTACAGCCTGACAACCCGAAAATGACCCGTTTATTCATGCACTCTGTTTTCTGTCTGTTAACCAATCCTCAATCCATGTTAGTATATTACCCCCAATCCCATGAGCCCTAATTTTGTTTAATAACCTCTTGTGTGGCACCTTATGGAATGCCGTCTGAAAATCCAAATACACCACATCCACTGGTTCCTCCTTATCTATTCGGCCAGTTATAACCTCAAAAAACTCTACAGATTTGTCAAACACAATTTCCCTTTCATAAATCCATGTTGACTCTGCCCAATCCTATTATTATTTTCTAAGTGCCCTGTTACCATGTCCTTAATAATAGATTCTAGCATTTTCCCTACTACTGATGTCAGCCTAATTGGTCTGTAGTTCCCTGTTTTCTCTTTCCCTCCTTTCTTAAATAGTGGGGTTACATTTTGTGGTAAACCACTGTTATTGTTATTCACTGTTGTTGTTGTTGCTGCACACTGTTGTACCTATGCATGCCTCAACATGTCTCGGCTGGCTCCACCCACAGGCCCAGGTATAAAGGTGATTGACCTGCAGCCCCCTGCCTTCTTGGAACCCAGTCAACCACGAGAGGCATGCTCTGTTCTTTGCTAATAAAAGCCTTTAGTTACTCTCCTAACTCTCCGTCTTTTATGAGTAATTGATAGCGCATCAATTTTATTAGCAAAAACAAAATGTCGACAAACGCTGAACAGCAGGCTGCTGCACCAAACGCTGAACAGCAGGCTGCTGCACCAAACGCTGAGCAGCAGGAGCTGCTGCGAGCCCTCAGACCAACATGCCTGGACCTAGACCCCCAAGAAGCGGGTTCGGCTACCAAATTCGCGCATTGGCTGCGTTGCTTCGAGGCCTACCTGCAAGCCTCAACTGTGACCCTGGACGAAAACAAGTTGGAAATCCTGGCCTCAAAGGTGAGCCACCAAGTTTATACAATAATCCAGGACGCGACGACCTACGCGGCGGCTATCGATCTGCTAAAAGGGCAATACGCACGCCCGGTAAATACGGTCTATGCCAGGCACCTCTTAAGATCCCGCAGACAGCAGCCCGGGGAATCGGTGGAGGCCTTCCTACGGGCACTACGGATACTCGGCCGAGACTGCGATTGCAAAGAGGTACCAGCCGCAGCACACACGGAGGGACTGATCCGAGATGCTTTCGTTGCGGGTCTAAGGTCCGACTACTCCCGGCAGAGACTGTTGGAAAAGGGAGAAATGGACCTGAGAAAGGCAGTGTCCCTCGCGCTCTCGCTCGACGCGGCCCACAGGAATATGGACGCCTTCTCCCCTAACCGCTCCGCAACGTGGACGCCACAACCTTGGGTCATGGGACCGCCACCTTCAACTGCTGCTGCGATGTCCAAGGCACAGAAATGTTATTTTTGTGGCCAGGCAAAACACCCCAGAGCCCGCTGCCCGGCGGGAAACGCTACCTGCTCCGGCTGCAGGACATGGGGATCGGGACCATGGGCGCCGCCATTTTGTCCGCCATCTCGGACGTCTCCAACTTCAACCACGGGGGACCCGGACTCAGCCACCGCCTCATCTGACGACCACATCGACTCGCTCGACCATACGCTGGCCTCCGTGACGCTGGACCAATCTCTCCCTCATCAACTGTCCAGGTCCATGATGGACATTACGGTAAACGGCCGCGCCACTACCTGCCTTTTTGACAGTGGGAGCACGGAAAGCTTTATCCACCCCGACACGGTGCGCAGTTACTCTCTCCCGGTCCTGCCGACGCGACATCGGATCTCTTTGGCTTCCAAAGCCCAGTCAGCGGACGTCGGTGGCTACTGTGTAGTGACCCTTTCAGTAAGGGGCACCGAATACAAAAATTTTAAACTCCTGGTCCTGCCCCATCTTTGCGCTGCCGTTCTACTGGGGTTGGATTTTCAGTGCCACCTTAAGAGTGTCACATTAGCGTACGACGGACCCCTCCCCCCACTCACAGTCTGCAGCCAGCAGCTTTTAAATCGCCCGCCGCGCACCATTTGCAGCCTCTCCACCCTTAAAGTCCCCCCCCCCTCCTTGTTCGCTAACCTCACCCGCGACTGTAAGCCCATCGCTACCAAAAGCAGGCGTTACAGTGCCGGGGATAGGAGCTTCATTAAATCCGAGGTAGCAAGACTCCTGAAGGAAGGGATTATTGAAAGTAGCACCAGCCCATGGCGAGCACAAGTGGTGGTAGTGAAGACTGGCGAAAAACAGCGCCTAGTTATTGACTACAGCCAGACGATCAATCGCTACACCCAGCTAGATGCATACCCACTCCCCCGCATATCTGACATGGTCAATCAGATAGCACAATACCGGGTGTTCTTGACGATTGATCTGAAGTCGGCATACCACCAGCTCCCCATCAGGGCTGAGGACCACCAGTACACAGCTTTTGAAGCTGACGGTCATCTCTACCACTTCCTCAGAGTTCCCTTCGGCGTCACCAACGGGGTTTCAGTCTTCCAACGGGAGATGGACCGGATGGTTGACCAGAACGTGCTCCAGGCCACTTTCCCCTATCTAGACAACGTCACCATCTGCGGCCGCGACCAGCAGGACCATGATGTTAATCTAGAGAAATTCCTCCGTACGGCCCAGCGGCTGAACCTAACATACAACAAGGACAAATGTATGTTTCGTACCAAGCGCCTTGCCATTCTTGGCTGTGTAGTGGAGAACGGAGTCATCGGCCCCGACCCCGACAGGATGCGACCCCTTATGGAGCTCCCCCTCCCCCACTGCCAAAAGCACTGAAGAGATGCCTAGGGTTTTTCTCGTACTATGCTCAGTGGGTGCCCAACTATGCGGACAAAGCCAGACCCCTCATCAAGTCCACCTCCTTCCCCCTGACAGCAGAGGCCTGTGCAGCCTTCACTCTCATAAAAGGAGATATTGCGAAGGCCACAATGCACGCAGTGGATGAGTCCATCCCTTTCCAAGTGGAGAGCGACGCATCCGACTTTGCCCTAGCTGCAACCCTTAACCAGGCGGGGAGACCCGTGGCCTTTTTCTCAAGGACCCTCCAGGGCCCCGAGATTCGACACTCCTCTGTCGAAAAGGAGGCCCAGGCCATTGTGGAAGCTGTGCGACATTGGAGGCATTACCTGGCCAGAAAACGATTTACCCTGCTCACTGACCAGCGTTCAGTAGCTTTTATGTTTAATAATAAGCAGAGGGGCAAAATCAAGAACGACAAGATCTTGAGGTGGAGAATCGAACTCTCCACCTACAATTACGATATCTTGTACCGGCCCGGGAAACTCAATGAGCCCCCAGATGCCCTATCACGTGGTACATGCGCCAACGCGCAGGTCGATAGACTGAAGACCCTCCACAATGACCTCTGCCACCCGGGGGTCACCAGGTTTTTTCACTTCATCAAATCCCGTAACCTGCCCTACTCCATCGAGGAGGTCAGGACCATAACCAGGAACTGCCAAATCGGTGCCGAGTGCAAACCGCATTTTTATAGGCCAGACAGAGCAAGCCTGATCAAAGCCACGCGCCCCTTTGAACGGCTGAGCGTCGATTTTAAAGGGCCCCTCCCCTCCTCCGACCGCAATGTGTACTTCCTCAACATAATTGATGAGTACTCCCGTTTCCCGTTTGCCATCCCTTGCTCAGACATGACCAGTACCACGGTCATTAAATGTCTGAATGACCTCTTCGCCTTGTTCGGTTTCCCTAGCTATATTCATAGCGACAGGGGCTCATCCTTTATGAGCGACAAACTCCGGCAGTACCTGCTCTCGAGAGGTATCGCTACAAGCAGGACCACCAGCTACAACCCCCGGGGGAATGGCCAGGTGGAAAGGGAGAATGCGACGGTCTGGAAGGCAGTCCTTTTAAACTTGAAATCTAAGGGCCTTCCGACCTCTCGCTGGCAGGAAGTCCTCCCTGCGGCACTCCATTCCATTCAGTCACTGCTCTGTACAGCCACCAATGCTACCCCTCACGAGAATGTTCTCCTTCCCCAGGAAGTCCACATCGGGGATCTCGTTACCGACATGGCTGACTTCTCCAGGACCCGTCCTACTGCGGAAGCACGTGAGGTCCCATAAGACGAACCCCCTGGTCGAGAGGGTGAGCCTCCTCCATGCCAACCCTCAGTATGCTTACGTGGTGTACCCGGACGGGCGGGAGGACACAGTCTCCATACGAGACCTCGCACCTTCGGGTGCTCCCGAAACACCTCCCTCGCCACCCACCACTACCCACGCCTACCCCCAGTACGCTTACGTAGCGTACCCGGACGGGCGGGAGGACACAGCCCCCACACGAGATCTCGCACCTTTGGGTGCCCCTGAAACACTACCATTGCCATCCACCACTACCCACAACCCAACCCCGCTAGACGGCATGCCGCAGCCCCAGGACCCATCATTGACCACCCAACCACTCAATGAGACGCCAGATTCAACGTTGGATGCTGCACCATCACCGCCGCCACCACGACGATCAGGACGGCATACAAAGCCACCTGATAGACTTACTTACACGAACCTTTAGTACACTTCACCCCGCCGGACTCAATTTTAAACAAGGGGTGAATGTGGTAAACCACTGTTATTGTTATTCACTGTTGTTGTTGTTGCTGCACACTGTTGTACCTATGCATGCCTCAACATGTCTCGGCTGGCTCCACCCACAGGCCCAGGTATAAAGGTGATTGACCTGCAGCCCCCTGCCTTCTTGGAACCCAGTCAACCACGAGAGGCATGCTCTGTTCTTTGCTAATAAAAGCCTTTAGTTACTCTCCTAACTCTCCGTCTTTTATGAGTAATTGATAGCGCATCACATTTGCTTCCTTCCAATCCACGGGAACCATTCTAGAATCTATGGAATTTTGGAAAATGACAACCAATGCATCCACTATCTCTACAGCCACCTCCTTCAAAACCCTAGGATGTAGGCCATCATCCAGGGGATTTATTAGCTTTCAGTCCCATTAATTTTTGCAGTACTATTTTTGTACGAATACTAATTTCTTTCAGTTCCTCATTCTCGCTAGACCTTTGGTTCTCCATTATTTCCAGGAAGTTTTTTGCATTCCCCATTATAATTTCTCCTGTCTCAGACTGTAAGGGACCCACATTTACTTTCGCTAATCTTTTCCTTTTTACATACCTATAGAAGCTTTTACAGTCTGTTTTTATGTCTCTCGCTAGTTTACGCTCATTCTATTTTCCCTTTCTTTATCAATTTCTTGGTCCTCTTTTACTGAATTCTAAAATCCTCCCAATCCTCAGGCTTACTACTCTTTTTGGCAAAATTATTAGCCTCTTTCTTTGATCTAATGCTATCTTTAACTTCCCTTGGTAGCCACGGTTGGACCACTTTTCCTGTGGGGTTTATGTGTCTTAAAGGAATGTATATTTGTTGTAAATTATGTATTAATTCTTTAAATGCTAGCCATTGCTTGTCTACTGTCATACCTTTGAATGTAGTTTCCCAATCTACCTCAGCCAACTCGCCCCTCATACCTACGTAGTTTGCTTTGTTTAGATTTAAGACCCTAGTTTCAGATTTAACTAAATCACTTTCAAAATCAATATAAAATTCTACCATATTATGGTCACTTTTCCCTAAAGGTCCCTTTACTACAAGGTTATTAATTAACCCTTTCTAGATGTAAAATAGCCTGTTCCCTGGTTGATTCCTCAACATACTGATCTAGAAAACTATCTTGCATACCTTCCATGAATTCGTCCTCCACACTATTACTACAAATTTGGTTTGCCCAGTCTATATGTAGATAAAAGTCCCCCATGATCACTGTATTACCCTTGTTACATGCACCTCTAATTTCCTGATTTATAACTATAACCATCTGTTGCCGCCCCTCCCCAAGCTTCAGCTGGGCTGCGTTAGATCTATCAAACATTCACCTTGACCCTTCTTACACAACAAATATCCAAATGTATCATGACATCTTATTCTACCCTTTTGCATCCTTTATCACATTGTACTGGTAATAACTACCTTACTGCATTTAAATCTATCTACATAGAATTACATAGAATATACAGCACAGAAACAGGCCAATCGGCCCAACCAGTCCATGCTCCACTCGAGCCTCCTCCCATCCTTCCTCATCTAACTCTATCAGCATAACCCTCTATTCCCTTCTCCCTCATATGCTTATCTAGCCTCCCCTTAAAATGCATCTATACTATTCGCCTCAACAACTCCCTGTGGTAGCGAGTTCCACATTCTTACCACTCCGAGTCTTGTTCTTGATATTCAATCTATCCATCTATATAACTAAGTGTTGCATTTAGAGTGTGTCTGTAGGGCATGACCCCTCAAAAGCCAACACACTTTAAAAGCATGCATGGGCCGTCACATCTCAACGGTAATTGAATCATGACTGGTTTCATTTCTGTTATCTGTCAAGTTTACCATGCTACACTCAAGTATCACACTGACCAGATGCAAAGTAATCAAAAACCGCTGCTATTCACCTTATACAGGCAGGAAAAGCTATAACAGGAACCAGCAACCACAAAGGCCAACCAATCAAAGTGTTCAAAAAAAAGTCCATGTTGTTTCAACGACCATGTTGCTTTCCAACCTTTCACACTATACTTACTGATAAAATTAACCATTGGTGTTTTAGAGCTCCCTACACCTGCTTGTCCCTCTCTTTGCAGCCCAGGGCTTGAGTTCTGTTCAATCCCTGGAGTTGCCGGTCTCCATTGATGTTAATTTCCAGGCTCCATGCATTCGTAAGCTCTGTGCCACTCGTGCCTCTTTTGGAGTCTTGGTGCATGTGTGCCCATCATTGCCTCTCATGCCACTTTGCACATGTGCAACTCAGATCCCAGGATTTCCTGCTTCTAGACACTCAAGTACAGTGCTGATAGAGTGCTGCACTGTTGAAGGTGCCATCTTTCAGATCAGAAGTTAAACCGAGGCCCCATCTGCCCTCTCAGGTGGATGTAAAAGATCCCGTGGCACTATTCAAAGAAGAGTTCTCCCCAGTGTCCTGGCTAATATTTATCCCTCAACCAACACCTAAACAGATTATCTGATCAGTAACTCATTGCTGTTTGTGGGATCTTGCTGTGTGAAAAGTGGCTGCCGTGTTTCCTACATTACAACAGTGACTTCAATTCAAAAGCACTTCATTGGCTGTAAAGCACTTTGGGAAGTCCTAAAGTCATGAAAGATGCAACATAAATGCAAGTTCTTTCTTCCCTTTGCCCTGACCTAACTTTTTTTCTTATTTTGTATTTTTCTAAAATTTAAAACAAAATATATGATAAAGATAAAGCATGTGTTATAGCTCAGGCTCTTTCCCAACACTTTTATCTTCAGTTCATGGCAAAAGGACAGTTTACATAAGCAGATCTCTTATTAACTGAAACCTGCACCTTCTTATGCACTGTGCATGGGTTAGTGTGCCATGGCTTAACAATTAACTTCTAATCATGGTCTATCGATCACTGGCGATTCCCACCAGGTTCTCCTGATCCTTCAAATAGACAGTAAATAACATACTATCAGACCAATGTCAACTGCTTTGTCAGACAGAATAATACACAGAATCAGTAAACACAGCAAAATATTCAAAAGCATAGTACCTAAAAACAATAATAATACCCTGTAATTAGAATCAGACCAGAAAGGGTATTTTTTTAGAATGTGTTTCTTATAAATTTTGATAAGCAACAGGACTTTGAATGAGGCTTGTCTCATTGAGGTGGACCTCCAAGATACATTGGGGTAGATTTTCAACTTGCTGCCCGGGTGTAAAATGGGTATTGCAGATTGGCCGCCTGTTATAGAAACTGTCTGATTTTCATTTCCGTTGAAATTAGTGGAGTTCACTGTGTGCAAGTGTGAGGTCATCCTCTTTGGACCCAAGAAAGATAAATCGGAGTATTTTCTAAATGGTGAGAAACTAGGAACTGTAGAGAAGCAAAGAGATTTGGGAGTCCAAAGTTCACAAATCATTAAAAGCTAGGAGACAGGTACAAAAATCAATCAAAAAGCCCAATGGAATATTGGCCTTTATCTCAAGGGCACTGGAATACAAAGGGTAGGAAGTTATGCTTCAGTTGTATAGAGCCTTGGTCAGACTCCATCTGGAGTACTGCCTTCAGTTTTGGGCTTCGCACCTCAGGGAGGATATACAGTTAATATCTGACAGAGAAAGATAGGCTAATGTTTCAAGTGGAATTCTTCATCAGGACTGAAAATCAAGCAGGACAAACTCTTCAACAGCCCCGATGGCTCAGCGGATTAAGATGGTGAGTCGTTGGGCCATACAGACCAGTAAAGTCCCAGGTTCAATCCCTAATCTGTGCTACTTTAACTAATCTCAGCCAGGCAATGATAGGGGTGCTACAACTGGCCTCAATGTCCCTGCATTATGGGAGAAAAAGTTGGCCAGGATTCCCACTCCCAACTGCTATCCAGTGATCCTTTACTGGAAGCATGTAGAGACTGGGTGAGGTTAGGATTGGGCTCTGCTGTGGTGCTTCTTGCAGCCAACATATGCTGCCTAAGATCACACGTGAGGTGCTGGAGGTTGTCTGATCCTTGTGGAACTGTATTCTATCAAGGAATCAACCTCTTTAGGAGAAAGGGAGGGAAGAAAGTTGACGGAAAAAAAGATAAATGAGTGAAATTAAAGAACAACAGGTGAAAGTCAAGAGTTCAGATATGTTAACTATAAAATTAAGTGGGCTGATTCTTTCATGTTTTGATTGTTAACTTGATTTTTTCTTTACAAGTGTGACTGACTTGCTGTGTATTTCTTGCATTTTCTGATTTATTTTTAATGCTTTTTTTATCTTGCTGGTCTGTATCTCCTGATCCTTTCCGCCAGGTATTTCAAAACCATTCTTTGGACTTTGATTGCACTGCACATTTAGGCCAATTACCTTAATGTAACAGTAATCAAACATTAATACCCATATACACAGGTTGCCATAGGAAAGGGAACTGTCAGAAAATGACTCATGATGATAAAATAAATACAATCTTGATGAAATTGAAATAACATGATTTAATAACTGAACATTGAGGAAACATATCAACGTTGTTAATCTAAGTATATGGAGGAATTAATCACCCTCATCGCCAACTGCACTAATTTCTTTTTGCCAAATTAGTATCTTAGCTAACATTGAAAATGTAGCATGAAGATTCCACCTTATGGCCTTGTTCAAAGGAAATACGATTATGTTAAAACATTTTGAACTCTGATACTACCAATATTATAAAATGTGCTATAGTAGCGCAGAGTTGTAAAAGGCTGGGTTTGGTCTGATACCAGCTAAGTCAGCACAAACTAGGGGTCAGACTTCTTGCCCTATGTGACTCAGTAGCACACAATGTGGTTTAGCTATCCGCTGAACCATTGAGGGAGCTGTGTGATTTTACATGTTTAAATGTAACAGTTAAACATTTTGAAAATATTTTTTCTTCTCCATTTTCTCCTCAAGGTGAGTTGGCATCATAGCCCATCATAGCGTCCCCTATTGCCATCCTTGTTGCAATCAGCAAACTCAGTACAGACTGGGAATTTAACCTGGGACTTACTGGTCTATTTGGTTCAGTCACACACAAAGTTTATGACCAACTAAGTCTTAAAAGGAGATTTTATTTTAACAATACATCTGGGCATTTCTAATACCTACCTTCTGAGCAAAGCAATCAGTAACACAGCATCAGCAGATACAGAAGCTAGTGCAACAACTCTTATAGGTACTGAAACTAATATTACACAACAGTTTTGAAGCATAAGATTTTCTTTAGAATGTTTTTGATTGAACTGAAGTTATCTAGTCAGCAGGTCATCACTATATTGATATAAAGAGAGAGAATACTGGCCTGCAGCTGCTTGCATACAGTTCACAAGTTGTGGAGGAAAGTGGTGGAGTTGCCGATGAAAACCCCATAGGATTTACATATCATCAACGGAACATTATTATGTATTATATTATGTGGAGAAGATGGGGGAAATTTTAACCCCCCACGACGGGCAGGGAGCTCGGTTAAAATGTCAAAAATCTGAAAACCGCCTCGAACGCACCCACTTCTGGTTTTAGCGCAGGTGGGGTGGGCGACTATCCTGCTCTCGAGAGGTGGGTCACTTATTTAAATATGCTAATAAGCCTGCGGGCCTCAAATTTTAACACACTATTAGATTTAAGGGCTGAGGGCTGGGTTTCCCAGGGTTCAGGAAACCCGGCAACCGAAGGGAGGCAAGAATGGTTTAATCCAGCAGGTAAGTGCCTTTCCAGCACTGCTTGTGGGCCAGGAGTAGCAGGAGTGCTACCCCCAGACTCCCAAGCAAACCTGCCCCTCCTCATGATCGGCCTCCCTCCCCGCGATCCAAAGCCCCTTGACCTGCCATCCGAAGCTTCACATGATCTCCCCCTGACCCACGATCTGTTCAACCCTCCCTACCCGCGATCTCTTCAACCCCGACCCACGGTCTTGCCCTTCTTCCTCTCCGCGCTCTGGCTGCTGTCTTCCAGCGCAGGCCTTCCTGCCCACCAGCCAGCCAGCTTCTCAATTTGGCTGGCTGCCGGCCAGGAAATGGAGAAAAAAAATTCAAATGAGAACAAGTGCACCAGAATTGTTAAGTGGAAAAACTAGCCCAAATTGCAGAAATCTCACAAATCAACCTAGAGGGTAGCACTTGCCCTGAGTGTGAAAAACAATTGGGTTTCTTCCTTTCATGTGACAGGCTAGATGAGACAGGCTGGTTTAGTGAGAGACACTGGTACTCAATATGCTTGAGTTGTACAGCGCCTTGGTCAGACCACATCTGGAGTACTGAGTTCAGTTTTGAGCACTGCATCTCAGGAAAGATTGGAGGTAATACAACGCAGATTCACCAGAATGATACCGGGACTAAAAGGGTTAAATTATGAGGACAGGTTGCATAACCTTGGGTTGTATTCCCTTGAGTTTAGAAGGTTGTGGGGTGACCTAATTGAGGTGTTTAAAATGATTAAAGGGATTCGATAGAGTAGGTACAAAGAAGCTATTTCCTCTGATGGGGGAACCCAGAACAAGGGGGCACAGTCTTAAAATTAGAGCAAGGCCATTTAGGAGTGAAATCAGGAAGCATTTTTTCTCACAAAGGGTAGTGGAAATGTGGAATTCTCTCATAGGCTGTCCAAAAGGCTGTGAATGCTGGGTCAATTGAAAATTTCAAGACTGAGATCGACAGATTTTATTAGGTACGGGTATCAAGGGATATGATCAAAGACGGGTCAATGGAGTTGAGGTACAGATCAGCCATGACCTAATTGAATGGTGGAATAGGCTCGAGGGGCTGAATGACCTACTCCTATTCCTATCTAAATCTCATGGTGGGAGAAATTCCTCTTATCAAGCAGAAAATGTGTTAAAGATGTGTTCTTTTGTATTACCTGCATTGCAAAAAACTTGCAGGAATGCACTATTTTGAAAAGTGCATTAGAACAGTGGTTCTCAAACGGGTCTGTGGACCCCTGGGGGTCCAGACTTTCCAGGGGGTCTGCGATAAAAACCCCAATCGGTGATGGAGAGCGAGCCGGTGGGGAGTGGCCGGGCACTGCTGAACGGGGCAGTAGCGGTTGTATGCTGCAGGAAGAATAGGAGAAGTAGGGAGGGAAAAAGACTGCGGGCCAGCAGCAGCCGCAGTGCCACTGCCAGCAACAGGAGTCGGAGGCGGAAAAGCACAGGGCCTTTTGTCATGGCAAGACTGAATATACTTACTGATATAACTGGTTTATCTCACATTTGAAACCTTTCTTGATCCTGTTCCAACTGCTCACTCACATTATAATCTTCACTTACAAGCCATAAACAGTGTACATCTGCCCATAAGTTCAACCATTTGATAATGTCTTGACTCACTTGGAGAAAGTAACACAAGGGGGGGGTATTTTCCCAGCCCTGGGGAGGCGGGTATGGAGGCGGGACTGCAGGGAAAATGGCAGAAACTGGGAGCGGATACCGATACTGCCTCCAACCTGCCTCCGTGCCATCTTCCCGGTAGGCAGGTCCCCGAGTTGTGCAGGGACCCATCTCCTCGAGGCAGGAAGGGGATTAGAGCCAATTAACTGGCTGTTAACAGGTAGTTAACAGGCAGTTTTAAGGCTTTTCCCCATTTTACGCCTGCAATTGCGGGCTTCCTGATGGCTGCGAACCTCGCCAGGGTCAGCGAGGCGAGCAGTGGGTCTGCGGGGGTGAGAGGAGTTGAAATGACAGCTGTAGAGGTGAGTGATAGGTGCAAGTGTGGACAGGTAAGTATGAGAGCTTCCTCACAGCTTGTAGAAAATATCAGGTAGAATTTCTACCCAAAATTCACAAAAATATGCCCGGAATTCAGAAATCTGAATGACGACCAAAAACTCCCATACCTACTAGGGGAAGAGAGAAATTGTGTAACATTAGCGGCACACTATGTTACAGCTTGCCATAAACAGAGGGACAACCACTAAATATAAGAAAAGAGTACATACAAATTATATGAATGTATATTTATACACTCAGGGATATATCTGTTTATACACTGTATGGATAGATCTGTATTTTTGTGTACAACCATGAATAAGATGTACCTTGTCATGCCAATAAAGCGATTTGAATTGAATTGAATTGAATTGAGTGTAAAGTGTTGGAAAAAGTTTCCTTACCTTTGCTTCTTTCTGCAGACTGAAAGGATTCACAAATTTCATGTCTTCCCCCCCAAAGATTTACTTTTGGTTTATTAAAGAAACCCTGGTTGGACTGAGTTTAAAATCCAGGGCTCAACAAGATGGCTGCGGTCAGCCTCATGGCTAAGGCCTGTAAGTTTCAGTTTGGACTCACAAACTTGGATTCCGATGACTGTGAGAAGGAACTTTCCAGAAACTCGAATGCAGACAGACCTTCTGCATTTATGCATGAGAAGCAAACCCAGTGGCATTCGGGCCTCTGATTAAAACCCATCAAGGTTGTTTGCACAAGCAATCAAGAGCAGGCAAGGCCTATTCAATATGTAATGGGACAAGCTTAGCTGCATTTCAGACCTTCGTTAGAGAACATCGACACTGTTTACAAACGATCAACGGGGCATTCAGACTGGAATGGCCCCATCATGAAACCAGTTGGACAAAGGGGAACACTGATGAGACGTTTAAAACCGATTAACCAGCCATCCAGGTCGATGGGCCCAGATTGGTACCCTTTGTATGAGTTTTAACACGTCCAGATCAGACAAAGAAATGAGCTGATCTGGCGGGAGATAAGGGCTACCAGGAAGGGTATAACTAGTCCCTCGGGAAGCCATCTCTCTCTCTCTCTCCCCCCGCCTCGCCGCCGGTGCCCTGCCATATCATCAACCCAGTGAGAGGATCGTCGACGAAGAGCCCGTCCAGGGGAGTAGGATACCCGCAGTTACGTTTGAATTATTGGGGTATCTCTGCTTTGGGGCGGTGAAAACCTAAAACATCGGCAGGCAACAGGGCACGGAGCAGGCGTTTCAACATCCTAGACTGGTGAGCATCAATTTTCTGGCCCATTACAAGACAATTTAGATAGGTGTAAAGGGTGGGAGTTAAGGGGAATTGCTAAAGTGTCATTTTAGTCATTTTCCCTCGATGTGTCCATTTCTCCTCCCCCACTAAGTGTAATTAGTAATAATGACATAGAGGAATACGCATCCACAGTGCTATTCTACATTAACAGCTGCGTCGAGGTCGTCACGACCCATAAAAATATCAGGACATACCCCAACCAGAAACCCTGGATGAACGGAGAGGTCCGCTTGCTGTTGAAAGCACGCAACGCAGCATTTAAATCTGGTGACGCGGCGGCTTACAGTGCAGCTAGCACCAACCTAAAAAAGGGTATCAGGACTGCCAAAAGGAAACAGACACTGCGGATAGAGGATCATTTCCACAACAACTCGGACCCATGGCACATGTGGCAAGGCATCCAGTCCATCACTGACTACAAGAGTAAAAACACCAGCCCCCCGGTTAGCAATGCCTCCCTTCCGGAGGAGCTTAACAACTTCTACACTCGCTTTGACAGGGACAACAGGGAGCCGGCTACCAAAGCCTTGCCACCCCCGGAAGACCAGGTGCTCACTCTGTTGACCTCCGACGTAAGGGGTGTTCTACGCGGAGTGAACACACGAAAGGCTGCTGGACCTGATAGCATCCCTGGACGGGTATTCAAGGAATGTGCTGATCAGCTGGCTGATGTCTTCACCGTCATCTTCAATCTGTCATTGGCCCAGGCAGTAGTCCCCACATGCTTCAAGACCGCTACCATTATTCCTGTGCCAAAGCAAACGGCTGTGACGTGCCTGAACGACTATCGACCTGTCGCACTCACACCCATCATAATGAAGTGTTTCGAGAGACCCCTCCTGGCTCACATCAAAGCCAGTGTTCCCGCCTCTCTTAACCAACATCAGTTTGCCTATCGTGCAAACAGATCAACGGAGGATGCAATCACAACTGATTGTGAACATGGGGGCCCCACAAGGATGTGTGCTGAGCCCCCTCCTCTACTCCCTCTTCACCCACAACTGTGTGGCTGTTCATGGTTCCAACACCATCATCAAGTTTGCGGATGATACCACGGTAGTAGGCCAGATCACCAACAACGATGAGTCAGCCTACAGGGAGGAGGTCCAACATCTCGTGAAGTGGTGCGCCGATAACAACCTGGCCCTTAACATCAAGAAAACCAAAGAAATCATTGTGGACTTCAGGAAGTCTAAAGGCGGAAGCCACACCCCCATCCACATCCATGGGGCTGTGGTGGAAAGGGTGGACAGCTTTAAGTTCCTCGGAGTCCACATCACGGAAGACCTCTCCTGGTCCCTCAATACCTCCTCTCTGGTGAAGAAGGCCCAGCGGCGCCTATATTTCCTAAGGAGGCTGAAGGGATGTAACCTGTCACCCCTGATCCTCTCTAACTTTTACCGCTGCACAATAGAGAGCATCCTGATGAACTGTATCACAGTATGGTATGGCAGCTGTAGCTACTATGACCGGAAAGCCCTGCAGCGGGTAGTCAAAACTGCCCAACGCATTACCGGCACCCAGCTACCGACCATAGAGAACATCTACCAGAAACGCTGTTTACGGAGGTCATTGACCATCATCAAAGACCCTACCCACCCCAGCCACAGTTTGTTCGCCCTCCTGCCATCTGGGAGACGCTACAGATGCATTCGCACCCGAACGACCAGATTTAGGAACAGCTTCTTTCCCAGGGCTGTCATCCTACTGAACTCCACAAATAAACTCTAAAGCCTGCACATCTGCCAATGCACTTTATTATGGTTATGTTTATGTTAATGTATTACAAGCCAAATGAATGTTGAATGTTTAAATGTCTTAATCTAAATGTACACTCTCGGGAGCCGCAAGCCTACATTTCGTTGTACTGCACTTGTGCACTAACAATGACAATAAAGTTGATTATGATTAATTGTGTTGCGTCCATAGTGATTTTCTCTGTATAGTAATTGTTTCTCTATTTTAAGAAACATTGGTTTTCTTTGCACCGAACCACTGGTCTCGTTTGTCTATATCGCTACTCGCAAATAAGTCCGGTGCTCAGAACCAAAAGGGGGAAGCGATTCGAACCGCACGGGGCTGGAGCAGCTCAGACACATGACTGACTGACCAGATACAAACCCCAAACCAAAACCCCCTACAGAAATGGCGAGCCAGGTAGGAGCATCGGCAACCGTATGCGATATGACAGACAGTGGTGCGGAGGGAGAAACTGCAATGGAAGAGAGGTTGTCCACTTATGTGTGCAGAAAGGTCAATATCGCCAAGAAATGGGTGGGTGCTATGTTAAAGCCCAGTGGATGGCGAGTAAACAGCATAAGAGGGCAATTGAAAAGGCAGTCTGGTTAATGTGTTACAAGAAACAAGTCCTAGTGCTGGACAGTGTTGTAGCAGCACAGGCTGCCAAGTTCAAGAAATTGGCCCTAGAAATGCAGGATAAGGTTTTAGCGGAAGAGAAAGTGCTAGTGGCACTTCAGGCGTTAAGCCAAGAAAGAGCGCAGACGGCAAAGGAACACCAGGCAAAGGTAGAGCGCCTGGAGGCCCGGGCCGTCGAAGTGCAACGGGAACACCAGGCAAAGGTAGAGCGCCTGGAGGCCCGGGCCGGCAAAGTGCAACGGGAACATCAGGCAAGGGTAGAGCGCCTGGAATACCAGACCGCTGAAATTAAAGCCAGCGCTAGGCGCAAGATGGAGCACTTGGAATACCAGGTTAGTGAGGCGAGGGGCAGCGAGCTAAGGCTGCAGGACATGATTTGCGACCTCACCCAAGAATTAAAAGAGCAGGAGGAGAAAGTAAGGGAGGTAAAGGCAGCATACAAGCTAGCCTGAGACCGGGGGTTCGAGGAGGCAGATCACGGGCCCTGTAGGGAGGAGATAGAAAGCTTGGGCATGGCCTTATCGAGGGCGAAGGGCATGGTATGCCTCATCAGCCCGAAGGCGGGCCAGTCGGACTTTACCGGCAACCCAAACAGAACCGTCCCACAGGCAGCACCCAGAACAAAGTTGGCTAGGGAATCAGAGGTCCCACGGCCGCCACCCATAGCTCCAAGCTTTCAGGAGTTCTGGCAGCAAGGGGGGGTGGAGGATGAAGTGATAGGGGAAGCACAGCGGGCCCTGTTAGATAGGCCGGGACCAGGACCGGTGTACCCCCTCCGACAACAGAGGTACGGCCCGCCTGTTGATGACGAGGACCCAGGGGCAATCCAAAATCAGTTTGTGGTGCCGCATGGCACCCAACAGCTCAGGGCCATGGTTAGTCACATCCCCAAGCTCACCGAAAAGGGAGACCCCTCTCTGCACTTCAGGGAGATAGAACAGGCAGCGTGCGTTAATGACTGCGATGACGCAGAGCAAGCTAAGATGCTGCTGTTTTCTCTGGGGAGTGATCTCCTCCAGACCCTATCTGATGAATGTAAAAAGGGGCAGAAGGATTATGAGGATTTGAGGAACGAGATATTGGAGGCCATGGGACTCAATGACGGTAGTCCGTTCGCCCGGGTGGAGAAAACGGTACAGCTCCCAGGGGAGTCCCCGCAGGCGTTCGCAGACAGGCTGTGGTCAGTCTACCGGAGCGCATGCCCGGGAATGCCAGCGCGGACATTACTGAACCAAGTCCAATTGACCCACTGGTTCCGTTGTCTAATGACAAACTGCCTGCCCCAAATCCGAGCCCAGGCTGCAGCCTGGTTTGACCCCCGTAGCCCCCAGACCACCGAGGAAACGATGAACCGCCAGCTCACGATAGCATTTAAAAATATAAGGGGCATCGAGACGCCCCAACCCAAGGGGAAAGTCCATGAGGGCAGAATAAGAAAGAGTGGCACCAGGAGGGGAACCGTCCCTCCCAGGCTAAGTTAAACTGTTACGGGTGCGGGAAGGACGGCCACTGGCACAAGGATTGTAAAAATCCATGGAAAGATAATAAAGTAAAGAACTCCACAGCCCCAGCCCAAAAGGCAGAGCCAGGTATCCCTCCTGCTGCGATCGAGCCACTCTTGGAGTCGATACAATCCCTACGATCTTTCCTCCTGACCAGCCAGGGGAAAATAACAGTCACCACCGGTGTGGTGGTTCCCTCGGCCCCCTTTGACGCCCCACAATGACTGGAGCCCGCGCGGCCTGTCTACCTGTGTGCTCTCCGGTATGACGGATGGAAGAGACCGCTCGTGCAGATGGAGGTAGAGAAGGTTAAAGGAATTTATCTGTTGGATACGGGAGCATCCTGCACCGTGATCCACGCAGCTAACCCCACCACCTCACCTCTGTCTAGCGGGGTTCCATACGTTCTATCGGGGTTCACCGGTAAGGAACAGGCGGGAGCATTCTCCAAGCCGCTCTCAATCCGCCTGGGCAAGCTCCGGACCAAATGGACGTGCATTCTGGCGAAGTGGGAAATGGAGGAAGGAAAGGTGATCCTAGGGGCCGACTTCATCGTGGGCCACGGGATCCTCGTGGATCTCCGCAATCATTGCCTTTGGGGAGCCAATACGGGTAAAGAGGGAGGTGTAGTAGTCATCCCGAGCAAGGAAGGGAAGGGGACCCTGTGTACTGTGAAGCCGAAAGAATGTTACAACCTCGGGCTCATGGTCGACGGTGTCCCAGGGGAATTTCAGGCATTCGTGCAGGCTAACCTAGCTGCATTTGCCACGCACAAACACGACTGCGGGAGGGTCACCGGGTTTGAGGTCAGAGTGGACGGGGACCCCATGGCCTGGCCACAGAAGCAATATAACTTCCCCAGAGAAGCAGAGCCCGACATGGAGGCAGCCATGTCCTCTTTAGTACAGCAGGGAGTGTTGAGGCCCATAGCCGCCCATGTTAACTCTCCGCTTTGGCCGGTCAGAAAACCGGACAATTCATGGAGAGCCACGGTGGACTATCGGGTGCTCAACAGCAATATCCCCGCATGCGCCCCCACAGTGGCAGCAGTGGCCGACCTCATCGGGAATATTCCAGCATCCGCGACTGTGGTGTATGTAACCTGTTCCACCTTAAGAGAACTTAAGCCTGTTCCACCTTAAGAGATGTACTACTTTCTCTGGCTGCTGTATACGTAATACCGGTGGTGACCACCGGTATATAAGTACTGTGTAGTGATATTGCTGTTAGTATAGCCCTGACCTCCAACTAGTAAAGACCTGTTGAAACGTTATTCTTGTAGTCTGTGTCAGTAATTAATCTTAAATACAACTAGAACACACAGACTTAACAGTGGCGACGAGTCCGATTCTTACCCTGCGGCAGTTTATATCCACGGCGGCTTCGTCCACAGAATGGGCGTCGAAGAGAGGCATCCACCCTCATCACCCTGCTGGAAGACACGTCGCGCGGCAGGCATCGAGAACCCGGAGTGCAGAAGATATCCTGAACTCGAAGCCTCCATCAGCGGCAGTCAGCTATCTTCCTTCTACCTCGGTGGTGGGTAAGCCGGTCAGCGACGCGAGCAGAAAGTCGGCCGCGTTGGCTGTACAGACGGGGAGGGAAGACGGAGGAATAAGGGCGGTGAGATCGATCGCGACCGGAGATAAGGGCCGGGCCGCATTCGGGCCAAAAGGCGCAGCGCGGGGACATCGATCGCGGCTGGTGATAAGGGCCGGGCCGCATTCGGGCCAAAAAGGCGCAGCGTCTGGGGCGACTGAAGGCGCGAGAGCCGCAGTGAAGGCGAACGCAGCCGGTGCTAATAACCGAGCTGCAAGAAGGGCTGCGAGGCGCGACATCGGGGAAGCGCGAATGCCCGAGGGAGCTGCGGTGAAGCGGAGACAGCGTCGGGGGAGTTACTAACCGCTGGGAAAGGGGAGCAGCAGCGGCACGCCAAACGCCATTGCAGCCAGCGGGTGAAGAAGGCGAGCGCGGGAAAGACCGCCAAGCGCGGGAAACCGCCATTTTGTAGGCGGAGGATGAAGACAAGAGTGGGAAGCCGCCATCTTGGAAAAAGGGAAATCACTAAAAAAAAATTGCAACGATGCCTAAACAAGGGAACATTAATACCTTTGATAGCGACATCGAAGATTGGGCCACGTATGTAGAACGCATACAAAATTATTGTAAAGCAAATAAAATCCCAGATGATGAGAAAGCACTAACTTTATTAAACTTAATGGGTGCGAAGACATACGGGCAATTGAAACACCTTTTATCACCAGATGAACCGGCGGAGAAGACGTTCGAGGAGATTGTTACTGTCCTGAGAAATCATCTAAACCCCACGCCGCTGATGCTAGCGGAACGATTTAAATTTTACAGCAGAAAGCAGCTGAAAGATGAAAGCAATGCTGAATATTTAATGGAATTGCGTAAGCTAGCAAAGTACTGTCAGTTTGGAACGGGACTAACAGATGCGCTAAGAGATAAATTTGTGTGTGGATTATTAAAAGAAGATACACAAAAGCGACTGCTCGAGGAGAATGAGCTGACGCTTGAGAAAGCGGTCACTATGGCAGCATCACATGAAGCCGCAGCGAGAGGCATGGCAGTAATGCAGCTACGGTCACCGGAACTCAGTACAAATCAATTGGTTTTGAGTACTGTAAAATGTTATTGTTGTGGAAAGACAACGCACGATCAGAACCAGTGTTGGTTTAAAAACCAAGAATGCAGAACGTGTGGCAGGCTTGGCCACATAGCTAAAGTATGCCGGTCAGGAAAGAAGACCAGCAACAAAAAGTCACCGCAAGGAAAATACATAAAGGTACACAAGGTGACAAAGAACAGTTCGAACGAACAGAAGTCAGATTCAGACGCCAGCAGTAATGAACTGGGTAGCTTAAGAGTACACAACGTTGGTAAGGATGCAGATCTCCAGACAATTTGGGTCACTCTTCAGATAGCAGGAGTCCAAGTAAAGATGGAATTGGACACTGGATCGGCATTGACGGTCATGAATAAGAAAGATTACAAAAGGTTATTCCAACATATTCCCCTACGGGATACGGAGATTATATTGAAAACATACACGGGGCAAAGAGTGTACCCCATCGGAAAGATAGAGGTAAAAGTGGTCCACAAGGGCAAAGAAAGCCAAGTAATGGACTTATATGTGTTACCTGAAGGAGGTCCACCACTACTGGGACGGGAGTGGATTAGGAAAATGAATATGGACTGGCACTCCTTAACGGCACTAACGGTAGATTCCGGGGAAACAGATGTCAAACCTAAACGATTGTCCAGAATATTGGATGATGCTAAAGAGGTGTTCCAGCAGGGACTGGGAACACTGAGAGGAATTACGGCAAACATCAAGATTGATGAACATGCACACCCAAAATTTTTCAAAGCCAGACCGGTACCCTATGCAATACGACCTGCTGTAGAAGCGGAACTGGAAGCGCTAGAACGTTCAGGTGTACTGTCTAAGGTAGATTAGAGTGAGTGGGCTACGCCCATTGTTCCCGTTATGAAACGTCCTTCGAGCAACAAGCCAGGAGAACCAGGGAAGGTTTGCATCTGTGGAGACTTCAAGATCACCATTAATCCGGTGCTTCACACGGTGCAGTATCCGCTTCCACGGATTGAGGATATTTTTGCTTCGTTGTCTGGCGGGAAACACTTCACCAAGATAGACCTGGTGCAGGCGTACTTGCAGATTGAGGTTGAAGAAAAGTCACGCCAGTACCTCACGATCAACACGCATAGAGGTTTGTACCGGTATAATAGGCTGGTTTTTGGAGTGGCATCGGCTCCAGCAATTTGGCAGAGGGCCATGGAGCAGGTATTACAGGGAATTCCAGGCACACAATGTTACCTGGACGATATTCTGATTACAGGAGATGGTGATGAAGAACACCTCGCAAACTTGGAACTGGTGCTCAACAGACTGAAAGAGTATGGACTTCGAGTTAATCGGCAGAAGTGTGAGTTCTTTCAGAAGCGGATCTCGTACTGTGGTCATGTCATTGACCGGGAGGGGCTTCATAAGTCTCCTGACAAGATAGAGGCAGTTGTAAAGGCTCCCGCTCCGGATAATGTCTCTCAGTTGAGGTCGTTTCTAGGATTGATTAACTATTACCATAAGTTTCTACCGAATCTATCCACAGTACTGCACCCGCTGAACGCTCTTTTACAGAAGGGGGTACCATGGGAATGGAACGAAAACTGTAAGAAGGCATTTCGCAAAAGCAAAGAATTGATCACCTCAGAGGAAGTGTTGGCTCACTTCAACCCGACACTGCCTATTCGGTTGGCTTGTGATGCTTCTCCATATGGTATTGGGGCAGTACTCTCACACAAGTTGCCAAATGGCACGGAAAGGCCAGTCGCGTTTGCATCCAGATCATTGACCTCCGCTGAGCGCAACTATGCGCAGATCGATAGGGAGGCTCTCAGCCTTGTATGGGGAGTGAAGAAGTTTAATCATTACCTGCAGGGCCAAAAATTCACACTTCTGACAGACCATCAGCCGTTGGTATCCATTTTTAACCCTAAGAAGGGTGTTTCGGTGATGACAGCACAGAGACTCCAGAGATGGTCCCTTTTCCTAGGGGCACATCAATATCAAATAGAATTCAAAGGTACAAAGCAGCATGGCAATGCTGATGGGCTGTCACGCCTGCCACTACCTGAAGAAGAAGAGACAACGAAAGTTGACCCTGTTGAGTTATTTCATTCGACCATCATCGAGTGTTTACCAGTCACCAATGCAAGTATTGAAAGAGAAACCAGGAACGACCCGACACTGTCCCGAGTCTACGAGGTGACAGTGAAGGGATGGCCAACACATGGTGATCCTCTGTTACCGGCATTCTCGGCAAGGCGAGACCAGCTGTCCGTCTGCCATGGTACTTTGATGTACGGGACAAGAGTGATTATTCCTCCCAAGTTAAGGAAAAGAGTTCTAAAGGAACTGCATGAAGGTCATCTGGGGGGAGTTAAGATGAAAAGTCTTGCTAGGGCTTATGTATGGTGGCCGGGTATTGACCAACAGATAGAGGAGTTGCCGAAAAGCTGCGCTGGGTGCCAAAAAGTGCAAAATGCACCTCCGATCGCACCGCTACACCCATGGGAATGGCCTTCAGCCCCATGGCAACGCGTACATATTGACTTTGCTGGTCCATTCATGGACTCCATGTTCCTAATTGCGGTGGACGCACATTCCAAATGGCCAGAAGTGATCAAGATGAATACCACTACTTCAGAAAAGACAATTGCGGTGTTAAGAACAATATTCACAAGGAACGGATTGCCAAAACAGATATGTTCGGACAACGGACCACAGTTCATGTCGGAAGAATTCCAAAAATTCTTAAAGAAGAATGGAGTGAAACATTATACCTCTGCCCCATATCATCCGGCGACAAACGGGTTGGCCGAGAGATTTGTCCAAACATTCAAAAAGGCAATAAAGGCCATGAACGATGATCAGATTCTGCTACAACACAAGGTGGACAATTTCCTAATGGCATATCGAAACGCCACTCATGCAGTAACTAACCAAAGTCCTGCCATGATGTTTTATAACAGGAGGTTGTGGTCCAGGTTGGACTTGTTAAAACCAAATGTGCAGAGGGAAGTGGAAAACAAACAGTTCCGGCATATTAATAACAAGACCACTCGAAGTTTCGACGTAGGACAACTAGTGTTGGCAAGGGACTATGGAAACGAAAAATGGCAGTCCGGAACAATTCGGGCCAGACAAGGACCTCTGATGTACACAGTAGATATTGGTAACAATGTGATAAGGCGTCATGCGGATCAACTGGTAGAATCGAGAGCAAGGGTCGAACCCATGGTTGCGACAGAGACAACTGTGGAAGACGTTAATGAACCTGAAGCATCTACCTCGGCAGGGAATGTACCTGATGATGACGTCCAATACATAGGAAACCAACTAGAGAAGTCACCTCAGCAACAAGAATCAGAGACCACTGAAAGGTGTTATCCAACCCGAATCAGAAGGCCTCCTGAGAGACTGAACCTTTGAACTGTTTATACCTGAAGTTATATATGTATATATGTTATTATGTTATGTTAAATGGGGATATGACTGTTAAGCTAAAAAGGGAGGATTGTGGTGTATGTAACCTGTTCCACCTTAAGAGAACTTAAGCCTGTTCCACCTTAAGAGATGTACTACTTTCTCTGGCTGCTGTATACGTAATACCGGTGGTGACCACCGGTATATAAGTACTGTGTAGTGATATTGCTGTTAGTATAGCCCTGACCTCCAACTAGTAAAGACCTGTTGAAACGTTATTCTTGTAGTCTGTGTCAGTAATTAATCTTAAATACAACTAGAACACACAGACTTAACAGCGACCATGTTCACGGTGCTGGATATTTCAAATGGGTTTTGGTCCATCCCCTTGAGGAGGGAGGACCAGTATAAGTTCGTTTTTACTTTTAAGGGGCAACAGTATACTTGGAGTTGCTTGCCACAAGGCTTCCATAACAGCCCAAGCATCTTCCACCAGTGTATGGCGGATAGCTTAAAGGAATTTAGTCAGCCCACCCAGTTGCTGCAGTATGTGGATGACCTGCTCTTGTTTACCGACTCAGTCGGGGAGCATGGCCCGCTACTGGCTGAACTGCTGGAGCTGCTACAGAGTAAGGGGTTCAAACTCAACCTGAAAAAGGTGCAGATCGGCCAGGGGGAAGTTAAATTCCTGGGCCTAACCGTCCGCGCAGGGGAGAGAGCCATGGACAAGGCTAGGAGGGAAGCGGTCCAAGAGTTGCCGGTCCCCAACACAGTGAGAGGTGTGAGGTCATTCCTAGGGTTAACAGGGTACTGCAGGGACTTCATTGAAGACTATGCAGCCACAGCAGCCCCTTTGCTCCGACTCCTACACAAAGGAGTGGAGTGGTCCTGGGATGAGGGTTGCCAGGCAGCATTTGTCAAGCTCAAGGGAGACTTGCAGACCGCACCAGCCCTAGGAGCCATAGATGGGGGGAAAGAGTTCTTCTTGGAGGTAGCGGCCAGCGGGGATAGTCTCAGTGCCGTGCTGCTCCAGGAGCGGCACGGCAGGCTAAGGCCCGTGGTCTACTCCTCCAGAGTGCTCACTGATGTGGAGAGGAGCTACTCAATTTGCGAACGGCACCTTTTGGCCACGTACTGGGCTGTGAAAAGATCCTTGATCTTCACAGGCACCTCTCCCATCACACTCCTCACACACCACACACCCACCCAGATGCTTCTGGACGGGAGGATTAAAGATGGGACAGTCAGCAGTGCATGCATTGCGCGCTGGACCCTCCTCCTCTCGCAGATGGATCTGAAGGTGAGGGGCCTTTGCGAGCCAAAGCTCGCGGCCAATATGGTATATCCTGGAACAGCCCATCGGTGTTCCATAGAAGGGGTATGGGAGGTGAACGTAGGTTTACGGGCCAGGATACATCCCTCAGGCCGCGAAATCTATGTAGACGGTTCCAGCATGGTATCTGCTGGTGAACGACTCACGGGTTGTGGAGTTTATGACCCAACGGCAAACATTGCCCTGGCGATCAAGCTCCCCAGCACCATGAGCGCCCAACAGGCTGAACTGTCCACGGTGGTGTACGTGGTTACCCACCCCGAAATCTTCCCCACCCCATATACGATTTGCTCAGACAGCATGTTCACTTGCAACTCGTGTACGGAATACCTGGCCATCTGGTCCCGTCGCGGGTATACCTCCGCCGACGGGGGGCCCTTAACAGTAAAGCCCCTGCTGGAGAAAATCCTGGCAGCCATGGGGGAGGAAGGCGAGGTGTTCATCCACAAAGTGAAGGCCCATTCCTCCACAGAACCCCGCAGCCAGTGTAACCAGCAAGCCGACATGCTGGCCAAGGAGGGTGCATGCACAGGCACTTTCTGGGACCCGTATGAGTCCAGGCCCGTGGCGGCAGTTAGAGGCAGGATGGGACCCAAGGGAGCTTAGGAGTAGTGTTAGCCCTGGACCTTAAAATGGTCCAAGCCCAGGACCCTGTCCTGAAAACCATCATTAGCACAGTAGTGGACGGCAGGAAGGTAGAAGGCCCTTACGGCGCAGCGGCCCTCTCCATAAGGGAAGGCATGCTGTTCAGAGAAGAACAGTGGGTAGTACCCCAGCAACACCAGAGGGAGTTCCTTCAACTGGCCCATGAGGGTCCGGGAGCGGAACACCCCGGGCCTGAGACCACCTGGCAACGGGTGGAACAGGCGGGATGGTGGCCAGGACTCCGGGAAGACGTCCGCAAGTTCTGTGCTAGCTGTCTTGTGTGCACTGCAAACAACCCCGACCCCCACAGAAGGAAGGTGCCCATGGGACACGTTAGGAGGGTAGAGGGACCATGGCAGTCGATCCAGATCGACTACATCGGGCCCCTGCCCACCGCCCAGGGAGGCTACAAATACTGCCTCGTCCTGGTAGACGTGTTTTCCAAGTGGGTGGAAGCCTTCCCCTGCAAAAAGGCCACAGCATTGGGGACTGCAAGGATCTTGGTGCGAGAGGTGTTCTCGCGGTGGGGACTACCCCACTTTGTGGAGTCCGACCAGGGAAGCCACTTCACCGGCCAAGTCATGCAGAACACCCTTATGCTGCTCGGCATCAAGGGGAAGTGGCACGTAGCTCACAATCCACAGTCCTCAGGGATTGTGGAACGCATGAACCGCACCGTTAAAGAAAAGTTGAGGAAGGAGACAGTGGGCTCGCCCCAAAAATGGGCGGAGGTCCTGCCTCTAGTCCTCATGGGGATCCGGGCCAGCCAGTCCAAGGGTACAGGGTATTCCCCGCACTAACTCATGACCGGTAGGGTTATGAGGACCCCCACCCATGTCCTAGCCCCAGTTCTTACTGAAGGGCAGTTTCGGGAGATAAATCGGGATAAATTCGCCCGAACACTCCTCAAGCACCTGAAACAGATTTATGAACAGGCAGCAAGTAGCATGGGGAAGCAGCATCAGAATAATCGGTTGCTGCTCGAGCCTAGCAAGAGTCACCAGTGGGAGATAGGGGGCCAAGTGATGGTTAGGAACTACGCCCGAGTGGGGAGCTTAGCACCTCTGTACGTGGGACCCTATAGCATCGTCGATAAAGCCAGCCCCATGGTTTACGCAGTAAAAATGCCCCGGCGCACAAAATGGTTCTATGTGAATCAATGTAAGTTGTTTAAGCCGGAGGCAGGGAAACAGGCAGCTGGGATTCAACCCGAGGTTAGAAATCCTCAGCCCGCAGCGGGTACGCGCACACAGGCTGCACATGCAGGCGCAGTCGCGTGCGTCGAGGGAGAAGTCCCCCCAGCACTTTGTCCAGACCACTCCCCCTCTCCTATGGGATTCCGAGGAGAAGGAGCCCGAATCAGGTTTTGAACCTGGAGGGGAAGACCCTCAGCCGCCGGCAGCCAGTGGCGAGGGATTGCCCGTCCCCAGTTCAGGTTTGGGAGGGGAGGGACCCGAGGGAGAAGGCCCCCAGCCAGCGAGGACTGTGACCCGAGCCAAGGGTCCGCTCGCCAGGGTAGCCCCACCGGTAGCACTCCCTAGGAGGTCTCCTCGGCCACCCCAGCCCAGAAAAGTATGGTCACCGGCTCTTCAGTTAAAAAAGGCGGCCTCCCGTGTCAGGGAGAAGGCGAAAGACAGAGGTCCCCAGCCAGCAGCCATAAGCTGTGAGGGACCAGAAGTGGAGATCAGTGCAGCTACACCGCAGGGAGCAGCCTGGAGCAGCCCAAACAGGGATTAGGCTGGCCGCCCGGAGACGGGTGGCAGATGTATATAGTTTAGATAGTATAATTTTAAGTAATGTGTATAAGGTTAAGTTAGGGTGTTTTAA
This sequence comes from Somniosus microcephalus, assembly GCF_052327205.1. Lineage (NCBI taxonomy): Eukaryota > Metazoa > Chordata > Chondrichthyes > Squaliformes > Somniosidae > Somniosus > Somniosus microcephalus. The sequence goes on along the minus strand of NC_140989.1, from coordinate 171,680,340 downwards.
TTTAATTCTATGTAAGGAACCAGTAGTCTATAAGTTTTAAGTTTGGAACCGTTCCAGAGTGCTGTCTACGTGAGCCGAGGTCGCGGGACACGATCACACTTCCCCCGAGCCAGGGAGCCTCCAGGGAACCTGGCTAGATGCTTTTATGTCTTTTTTTCAGAATTTTGAAATGTGCGGAGGCATAATCCTGCTCGCCCTGTTCGGGCTGAGCCTCGCGAGAAGGGGCGATGTCGAGGACCCTCATATCTTCGGATGCTCGGGGAAGAGAGCGCCCCTAGCACACGACGGAAGTGGCCTACGGGAGACGGATGAAATCACCTCGTATGTCCACGAGGGGAGCTGGCCAGGATGGCTGGGATCCAATTCGACCCAGTATTCTAGTGAGACCGGCTTCACGTATGGGGAGGCCTCCCTCCAGTGCCCGAGGATACGAATCGTCACCCCAAGGATTAGCGTCGCCGTGTGCAAAAGAATATGTTTGACGTGTAAAGGGAACGTTCCCCTGGATAGGTGGTGGTGGCTCAGAAAGTTAAGCAAAGACATGGGGAACCCCAGGGTAGAGTGGGAAAGGTTAGGGAATAACACTCACAGGACCATTACAGGGACCCAGGGAGGGTTAAGTGTGTGCTGGGATAAATGGTGGGAACCGGATCAGGGGATCTATGTCTGTATGTGGAGATCAGAGAAGGCCTGCCCCACAGGTATTTACATCATTTTCAACAGCCAGTGGCAAGATAACGGGAGGGGGATGGACTGGGAGTCTCGCCTGGACGCATGCGCGATCCCATACTCCCCAATCTCGGTTAATGCCACTGAACTAGTGACCCACCCCCGATGGCTCCTGCCCACGACCCCGACATCACGGACAGTAGCAGAGGGATGCCCCACCACCACCAAGGGACCAGGGAACGGCCTGGTGCTAGTACCCACAGACCAGGTGCTGTACCAAGGGGTACATTACGCGGTGGCCTCGGTGATTTTTAAACCTCACCGAGGTACACTTACCCACGTGGTGCCCCGCAGAGACTGGCAAATTGTATCAAACCCTATTAACAGAGATGTTTTGAAAATTCCGTGAATTTGACTTTTCGGAGGTCAATAAGACCGCATTGTATACGCACCACGAGCTTTGGGACGGGGTTGGGAGGCAAAGAAGGGGTGTTTTTAATGACGTTTTAACTGGTTTTAACACGGGGTCCTCGGTCATCAACAGTTTAGATGACATCGAGCTGCATACCCAGATTAATGGTCTAAAAACGCAATTAAAGGGTATTTTAACTGATGAGAATAAGGTGGTAGGTTCTGAGTTGCATGAAGACCAGGCCATGACTCTCCATTTGAAGGAGATCATTGCAGAGCTGGAAAAACATGCAAAGACGGTAAATGCTCTCATCAGGGAGGACAGAAACGCTTCTGACCAGGCTGCGCAAAACGAGGTGTGCGTGCTGTATGGGGCATGGTTGCTGGGCAAGAGCCGCAGAAATCTGGAGGATTTAAAGCAAGTATTAGTCCCCTCCTGGATCAGCAACAAACACCTTGCAGCCCTCCACCCTTATGAGAATGCATTAAGCCCGTGCCAGCTCTGGTTAGCTTCTGAGGCCTACCCAGTCCCAGTGGACTGTGGGCGGTCCAACCACACCGTCATGGGGATAGTTGTAAGAATGCCAGTCATGGGCGGGACGGCCCGACCTGCACCGGTATACAGGGTGGAAAACATTGGAATCATTCAAGGGGGTGCACACCTTCGTTTTGCAGTGGTCCCGCCCTATGTCATAAAGTGGGAGCATGCTATGATGGGTACTGACCTCTCGGGGTGCCACAGCCGGGGAGCACACATCATCCTATTCGAAACCACAATGCGGGTTCAGAGCTGCTGACGTGAAACCTATAAATTGTACCATGGAAGCCATGGCACAAGGCCATGTTCCCCCACAGGTAGCATATATAGGAGGTGGGACATATTGCGTCACCACAGGAGCGTCTCACTACCAGCACGGACAGCACAGCTGGTGCGCAGTGAGTGACAGCAGTTTTTGCTTCAAACCTGAGGCAGAAGTTCAAGTGGCACAGATACGAATTGTCCCCATTCCTGAACCATCCACTGTTCACCTCACTGTGGAGGAGAATTTTACCCACCTCCAGAAATATGTCGCCCACTTCGGTTACCCGATTCCCCCTCTCCCAGAGCACCTTACCAAATTGTTAAAAGCCGTTCTAGTATCACATAGAAACATAGAAACATAGAAGATAGGAGCAGGAGGAGGCCATTCGGCCCTTCGAGCCTGCTCCGCCATTCAATGTGATCATGGCTGATCATCCAAATTCAGTACCCTGTCCCTGCCTTTTCGCGATATCCCTTGATCCCTTTAGCCTCAAGAAATATATCCAACTCTTTCTTGAATATATTTAATGAACTGGCCTCCACCGCCCTCTGTGGCAGAGAATTCCACAGGTTCACCACTCTCTGGGTGAAGAAATTCCTCCTCATTTCAGTCCTAAATGGCTTACCCCTTATCCTTAGACTATGACCCCTGGTTCTGGACTCCCCGGCCATCAGAAACATCCTTCCTGCATCTAGTCTGTCCAGACCTGACAGAATTTTATAGGTTTTGATGAGATCCCCTCTCAATCTTCTAAACTCCAGTGAGTATAAGCCCAATCGACACAATCTCTCCTCATACGTCATTCCTGCCATCCCAGGTATCAGCCTGGTGAATCTTCGCTGCACTCCCTCCATGGCAAGAACGTCTTTCCTCAGGTAAGGTGACCAAAACTGCACACAATACTCAAGGTGCGGTCTCACCAAGGCCCTGTACAACTGTAGCAAGACATCCTTGTTCCTGTACTCGAACCCTCTTGCTACGAAGGCCAACATACCATTTGCCTTCTTAACCGCCTGCTGCACCTGCATGCTTACCTTCAGCGACTGGTGCACAAGGACACCCAGGTCTCTTTGCACTTCCCCTTCTCCCAATCTATTGCCATTCAAAAAATAATCTGCCTTCCTGTTTTTGCCACCAAAGTGAATAACCTCACATTTATCCACATTATAGTGCATTTGCCATGTTTCTGCCCAATCACCCAACCTGTCCAAATCGTACTGGAGTTTCCCGACATCCTCCTCGCAGCTTACCCTCCCACCCAGCTTTGTGTCGTCTGCAAATTTGGAGATATTACATCCAATTCCCTCGTCCAGATCATTAATATATATTGTGAACAGCTGGGGTCCTAGGACCGATCCTTGCGGTACCCCACTAGTCACTGCCTGCCACTCGGAAAACGACCCGTTTATTCCAACTCTTTGCTTTCTGTCTGCCAACCGGTTCTCTATCCAAGTCAATACCTTGCCCCCAATCCCATGTGCCTTAATTTTGCACGCTAATCTCTTATGTGGGACCTTATCGAAAGCCTTCTGAAAGTCTAAATACACCACATCCACTGGTTCTCCCTTATCTATTTTACCAGTTACATCCTCAAAAAATTCCAGTAGATTAGTCAAGCATGATTTACCTTTTGTAAATCCATGTTGACTTTGTCCGATCCTGTCACTGCTTTACAAGTGCTCTGTTATTACATCTTTTATAATAGACTCTAGCATTTTCCCCACTACCAATGTCAGGCTTACCGGTCTATAATTCCCCGCTTTTTCTCTACCACCTTTTTTGAATAGTGGGGTAACATTAGCTACCCTCCAATCCATGGGTACCGTTCCAGAATCTATCAAGTTCTGGAAGATGACCAGTAATGCATCTACTATCTCTAGGGCCACTTCCTTAAGTACCCTGGGATGTAGACCATCAGGCCCTGGGGATTTATCGGCCTTCAGTCCCATCAATTTTCCTAACACCATTTTCCTACAAATACTAATTTCTTTCAGTTCCTCTCTTTCATCAGACCCTATGTTCCCCGGCATCTCTGGGAGGTTATTTGTGTCCTCCTTTGTGAAGACAGAACCAAAGTATGTATTTAGTTGGTCAGCCATTTCCTTGTTTCCCATTATAAATTCCCCTGATTCTGACTGTAAGGGACCTATGCTTGACTTCACCAATCTTTTTCTCTTCACATATCTATAAAAGCTTTTACAGTCAGTTTTTATGTTCCCTGAAAGCTTACTCTCACACTCTATTTTCCCTTTCTTAATTAATCCCTTTGTCCGCCTTTGTTGACTCCTAAACTGCTCCCAATCCTCAGGATTATTGCTTTTTCTAGCCAATTTATATGTCCTCTCCTTGGATCTTATGCTATCCCTAATTTCCCTTGTTAGCCACGGTTGAGTCACCTTTTTTGTTTTATTTTTATGCCAAACTGGGATGAACTAATTCTGTAGCTCATCTATTCGGTCTTTGAATGTTTGCCATTGCCTATCCACCGTCAACCCTTTGAGCGCCATTCCCCAATCAATCCTACCCAACTCACTCCTCAGACCATCATAATTTCCTTTATTTAAATTGAGGACCCTTGTCTCTGAGTCAATTGCTTCATTCTCCATCTTAATGAAGAATTCGATCATATTATGATCGCTCCGACCCAAGGGGCCTCGTACAACAAGATTGCTAATTAACCCTTTCTCGTTACATAATACCCAGTTTAAGATGGCCTGATCTCTGGTTGGTTCCTCGACATATTCGTCCAGGAAACCATCACGTAAACACTCCAGGAATTCCTCCTCCACAGTATTGTTACTAATTTGGTTGGCCCAATCTATATGTAGATTAAAGTCACCCATGATGTCTACTGTGCCCTTATTGCACGCTTCTTTAATTTCCCTTTTAATGCCATCCCCAACCTCCACCTTACTGTTTGGAGGTCTATATACCACTCCCACTAATGTTTTTTCCCCCTTAGTATTTCTCAATTCTACCCATACAGATTCCACATCATCAGAGCTAATATCCTTCATTACAATTGTATTAATCCCTTCTTTAACCAGTAATGCTACCCCACCTCCCTTTCCTTTTTGCCTATCTTTCCTGAATATCGAATACCCCTGGATGTTGAGTTCCCAGTCTTGGCCATCCTTGAGCCATGTTTCCGTAATCCCAACCAAATCGTATTCATTTACCTCTATTTGCACAGCCAATTCATTCACCTTATTACAAATGCTCCTCGCATTAAGACACAAAGCCTTCAGGCTTGTTTTTTTAATGCTCTTAGACCTATTAGAATTATTATTTACTGTGGCCACGTTTGATTTAAACTATTGATTTCTCTGACTGCCACTTTTGTTTTTCTCCTTCCTATCTTTTGCTTTTATCCCTGTTTTCCTTTCCTCTGTCTCCCTGCTCAGGTTCCCAACCCCCCGCCATTTTAGTTTAAACCCCCCCGAACAGTGCTAGCAAACCTCCCCGCAAAGATATTTGTCCCGCTCTGGTTCAGGTGCAACCTGTCCGACTTGTACAAGTCTCACCTTCCCCAGAAGCAGGCCCAGTGGTCCAGGAAACTAAAGCCCTCCCTCCTGCACCAACTCTTTAGCCATGCATTCATCTGCTCTATCCTCCTATTCCTATACTCACTAGCAAGTGGCACCGGGAGTAATCCAGAGATTACAACCTTTGAGGTCCTGCTCTTTAATCTGCTACCTAGCTCCCTAAATTCTTGTTGCAGGACTTCATCCCTCTTCCTACCTATGTCGTTTGTCCCAATGTGAACCACGACCTCTGCCTGCTCACCCTCCCCCTTCAGAATGCCCTGCAGCCGTTCAGTGACATCCTTGACCCTGGCACCAGGAAGGCAACAAACCATCCTGGAGTCACGTTTACGGCCACAGAAACATCTATCTTTTCCCCTTACGATAGAATCCCCTACCACTCTTGCTCTCCTACTCTTTTTCCTCCCTTCCTGAGCAGCAGAAGCACCCCCAGTGCCAGGAAGTTGGCTGCTGCTGCCTTCCTCTGGTGAGTCATCCCCCTCAACAGTATCCAAATTGGTATACCTGTTTGAAAGGGGGATGGCCACAGGGGTCCCCTGCACTACCTGCCTGCTTCTACTGCTCCACCTGTGCAGCCCTACCCTGCGGCGTGACCAACTCATCATACGTGTAATCCACGACCCTCTCAGCATCGTGAATGCTCCACAACCCATCCATCCGCAGCTCCAGCGCCTCAAAGCGGCCTGTTAGTAGCTGCAGCTGGATGCATTTCTGGTACACGTGGTCATCAGGGACACTGGCAGTGCCCCTGAATTCCCACATAGAGCAAGAGGAGCATAACACAGGGCTGGGCTCTCCTGGCATGACTTACCCCTTTAATTAATTTAAATTAATTCAATACCACCAGTTAAAGATATACTCTAGGGCGCTTATTTACCAACTGTCCCCACTACACCACAGAGACCCAAGAAAATATAAACTGCAGAATTTAAGCTTGTAATAAAAGAAATACTCACGAACCAATCACTTACCTGCTTCCTGGTGACGTCACACTTGGATTACTTTTTACCTCTCTCCCCTGCTGTTGAATTGGTCGGGCCTCGTTCGCTGAATCAGCCGCCGCTCCCCAACTGCCGCCGGTTTTTGAAACTCCTCAGCTGCTCGCTCGCAGGTCCACTCTGGTCGGGCCTCATTCGCTGAATCAGCCACCGCTCCCCAACTGCCGCCGGTTTTTGAAACTCCTCAGCTGCTTGCTCGCAGGTTCGCTCTGGTCGGGCCTCGTTCACTGAATCAGCCGCCGCTCCCCAACTGCCGCCTTTTTGAAACTCCTCAGCTGCTCGCTCGCAGGTCTGCTCTGGTCGGGCCTCGTTCGCTGAATCAGCCGCCGCTTCCCAACTGCCACCGGTTTTTGAAACTCCTCATCTGCTCGCTCGCAGGTCCGCTCTGGTCGGGCCTCGTTCGCTGAATCAGCCACTGCTCCCCAACTGCCACCGGTTTTTGAAACTCCTCAGCTGCTCGCTCGCAGGTCCGCTCTGGTCGGGCCTCGTTCGCTGAAACAAAAGCACTTCTACATTTTGGAACAGAAGACTGTACAGATAGGGGTTGATATTTTAGATATTACGACCCCACCCTGGTGGGACATTTTTGAGAGTATAGAGGTCCCCTCCTGGATTCGAATGGCGTCCCACATCTTAGTAGTCTGTCAGTTAGGGATCGTCCTCTACCTGGTTTGTGTCCAGTGTAGGAGAAAGGGTCCCGGGGTAGAATTTAAAGCAAAGGGGTTGTGGAAGGACCAGTATGCCCGGGTGGAATAAGAAACACCCGTGTGAGTTTTGTGTCGTATCACTACCGAGTGATGGCCAATTCGTATGTTATTTTAATGAAGCTCGTTCCTTCTGTTCGTTATTTTTAATAAATATGGTTTTGGCCTGATGTTGATTTTTATTAAAGGTTGTGTGTTGTAATAAAGTTTTATGATGTCCCAAGTAGTGCAGGGGTGTTGGTCCCCCTCCGTGCTTGGACTATTGTAACAGATCATATTTGCTATTGATAGATGCCTGCCGTGCACTGCGGTTTTCCCTAAGTAAGGGGAATGTATGTGTCGAGGGATCGTGGATAGATAAAAATAGGGGAAGGTTGTTTGTGGGGGGTCAGAAATTTGCTCACCTTGATTGGACACTTCAAGCAAGTTTCAGTATCCTAGGGAGGACTGAAAGGATTCACAAATTTCATGTCTTCCCCCCCGAAGATTTACTTTTGGTTTATTAAAGAAACCCTGGTTGGACTGAATTTAAAATCCAGGGCTCAACAAGATGGCTGCGGTCAGCCTCATGGCTAAGGCCTGTAAGTTTCAGTTTGGACTCACAAACTTGGATTCCGATGACTGTGAGAAGAAACTTTCCAGAAACTCGAATGCAGACAGACCTTCTGCATTTATGCATGAGAAGCAAACCCAGTGGCATTCGGGCCTCTGATTAAAACCCATCAAGGTTGTTTGCACAAGCAATCAAGAGCAGGCAAGGCCTATTGAATATGTAATGGGACAAGCTTAGCTGCATTTCAGACCTTCGGTAGAGAACATTGACGCTGTTTACAAACGATCAAGGGGCATTCAGACTGGAATGGCCCCATCACGAAACCAGTTGGACAAAGGGGAACACTGATGAGACGTTTAAAACCGATTAACCGGCCATCCAAGGTCGATGGGCCCAGATCGGTACCCTTTATATGAGTTTTAACACGTCCAGATCAGACAAAGAAATGAGCTGATCTGGCAGGAGATAAGGGCTACTGCGAAGGGTATAACTAGTCCCTCGGGAAGCCATCTCTCTCTCTCTCCCTCCACCTCACCTCCGGTGCCCTGCCGTATCATCAACCCAGCAAGAGGATTGTCGACGAAGAGCCCATCCAGGGGAGTAGGATACCCGCAGTTACATTTGAATTATTGGGGTATCTCTGCTTTGGGGCGGTGAAAACCTAAAACATCGGCAGGCAACAGGGCACGGAGCAGGCATTTCAACATCCTAGACTGGTGAGCATCAATTTTCTGGCCCATTACAAGACAATCTAGATAGGTGTAAAGGGTGGGAGTTAAGGGGAATTGCTAAAGTGTCATTTTAGTCATTTTCCCTCGATGTGTCCGTTTCTCCTCCCCCACTAAGTGTAATTGTGTTGCATCCATAGTGATTTTCTCTGTATAGTAATTGTTTCTCTATTTTAATAAACATTCGTTTTCTTTGCACCGAACCACTGGTCTCGTTTGTCTATATCGCTACTCGTAAATAAGTCCGGTGCTCAGAACCAAAAGGGGGGAAGTGATTCGAACCGCACGGGGCTGGAGCAGCTGAGACACATGACTGACTGACCAGACACAAACCCCAAACCAAAACCACCTACAGAAATGGTGAGCCAGGTAGGAGCATCGGCGACAGTATGCGATATGACAGACAGTGGTGCGGAGGGAGAAACCGCAATGGAAGAGAGGTTGTCCACTTATACTGCAGGGCTCCACCTGATCGGTTAAGGCAATGGAAACGCATCTTCAACAACCCAATGGTTTGCTCAATGATAGATCTGGTCGAAGTGTGGCTCTACAGCCTCGTTAGCTGGCCTCCTGATCGGTGTCATTAGCCACTTCTTCAGGGGGTAGCCTTTGTCACCAAGGAGCCATCCATTAAGTTGGTTTGGCGGATTGAAAAGCGGAGGAACACTAGAGTGCCGCAGGATGAAAGAGTCATGGCAACTACCACAGAACTTGACGCAAACATGCAAGAACTCCTTCTTGTGGTTACACACCAGCTGTACGTTGAGGGAGTGGAAGCCCTTTCGGTTGACAAAGATAGCTGGGTTGTGATGGGGCACCCTAAGAGCCATGTGTGCGGTCTATGACGCCCTGCACCATTGGCATGCCTGTTATATTTGCAAAGCCAACCGAATGGGCGGTTATACTTGCTTGATCCCTTGAGAACTGGATGTAATTGTGGGCCTTAACGAAAAGGGCATCGGTAACCTGGGTGATGCAACTGTGGGCGGCCGCCTGGGAGATGCCGTTGATGTCTGCTGATGAACCCTGGAAGGAGCCTGAGGCAAAGAAGTTGAGTGCGGTGGTGACTTTGACAGCCACTGGTAAGGGGTGTCCACCCGTTCCTCTGGGCACCAGGTCTTGCTGCAGCAGTCCGCAGATCTCTCGGACAACCTCTCGCGACAGTCTCAGCCTCCTTTGGCACTGCTGCTCACTCACGTTGAGGTGGCTCATCCTTTGTCTGTAAACCCTCTGTCAGGTCCTGTGGCAAGGTGCCTCGATGCACTGGCGCCTTCTGCCCTGTGCAGCATCAGGTGGCTGAACAGGAGGTTGGGCCTCTTGCTGCTGTTGCTGCTGAGCTGCCTGGTTCTGCTGCTGCTGTGGTGGATGCTCCTCATCCGAATCTGAGGTCCATGGAGAAAGAAAACGAATGTTTCCCATGCTGCTTGCAGATGCCTCCGTTGGGGAAGCGCTCATTGCAAGCGGGGAGAGGGTCTTCCAAGGAGGTCCCACAGTTGATAGATTCAAGCTGCAGCACCTCCGACTTCAGAAGGCCTTCTAAAAGTGCTCAGAGCCCTTTTAAAGCTAAGGTCTGGTACCTGCAACTAATCCCTGATGAAATAAACGATTTAATGTTGGACCTGCAGCTGTGAGGCGACCACCCACTAGTCAACCCGCCAGGTTTAGCTGGCATGGTTTAGGAGGGTCGTGGAACACGCTGAAATGCTCGAAAAATCACGTGGGCCTCTCAAAATAGGCTTAGAGAGGCCCTTAACGAGCATTCAATCCTCTTAACAAGCTCTCTGGCCAGCTGGAGGCGGGACCGTTCCCCGCCCTGCAAAACCAGCACCAGCAAAATTCCACAGAGATGGGTTCTGAACCCGCCCTCATTGTTTCTGATTTTCCCGCCTTTCCTGCCTCCACGGATGTCAGAAAATCGCCCCCATAGCGTCATAACGGCACAGAAGGAGGCCATTCAACCCATCGAGTCCGTGCCGGCTCTCTGTAGAGCAATCCAGTCAGTCCCATTCCCCTGCTCTATCCCCGTAGCCCTGCAAGTTTATTTCCCTCAAGTGCCTATCCAGTCTCCCCTTGAAAACATTGAGGCCTAGAAATTCACTATGGCCCCGCCAGCTGGCTAGCGCCCAAAAGTTAGCGCTGGGCGCGGAGCCAGTTGCGACCGTCAGATATTCAGTTTTTGCGCCCCAAGTCGGAACCGGGCGCTATTCCTGGGTGTGCCCGCCCCCGCTTGGGGCGCTGAAACTGAATTTCAGCGCTCTAGGCGCCGCTGCGCCACCCGCTGTGGAGCGGCAGGCTGCGGTACTGCAGGCCTCCTCCTTCTCTTAAGGGGGAGGTGCCTGCCACGGGGAGATCGCCGCTGGATAGTGCCGGCAAATGAGCCCGGCACCACGGAGAAGTGCCGGGTTCGCAGAAAGCAGCCGGCAATGCCGCGGGGGGGGGTGGTTGAGGAGGCCGGGGAAGGAGGTGCGGGCAGGCGGCCGCCGAAAAAGCGGCCGGCCGCACCTCCACCTTAAAGCGCCCCACTAAGGCTACAGTACGGCCCTGTTTTCTGGTCGCTGTTTGCGGCCGCTGCGGAAGAGGCGGCCGCAACTAAATATGGGGATCGGGCCGGTATCGGGGCGGAACCAGGGCACTGCGCACATCGATGACGTCATCGGTGCCAGCGCAGCGCTAACGGCTACCGCCGCCATTACCGCTGTGCTGAATATCAGCGCAAACTCCTGTATTGGCGCAGAAGCCCTCTTTAGGCGATAACTGGCCGCAAAGCTGCCGGCGCCTTAATGAATTTCTAGGCCTGAGTGTCTCCGCTTTCACCACTTCCGTCGTCAGCGAGTTCCAGGTCCTCACTTGAGGGAGTCCCGTTTTCTAAATGTCGCCATAACTATACTGCAATTCATTGTCAGAGGATCCTGGTACAGTGTCAATACAGGGGGGCAATAATAAATTAGATGGGGGGTCTGTGATTACTAATCCATTTGAAAAGGGGTCCTTCAACCAAAAAAGTTTGAGAACTACTGAATTAGAAGGCACGCACAATGTAAGAGCAATTAAAAACCACCTGCAATAATCATAGAAATTTACAGCACAGAAGGAGGCCATTCGACCCATCTTGTCCGTGCCGGCTAATAATGCTGCTGAGCAACTTGTTAAATTGCTGACGAGGCATTTAATGATCTGAAACCTGCAAAATGTTGCCAATGCTGCTGTGTAATGCACGTCTTTTGTGTTTTTCATTTTGATTGGTTAGCTGAAAGTGTGGGACACCCAATGTATCCACAAAGGCCTACAAGCACTCATCCCCATGTTAGCAGAGTTTCTTCTTTGTGCAAATAAAATTGCAGCTAGTGTTAAAGTTATTCTTTGCAGAAGCACTTCTTGCTACTCATTTGATACACCATGTTACTTGCTCCCAGGTACATATCCTTCTGACTGTTGGAAACAATGGGCTGGATTTTACCAACCTCGGCGGATCCGTGGCGGGCGACATCAGTGGCGGGTCCTGACCCCGCAGCTGTCTCGATCTCGGCCTCCGACATGATTTTACGTTAATAGGGCTTGTTAAGCGAGGTTTCCGGCCAATTAAAAGGAAGCGGGTCTGATGTCATCATTTGATGACACGTCATCAGCCGGTTTCCTTAAAGGGACCATGTCCACATTCATTTTGACAGTTGTGCTGTCAGTGTTCTGCAGCTTTGAGGTGCTGCAAACACTGACAAGCACTGCACAAAGGTGCACAGCTGCACCCAGGCTGCCCCATGACTCCCTCCATATGCTTATGGAGGGAGCCTGGTTGCACATTGCACGGGAGGACACAAGCAAGGATGTTGTCAGGAGGACCTGGCTGCAGTGGCACAAACCTTTCAATGATCTCGGCAAAATTCCGGCCAATGAGCTATCAATGCAAGGAGGTAATGAGATCAGATGACTCAACAGGAGACACGTAGTAGGTCATTCAAAACTCTACTGCCCATGTCCTAATTCGCAAGCCAAGCCAAGATCAAGTCCTGATCACCCAGCACCCCAGTCCTCGCTGACCTACATTGGCTCCTGGTTAAGCAACGCCATGATTTTAAAGTTCTCATCCTTGTTTTCAAATCCTTCCATGGCCTCGCCCCTCCCTATCTCTGTAACCTCCTCCATCCCCACAACCCCCCGAGATATCTGCGCTCCTCCAATTCTAGCCTCTTGAGCACCCCGATTTTAATCACTCCACCACTGGTGGCCGTGCCTTCAGTACAAAGTGAAAATCAGTTTGGCTTTCCAGTTTTTCTACTATTTTGTGCAGTGCTATGTAATAATCACTATATAACAGTGCATGCAAGTTACAACCTGACATTGTTAATTTCAGGTCATTATTCTGCAGGGCCTGTTACAGTCCTGTGCTTTAGGAAGAGTGCCTAGCTGATATATGAAGAGCAGCATAAAGTAAATAATATTCTTATTTAAGACATTTAACTTCAGATTTTAGTACAACAACATCTTGCATTTATTTATCATCGTTAACGTCAAAAAAAAGTTCCAAGGCGCTTCACAGTAATCAGACAAAAATAGTTGCCAAGCCAAAGAAGGAGATATTAGAAGGGGTGACTAAAAGCTTGGTCAAAGAGATGGGTTTTAAAGGCAGGGGGGGGGCGCGGCGGGGGGGTGGCGGGTGTCAAAGCAGGAGAGAGAGGCAGAATTTTAGGGAGGGAATTTCAGAATGTAAGGCCTAGATGGCTGAAGACATTTTTTTTAAATATTTGTTTATGGGATGTGGGCATCGCTGGCAAGGCCAGCATTTATAGCCCATCCCTACTTGCCCTTGAGAAGGTGGTGGTGAGCCACCTTCTTGAACCGCTGCAGTCCATGTGGTGAAGGTACTCCCACAGTGCTGTTAAGTAGGGAGTTCCAGGATTTTGTAGATGGTACACACTGTAGCCACAGTACACCATGGTGGAGGGAGTGAATGTTTCTTTGTAGTGGTTATTTACAACTGAGTGGCTTGCTAGGCCATTATAGAGGGCAGTTAAGAGTCAACCACATTGCACCAGGGAGCAGCGAGGCGAGGTGAGGCGGAGCCCGGTATAAAAACCGGCTCCACCAACGAGGCCCGACCAGAGGGAGCAGCGAGGCGAGGTGAGGCGGAGCCCGGTATAAAAACCGGCTCCACCAACGAGGCCCGACCAGAGGGAGCAGCGAGGCGAGGTGAGGCGGAGCCCGGTATAAAAACCGGCTCCACCAACGAGGCCCGACCAGAGGGAGCAGCGAGGCGAGGTGAGGCGGAGCCCGGTATAAAAACCGGCTCCACCAACGAGGCCCGACCACAGGGAGCAGCGAGGCGCACCAACTCAGCAGCGAGGAGAGAGGTAAAAAGTAATCAGTGTGTGACGTCACCAGGGAGCAGGTAAGTGATTGGTTGGTGAGTATTTCTCTTTTTTTAAACTTTAACTCTGTAGTTTATAGTTACTAGGGTCGTTTCTGGTGTAGCAGGGACTGTTGGTAGACTATACAAGCGCCTTAGAGATATCTTAAATTGGTGATAGTAAATTAATTTAAATTAATTAAAGGGTAAGTCATGCCAGGTGAGCCCAGCCCCGTGATATGCTCCTCTTGCTCTATGTGGGAATTCAGGGACCCCGGTGCCCCTGATGACCACGTGTGCCGGAAATGCATCCAGCTGCAGCTACTAGCAGACCGCATTGAGGCGCTGGAGCTGCGGGTGGATGGGTTGTTGAGCATTCACGATGCTGAGAGGGTCGTGGATAGCACGTTTAGTGAGTTGGTCACACCGCAGGCAAGGGCTGCACAGGAAGAAAGGAAATGGGTGACCGCCAGGCGGAGCAATAGAAGCAGGCAGGTAGTGCAGGAGACCCCTGTGACCATTCCCCTCTCAAACAGGTATACCGATTTGGATACTGTTGAGGGGGATGACTCACCGGGGGAAGGCAGCAGCAGCCAACTTCCTGGCACTGGGGGTGCTCCTGCTGCCCAGGAAGGGAGGAAAAAGAGTGGGAGAGCAATAGTGGTAGGGGATTCTATAGTAAGGGGAACAGATAGGCGTTTCTGTGGCCGTAGACGTGAATCCAGGATGGTTTGTTGCCTCCCTGGTGCCAGGGTCAAGGATGTCACTGAGCGGCTGCAGGGCATTCTGGAGGGGGAGGGTGAACAGCCAGAGGTCGTGGTCCACATTGGTACCAACGACATAGGTAAAAAGAGGGATGAGGTCCTGCAGCAAGAATTTAGGGAGCTAGGTAGAAGTTTAAAGAGCAGGACCTCAAAGGTTGTAATCTCTGGATTACTCCCGGTGCCACGTGCTAGTGAGTATAGAAATAGGAAGATAGAACAGATGAATGCTTGGCTAAAGGGATGGTGCAGGAGGGAGGGCTTTAGCTTCCTGGATCACTGGGTCTGCTTCTGGGAAAGGTGGGACTTGTACAAGTTGGACGGTTTACACCTGAACCAGAGGGGAACCAATATCCTTGCAGGGAGGTTTGCTAGCACTGCTGGGGGGGGTTTAAACTAACTTGGCAGGGGGATGGGATACAGAGTGGAGCTATAGTAGGGGGTGATTTACAGCCAAATACAGAGGAAAAAACAAGTCAGCTGGGAAGGCAGAGCAAATATGTGAAGGCAAAAGGGAATATGGCAGGGCTGGAAGGCATTTATTTTAATGCAAGGAGTCTTGCAAATAAGGTGGATGAACTGAAGTTGTTGTTGAACACATGGGAGTACGATATTGTTGCTATCACGGAGACATGGTTGAGGGAGGGTCAGGACTGGCAGCTCAATATTCCGGGGTATAGAATCTTCAGGCGAGACAGAGGGGGGTGTAAAAGGGGAGGGGGTGTTGCAATATTAATTAAGGAGTCAATTACTGCTGTAAGGAGGGACAATATATTAGCGGGTTCCTCTAATGAGGCCATATGGGTAGAACTTAAAAACAAAAAGGGGGCAAGCACTTTGCTGGGAGTGTACTATAGGCCCCCAAACAGTCAGGGGGAGATAGAGGAACAGATATGTAGGCAAATCTCAGAGAAGTGCGAAAATAATAGGGTAATAATAGTGGGGGATTTCAACTTCCCCAATATAAATTGGGATAGTCAGAGTGTGAAAGGCTTAGAGGGTGCAGAATTCTTAAAGTGCATCCAGGAGAGCTTTTTGAGCCAACATGTAGAAAGTCCTACAAGAGAGGGGGCGGTACTGGACCTAATTCTAGGGAATGTAGCCGGGCAAGTGGTGGAAGCGTCAGTAGGAGAGCATTTTGGCGACAGTGACCATAATTCGGTGAGATTTAAGGTGGTCATGGAAAAAGACAAAGACGGCCCGGAAATAAGGGTTCTAAATTGGGGGAAGGCCGATTTTAATATGATAAGGCAGGATCTGGCCAAAGTGGACCGGGAGCAGCTACTTATAGGAAAATCCACATCAAAACAGTGGGAGACTTTCAGAAGGGAAATAGAGAGAGTACAACGCCAACATGTTCAAGGTCAAGGGCGGGACCAACAAGCAAAGGGAACCTTGGATGACAAGGGATATACAAAAATGCATTAGGAAAAAAAGGGGGGCTTTTGGCAGTTACAAAAGACTAAGGACGGAGGAAGCCCTAGAGGAGTATAAAAAGTGCAGGGGCATACTTAAAAAAGAAATTAGGAGGGCAAGGAGGGGCCATGAAATAACACTGGCAAGCAAAATAAAGGAAAATCCTAAGATGTTTTATAAGTATATTAAGGGCAAGAGGATAACCAGGGAAAGGGTAGGGCCCATTAGGGACCAAAGTGGCAATCTGTGTGTAGAGCCAGATGATGTAGGCGGGGTCTTAAATGAATTTTTTGTATCTGTGTTCACTATGGAGAAAGACGATGTAGACATAGAAATCGGGCAAGGGGACTGTGACATACTTGAACATATTAGCATCGAGAGGGAGGAGGTACTAGCAGTTTTAGCAGGCCAAAAAGTGGATAAATCCCCAGGCCCGGACGAGATGTATCCCAGGATGTTGTGTGAGGCAAAGGAGGAGATTGCAGGGGCTCTGACACAAATTTTCAGAACCTCTCTGGCCACAGGGGATGTACCAGAGGACTGGAGAACAGCTAACGTAGTACCATTATTCAAGAAGGGTAGCAGGGATAAACCAGGGAATTACAGGCCAGTGAGCCTAACATCTGTGGTAGGGAAATTATTGGAAAAAATTCTGAGGGACAAAATTAGTCTCCACTTGGAGAGGCAAGGATTAATCGGGGATAGTCAGCATGGCTTTGTCAAGGGTAAATCATGTCTGACCAATCTGATTGAATTTTTCGAGGGGGTGACTAGGTGTGTGGATGAGGGAAATGCTGTGGATGTGGTTTACATGGACTTCAGTAAAGCTTTTGACAAAGTCCCGCATAGGAGACTGGTCAAGAAGGTAAGAGCCCATGGGATCCAGGGTGCCTTGGAGCGTTGGATCCTAAACTGGCTGAGTGGCAGGAGGCAGAGGGTGATGGTCGAAGGTTGTTTCTGTGACCGGAAGCCTGTGTCCAGTGGGGTACCTCAGGGATCGGTGCTGGGTCCCTTGCTGTTTGTGATATACATAAATGATTTGGATGAGAATGTAAAAGGTATGATCAGTAAGTTCGCAGATGACACGAAAATTGGTGGGGTGGTAAATTGCGAGGAGGAAAGCCTCAGGCTACAGGACGATATAAACGGGTTGGTCAGATGGGCGGAAAAGTGGCAAATGGAATTTAACCCTGAAAAGTGCGAGGTGATGCATTTTGGACGGACAAATAAGGCAAGGGAATACACAATGAGTGGTAGGACCCTAGGAAGTACAGCGGGTCAGAGGGACCTTGGTGTACATGTACATAGATCCCTGAAGGCAGCGGAACAGGTAGATAAGGTGGTTAAAAAGGCATATGGGATACTTGCCTTCATTAGCCGAGGCATAGAATATAAGAGCAGGGAGGTTATGATGGAGCTGTACAAAACGCTGGTGAGGCCACAGCTGGAGTACTGTGTGCAGTTCTGGTCGCCTCACTATAGGAAGGATGTGATTGCTTTGGAGAGGGTGCAGAGAAGATTCACCAGGATGTTACCTGGGATGGAGCGCCTCAGCTATGAAGAAAGGCTAAACAGGCTGGGGTTGTTTTCCTTGGAGCAAAGAAGGCTGAGGGGGGACCTGATTAAGGTGTACAAAATGATGAGGGGCATAGATAGGGTAGATAAAGAGGAACTTTTCCCCTTAGTAGGGGGGTCAATAACAAGGGGGCATAGATTCAGGGTAAGGGGCAGGAGATTTAGAGGGGACTTGAGGAGGAACTTTTTCACCCAGAGGGTGGTTGGAATCTGGAACTCACTGCCTGAAAGGGTGGTAGAGGCAGGAACCCTCAGAACATTCAAGAAGCATTTGGATGAGCACTTGAAATGCCATTGCATACAAGGCTATGGACCAAATGCTGGAAAATGGGATTAGACTGGACAGGGATTGATGGACGGCGCAGACACGATGGGCCGAAGGGCCTCTTTCTGTGCTGTAAAACTCTATGACTCTATGACTCTCTATGACTCTATGACTGTGGGTCTAGAGTCACAAATAGGCCAGACCAGGTAAGAACAGCAGATTTCCTTCCCTAAAGCTCTGATGATGTGGAATCTGTATGGGTAGAATTGAGAAATACTAAGGGGAAGAAAACGTTTGTGGGAGTGGTATATAGACCTCCAAACAGTAAGGCGGAGGTTGGGAATGGCATTAAAAGGGAAATTAAAGAAGCATGCAATAAGGGCACAGCAGTTATCATGGGTGACTTTAATCTACATATAGATTGGGCTAACCAAATTAGTAACAATACCATGGAGGAGGAATTCCTGGAGTGTTTACGGGATGGTTTCCTGGACCAATATGTCGAGGAACCAACCAGAGATCAGGCCATCTTAGACTGGGTATTATGTAACGAGAAAGGATTAATTAGCAATCTTGTTGTACGAGGCCCCTTGAGTCGGAGCGATCATAATATGATCGAATTCTTCATTAAGATGGAGAATGAAGTCGTTGACACAGAGACTAGGGTCCTCAATTTTAAATAAAGGAAACTACGATGGTCTGAGGAGCGTGTTGGGTAGGATTGATTGGGGAATGTCACTCAAAGGGTTGATGGTGGATAGGCAATGGCAAACATTCAAGGACCGAATGGATGAACTACAGAATTTGTTCATCCCAGTTTGGCATAAAAATAAAACAAAAAAGGTGACTCAACCGTGGCTAACAAGGGAAATTAGGGATAGCATAAGATCCAAGGAGAGGACATATAAATTGGCCAGAAAAAGCAATAATCCTGAGGATTGGGAGCAGTTTAGGATTCAACAAAGGAGGACAAAGGGATTAATTAAGAAAGGGAAAACTGATTATGAGAGTAAGCTTGCAGGGAACATAAAAACTGACTGTAAAAGCTTTTATAGATATGTGAAGAGAAAAAGATTGGTGAAGTCAAGCGTAGGTCCCTTGCAGTCAGAATCAGGGGAATTTATAATGGGGAACAAAGAAATGGCAGACCAACTAAATACATATTTTGGTTCTGTCTTCACAAAGGAGGACACAAATACCTCCCAGAGATGCCGGGGAACATAGGGTCTGATGAAAGGGTGGAACTGAAAGAAATCAGTATTTCTAGGGAAATGGTGTTCGGAAAATTAATGGGACTGAAGGCCGATAAATCCCCAGGGCCTGATAATCTACATCCTAGGGTACTTAAGGAAGTGGCCCTAGAAATAGTAGATGCATTGCTGGTGATCTCCCAGAACTCGATAGACTCTGGAACAGTACCCATGGATTGGAGGGTAGCTAATGTTACCCCACTA
The DNA here is from genome assembly GCF_052327205.1 of Somniosus microcephalus. Lineage (NCBI taxonomy): Eukaryota > Metazoa > Chordata > Chondrichthyes > Squaliformes > Somniosidae > Somniosus > Somniosus microcephalus. The sequence goes on along the minus strand of NC_140989.1, from coordinate 171,661,117 downwards.
TTCAAAAAAGGTGGTAGAGAAAAAGCGGGGAATTATAGAACAGTAAGCCTGACATCGGTAGTGGGGAAAATGCTAGAGTCTATTATAAAAGATGTAATAGCAGAGCACTTGTAAAGCAGTGACAGGATCGGACAAAGTCAACATGGATTTACAAAAGGTAAATCATGCTTGACTAATCTACTGGAATTTTTTGAGGATGTAACTGGTAAAATAGATAAGGGAGAACCAGTGGATGTGGTGTATTTGGACTTTCAGAAGGCTTTCGATAAGATCCCGCATAAGAGATTAGCATGCAAAATTAAGGCACATGGGATTGGGGGCAAGGTATTGACTTGGATAGAGAACTGGTTGGTGGACAGAAAGCAAAGAGTTGGAATAAACGGGTCGTTTTCCGAGTGGCAGGCAGTGACTAGTGGGGTACCGCAAGGATCGGTCCTAGGACCCCAGCTGTTCACAATATATATTAATGATCTGGACGAGGGAATTGGATGTAATATCTCCAAATTTGCAGACGACACAAAGCTGGGTGGGAGGGTATGCTGTGAGGAGGATGTCGTGAAACTCCAGCACGATTTGGACAGGTTGGGTGATTGGGCAGAAACATGGCAAATGCACTATAATGTGGATAAATGTGAGGTTATCCACTTTGGTGGCAAAAACAGGAAGGCAGATTGTTTTTTGAATGGCAATAGATTGGGAGAAGGGGAAGTGCAAAGAGACCTGGGTGTTCTTGTGCACCAGTCGCTGAAGGTAAGCATGCAGGTGCAGCAGGCGGTTAAGAAGGTAAATGGTATGCTGGCCTTCGTAGCAAGAGGGTTCGAGTACAGGAACAAGGATGTCTTGCTGCAGTTGTACAGGGCCTTGGTGAGACCGCACCTTGAGTATTGTGTGCAGTTTTGGTCGCCTTATCTGAGGATGGATGTACTTGCCATGGAAGGAGTGCAGCAAAGATTCACCAGGCTGATACCTGGGATGGCAGGAATGACGTATGAGGAGAGATTGTGTCGATTGGGCTTATACTCACTGGAGTTTAGAAGATTGAGAGGGGATCTCATCGAAACCTATAAAATTCTGTCAGGCCTGGACAGACTAGATGCAGGAAGGATGTTTCTGATGGCCGGGGAGTCCAGAATCAGGGGTCATAGTTTAAGGATAAGGGGTAAGCCATTTAGGACTAAAATGAGGAGGAATTTCTTCACCCAGAGAGTGGTGAACCTGTGGAATTCTCTGCCACAGAGGGCGGTGGAGGCCAATTCATTAAATATATTCAAGAAGGAGCTGGATATATTTCTTAAGACTAAAGGGATCAAGGGATATGGGGAGAAGGCAGGGACAGGGTACTGAATTTGAATGATCAGCCATGATCTCATTGAATGGCGGAGCAGGCTCGAAGGGCCGAATGGCCTACTCCTGCCCCTATCTTCTATGTAAAGGACATTAGTGAACCAGATGGGTTACCATTACTGATATTAGCTTTTTATTCCAGATTTTTATTTAATTAACTGAATTTAAATTCCACAGCTGCCGTGGTGGGATTTGAACTCTGGATTACTAGCCCAGTGACATTACCACTACGCTACTGTTCCCTGCTGAAGATGGTTGGGCCTAGGACACTGCCCTGAGGAACTTATGCAGCTGTCAATGGTGCAGCAAAGGGAGTGGGGATGCACAAGGTCAGAGTCGGAGGAACACAGAGTTATTGGAGGGTTTTAGGGCTGGAGAAGGTTACAGAGGTAGTGAGGGGCATGGCCGTGAAAGCATTTAAACACAAGTATTAGAATTTTAAATTTGAGCCATTGTAGGATTAAGAGCCAATGTAGGTCAGCGAGCACAAGGCTGAGTTGGACTTGGTGTGGGATAGGTTATGGGCAGCAGAGTTTCAGATGAGCTGAAGCTTACGGAGGGTTGAGGATGGGCTACCGGCCATGAGAGCATTGGAATTGTCGAGTCTGGAGGCATGCATGAGGGTTTCAGCATCAAATGGCCTGAAAAAGTAAGCGGTCTTTGTGATGAAGAGGATTATGGGGTCAGAAACTCAGTTCGGAATCACATAGGATGCTGAGGTTGGGAACAGTCTGTCTGGTTCAACTTGAGACAGTGGGCACAGAGAGTGATGGTATCGGTGGAAAGGGTATGAAGTTTGTGGTGTGGGCCAAAGGCAACAGCTTTGGTCTTCCCAAGGTTTAACTGGAGGAAATTGCAGATCATCCAGAACTGGACATTGGACAAGCAGCCTGACAACACAGAGCTGATAGAGGGGTCAAGAAAGGTGGTGGAGAGTTGAAGCTGGGTGTCAGCAGCATACATGGGGAGCCTGACTCAATAATGGGCTTGATTTTAATAGCCCTGAGGAGGTGGGTTTAGAGGTGGGTCAGCTGCGAAAATTGGAAAAAATGGCTTCAGACACCCAACCCACCTCCATCCCGCCCCCCACGTGATTTTTGTGAGTGTTGGGTCAGCCGCTCCCAAACTGACCCGACTCCAACCGGTGGGACAGGTAGTTAAGGCAGTTAAAAGCCTGTTAACTGCCTTGCTAATCCTATTTTGAAAGAGGTTTCCCATTTTCGTGCTTTTGGCTCCTGTTTCCCGTCTTGTCAGAAACAGTCCAGCTGCAAGGAGACGAGTTGCTGGAGGACATGATCTGTAGTCATTATTGGTGCAGAACTTTAAAAGCACTCCTGTAACATGGCTGGCATTCAAATGCAACAACTTTGTTGTTAGAGGTTTAGGATAAGATTTTGCAAATCTACTGACTTTGTGACTGGTCAAGCTGACACACATCTGCTGTTTGAACTGATTGGAATAATTTCAGGCCATTTTGAGTGTGCGCTTGCAAGCTTCTTGCCTCAACTGAAATCTATAACAACGGGATGGGAGCCATTTACATCCTCTCATCCTGGTCGTCAGATTCGGAGGAAGAGCAGCGCGGCTTAGTGCTGCCGGATGAACAAGTGGCTCAACACACAGCCTTCTTGGAGGAAGATGAAGAGGAAGATGAAGAGGAGGAGGATGAGGAGTGATGCCTTGTGGGGCCGGATGTGGCCAATCCAGCAGCAGGCGACCACATTGATGGCCATCAGGCAAGGGATGCACTCATCCATGCCAGATTCGCGTAAGCTAATGCTTCAACCACAGGTGGCTGGCACATGGAGATGAATATAAGTCTGACAGTCTCAAACCCCAGGCATCATCTGTCCAATAAATGGTGGTTTGCGCTCAGTGTCACCACCATCATTCTACATGGAAATCGCCCTGAGCTCTCACTCTTGAACTTCCATGTCCCAGAACACAGAGGCCACACTTTAGGTGATCTCAGCAGATCATTAAACCTTTATCGACACTAAACCCATTTGCGTCTGCACACAGACCTCGATCTCACCTCCTCAGCAATTTGCAACCAAGCTGCCTTGGTTTGCTGAGGAGGCCACCTCCTTCCATTTCCAGGGAAGAGGAGCTCCTGACGTCCTCTCACTCCCTCAACAAGAGCATGGAGAGAGCCCTCATTGAACCTGGCTGCAGCCTTAGTTTATGGGGCTGCCATTCCTGCAGCTCCCAGCACCTTTAAGAGAAAAAAGCATTAATATTACTAAGCAAATAATTGGAACACATCTGGCATCTTTTTCATTTCATAGTCAGATAATAAAGTCATATATCAACAAATCATGAATCTCTTTCTGGAATAATATGACCAGCAATATTATTCATTAAATTTTGCTCAGAACAGACGCTGTCAACTCCCCTTTCAAGATAATAAAGCACCAAGCCATCCCAATGACATTTGTATGTAAAGGGGACATGGCCCCTTTAAATTTTCAAACAAACAATGCATCATCAGACATGAGAAACTGACATCCTCCAAGCAATTGCCTGGAGGTACCCACCGTAACGAGGCCAATGAAGCCAAAATCGGAAGTGCTGGGAGGCGGCAGCCAGGTGCGGATCCAAAAGCTGCCGAGCAGCGGTCCCGCCCTCAACCCGCCTCCGTTATTAAAATCAAGCCCAGTGTCTTCAGATGATGTCGTTAAGGGGTGACATGTAGATGAAGAATAGCGGAGAGCCAAGGATAGATCTGTGGGGACTCCAGAAGCAATGGCGTGGAGGTGGGAAGTGAAGCTATTGCTGTCTTTGGTTGGATAGGTAAGAGTGGAACCAAGTGAGGGAGGTTCCACTGAGGTGGACAACAGAGGAGAGGCATTGGAGGAGGATAGTATGGTAGGCTGTGTCAAAGTCTGCAGAGAAGTTGAGAAGAAAGTTATTTGTGACTTTGATTAGGGCAGTTTCAGTGCTGTGGCAGGGCCAGAAACCTGTTTGGAGAGATTCAAACATGGAATTGCAGGAATGGATTTTGGGGACAACCACACATTCAAGGGAGGTTGGAGATGCAAGGACATGGGTCGAGGGTGTTTTTTTTGAGGAGGGTAATGTTGGTGGTTTTGAAAGAGAAAGGGACAGTACCTAAGGAGAAGGAACCATCTGCAATGTCAGATAGCATGGCGGCCAGGAAGGGAAGTTGGGTGGTCAGCAGTTTAGTGGGAATGGGGTCAAGTGAGCAGGAGGTGGATCTTATTGACAAGATGAGCTTGGAGAGAGCATGAGGGGAGATAGAAGAGAAATTACAGAAAGACATGGACTGTTCAGGGTTATGGCAGGCATAGCCTTGGGAGCGGTTGGCTAGGTGGACAAGGGAAGAAGATTGTGAAGGAGGCAACTGAATGGATGATTTAAATCTTAGTGAAAAAGAAATGAGCTCCTCACATTCGTTGTTGGAGGTGAGGATAATGGGACAGGGGAGAGGGGTATAAGTAGACAGTTGGTAGTAGAGAACTGGGAGTTGTGAACTTATCCAAAAGGGATTCAAGCCTGAGATGGCAGCAGAAGAGTAGGAAGATCGATGAGTAATGATGGGTTGGGGTGGGGATTAGAGGGGGCTAAGTAGCTGAGGGAAGAAATGAAAGGTGGCATGACTGGGTGACAAGAAGGAGAGGAGGCATGGGAGAAGGGCACCAAGAGGGGTCTAGAGAAGTAAAAAAAGGGAAATAGAAATGATGGGCTCAGGTTCGGAGCAGCAATCAAAATGCGCATGCGAATGAACACAAAGGAAATTCAGGTTGCACAAGCATGGCAAAGATTAGGGATTAGGAGTGGGATGTCCTGGTCACAAACAGTTCAGAAAGTACAACAATATCATTAAAGATCAATGTAAGATTTCATAGGTCACCTAGAAACATTGTCAGTATAACATGCTCAGCACCTGTAATACGGAATAGCTGTTTACTGTTAAAATTACAAGCAGCCAGTTTCTGTGGAATTTCAATGCCTACATTCTGTATCAAAATAAAATACAATTGTGCCATGCAAAGAGCAGCTTGAATGTCAACAGGCTTAATAAATTTAGGCAGGCATTGTTAACATGTCTATTGAATTGCACTGTACCCTTCAAAATTGCCTTCTCATGTCAAGATGTCACAGGAATGTAACTGCCGGCTTGCCATTAATAGTAACACATGCCCTAGGTACCCACTTGGTGTTTGTGGCATGTGGTGCACTTTCCCATCAGAACAGCCTAGGGTTTCCTTCATTTTTCATCCCATACATTTTTCTGTCATCCACTCTTCTACAATCATTGTTTGTCTTTTTAGTTCACCTTGCATACCTTCTTATTCCTTTCATTCTAGCAGGTATCTTTAAGGCATCTTTAGAAAATGGGACTGTGTCTGAAAAAGGAATGTGATGCCAATTTACAAAAAGGGGCAAACAGATAACTCGGAATTACAGGCTAGTCAGCTTGATATTCATTGTAGTGAAAGTACTGAAGGAACAAATGAGGAACCACCTGGAAAATTAAGGATGAAGTGCAAAGAGACCTAGGAGTCTTAGGAGACTCTATGCTACACATGTCCAACCTACGCAAAGCAACAATCAACAAAGCCAAAAGAATGTTTGAACTACGTGGTGAGAAACTTTTAGAGACAATAATCGGGTACAAAATTAATTGCCAGTTGGAAAAGTATGGGCTAATAAATAAAAGTAAACACGGATTTATTAAAAGGCAAATCGTGTTTGACTAATTTAATTGAGTTCTTTGATGAAGTAACAGAGAGGATTGATGAGGGTAGTTTTTTTTATTCGTTCATGGGATGTGGGCATCACTGGCAAGGCCAGCATTTATTGCTCATCCCTAGGTAGTGCGGTTGATGTGTAAATGGACTTTCAAAAGGTGTTTGACAGAGTATCACATAATAAACTTGTTAGCAAAATTAAAGCCCATGGGATTAAAGGGACAGTGGCAGCATGGATACAAAGTTGTCTAAAGGACAGAAAGCAGAGAGTAGTGGTGAACGATTGTTTTTCATACTGGAGGGTGGTATACAGTGGTGTTTCCCAGGAGCTGGTATTTGGACCACTGCCCTTTTTAATACATATTAATGACCTGGACTTGGGTATACAGGGCATAATTTCAAAGTTTACAGATGATACAAAACTCAGAAATATAGTAAACAATGAGGAGGATAGTAACAGACTTCAGGAGGGCATAGACTGGTGAAATGGGCAGACACATGGCAGATGAAATTTAATGCAGAGAAATGTGAAGTGGTATATTTTGGTAGAAAGAATGAGGAGAAGCAATATGAACTAAATGGTACAATTTTAAAGGGGGTGTAGGAATAGAGAGACCTGGGGGTGTAGGTACACAAATCTTTGAAGGTGGCAGGACAAGTTGAGAACGTTGTTAAAAAAGCACATGGGATCCTTGGCTATATTAATAGAGGAATAAAGTACAAAAACAAGGAGGTTATGCTAAACCTTTATAAAACACTGGTTAGGCCTCAGCTGGAGTAGTGTGTTCAATAATGGGCACCACACTTTAGGAAGGAAGTCAAGGCCTTGGAGAGGGTGCAGAAGAGATTTACTGGAATGGTACCAGGGATGAGGGACTTCAGTTATGTCCCCAGGGTCTGGAAAAGCTGGGGTCATTCTCCTTAGAGCAGAGAAGGTTAAGAGGAGAATGGCTAGATGTGTCAAAATCATGAATGGTTTTGATTCAGTACATAAGGAGGAACTGTTTCCAATGGAAGAAGGGTCGGTAACCAGAGGACACAGATTTAAGGTGATGGGGAAAAGAACCAGAGGCGAGATGAGGAAACTTTTTTTTACACAGTGAGTTGTTCTGATCTAGAATTCATGCCTGAAAGGGCGGTGGAAGCAGACTCAATAGTAACATTCAGAAGAGAATTGGATAAATACTTGGAAGGGAAAAAAATTACAGGGCTTTGGGGAAAGAGCAGGGGAGTGGGATTGATTGGATAGCCCTACCACAGGCATGATGGGCCAAATGGCCTCCTGTGCTGCATCACTCTATGATTCGACATGCCCAAAACAGTTGAATATAAGGAAGGCATCATCAAACTGTACAATGCTCTAGTCAGACTGCACCTTCAAGTGTGTCAGCCTTGGCTCAGTTAGTAGCACACTCGCCTCTGAGTCAGATAGTTGTGGGTTCAAATCCTACCTCACATACGTGAGCCCAAAATCTAGGCTGACACTCCAGTGCAGTACTAAAGGAGCACTGCAGTGTCAGAGGTGCCATCTTTTGGATGAGACGTTAAACCGAGGTCCAGTCTGCCCTCTCAGGTGGACATAAAAGATCCCATGGCACTATTCGAAGAAAAGCAGGGGAGTTCTCCCTGGTGTCCTGGTCAATATTTATCCCTCAAACAACACCTAAACACAGATTGTCTGGTCATTATCACATTGCTGTTGTAGGACCTTGCTGTGCGCAAATTGGCTGCCGCGTTTCCCTATATTACAACAGTAACTCCACTTCAGAAGTACTTAGTTGGTTGTAAAGCGCTTTGAGACATCCTGAGGTTGTGAAAGACGCTATATAAATGCAAGTTATTTTTTCTTTCTCAGTTCTGGTCGTTAAGTCACAAGGGAGACATTGAAGCACTGGAGGCAGTGCAGAGAAAAGCCACGAAGCTGATCCCTGGTGTCATGGGTTTAAGATCTAAGGAAAGATTGGAGAGACTCAGGCTTTTCCAACTGGTAAGGAGGCACCTGAGAGGTGATCTTATTAAGGCATATAAGATAGTCAATAATATGGAAAAAGAAATACTATTTTAACTTAAATTGTGGGAGTAGAACAAGGGGACACAGGTTTAAACTAGTAAAAGGTAACTTTAGGACTGATATTAGGAAGTTCTTCACACAGAAAGTGCTCACACTTGGAATGGAATTCACTAGAGTGGTGAAAAAAACAACCTGGTTATATTGAAGAAACAACTAGATGCAGTAATGAGTGCCTCTGTTTGATGAACTGAAGGGAGAGAATGAAAGAGGAGTGAATGCAAGCAGAGGGCAACAGAGAAAGAATACAAAGAGAGAGCAAGGGAAGGAGAGATTTCTTGAACTAATATTGGCCGAATGGTCTTCCTCATCTGTAATTATCTTGTGATCCTATGAAATACAGAACTATAACCTAAATGCCAACCATCATCATTTCACAATGCCAGTCAGCATTTGTGGTCTGCTCAACAGGTGCGCATTTTCTGACACAAATCAATGCAACAGGGCCCACTCTATACCAGTGTTCTACTCCTCCGAACTCTGATGACTAAAACACCAGACAGGTTCTGCTACTCCTCTTTATGTGCTTCTAGTGCTAGTAGCCCTGATTACCACCTCTTTTTACTTTATTCTTGCGAGAATGGGTGTTCCCACTCCTCTTTTCAGAGTACAAAGGCAGCTATCAAGACCAGTAGTGCTGGAAGTTTGCAAAGAGGAAGTGGGACTATGAGACTTGGGTAGGGATGGGGCAGAGGTAATAGATACCAAGGGGAGGGGGGAGAGAATGCAAGGGGAGGGCAGGAGAAGAGAGAATACAAAGGGGGCAAAAGGGGAGAGAATGCATGGGGTGAGTAAGCGAGAGAGAATGCAAACATAGAGAATGCAAGAGAGAATGCAAAGGCAGCAAAAGGGGAGAGAATGCATGGGGTGAGTAATTGAGAATGAATGCAAACAAAGAATGCAAGCAGAGGTCAAGGGAGGGAGAGAATGCAGCAGGAGGGCAAGGAGGAGAGAATGAATGGCAGAGGTAGAGGAAGGGGTAAATGCATAGAAAGGTAAAAGTGTAATGTAGCTTGCTTGGCAAGAGGAAAAGAGGCAAAATTCATGGCAGTGGGAGGGCACAATGCCTGGCAAAGGGAGGGACCACAATGCATAACAATAGGGCAATGGATGGAGAAGATGTGGGGAAATGGAGGGGAGGGAAAGTGGATGTCAGTGAGGGAAAGGATGGGGAGAAAATGAGGGGAGAGGGAAAGGGAAATTGATGACAATGAAGGAGGTAAAAATCGCAATAGAGAGAAAGTGAAAGCATATGGTTTTGAAAGGGAAAGAGACAAGCTCTGCTTTTGGGGGAAGAGGTGAGAAGCTTGGAGTAGCATTTGGTGGAAAGAGCTGAAAAGCTGGGAGCAGTGCTTCGGTGATGGAGAAAGGCGAGTGCCAACATTAATTAAAATAACAGGGAGGTTGGGGGGCGGTGGGACACAGGGTGCCAGCATGAACTCTAGCATGAGGAATGAGTACCAGATTCACTGAGAGAGAGTGAATGAAGAGTAATGAGTACTGAAGAAGCTTTACAAGGTTGGAGAGGGAGAAGAGTGTCAGTATGAACTCGGAGAGTTAGGGAAAGAAGTGTGAAAGGATGAGGAGGTGGATGGGCAAAGTATTTGTGGGTTGGGAGGGGGTAGAATGTCTTTCTGAACTGGAACATAGGAACAGGAGTAGGCCATTCAACCCCTTGAGCCTGTTCTGCCATTCAATTAGATCATGGCTGATCTGTATCTTAACTCCATTTACCTACCTTGGTTCCCTAATCCTTAATACCCTTGCCTAACAAAAATCTATCACTCTCAGTTTTAAAATTTTCAATTGACCTAGCTTTTTGGAGGAGAGGGTTCCAGATTTCCACTACCCTTTGTGTGAAGAAGTGCTTCCTGACATCACCCCTGAACTGCCTCGCTATAATTGTGCCCCCTTGTTCTGGAATCCCCCACCAGATGAAATAGTTTCTCGCTATCTACCCTATCAAATCCTTTAATCATTGTAAACACCTCAATTAGATCACCCATTAATCTTCTATAGGAGGAAGTGCTTGGTCATGATGCTCCAGTCATCATGGTGTGGGGCAGGCTTGATATACCAGCTGGTCTTTTCCTGCCTGTTAATTTTGTTTGTTTGTATGCTACCAAACAGGGTTCAGTGAAGAGTAACTAACACTTCGGCCTGTCGAGCCCGTGCCGCCTCTCTGCAAGAGCACTTCAGCTAGTCCCACTCCCCTGCCCTTTTCCTGTAGCCCTGCAATTTTTTTTCCTTCATGTACTTATCCAATTCCCTTTTGAAAGCCACGATTGAATCTGCCTCCGCCACTCTTTCAGGCAGTGCATTCCAGATCCTAACCACTCGCCGCGTAAAAAAGTTTTTCCTCAGGTCACCTTTGGTTCTTTTGCCATTCACCTTAAATCTGTGTCCTCTGATTCGCGACCCTTCCGCAAATGGGAACAGTTTATCTCTACCTACTCTTATCTTGACCCATTATGATTTTGAATACCTTTATCAAATCTCGCAACCTTCTCTGCTCCAAGGAGAACAACCTTAGCTTCTCTAGTATATCCACGTAACTGAAGTCCCTCATCCCTGGAATCATTCTTGTAATCTTTTCTGCACCCTCTCTAAGGCCTTCACATCCTTCCAAAAGTGCGGTGCCCAGAATTGGAACACAATACTCCAGTTGAGGCCAAACCAGTGTTTTATAAAGGTTCATCATAAATTCCTTGCTTTTGAACTCTGTGCCTCTATTTATGAAGTCCAGGATCCCGTAAGCTTTTTGAACTGCTTTCTCAACCTGCCCTACCATCTTCCAACGATTTGTGCACCTACTTTAGGATTGTACCGTTTAGTTTATATTGCCTCTCCTTATTCTTTCTACCAAAATGTATCACTTTGCACTTTTCTGGGTTAAATTTCATCTGCCACGTGTCCGCCCATTTCACCAGCCTGTCTATGTCTTCTTGAAGTCTATCACTATCCTCCTTACTGTTCACTATACTTCCAAGTTTTATGTCATCTGCAAATTTTTAAGTTGTGCACCCAAGTCCAAGCCATTAATATATATCAAGAAAAGTGGTGGTCCTAGTACCGACCCCTGGGGAACATCACAGTATACCTTCCGCCAAATACGAGGGAGAGGTTGCAGAAGCTGAGAATGTTTACACTGGGAAGAGAAGCCCTGGGCTAATTTTAATCAAGTATTCAATTTCCTAATGGGCATAGCCAAGATAAAATATCAATATACTTAATAGTCACAGATTCTACAAGAGGGAATAATCTCTGAGATTTTTGTTAGGTAAGCGTATCAAGGGATATGGAGCAAAGGCATGAAAATGGAGTTGAGGTGCAGATCAGCCATGATCTAATTGAATGGTGGAACAGGCTCGAGGGGCTGAATGGCCTCCTGTTCCTAAGTAATCTCAAACTTAGAAGATGATGGGTGAAAAGACAGTTTAGACTTTACTTTATGCAGAGGGTGGTGAATGTATAGAATAGCCTGCCAAGGGACTATATCAGCACACTTAAGAGAGTTGCATAAGGCCTTGACAAAAATTTGATAAAGGGTATGAAAGTTGTCATTTGGTGTGATATTTCCTAAACTAGGACCAGCAGTGGTCTTTTCCAGTCTATGCATTTCTCAAATCCCTCCCTATCTCTAACCTCCTCCAGGCCTACAAACCCTGCCCCATCCGAGATATCCGCACTCCTCCAATTCTGGCCTCTTGCACATCCCTGATATTAATCGCTCCACCACTGGCAGCCGTGCCTTCAGCTGCCTAGGTCTTAAGCTCTGAAGTTTCCTCCCCAAACTTCTCCGCTTCTCCTTTAAGACACTTCTTAAAACCTACTTCTTTGACCAAGCTTTTGGTCACCTATCCTAATATCTCCTTATGTGGCTCAATGTCAAATTGTGTTTGATAAGGGCCCTTGAGTATATCATTTAATTGTAGTGTAATTGGTGGGATTAATTTGATTTAATTTAATTTGAATTAATTAAAGGGTAAGTCATGGCAGTGCAGCTCGGCACTGTGGTATGCTCCTCCTGCACTATGTGGGAAATCAGGGACACTTCCTGTGTCCCTGACGACCATCTGTGCGGGAAGTGTATCCAACTGCAGCTACTGGCAGACCGCATTGTGGTGCTGGAGCTGCAAATGGATACATACTGGAGCATTCGTGATGCTGAGGACGTCGTGGATAGCACGTTTAATGAGTTGGTCACACCGCAGGTAAAGGCTGCACTGGCAGGAAGGGAATGGGTGACCACCAGGCAGAGTAGTAGGCGCAGGCAGGTAGTGCAGGGGTCCCCTGTGGACATCCCCCACTCAAACAGATATACCGCTTTGGATATTGTTGGGGGAGATGGCTTTTCGGGGGAAGACAGCAGCAGCCAACTTCCTGGCACCGTGGGTGGTTCTGCTGCACAGGACGGGAGGAAAAAGAGTGGGAGAGCTATAGTAATAGGGGATTCTATTGTAAGGGGAATAGATAGGTGTTTCTGCGGCCGCAAACGCGACTCCAAGATGGTATGTTGCCTCCCTGGTGCAAGGGTCAAGGATGTCTTGGAGCGGCTGCAGAGCATTTTGGAAGGGGAGGGTGAACAGCCCGTTGTCGTGGTGCATATAGGTACCAACGATATAGGTAAAAAACGGGATGAGGTCCTAAAAGCTGAATATAGGGAGTTAGGAGGTAAATTAAAAAATAGGACCTCAAAGGTAGTAATCTCAGGATTGCTACCAGTGTTACATGCTAGTCAGAGTAGAAATAGAAGGATATTTCAGATGAATACGTGGCTAGAGGAATGGTGCAAGGGGGAGGGATTCAAATTCCTGGGACATTGGAACCGGTTCTGGGGGAGGTGGGACCAGTACAAACTGGATGGTTTGCACCTGGGCAGGACCGGGACCGATGTTCTAGAGGGAGTGTTTGCTAGTGCTGTGGGGGAGGGTTTAAACTAAAATGGCAGGGGGTTGGGAACCTGTGCAGGGAGACAGAGGAAAGGGAAACAAGGATAGAAGCAAAAGACAGGAAGGAGAAAAGCAAAAGTGGCAGTCAGAGAAATCAAGGGTTTAAATCGAACATGGCCACAGTAAATAATAATTTTAAAAGGTCTAAGAGTGTTAAAAAAACAAGCCTGAAGGCTTTGTGTCTTAATGCGAGGAGCATTCATAATAAGGTGGATGAATTAGCTGCGCAAATAGATGTAAACGGATATGATATGATTGGAATTACAGAAACATGGCTCCAGGGTGACCAAGGCTGGGAACTCAACATCCAGGGGTATTCAATATTCAGGAAAGACAGGCAAAAAGGAAAAGCAGGTGGGGTAGCATTGCCGGTTACAGAGGAGATTAACACAATTGTAAGGAAGGATATTAGCTCTGATGATGTGGAATCTGTATGGGTAGAGTTGAGAAATACCAAGGGGCAGAAAACGTTAGTGGGAGTTGTATACAGACCCCCAAATAGTAATGCGGGGGTTGGGGATGGCATTAAACGGGAAATTAGAGATGCGTGCAATAAGGGCACAGCAGTTATCATGGGTGACTTTAATCTACATATGTAGATTGGGCTAACCAAATTAGTAACAATATTGTGGAGGAGGAATTCCTGGAGTGTATACGGGATTGTTTCCTGGACCAATATGTCGAGGAACCAACCAGAGATCAGGCCATCTTAGACTGGGTATTATGTAATGAGAAAGGAATAATTTGCAATCTTGTTGTGCGAGGCCCCTTGGGGCGGAGCGATCATAATATGATAGAATTCTTCATTAAGATGGAGAGTGAAGTAGTTGACTCAGAGGCTTGGGTCCTGAATTTAAATAAAGGAAACTACGATGGTATGAAGCGCAAGTTGGGTAGGATTGATTGGGGAATGTTACTCAAAGGGTTGACGGTGGATAGGCAATGGCAAACATTTAAAGATCGCATGGATGAACTACAGAATTTGTTCATCCCTGTTTGGCATAAAAATAAATCAAAAAAGGTGACTCAACCGTGGCTAACAAGGGAAATTAGGGATAGCATAAGATCCAAGGAGAGGACATATAAATTGGCCAGAAAAAGCAGTAAACCCAAGGATTGGGAGCAGTTTAGGATTCAGCAAAGGAGGACAAAGGGATTAATTAAGAAGGGGAAAATAGAGTATGATAGTAAGCTTGCAGGGAACATAAAAACTGACTGTAAAAGCTTCTATAGATATGTGAAGAGAAAAAGATTGGTGAAGTCAAGCATAGGTCCCTTGCAGTCAGAATCAGGGGAATTTATAATGGGGAACAAAGAAATGGCAGACCAATTAAATACATACTTTGGTTCTGTCTTCACAAAGGAGGACACAAATAACCTCCCAGAGATGTCGGGAAACATAGGGTCTAATGAGAGGGAGGAACTGAATGAAATCAGTATTTGTAGGGAAATGGTGTTAGGGAAATTGATGGGATTGAAGGCCAATAAATCCCCAGGGCCTGATAATCCAGATCCTAGGGTACTTAAGGAAGTGGCCCTAGAAATAGTAGATGCATTGCTGGTCATCTTCCAAAATTCTATAGATTCTGGAACAGTTCCCATGGATTGGAGGGTAGCTAATGTTACCCAACTATTCAAAAAAGGTGGGAGAGAGAAAACGGGGAATTATAGACCGGTAAGCCTGACATCGGTAGTGGGGAAAATGCTAGAGTCCATTATAAAAGATGTAATAGCAGAACACTTGGAAAACAGTGACAGGATCGGACAAAGTCAACATGGATTTACAAAAGGTAAATCGTGCTTGACTAATCTACTGGAATTTTTTGAGGATGTAACTGGTAGAATAGATAAGGGAGAACCAGTGGATGTGGTGCATTTGGACTTTCAGAAGGCTTTCGATAAGATCCCGCATAAGAGATTAGCATGTAAAGTTAAGGCACATGGGATTGGGGGCAAGGTACTGACTTGGATAGAGAACTGGTTGGCAGACAGGAAGCAAAGAGTTGGAATAAATGGGTCTTTTTCCGAGTGGCAGGCAGTGACTAGTGGGGTACCGCAGGGATCGGTCCTAGGACCCCAGCTATTCACAATATATATTAGTGATCTAGACGAGGGAACTAGATGTAATATCTCCAAGTTTGCAGATGACACAAAGCTGGGTGGGCGTGTGTGCTGTGAGGAGGATGCCGAGAAACTCCAGTATGATTTGGACAGGTTGGGTGATTGGGCAGATGCATGGCAGGTGCAGTATAATGTGGATAAATGCGAGGTTATCCACTTTGGTGGCAAAAATAGGAAGGCAGATTATTATCTGAGCGGCAATAGATTGGGAGAAGGGGAAGTGTAACGAGACCTGGGTGCCCTTGTGCACCAGTCGTTGAAGGTAGGCATGCAGGTGCAGCAGGTGGTTAAGAAGGCAAATGGTATGTTGGCCTTCGTAGCGAGAGGGTTCGGGTACAGGAACTAGGATATCTTGCTGCAGTTGTACAGTGCCTTGGTGAGACCGCACCTTGAGTATTGTGTGCAGTTTTGGTCGCCTTATCTGAGGATGTTCTTGCCATGGAGGGAGTGCAGTGAAGATTCACCAGACTGATACCTGGGATGGCAGGAATGACGAGAGATTGGGTCAATTGGGCTTATACTCACTGGAGTTTAGAAGAATGAGAGGGGATCTCATTGAAACTTATAAAATTCTAACAGGACTAGACAGGCTAGATGCAGGAAGGATGTTCCCGATGGCGGGGGAGTCCAGAACCAGGGGTCACAGTCTAAGGATAAGGGGTAAGCCATTTAGGACAGAGGTGCGGAGGAATTTCTTCACCCAGAGAGTGGTGAACCTGTGGAATTCTCTACCACAGAAGGCAGTTGAGACCAATTCATTAAATATATTCAAGAAGGAGTTAGATATATTTCTTAAGGCTAAAGGGATCAAGGGATATGGGGAGAAGGCAGGGACAGGGTACTGAGTTTGGATGATCAGCCATGATCTCATTGAATGGTGGAGCAGGCTCGAGGGGCCAAAAGGCCTACTCAATGTGATGAAATATGCCATTCATCAGGCACTGTATTCCCTGTGTTTAGTTTAGTTTCAGTTTCATTTCCTTACCTGTATTGTATTGTGTGTAGGACTCCGCCCATACCTGGCCCCTACTTAAGCAAGCCCCAGCGTGTCTCACAGCAGTACAGCAGATCTCTGGATGAGAGACACTTCTCCAATGTGTATTACTTTCTGAGTTAATAAAAGCCTTGCTTTGCTCCGTTAACGTCGAGTCTCGGATTCATTGAGGCACATCACTGCTCCTATCTTCTATGTTTCTATAACGCTCCTGTGAAATGCTGTAGACGTTTTACGATGTTAAAGGCACTATATAATTTCAAGTTGTTGCTGTTCCACTAGCCTATGCCAGCCCTGATCAGATGACGCACATAATTGCTGTTGGACTGCTGCAGAATTTTGGATGCGATTCCCTTCATTGGTGTTAATTTAACCCTGGAATCTCCTCTACTATCCTTGTCATCGGTTTAGGCCAGGGGGGACTTTTAGGAGAAGCAGACAAACGTTGAGAACAAATTCCTCCATGTTAATGCTTAGTTTATACATTCGATAAATGTGACAACTAGAAGACAGATTTAATGAATCAGTGTTTCATGTGACAAGAGCACATATCAGGCCTTTGGGCACCAAATCAGCGCCTCCTATGTAATCTTCTATTCAGTAATTAATCAGAGGCCTCTCTTATCCGAGCTGAATACCTGATGTGCACTCTACCACGCAAAGTTCTGCAACTGGGTGTGCTAACTGTAAAATCAAGCCCTGGTGGAATTACTCTCTCCTCCCCCCGCCCCCACCCCCCCCCCCAGACTTCAACTTACAGGGTTAACTTCCCCACCCCTTACAATGAATGGAGGTTGTAAATTCAGGATTCTTGCAAATGAGATTGATTTTGACTTAAAAATGTGACCTATTTTCATGCTTTACGTAATACGGAGGTTGGGGATGGCATTAAACGGGAAATTAGAGACGCGTGCAATAAGGGCACAGCAGTCATCATGGGTGACTTTAATTTACATATAGATTGGGCTAACCAAATTAGTAAAAATACTGTGGAGGAGGAATTCCTAGAATGTTTACAGGATGGTTTTCTGGAACAGTCTGTCGAGGAACCAACCAGAGATCAGGCCATCTTAGACTGGGTATTATGTAATGAGAGAGGATTAATTAGCAATCTTGTTGTACGAGGCCCCTTGGGTCAGAGCGATCATAATATGATAGAATTCTTCATTAGGATGGAGAATGAAGTAGTTGACTCGGAGACTAGGGTCCTGAATTTAAATAAAGGAAACTACGATGGTATGAGGTGCGAATTGGGTAGGATTGATTGGGGAATGTCACTCAAAGGGTTGACGGTGGATAGGCAATGGCAAACATTCAAAGACCGCATGGATGAACTACAGAAGTTGTTCATCCCAGTTTAGGATAAGAATAAAACAAAAAGGGTGACTCAACCGTGGCTAACAAGGGAAATTATGGATAGCATAAGATCCAAGGAGAGGGCATATAAATTGGCCAGAAAAAGCAGTAACCCTGAGGATTGGGAGCAGTTTAGGATTCAACAAAGGAGGACAAAGGGATTAATTAAGAAGGGGAAAATAGAATATGAAAGTAAGCTTGCAGGGAACATAAAAATGGACTGTAAGAGCTTTTATAGATATGTGAAGAGAAAAAGATTAGTGAAATCAAGTGTAGGTCCCTTGCAGTCAGAAGCAGGGGAAGTTATAATGGGCAACAAAGAAATGGCAGACCAATTAAATGCATATTTTGGTTCTGTCTTCACAAAGGAGGACACAAATAACCTCCCAGAGATGTTGGAGAGCATAGGGTCTGATGAGAGGGAAGAACTGAAAGAAATCAGTATTTGTAGGGAAATGGTGTTGGGGAAATTGATGGGATTGAAGGCTGATAAATCCCCAGGGCCTGATAATCTACATCCTAGGGTACTTAAGGAAGTGGCCCTAGAAACAGTAGATGCATTGCTGATCATCTTCCAAAATTCGCTGGAATCTGGAACTGTACCCATGGATTGGAGGGTAGCTAATGTTACCCCACCATTCAAAAAGGGTGGTAGAGAGAAAGCGGGGAATTACAGACCGGTAAGCCTGACATCGGTAGTGGGGAAAATGCTAGAGTCCATGATAAAGGATGTAATAGCTGAGCACTTGGAAAACAGTGACAGGATCGGACAAAGTCAACATGGATTTACAAAAGGTAAATCGTGCTTGGCTAATCTACTGGAATTTTTTGAGGATGTAACTGGGAAAATAGATAAGGGAGAACCAGTAGATGTGTATTTGGACTTTCAAAAGGCTTTCGATAAGGTCCCGCATAAGAGATTAGCGTGTAAAGTTAAGGCACATGGGATTGGGGGCAAGGTATTGACTTGGATAGAGAACTGGTTGGCGGACAGAAAGCAGAGAGTAGGAATTAACGGGTCTTTTTCCGAGTGGCAGGCAGTGACTAGTGGGGTACCGCAGGGATCGGTCCTTGGACCCCAGCTATTCACAATATACATTAATGGTCTAAATAAGGGAACTAGATGTAATATCTCCAAGTTTGCAGACGACACAAAACTGGGTGGGCGTGTGTGCTGCGAGGAGGATGCCGAGAAACTCCAGGATGATTTGGACAGGTTGGGTGATTGGGCAGAAGCGTGGCAGATGCAATATAACGTGGATAAACGCGAGGTTATCCACTTTGATGTCAAAAACAGAAAGGCAGACTATTATCTGAATGGCAATAGATTGGGAGAAGGGGAAGTGCAATGAGACCTGGGTGTCCTTGTGCACCAGTCGCTGAAGGTAAGCATGCAGGTGCAGCAGGCGCTGAAAGGGTTTGAGTACAGGAGCAAGGATGTCCTGCTGCAGTTGTACAGGGCCTTGGTGAGACCACACCTTGAGTACTGTGTGCAGTTTTGGTCACCTTATCTGAGGGAGGATGTTCTTGCCATGGAAGGAGTTCAGCGAAGATTCACAAGGCTGATCCCTGGGATGGCAGGAATGGCGTATGAGGAGAGATTGGGTCGATTGGGCTTATACTCGCTGGAGTTTAGAAGAATGAGAGGGGATCTCATCGAAACTTATAAAATTCTGACAGGTCTGGACAAACTAGATGCAGGTAGAATGTTCCCGATGGTCAGAGAGTCCAGAACCAGGGGTCATAGTCTAAGGAGTAAGCCATTTAGGACAGTGATGAGGAAGAATTTCTTCACCCAGAGAGTGGTGAACCTGTGGAATTCTCTACCACAGAAGGCGGTTGAGGCCAAGTCTTTAAATATATTCAAGAAGGAGTTAGATATATTTCTTAGAGCTAAAGGGATCAAGGGATATGGGGAGAAGGCAGGTACGAGGTACTGAGTTTGGCTGATCAGCCATGATCTCATCGAATGGCGGAGCAGGCTCGAGGGGCCGAATGGCCTACTCCTGCTCCTATCTTCTATGTTTCTATGTTTACAACTGTAAAAATAAACACAGCTACATCTGTTTACAATCTGCCTCTTGTAATCAGAAATGTCAGACGTTACCATTTCTGGGATGTAGCAGCTCTATGGATGTCACATGAATCTACCCACAAGTACTCCTATTCATTTCTGTAACTTGGACGAAACAGCATACTATTTTCTTCTTTTCCCCGAATAAAGAAAAGCCTTGAATCTTAGAAAAAGACCGGAAGAAAATATATTTGTAGTGATGCTGTTGTTTCGCAAAAAACAAACTTTCTTTCCCACAACGTGCATTTTAGGATCGCTTGTTTCGCACACATTTACTCCTATAAATAGTGTTGGCTCTATGTGATGGGAGCACTTGGAAAGTGCGTGCATTATGCCAGACGTGGTATGCAGTCTGAGTTTACATAAGTATATATTAACTTCTGCATACTGTGCTGATCCTTAATGTATTTCTTTTCAGTGCTTTTAAAGCTCTGCGGTTTTCGTCACACCGACCAGATTCATTTAGGAGTGGCAAGCTCATTCATTTTTTGATTTGAAAAATTGACCTATTTTATGCTGCCTGAACATTCTGAAAATAAGGTTTAAATTGAATTGCAATTTTTTTGTCATATCAAATCACATTCTTCCGTTCGGTGTTGACAACTGATTCTGTGCGGTGATGTAATAAGGTTTTTGTTTGCCTTTTCCACTCTCCACCCTCCTCTCTGCTACTCTTTTTATTGGGTGCTTAAACAAATTGTCTGTAAATTAATAAAACTTTAAATAAACCTTAACAAATTAAATTAGAATTTGGTTGCCCTCCTCTCTTCTAATGGATTCCGAACGGTGATTTGAAGGTGTCCGGACCTGTTGGGCGCTAGGACCCTGTGGCGCCGCGCTTCGAGGTTCCCCCCGTGGAACCGCGCTGATAAGAGCCGCTGTCAGCCTTTGACGTCAGTCACTTTCCCGATTTAAACTCTCAAAGATGGCGGCAGACACCGAGTGGAGAGGGTCGCGTATTTGTCGTGGTGGTGACGAAGACGACACCACAACTGAAGGTAACAGCCCGTTCACCGAATTTAACCTTTACACTAAAACGTGTTCTGGGACCGTCGGCTTGCGGGAGGGACGCCCCCTCCTGTCGTTGCGTCCGGTAAAAGTTCATTTGTTGCTACCTCGGGAGAATTTGAATAGCGCCGCGTGGTTGAGAAACTGTTTGCGTGAAGGGAAAGTGGGGGGGGGAAGAGCGTTTGGTTCCTAGTGATCTGTCGTTGCGCAGGCGCTAGAAGGAGGAGGAGCGTTTGGCGCCGTGATCTGTCGTCGCGCAGGCGCTAGAAGGAGGAGGAGCGTTTGGAGCCGTGATCTGTCGTCGCGCAGTCGCTGTGAGGAAGAGGAGGAGCGTTTGATGCCGTCGCGCAGGCGCCAGAAGGAGGAGCGGCGTTTGGCGCCGTGATCTGTCATCGCGCAGGCGTTAGAAGGAGGAGGAGCGTTTGGCGCCGTGATCTGTCGTCGCGAAGGCGCTGTGAGGAGGAGGTGGGTTTGGCGCGGAGTGATCTGTCCACGGACAGGCTCTGTGAGGTGGTTTCGCTCGGGGCCGGAGAATCGCTCTCGGAGCGGCTGTATCCAGGCGCGGGGAAAAGATGTTGTTGAAAGCGGCAGAGAGATCCGAGGAGATGCGGCTCGGGCTCAAGAGGTTTCCGGGACGGAGAGCTGGTAAGTTTGACTGGAAGAGAAAGGGGGGAAAAAACGCACTCAAGGGTTTTAAACGGGGACGAAGTTTTAAAATTCGGACACCGAGGGGGGCCCGGAAATCCTCGGGGTGGAGTGGGAGGGTGCTGCGTGCTTGGGTCGGGGTTCTGGATCGAAGAAAGGCAGAAAACCGTTTGTCGTTTGGTTTTAAATGAACAGCAGGTACGGGAAGCCACTGGTGACACGAGGGACGGCTCCGCGTTACTGACGCGCATTCTTGCAATCAGGATTTTTAATGTTTCGACATTTCCTTTTTTTTTATATAATGTCTTTACACCAACTGGGGTCGGAGTGTAATCAAACCCCTTACAACCGGGGGGTTCAGCGGAAGTAAAATTACTTGTTGGGAGGCGCTGCGTCCTTCCGACATTGACGACTGGTAGCGAGAAGTCAATCATCGTGCAATGTTGGTGTTGGGAAGCGGCTGGTGCCTTGGGGCAGGCGATCTCCCCGCACCCCTGTCTGCTTCGCTCGGCTTTTAATTCGGCACTTTCCTCGCCCATATGTTGGGGAAACATCACGTGTTGTGATTATTTAGGAGGACGTTTATTTAATAAGGTTTTATTACCAGTTTGCAACATGCCTACACTCTGACTTCCTCTATCCGCGCCACCCCTCTCGGCCCGGGGGTGCTCGTTCACAGCTTGCCCCGACCGTCGTGGGAGAGGAGGGTTCGCGCCCTTTCACCGGCCGCTGACTCGCCTCCCTGCTCTCCCTCCAGCGTTCCCGTTGCACGTTTCTTTGGGGTCTGGTTATGTAACAGCACGCAGATCCAACGCAGAGGCACAAGGGCATTTTTTGCGGCGGTGGTGAAAGGAGGGAGGTGACTTGAGCCTGGTCCACCCTGGTCAGCCCGTTGCTTTGACAGGAGCCGAGAGCAGGTCGTCTGCTGTTGCCATAACGGTGATTACATCTTACATTTAATTGACGCATGTTTAGGAGCAGGTTGAGTGAAGCTGTAGCCGGGACATTTGTCATTGTCATCTCTTGCGTGGGGTAATTTCGTGAAAGTTTTGGAATCGCCGCATTTCTTGTCGGTTATTTGATTTCAGTAAGAGCTTGTGCAAAAAAAAAAGCAAATCTTGTATAAATCCATTCAGGGTCCTCTGTTGAATAAAAGATTTGTTTGCGTAGCAACATGCGGTGGTTGTAATTTTGTTTTGCTTTTTTACCATCCACTAATTGCTTTCGTCCACTTTGGTCTCAAATCCCCGGGATGTCCTGCTAACGGTCCCGACTCCTTCACCAGTGTTCTTTCGGGCCAGCAATCGACAGCTGTGACTGTGACCACTATTGATCGAACTGGGAGACGTTCGTATGATTTCCAAATGCAATTTTTTTGGCAGATACCTTTTTTGTTCCAGACCCGAGTGAGGCAGTTAATACGGTTTGGATTGATAGCTCAAAGTGGTAAATGATGCTACTATACATGTCTACAATTAAATGCTTGCATAGACATGGCAAGATTTTAAAATTGAAGTCAAATAGAAAAGCAGTACTGGTACAATACTGGTAATTGGCCACTTGTGCAACATTTTGCATAACTGTTGCAGATAAGCTTATCGATGCCCTTGACGTTTAACACACTGTACTTTCAAGTGCTTAGGTGGCCCTTTTGGCATTGAGCACACACTATTTGGGGTGTGATAATCCTAGGGATGGAATGTCATTAAAGCTGGTGTCAGCCAGTTTAGTGGCACAGCTTTTTGTTGGTTGAATTTTTTTTTAACTTGAAATTTGTCTTCTAATGTAGTGCCTTGATAAGGTTACAGCAGCTAATTTCAGATCAATGTATCAAAATCCCAGCAATCCATATCTATTTTGTGCAACATTTTATCAAGGGATATATTTAGGCTTTTTATTCAGAGTTTCTCCCTTTTATCACCTGAAGTTGATCTATTTTCTGTGGGCGCTAATAGCTGTTAAGTATCTTTCTGAGGTGGCTCTGTATATGCCCCAGACAGTGCATATGAGTGAGCTATTTGTGGGTGGCATCATGTGTATCCAGTTATCATGTCCTCACATGGCTGCTCTCCAGGAGTGAAAATTCTATTTTTTTGTTTATTTACCTCCCTGGCTCAGGGATACATCCTCCCCTGTCCATGCTGTGTAATAATCCTAGATATTACCGGACCATTGTGTTTGAAGTTTTTCCCCACTGCAACCTAACTGATAACAACACTGCTTAAATATGGGACTCTTGTTGAAATTGAAATGGCAAGGTTTTTTGGAGTATGTATCCCTCCTAAATTGTTTTCTACCTTGCCTTACTTGCATCCCCTAGGCTTTGCACCAACTTTGACCAAGCAGGCAGGTGACTTGTAGCAGGATGCTGTTGAAGTGACCATTGGAAGATGCATGTATCTGACCTCTGATAACTCTGCTGAGTAACTTCCCATGAGATAGTGCTTGACTTCCATTTGGAAAGCGATGCACTTGAGATAACTAAAGCTGGGTATCCCATACAGGCCATACCATTCTGGTGCAATGTGTAAATCTTCCTATAGATTAGTATTTTGTTGTTCAAGATCATTTACACAGCCATTTGAAGCTTAGTTGTTGGTGAGCAGTGAACTCCTCCTCACTGGTATTTTAAGTGTCCATTTTTGAATGAGCCTGGACAATATTGTGAGCAGTTTAACCTTGAGGCCTGCAGTTAAATCGGAGATGCTAATCAACTTCTGTGCACACTTGCTTTTGACAGGAATATTTCACTGTAACCCATGCATATTGTTGGTCTAAAACATTTTTGTGGCTCACTGGAAGTTATTGTGCAAAATAGATGAAGAAATACTGTAATATTTGAATTACACATCTGGTCCATGCCAAGGTTCAAAACTTAAAATTAATGATCAAAATGAAGAAGTCTTAAAATGACATTAGATTGTAATGGTGTTCAGAGCATATTGATGTCTTTGCAGCTATACAAAGCCCTGGTTAGACCCCACCTGGAGTACTGTGTTCAATTCTGGGCACCGCACGTAGGAATAATATATTGGCCTCTGAGGGAGTGCAGTGTAGATTTACCAGAATGATACCTGGGCTGCAAGGGTTAAATTGTGAGGAGAGATTACACAAACTAGGGCTGTATTCCCTGGAATTTAGAAGATTAACAGGCGATTTGATCAAAGTTTTCAAGGTATTAAGAGAAACTGATAGGGTAGATAGAGAGAAACTATATCTGCTGGTTTGGGAATCTAGGGTTAAGGGGCATAGCCTAAAATTAGAACCAGGCCTTTCCGGAGAGAAGTTAGGAAACACTCTCTCTCGCAAATGGCAGTCGATGCTGGGTCAATTGTTAATTTTTAACCCCTGGTATGTAAACCCTTCCAGTGAGAATTGTTAATTTATAAACCTTCAATAATGGCTCCTAGATGGTTGCTTCTAAAGGGAAAAATTATCTGAAGTAACCATATAATGTAAGTAACCTAACTCTTGCCACCTGAGGCACTGAAACTCCTGGAATGGTGGGTTTTGTATGTCGGCTCTGGCTGAAATTGCCAGTGGTGACACATACCTTGGTTTCCACCATTTTGGTGTTTGTGGGTGGGATAACCTTTAATAGAAGACTGCACAGACCTGCATTGTGTATTCTGTTACTGGGCTGTACAGACTTTCGTGCAATTTTAAGGCAGGTCTATGGCCAGAGTGGTAATCGCGTGTAACTTTGCATGAACTGCCCCAGTGAATTTCATACCTTCCTGTCTCTGCAATATAAATAGGACTGATTCTGCATCAGTGGAAATCCGCACTATGAATGAGGTATTTGTATCCCTCAGTCTTTTTTTTCCAAAGGCAACATTCAAAATTAGAATCACAGAATGGTTACAGCACAGAAGGAGGCCTGATTACAGCACAAAGGAGGCCATTCGGCCTGTCGAGCCCATGCCAGCTTTCTGCAAGAGTGCTTCAACTAGTCCCACTCCCTGCCCTTTCCCTGGAGCCCTGCAAATTTTTTCCCTTCAGGTACTTATCAGATTCCCTTTTAAAAGCCATGATTGAATTTGAATTTGCCTCCACCACCTTTTCAGCCAGTGCATTCCAGATCCTAACCACTCGCTGCATAATTTTTTCTTCATATTGCCTTTGGTTCTTCTGTCAATCTCCTTAAATCTGTGTCCTCTGGTTTTCGACCCTTCTGCCAATGGGAACATCTAGACCCCTCATGATTTTGACCTATCAAATCTCCTCTCAACCTTCCTGCTCTAAGGAGAACAACCCCATCTTCTCCAGTCTATCCACGTAACTGAAGTCCCTCATCCCCAGAACCATTCTTGTAAATCTTTTCTGCACCCTCTCCAAGACCTTCACGTCCTTCCTAAATTGTTGGTGCCTGGCATTCATTATCATTGCTCATAAGGCAATGGTATCTTTTCCTGTGATTAGGTGATTGGAACTGTATGTAGTACTCCTGATTTGGACTCTGATCAACTGGAAGGATGTATATCACTTGGAATTTAGCACAGGTATTGCTTCATCTCTGTACTAGTGGGCAACGATGACTTGCAATCTCTAAATCTCTTACTGTTTACTTTTTGTCGGTGTTCCATTTAACAGTCTTGGTTCCTTGCTCCTACACCAATTATTTTACATAACCGCATCAAATTGTGTCTGCTACCTATTAGCCCAGTTACATAAGATATAAATCTTTTGCAATCTGTGTTCCTTATTATTTAGTGTACTTTGTACATTTGTGTGAAGATTTTATTTACAATATCTGCATCCAAGTCTGGATTTAGCTTGCTATTTTTAAAAACAATATATACTAGAAAACCAGTACAATGTACTGAAATGATTAAAATACTTTCATTCTTGAGCCAAAATGTAGCTGTAGCAACAACATGCTATTATGCAACTCACTTAATGTAGAAAAATGGCTGTAGCTGCCTGAGATGTCTATCCTGGGCCTCTGGCAGTGTTAGGAGATGCAACAGAAAGCTTGTTTGAAGAGAGGTTTTAAGAAAGAACTTGCATTGTATGTATAGTTCCTTTCACAACCCCAGGATGTCACTAATTACTTTTGGAAGTGTAGTCACTGTTCTAATGTAGGGAATTTTGGCAACCAATTGCACACGGCAAGGTCCCACACACGGCAAGGTGATAAATGACCAGATACACTGTTGGTTGAACAATAAGTATTGGTCCGGGCACTGTGATTTTTTGCGTCTGCCTGAGGGTAGCTGGTGCCTTAATGTTAGGTAACATTTCATCTGAAAGATGGCACTTATGACAGTGCAATGTAGTACTACACAAAGTGCCAGCCTGGATTATGCGCTCCAATCTCTGGAGCGGGACTTGAAACTAGTAGCTTCTGACTCTGGTGACAGTGGTACCACTGAGCCAAGGCTGATGCCTAAAGGCAGGAAGGAACGTGGAGGGGATTGGGGCAGGAATTCCAGAAAGCAGAGCTGGATGGCTGGAGAATTTGCCATCAAATATAGAGCCGGTGAGTACGATACACAGGAGACCAGAGTCGGAGGATTGAGGGAATGCAAGGCTAGAGAAGGTTGTAGGGATGGGGTGAAGCCACGGAGATTTATAAATGAAACCAGGGTTTGAAATTAGATTTTTGTTGGGGAGTCATTGTAGGTCAGTGAGGCGGGGGGTGATGGGAGAGCAAGAAGGTTGAGGGGAGATTTGATAGAGGTGTTTAAAATCATGAGGGGTCTAAATGTTCCCATTGGCAGAAGGGTCGAAAACCAGAGGACACAGATTTAAGGAGATTGACTGAAGAACCAAAGGCAATCTGAAGAAAAACTTATTTTGCAGCGAGTGGTTAGGATCTGGAATGCACTGCCTGAAAAGGTGGTGGAGGCAAATTCAATCATAGCTTTCATCAGATGAAGTTTTGGGATTTTGGGGCATATGGTGCAGTGTGCAGTATATTTGGCTTCTACTTTTTGGACAACTGAGGTTCTTGATGGAATCTGATTTAAATCAGAATAATAAACTAAATATATGCAAATAATATAGGCATGAAATTGCTAGTCAAATATTTAAATTGACCTACAGGCAGCTGTATGAAGTGCTTTTACAGCTGGAGATGCAATTAAAAAACACCTTGGTCTCCTGAACGAAACCCATTCTGGCATGGGGAATCCTTATGGGACATGTCTGTAGTCTGCTTTTAGATCATCATTGATCCCTGTGGCTAATGTCCAGGACATTTCTACTTTGCAGAATGTCAAACAGCCCCTCTTCTTCAGACAACCCATGCTCTCATTGGCAAATGTTAGGTTGTTTACGATTCCTTTTCACTGTTGGATTCCTTGCCCTTCAACACCAATTTGATGTCCTCTAGGATGGTTATAGCCTTCTGAGTGAGTGAATGTAACAGTTTGAAGATGATGGGTTGACATTATGCAGTTTGTCAGGGACTTGAGTACTGAAGACTGCTACTGTCATTAGACAGGCAGAGAATGTATTTGGGAATGTTTAGAGGAATTTTTGGTGTATTGGTGATTCACAATGTTGTGCAGTGCTATCCAGCAGTTTTTATAAAAAAAAAAAAAAAAAAAAAACATTCTCACTTATTGGATTGCTAGGATTTTGTGAATGAACTTCTAGTGGAATATTAGCTATTTGCTCAACATAACTTGCCTGTACATAAGTGCCCTTTTAATAGTGAATGTTTCAAGGTGCTACAAAGGAGGTTGTAGGAAATCATTTTGGGAGAGGGTAACCAGAGTGGTCGCAGATTGTTTTTGATTAGATTTTTAAGGATTGAAAGAGATGTGGTAAGGTAGATTGGTTTAGGCAGGGGCATGATGGGGCATTGTCATAGAATGGATGTGCCATAGACTAGAGGGTTTTACTAGGACATATGAAGGAGGATGATGCCAGATGTTCCTTTTCTAAGTTAGCTATTGCTGTGTATTGGGTGGAGAAGTAGTGGAATAGTCAGGAGCAAATGATGGGTCTCATGGCAGTGACTGAGGACTGGAAAGGAGATGGAGAAGCTAGTATTTGGGGTCAGAGCTGGAGTTAGATGGGATGGGGAAATGGGCAACCTCAGTGAGCAGTCTCCAATATTGGTGACAAAATCCATGAGCTGCTTGCAGTAGGTTGTCGTGTGTTGCGGATTGACTGACGTGGAAGGTCGAAGGCTAAGTGATTTTGAGTTTATGATGGTTGCCCTCAGGATAAGTAATGAGGATTTGTCTGTATCAAAGGAGAGGTGATGCTGTTTGAGGTAGTCAAGTCAGATTGGACGATGGACAATTGAACCAGTTGCGCCATTATGTGCACTCAAGCCCATGGCCCTTAGACTTGAGGTCATAAAGGTGAGTGTTACAGGAAACTTTTTTATCCGGCACCGACGGGACCAGCGTGGTGTCGGTTTATCAAAAAGTCCGGATTAGAGGTATAGTAAAAGGTACGAGAGCCCCATACACGGCTCAACCAGTGCAGGAACCCTGGTTACACGGCCACAGATCCAGGAACGGCCACTAATATGAAGTAAAACTTACCTGAACCTACTCCTGCATTTTGCCGGTTAACAGATTTCCGGTTATTTAGGTGCTGGTAAATTGAGAGTTTCCTGTATATTAAGGAACAGTGGGAATGGGAGACGAGAGATCTGGTGGAAATGGAGATTTGCAAGCTTAAAAACGAGGCAGTTGAGTAGATTGCTAGAGCTGAAATGTGTAGTGGGTAGCTACATGACTGGGAGTTAGGATGCTTGAGAGCTGGTTGGGAAATGGAAAGCTTGTTTTCCAGGCGCTGAGGGATGGGAGTTGAGCAGAAAGTCACATTGGTGCTCTTTATAAAAAGAGCACCATTCATGAACTTGGACTTTCTGGGGTTTCTATATCTCTTTCAATTCTGCAGCATTCATTGAATTCTAGATATTTACTGTTCTGATTTCATTGAGTAAATAGTCTGAGTTTAGTCCTGAAAAGTGCAGCTTTGAACTGTAAGCTCCCTTTTCCATGAGATGAATGAAACTGATGGCTGTGACTTTTTTCCCATTTAGAGGCTGCATTCTGAAATATATTCGACCCTGATTTGCAAGGAACCAACCATAAATGTACAAAATTGTGTAAATTTGCCATTGGATCAAGTGCTTCTTGTCATGCGAACTAAACCGGGGGAGCTGGATTCACTTGCTGCACTGTGGTACATTTTGGTCTTTTGAAACTGTTTAACATCTTCCCACTGAAGAATGTCGTCTGGTGTGTGGTATAGGTGGTCGACCAGCATCCATGGAAATTGTCTCCTGCATTAAAAAACACTTTTTTTTAAAGGGGTGGTGGTAGGGGAGTGGGGGTGGTGGTAGGGGAGTGGGGGAAGTGAGAGCTGAGACCGTAAAATAAAAACCTTTGACATTTGAAGGTTACTGCACTGATGAAGGTAGGCCTACCTCTAAAATTGGAGTTCCGATGTTGCTGGTTGTTTTTGAACAGGTATGATTCTGTATTGATAACACTGGAAGCTGCAGCTTCTTGTATTTGTGTAGCAAGCATGTGAATGAGAAGTATTTTAAATGAATAGATCTCCTTAAGCAGAAACAAAATCCTGTTGCCTCTGTCCTGAAACTCAACTGCTAGAGTTCTGACGGTTCTACTTAATGTTTGTCCTTTCAGATTCCAGTGCTTGTAAAACTAGTTATGCCAAAGGCTGCCAATCAAATATTTCTATATTACAACTGCCCTGGTTGCTTCAGTATTGTCACCAGGCATATGAAGAATCCTATTGGAGTTAGTATACTTTAATTTTATGTGCTCTGAATTCATCACCTCCCCAACATAGTGTAATATAGTTCAGAGTGCTCTCCAGACACAACCCAACTGCAGAAGCAAAGTAATTGTTTCAATTGAGATATATATTTATGGAAATTTCACAAGTGCTTCATTACAAAGTTTGTGACACTGAATGAATGGTTTGAAGGAAAGTGGAATTACTGTCAAGCTTTGTAGATTTTTTTTAGGATTAGTCAGAATTTAAACTTTGATTGAAATGTATATCTGGAAGTGAAAGACAAATGTTTTGTGGGACCCTTCATCTATCCATCTGTGAGGGTGGGGAGGAAAGCATTTTTGATCTGTTGGTGATCAGTGTTTGATCGTGTAACGAAACACTTTATCCCTGGGTTAAGGTAGCTGAGAGCAGTTAAATACCTTGCAGCAATGAACAATGATCTTGGAGTTGCATCATGATTTATTATGAATAATTCAGTAATCAACATTTAAGTTTTCATGGGAAAGTCTTTAGTAAGGTTAGTTGTTATTGATGAGACTGAAACTTGTAAGCTGTATCTAGAAGCAAAGGAATACAGTTTACAAATGATTGTGATTTACTAGTAACTTTTGGGTTTCCTCCCATCTTTTCATGTGTGCTTGAAAATCACTAGCAGATATCGTAATGCTAAGATTGAGGTGCTAAGGTGACCCCAGATTGTTTTTACAAGACGTGGCTTTTTTGTTGCAGTGGCTTAACTTTTTGCTAATTTGTGTTGGTATTTGAATCTGAAGTATTGCATTATTTTATGACCTTCAGAATTCCTCTGTTACAGGTGCATCTGTGAATCCCAGATGCACCATAATCACGCCAGTATTTTCTACTGTGGAAATATAGGTTAACTGATAAGGCCCACAGCAATTGCTAGTTCTATTCTTTAGTAGTCTACATAGTTTTACACTGTAACTCTTGGTAAGTTTTTTTTTAAGTGAGCTTGATCCCACTTAACCTGAGGTAGCAATGAAATTACTTTTGAATGAAAATTGTTAATTGGCTTTAAATCCCCAGGTTTAAGGTGATATTTTACATGAAATCCCAGGAAAGGCTGTTGAAATTTGGGTTAATAGGTTTTGGTTCCTATACTGTAACACTGGGGAAAAACTAGATCCTCAGAAGCCCAATTTACCATTTGTGCATGAGCACTGGGGTTCTTTCCAAAATTAAATTAGCCAAATGTTGGAATGGAGACTATTTTTGATAGTCCTTAGCTATTTTCAAGGGGGGGGAAATAGATTGTTTTTTATAGGCTTGTGTACTTAAAACTCTAGTTTTTCACAATTACTTTATAATTTGTCACAATGAAAATTGGGGGGGGGGGGGGGGGTGCGCGCGCAAGAGAGAAATGTGCGTCACTATTTTTTGCTACAGAAAAAGCCGCATTTATTTGTTAACCATCTTGGAGCTATCAAAGCCTGCCTGCTATGTTCATCAGCTCTCTTTTTTGAATTAATGAAAAATGCCACAATTATAGCTCCGGTCTAATTGAGCTTTGCAAGAATTAAAATTTATACAGAAGCTAGAATAAACCAGCCAAACATAAAACACAGTACTCAACTTAACCCATGGGTGTTTCAAACCAGTTGAGTTCCAGGTAATGCAGTAGATGTAATATATTTGGTTTTCCAAAAAAAATAAGGTACTGCATAGTAGACTCATGACTAAGGTCAGAACATGTGGAGTAGGGACAAGTAGCAGAGTAGATAGCAAGCTGGCCAGAAAAACCGATGGGGTTAATGATAGTTACTCAGATTGGCAAGTAGTTGGATTCCACTAGGATTGGTGCAGGGAGCACTGTTCACTGTTTACATAAACAATCTGGGCTGGAGAATCGAAAGTACAATTTCAAAATTTGCAGATGATACCAAATTGAGGGGTGTGTATTTAATACAGAAGAGGACTGTGACAAAATACAGGAAGAAGTGAGGTAGTACCCATGGTGTGAGACTTGGAGGGGATCTTGGAGGTGGTGGTGTTCCCATGCGCCTGCTGCCCTTTTCCTCTAGGTGGTAAAGGCCGCAGGTTTGGGAGGTGCTGTCGAAGAAGCCGTGGCAGGTTGCTGCAGTGCATCTTGTAGATGGCACGCACTGCAGCCATGGTGCGCCAGTAGTGGAGGGAGTGAATGTTTGTTTAAGGTGGTGGATGTGTGACCAGTCTCTGCAGTGCTGCAGATACCTGCTATAATTAAAGGCCAGTCCACACATAGTGACTTTAAAAAAAAAAAAGACTGAGTGAATTTTTAAAAAAAAGGATTGAATGGAACAGTTAATCAGCACATTGTCCTTTCACTCGTAAGATCTGCCTGATGGGATAAAAGTCCTCACTGCTGGTTGTATTGGTTCTACATGATGTGTTTGGACAATCTGTCTAGTTCTCTGTGGGCATGAGCCTTAAAACAAAACTGCTAATTTGGTGCCAACTAGCATTGTTAGCATTCTTGGATGCCGTAATGCCTGGTGTAGGAAGTAAAATGTCAGTGGTAGGCTGTTCTTGAGGCAGGGTATACATGTATTGAGCTTTGCTTTGCACCTAACGTGCTATATTTGACCTGAGTGGGTTACTTGGTGTGTTTGATGCTAGAAATTGTTCTACTTCTGAGGACATGAAAGGAATTATATAAATGCTACTTTTATGAAGGAAAAATTTGTGGGATAGGAGAATGAGTAAACAATATTACAGGTTGACTATCCCTTATCCGAAAACCTTGGGACCAGTTATGTTTCGGTTTTTGGAAATTTTCGGATTTCAGAAGGTATTATTTCAGACTGGGAAACTCTGAACATTAAATTAATTTGGTAATTAGTATTTGTATTTAATATAAATTTTAAAAGTTCAGGCTACCTCGTGACTGTTCCATGTCTCATTCCCCTTCCTGCTTCTCTGTGCTGCCGCTCAGTCTGTTTACAGCTCCCCCCTGCTCCGTGTCTCATTCCTCTTCCTGCTTCTCTGAATTCCTTGACTTAGCGGGGGTCTGGGGCTCGACTGCCGCCACCAGTTGTGGAAAAGACGGATATCGGCTGACTCCTACGCTAAGCTGGCCTGCAAATCAGGTCGGGCGGGGGGAGAGGAGAGAAAAGAATATCGGACGGGCCGCTGTATTGTTGGGTTCACTCTCCCGGTACCTCCTTCACACTGCCCGGCTCGGCCTGCAATCTTCTACCCAGGAGGGAACTCTGTGACCCTCTGCCCTGCTCACAGGGAAATGCAGAGCTCCTTCAGTCACACTTAACATCGAGAGCGAAGGCCGGCGTGTCGACAATCTGCAGGAATTCTTGTTCTGGGCCCTGGAGGACCACTCCTGCCATGTTTTGGTCATATCGTGCGCACGACTTACGCTGAACGAAAAAACTTGCGGTTTTTGGAAGTTCGGATAAAGGATATGTACCATAACTATTTTGAAAATGGCCTACTCCTCCTATTTCTTATGTAGTCTTATTTAAATTAAATTTTGGAAAATCTGATTGTTCTCCTGGTTTATTGGACCCTTCAAGTCTATCCACTTGTTTAAAACCCTAGCATGGAACCTTGACATGGAGGGCAGAGAAGTGAGAGACGATACATAGGAATGTAGTTCTAATGTAGATGGTAGTTTGCCAATACTGAAACTGCAGGTTTGTATAAATACTAAATAATGAACTGCTGTGGAATTAGTAGGAATCTAATATGAAGGTAGGATTTTTAGAAGTGTGTATTTTCAAGTTCATTCTCCATCTTTCCTTATCTGGTGTGGTTGGAATTGTGATATCGTAGAATTTTTATTGAATAATTCAGGAATTCTCTATACTGTGAAGGAATTGATTCATAGAATGAGGTTACAACACAAGGAGTTAATTGGCCCATCACACTGGAGTGATCTACTGTAATCTTATTTCCCTTCCCTTCACTACTTTTTAAATGTCACCAATGTTCTGCCTTAATAGCCACGTACTGTAAAGCATTCAATATTCTAATAACCCTCTGAAATTTCTTCAGTTTCCCTTTTTGTTCTAGTAGTTATAGCACAAAGTAGCATTTATATAATTCCTTTCATGTCCTCAGGATGTCCCAAAGTGCTTCGTAGCCAACAAAGTACATTTTGAAGTGTAATCTCTGTTATAATCTTGGGAAATATGGGAGACAATTTGTGCACAACAAGGTCCCAGCAAACAGCAATAGGGTAAATGGCTAAATGTGTTTTTGGTGGTATTGGTTGAGATAAATATTGGCCAGGACATTAGAATTCCCAGGCTCTATCTCAATACTACAACTGAGATGGTACAACTATCGGGAAAGATTGAAAATGATGGGGCTCTTTTAGAGGTGACCTGATGGAGGTCTTCAAAATTATGAAGGGGTTTAATAGGGTAGACTTAAAGATGTTTCCACTTGGGGGGAGGTCCAAAACTAGGGGCCATAAAATATACAATAGTCACTAATGAATAAATCCAATAAAGAATTCATGAGCAACCTCTTTACCCAAGGACTGATGAGAATGTGGAACTCGCTACCACATGCAATGGTTGAGGCGAATAGTAGCATAGATAAAGGGATATTCAATAAGTACATGAGGGAGAAAGGGATGGAAGAATATGTTGATAGGGTGGGATGAAGTAGAGTGGGAGGAGACTTGTGTGGAGCAGAGGTATGCCAAGTGCTACAGTTAATGATGTGAAACAATCAGAAGTCTGTAATGGGCAGCAACTAGGCCAATGAATAGACTGAAATAAAGCTGTGGAAATTGAGCCTCATGCTGACTCTTTGCTAGAGCTTCCAAAACTAATCTCTGCTCTGCATCCCTGTATCTTGTCAAAGGAGGTTGAGGGGTGATTTGATAGAGGTGTACAAGATTGACAGGTTTGGATAGGCTAGAGAGTGAAAGGTTATTCCCACTTGTTGTTGGTACAAGGACTAGGGGACACGGATTTAAGGTTTTGGGCAAGAGATACAAGGGGGATGTGAGGAAAAACTTTTTTACGGAGCAAGTGGCGACAACCTGGAATTCACTGCCGATGGAAGCGGAGATCCTCAATGTTTTCAAGGGGAGACTGGATAGACACTTGAGGTATAGGCACTTTTCCTTACGATGCAATTTTCTCTGTACTTACTGTGGCAAAGCATTCCTTGCTCTAACTAAAGACATTTTTCCAAGTGCCTCTCCTCACTGTTGATAACCATTTTAAAGTGATTTTAATTGACTCCTCGACCAGAGAAAATGTGTTCCCTATTCACTATCAAAATCTTTCAGAATTTTAAAAAAACTCTTGAATCTCTTAATCTTTGCTCTAGTGGAAATAGTTCCAGCATCTTGTCTCTTCCTGGTGAATCTATGGTGTATGCTTTCTGGGTTTAATGTCCTTTCTATAGTGGAGTTCCCAAATCTGCACACTACAGGTAGACTATCCTTTATCCAAACTTCTGAAAACCGAAAGTTTTTTCGTTCAGCGTAAGTCGTGCACACGACATGACCCGAGTGGCGCAAAACATGACAGGAGTGGTCCTCCGGGGCCCAGAACAAGAATTCCTGCAGATTGTCGACACGCCGGCCTTCGCTCTCGATGTTAAGTGTGACTGAGGGAGCTCTGCCTTTCCCTGTGAGCAGGGCAGAGGGTCACACAGTTCTCTCCTGGGTAGGAGATTGCAGGCCGAGCCGGGCAGTGTGAAGGAGGTACCGGGAGAGTGAACCCAACAATACAGCGGTCTGTCCGATCGCTGCAGCGGCCCGTCTGATATTCTTTTCTCTATCTCCACCGCCCCCTCCCCCGGGACCTGATTTGTGGGCCAGCTTAGCGTAGGAGTCAGCCGATATCCGGCTTTCCCACAACTGGTGGCGGCAGTCGAGCCCCGGACCCCCGCTAAGTCAAGGAATTCAGATACGGAGCAGGGGGAGCTGTAACCAGACTGGGAGCGGCAGCACCGAGAAGCAGGAAGGGGAATGAGACACGGAACAGTCGCAAGAGGTAGCCTGAACTTTTAAAATTTATATTAAATACAAATACTAATTACCAAATTAATTTAATGTTCAGAGTTTCCCAGTCTGAAATAATACCTTCTGAAAACCAAAACACAGCTGGTCCCAAGGTTTTCGGATAAGGGATAGTCAACCTGTATTCTAATCATTGTCATTACATATTCTCATCAGTAAACTTCTCTTATGAGCGACTCACTAAAATTATTTAGCTGTTAACTTTTATTTATCTAGCTAAATGTTTAATGGCTTTGAGCTGTTGCACTCTAGAGGCTGGGCTTAAAAGCAGTTTAGACTGGTAGAAGTCATAGAATCATAACAGCACAGAAGGAGGCCATTTGGCCCATCAAGTCCATGCTGGCTCTGTAGAGCAATCCTGTCAGTCCTATCCCCCTGCTGTAGCCCTGCAAGTTTATTTCCCTCAAGTGCCTATCCAGTCTCCCCTTGAAAACATTGAGTGTCTCCGCTTCCACCACTTCTGTCGCCAGCGAGTTCCAGGTTGTCACTACTTGCTGCGTAAATTTTTTTTTTCCTCACATCCCCCCCCCCCCCCCCCCCCGTATCTCTTCCCCAAAACTTTAAATCTGTGTCCCCTAGTCCTTGTACCATCAACTAGTGGGAACAGCCTTTCACTGTCTAGCCTATCCAAACCTGTCATAATCTTGTACACCTCTATCAAATCACCCCTCAACCTCCTTTGTTCTAATGAAAACAAATCCAGCTTCTCCAACCTGTCCTTTGTAGCTAAGATCCCCCATCCCCAGAACCATTCTGGTAAATCTCCTCTGCACCCTCGGACCTTCACATCCTTCCTAAAGTGTGGTGACCAGAACTGGGTGCAATACTCCTGTTGTGGCCTAACCAGTGCTTTATAAAGGTTCAGCATAACTTCTCTACTTTTGTACTCAATACCTCTGTTTTATGAAGACCAAGATCCCATATGCTTTGTTAACCACTCTCTCAACATGTCCTGCCACCTTCAGGGACCTATGCACATTAACTCCCAGGTCCCTCTGTCCCTGCACACTCTCTAAAACTGTGCCATTAAGTGTATATTGCCTCTCCCTGTTCCTTCTGCCAAATTGCATCACCTCACACTTCTCTGTATTAAATTCCATCTGCCCATTCTGCTAGCCTTTCTATGTCCTGTTGCAGTCTATCCCACCACTGTCTACCATCCTCCAGTCTGAAAAAGCCATTTACCACAATTTGCTGTTTTCTGTCCTTAAGCTAATTCCTTATCCAAGCTGACACTGACCCACCTATTCCATGAGCCTCAATTTTGTTAACCAGACTTCTATGTGGTACTTTGTCAAACGCCTTCCAAAAATCCATGTAGACAACATCCATTGCATTCCCTTCATCAATCCTCTTACTTCATCAAAAAATTAATTTAGATTAGTAACAAACATGATCTGCCTTTAACAAACCTGTGTTGGCTGGCCTTAATTAGCTTAAACCTCTCTAAATGCCTGTTAATTTTTTCCTTGATTTATTGTTTCTAAAACTTTACCCACCACTGATGTTAAACTGACCGGCCTGTAGTTATAGGATTGTCCTTGCACCCTTTCTTGAACAATGGTGTCACATTCGCCACTTTCCAATCCTCGAGCACCTCCCCCATGTGTTTGACAGCTGTCTGGATTGTCTGTTTAAAACTAATTTTGCTGCCTCTGCTTCGTGGCTGAGTGCATAGCTCCTTGTGATGTGCTGCTAAAACAGACTGCGATGTCAAAGGCACCTGATGGGAATTAAAAAGCCACAATAGTGAACTAGGGGCATACTGTTCAAGTTGGATTTATGCAGAACATTACTCCAGTTTAGTGGGAGCTTCTTGTACCTGATTTTTAAATTCTGTGATGTAGCAATCTCTAGTTGGCTTGCTGCAACTTGCAGTCATATAGAATCAAAGAATGGTATAGCACAGGAGGTCGTCATTTGGCCCATCAAGCCTATGCCAGCTCTTTGAAAGAACTATCCAATTAGTCCCACTCCCCTGCCCTTTCTGTGTAGCCCTGCAAATTTTCCCTCCAAGTATTTATCCAATTCCCTTTTTGAAAGTTATTGGCCCATAATTTCCGATATGAGGCTTCCTGCGTGCGGATGCCTCATATCTGGGGGAAAAAAATCTATGAACTTAGCTGAGGGCTCTCGAGGTCCAGACACTTCCGCTCCTGGGCCTTTCCAAACTCCCATGCAGTTTGCAAGTGTCCCTGGGATCATGTGGGCCAGGTCAGCCAATAGGAGAAGGGAATCTCCCTTCATACTTTTGACAGATAGACCTGTCAAATATGAATGATCACCCCAAAAACACAGTAAAACATTAAATAAATTTTTTTTTAAACCATCAGTTTTAAAAATGAGTTTAAATTACATATTTTAAACAAATGTAATTCTGTGGGGGGGAAAAAAATCTTTTACTTTTACCAGGCGTAAGATTTCTAAGGGTTTTCTGTGGGCGGAGCAGAACCCCCCCTGCGCAGAGGCCCTTCTCCAGGGCAGGCGTCTGATCTGTTGAGCGTTCTTGACGGATTGGAAATGCAGGTTTTCAGCGCATGCGCTTCACATGCCTGAAACCGGCATTTCCGATGTCCCTAGGCATTGGAAAATACGGGTCATTATTAGATCTGCTGCCACCACCCTTTCAGGCAGTGCATTTCCGATCATCATA
This sequence comes from Somniosus microcephalus, assembly GCF_052327205.1. NCBI lineage: Eukaryota > Metazoa > Chordata > Chondrichthyes > Squaliformes > Somniosidae > Somniosus > Somniosus microcephalus. The sequence continues at coordinate 171,622,453 of NC_140989.1, read as the reverse complement.
ACTCGCTGTTTTAAAAAAAATAAATAAATAAATAAATATTCTTATCTTTCCTGGTTCTTTGCCAATTACCTTAAATCTGTATCCTCTGGTTGCTGACCCTTCTGCCACTGGAAACCGTTTCTCCTTATTTACTCTATCAAAACCACTCATGATTTTGAACACCTCTGTTAAATCTCTCCTCCTCCTTCTCTGCTCTAAGGAGAACAACCCAGCTTCTCTTGTCTCTCCAAGTCCTGCATCTCTGGTATCATTCTAGTAAATCTTCTCGGCACCCTCTCTTGGCCTTGACATTCTTCCTAAAGTGTGATGCCCAGAATTGGGCACAATACTACAGCCGAGACCTAACCAGTGAGTTTTATAAAGGTTTAGCATAATGTCCTTGCTTTTGTACTCTGCCTCTGTTTATAAAGCCAAGGATCCGCATGTTTTTTTTTTAAACAGCCTTCTAAGCTTCTCCTACTTTCAAAGATGTACACCCCAGGTATCTGTTCCAGCACCCCCTTTAATTGCATCTACCCATTTTTCTTACCAAAATGCATCACTGGTCATTTCTGTTAAATTTCATCTGCCATATGTCTGCCCAATTCACCAATCTGTCTGTCCTCCTGAAGTCTGTTACTATCCTCCTCATTGTTTACTGCATTTCTGTGTTTCGTGTCATCTGCAAACTTTAAAATTATGCCCTGTATACCCAAGTCTAGGTGTTTTAATATACATCAAAAAGAGCAGTGGTCCTAACACCAACCGCTTGGACACCACTGTATACCTCCCTCCAGTAAACAACTGTTCATCACTACCCTGCTTTCTGTCCCTTGGCCAATTTCATATCCACACTGCCAGTGACCCTTTAATCCCATAGGCATCAATTAAGCTAACCAGGCTATTATATGGTACTTAATCAAATGTTACTCATGCTTGTGATCAAATGGTGAAGATTTAGAATTGGTGCTTGTTTTTGACATCTGTGGGTGTAGCAGAACTTGTGAAAAATGCCCAATTTAAATACTGCTGATTTTATTTTGCCTGTAGCTTTCTCATCCCTCCTTTTTGTAGCTTAATTGAGGATATCTCGTGACCATACCTCCCTGCATTGCTTGTAATTGGAATGGCAATTGCACCACTTTGAAAAGAGAACTGGGCAGAGTATTTTTGTCAATTCTGTTTTAGATGCATGCTGTTTTTAATCTTGCTCCTCTTGGGAAAAATATTGAAGCAAGGTTTTAAATTTTCATTCAGTAATATCAAGACCTATCTACTTTCTGATGTCTCCACATCTTTTTACCCAAGTGATTCGACCTTTAAGGATATAATTGTGAGTGTAGGGAATTAAGGTTGTATTACTTGAAGGGTTTGATCCGTGAATTTCAGTTGGGTAGCTTGTCTCCCATTTCTTTGCCCACTCAGGTGACCAGAATAATGCTGTGGGATCTTTTACTAAGAGCAAGGGAATTCTCCTGGTGTCCTGGTCAATATTTATCCCTCAACATCACTAAAAACAGATTATTTGGTCATTATCACATTGCTGCGTGAGACCTTGCTGTGTACAAATTGGTTGCCGCGTTTGTTACATTACAACAGTGACAGCTTCGAAAGTACTTCATTGGCTGTAAAGTGCTTTGGGATATCCCAAGGTTGCGAAAGGTGCTTTATAAATTGCAAGTTCTTTCTTTCTTTTACTGTAATATTGCAATAGGAGTTTTAAAAATAAATTGGGATTTCTGCTTTGCCTGTTTCTCTTGTTAATTCTGTGACATTTCAAAGCACAATCTTGTGTAGTAAATGGAGATATTCTAAAATTGACTTTTTTAGACCTCCACCAGTTTGTCTATTATGCAGCTAGAGTACGTGCAAGATCTTTTATTGGTTGAAAAGATTAAAGTTTCTTTTTTCCAGGTAAGATACTATTGATGTTGTCTTGGCCATGTCATTAGTGACTAGATTAGATTTTGATGTTTTTTTCAAGATGAAATTTGGAGACTTTGTTTTAAAATTTCCAACAGCCCAGGGGTTGAGTGTATTGAAACATTGTAGTAACAGCAGCCAGAGAGTTGATTGTAGCAGTCTACTGCGAGACAAATGGCTTTCTGGAGTAACATGTTTATCGACTGCCCTATTTATGTGGAGAGTCATCTTGTGACTTGCTTACTGTTTTTAGTACTTTTAACCTCTAAAAGGCCCCACTTTCTCACGTAACTAAATTGTAACAAGACAATTTTAGTCGACTTTGCAGTAAAACTGGATAACCTGGTTGGGAATCTGCAGTATTTTTGTTTTGTAAGTTCGGCTTTGGCTTTATTGGGTGAATCATCATGATACATAACTTAGTCCTAAATTGCTTGACTTAAACATTAAACATGTTCATTTCACTTTGTTACTGGTGTCATAGAAATAACTAGATGCCTGTACAGTTTGTTACTTTCCCAGTACTTCTCGCTTGTGCTTACTGCAAAAATCAGCTCCTATTAGCAAGCCTGCATTTCCTATGATCTGAAACTTGAACGTGCACATGAAGAGCCTGGGCTGGTGTGCTGCAGGACGACTGATGCATCATGCAGTTGAAGTAAATACTAGAAATAATTTGAGCTGCCCACCCTCCTTCCTTGATTGCTGATTGGATAAACAGTGGATCTCTGGCTGAAACTAGTAGTCTTTCACTTTTTAAGTAAAAGATATACACAAAGGTTAAAACAGCAGAAAATGTTAATTCTAGCCAGCACTTCAATGCTTTTTGAGACTAAGCTCCAAACCTGAGCTTTTAAGTAAACGCACCCCTTTTATGCTCAGCAAAGTTACTGCAGTGACCTATACACAGTTGAACAGAGTGCAGAAATTAGTTCTGCTACTTGGACATGCTTGAGACGGTGATAGGAGATGTGCACATTTTGCTAATATAGGTGGTGATCAAGAAATGCTTAAACTGCAACACTGCACCTGCTCCTTCACACAAATATAGTTTCCCCCCCCTTGTCTGCTTAATTATTGTTGGATGTTGGGATAATCGTTATCCTTGACATTTATTAAAGACCTGTGGACTCGAGATAGAGACGTCTGACTTGACCTATATTTATCAATACACTCCTACAAACCCAGAGCATGCAGTACCTGTGAGGTTGATGTCAATTTTACTCGCAGCAACAAACTCATCGGAGCCTTGTGAATAGAGTCCTCTGACCACTCATGGTAGTCTAATCAAAACTTAGGAGTTCCCAAACTACACCGTGTGAGTACAAGTGTGTTATACCTTTTTTTAATTGAAGCAAGCATGGTGTTGGTACAATAAGTGCGTCCATAATACATCTAGTTGGGGTGTGTGTATACGTATGCTGAATACATAAGCACATTAGTAGTTAACACAAACCACTTTCTCTCTTCCCTACACTTCATGGGGTTGAAATACAGAACATTTATACCTGACTTAGCATTCTTGGACTAGTAAAGGATACAGAAGGTAAATTGAGCTCAGTTGTTGAACTGTTATTTTGAGGATCCATTTAAAATGAGATTCACATTTATACAAATTGTTAACTCATGATTTACAGTTTCATTGCAAGAATTTAATTTGAAATTGAATAGTCAGTCTTGAGTGGATTTCTTTTGAAAGAAATTGATCTAAAATTTCTTCAGTATCTCCTGCAGCAGGGAAGCCAGGTCCTTTAATCTAGCTGGTGCACAAGTGAAAGGTGTTCATAGCTTTCTGCTCATCATTTTTTGAGGCAAAAACAGTAAAGGCTTTTAAATTCTCCGTGTAGGGGATGGAATTTGCCTATCTGGTGCATACCAACACTAACCACAAATTGCTTGCTGTCTAGTGTGTTCTCTCTTTATTGTTTCATCTAAAACACTTCTGATTTGGGAGTATTTCACTGACTGACATGTATCAGCTTTTAGTTTATAGGGAAAATGTTATCCTTAAAAAAAATAAAAAAAAAATAAAAATAAATTTAAAAAAAAAAAAAAAGTGAATGACCTGACTACATAAGCAACGTGCTGGCTAGTAAGTTAGTGACCTTGTTCTAGCATGTTAATATGTGGAATGTAAAGATAAACATTGAACCTTTTTAATTTTGGTTATCGCTACTTAACATTTCTTTCTTCTGGCTATCAACAGGCAAATATTTGAAGATCATAGCCACCATTTTTATTGCCATAGGAAATATTTCTGAATACTTAATTATGTGCACATGTCAAAATCTTGCAGTGTTCAAGAGCAGCAGAATTAATTTTTGGATTTTAAAACTTTAAAGCCACATATGGATCTGCATAATTGTAGTCATGGCGAAGATGGGGAGGAACTGATCTGGGATGAGTGTACAACAAGGCCACAATGAGATTTAGAGTTGAGTTTGCTTCTGTTTCTGACGCACTTGATACAGTCAAGCTTCAAAGCTTTGCTACTTTGCTTAAAGCCCCAAACTATTTTAACTGCAGGTTAAAAAGGGAGCAGCTGCCTAAATGGTATTCTGTTTTTTTAAAATGTAAACTAAATTTAAAGTGTGGAAATTATGAACCAGGCTTAAATAAACTGCATATAATGGGAGGCAAAGTGTAAACTAATTTTAAATCTGTTCCAAAGTGGGTTTAAACTGCTGACAAACAGCACAAATATTTAATTTTTTTATTAGTTCATAGGATGTGGCCATTGCTGGCATGGCCAGCATTTATTGCCAGTCCCTAATTGCCCCATAGAAGGTGGTGAGTTGCTGGCTTGAACTGCTGCAGACCATCTGGTGAAGGTACTCCCACAGTGCTGTTGGAGAGGGAGTCCCAGGATTTTGACCCAGCGACTAAAGGAACAGCAATATATTTCCAAGTCCGAATGGTGTGTGACAGAATGGGGTGCATGAACAGAGACACCTAGGGGTATATGTGCACAAATCATTAAAGGTGGCAGGCCTGGTTGAGAAAGCAATTTAAAAAAAGCTTCTGGGATCCTGGGCTTCATAAATAGAAGTATAGAGTACAAAAGCCTAGAAATTATGATGAACCTATGATGAACCTGTGTATAACAGTGGTTTGGCCTCAACTGGAGTATTGTGTCCAATTCTGGGCACTGCACTCTAGGAAGGATGTGAAGGCCTTGGGGTGCAGAAAAAATTTACAAGAATGATTCCAGGGATGAAGGACTTCAGTTACGTGGATAGACTGGAGAAGCTGGTGTTGTTCTCCTCAGAACAGTGAAGATCGAGAGGAGATTTGATCGAGCTGCTCAAAATCGTGAGATCTGGACAGAGTAGATAGAGAAACTATTCCTATTGGCAGAAGGGTCGAGAACTTGAGGACATAGATTTAAGGTGATTGACCGAAGAACCAAAGGCGATATGAGGAAAAACTTTTTTACTCTGAGTGGTTAGGATCTGGAATGCAATGCCTGAAAGGGTGGTGGTGGCAGACTCCATCGCGGTTTTCAAAAGGAGTTGGATAAGTACCTGAAGGGATAAAAATTGCAGGGCTGTGGGGGAGTGGGACTAGCTGAAGTGCTCTTGCAGAGGGGTGGCACTGGCTCTATAGGCTGAATGCCCACCTTCCATGCTGTAACCATTCTACAATTCTATTCTATGACTTGGAGGTGATGGTGTTCCCATGCACCTACTGCCCTTGTCCTTCTAGGTGGTAGAGGTTGCGGGTTTGGAAGGTGTTACTGAAGATGCCTTGGCGAGTTGCTGCTGTCCATTTTGTAGATGATGCACTGCAGCCATGGTGTGCCGGTGGTGGAAAGTGAATGTTTAACGTGGTGGATGGGGAGCCAATGATGGGGGTGCTTTGTCCTGGATGGTGTTGAGCTTCTTGAGTGTTGTTGGAGCTGCATTCATCCAGGCAAGTGGAGAGTATTCCATCACACCCTTGACTTGTGCCTTGTAGATGGTGGAAAGGCTTTGGGGAGTCAGGCGGTGGGTGAGTCACTCACTGCAGAATACCCAGCCTCTGACCTGCTCTTGTAGCCACAGTACTTGTGGCTGGTCCAGTTCAGTTTTGGGTCAATGGTGACCCGCAGGATGTTGATCGTGGGGGACTCCGCAATGGTAATGCCGTTGAATGTCATGGGGTGGTGGTTAGCCACTCTCTTGTTGGAGATGGTCATTGCCTGGCACTTGTGTGGTGTGAATTGCCACTCATCAACCCAAACCTGAATGTCGTCCAGGTCTTGCTGCATGCGGGCATGGACTGCTTAATTATCTGAGGAGTTGCGAATGGAACTGAACACTGCAATCATCAGCGAACATCCCTACTTCTGACCTTATGATGGAGGAAAGGTCATTGAAGCAGCTGAAGATGGTTGGGCCTAGGACACTGCCCTGAACAACTCCTGCAATGTGTCCTGGGGCTGAGATGATTGGCCTCTAACAACCACAACCATCTTCCTTTGTGCTAAGTATGACTCCAACCAGTGGAGAGTTTTCACCCCTGATTCCCATTGACTTCAATTTTACTAGGGCTCTTGATGCCACACTCGGTCAAATACTGCCTTGATGTCAAGGGCAGTCACTCTCTTCACCTCTAGAATTCAGCTCTCATGTCCACATTTGGACGAAGGCTGTAATGGAGTCTGGAGCCGAGTGGTCCTGGTGAACCCAAACTGAGTATTTGGTGCTGCTTGATAGCACTGTTGGCAACACCTTCCATCACTTCACTGATGATTGAGAGTAGACTGATGGGGCGATAATTGGCTGGATTAAATTTGTTCTGCTTTTTGTGGATCTGGTCAATTTTCCACATTGTTTGGTAAATGCCAGTGTTGTAGCTGTACTGGAACAGTTTGGCTAGAGGCGCAGCTAGTTCTGGAGCACAAGTCTTCAGCATGACAGCCAGGAGGTTGTCGGGACCCATAGCCTTTGCTGTATCCAGTGTGCTCAGCCGTTTCTTGATTGATTTTTATTTTATTCGCTTATGGGATGAGGGTGTCGTTGGTAAGGTCAGCATTTATTGCCCATCCCTAGTTGCCCTTGAGAAGGTGGTGGTGAGCTGCTGTCTTGAATCGCTGCAGTCTGTGGTGAAGGTACTCCCACGGTGCTGTTAGGTAGGGAGTTCCAGGATTTTGACCCAGTGATGATGAAGGAACGGTGATATACTTCTAATTCGGGATGGTGTGTGACTTGGAGGGGAACTTGGAGGTGGTGGTGTTCCCATGTGCCTACTGGCCTTGTCCTTCTAGGTGGAAGAGGTCGCAGGTTTGGGAGGTGCTGCCGAAGAAGCCATGGCGAGTTGCTGCAGTGCATCTTGTAGATGGGGTACACTGCAACCATGGTACGCCAGTGGTGGAGGGAGTGAATGTTTAAGGTGGTGGATGGGGTGCCAATCAAGCAGGCTGCTTTGTTTTGGATGGTGTCGAGCTTCTTGAATGTTGTTGGAGGTGCACTCATCAGGCAAATGGAGAGTATTCCATCACACTCCTTATTTGTGCCTTGTAGATGGTGGAAAGGCTTTGGGGAGTCAGGAGGTGAGACACTTGCTGCAGAATACCTAGACTCCGACCTGCCCTTGTTGCCACAGTATTTGTGGCTGGTCCTCTTAAGTTTCTGGTCAATGGTGACCCCCCCCCAGGATGTTGATGGTGGGGGATTCGGCGATGTTAATGCCATTGAATGTCAAGGGGAGGTTGGTAGACTCTCGCTTGTTGGAGATGGTCATTGCCTGGCCCTTCTGTGGCGTGAATGTTACCTGCCACTTACCAGCCCAAGCCTGATTGTCGTTCAGGTCTTGTTGCATGTGGGCATGGACTGCTTCATTATCTGAGGAGTTGTGCATGGTGCTGAACACCGCAGTCAACAGCAAACATCCCCATTTCTGACCACCTGTTGGAGAGAAGGTCATTGATGAAGCAGCTGAAGATGGTTGGACCTTGGACACTGCCCTGAGGAACTCCTGCAGCGATGTCCTGGGACTATGATTGACTTTCAACCACCGCAAACATCTTCCTTTGTGCTAGCTATGACTCCAGCCAGTGGAGTGTTTTTTTTTCCCCCCGATTCCCATTTGACTTCTGTTTTACTAGGGCTCCTTGATGCCACACTCTGCCCTAGACATCAAGGCAGCATTTGACAGTCACTCTCACCTCACCTCTGGTATTTGGCTCCTTTGTCCATGTTTGGACCAAGGCTGTGATGAGGTAGGGAGCTGAGTGGTCTTGGCAGAACACAAACTGGGCATCAGTAAGCAGTTTATTAGTGAGTAAGTGCCGCTTGATCGCACTGTCGATGACACCTTCCATCACTTTGCTGCTGATTGAGAGTAGACTGATGGGGTGATAATTGGCTGGGTTGGATTTGTCCTGCTTTTTGTGGGCAGGACATACCTGGACAGTTTTCCACATTGTCTGATAGATGCCAGTGTTCTAGCTGTACTGGAGCAGCTTGGCTAGAGGCGCAGCTAGTTCTGGAGCACAAGTCTTCAGCACGATACCCACAATGTTGTCTGGGCCTATAGCCTTTGCTGTATCCAGTGTGCTCAGCTGTTTCTTGATATGTGGAGTGAATCGAATTGGCTGAAGAGTGGCTTCTGTGATGGTGGGGACCTCCGAAGTAGGCTGATATGGATCATCCACTCTGCACTTCTGGGTGAAGATGGTTGCAAACGTGTCAGCCTTGTCTTTTGCACTCGCGTGCTGGGCTCTGTCATTTGAGGATGGGGTTATTCATGGAGCCGCCTCCTCCTGTTTAGTTGTTTAATGGTCCACCACCATTCATGACTGGATGTGGCAGGACTGCAGAGCTTTGATCTGATCTGTTGATTGTGGGATTAGTTTGTCTTGTGTAGCATGCTACTTCTGCTTTTTAGCATGCATGTAGCCCTGTTACAGCTTCCCCAGGTTGGCACCTCATTTTTAGGTATGCCTGGTGCTGCTCTTGTACACTCCTCATTGAACCAGGGTTGGTCACTGGGCTTGATGATATAGTGAGGGATATGCCTGGCCATGAGGTTACAGATTGTGGTGGAATACAATTCTGCTGGTGGCCCACAGTGCCTCATGGGTGCCCAGTTTTGAGCTGCTAGATCTGTTCTGAATCTATCCCATTTAGCACGGTGGTAGTGTCTCACAACACGATGGAGGGTGTCCTCAGTGTGAAGCCGGGACTTCGTCTCCACAGTGACTGAGCAGTGGTCATTGCTACCAATACTGTCATGGACCGATGCATCTGTGACGGGTAGATTAGTGAGGAAGAGGTCAAGTAGGTTTTTCCCTTGTGTTGGTTCTCTCTCTCTCCACCTGTCGCAGGCCCAGACTGGTAGTTATGTCCTTCAGGGCTCGGTCAGTAGTGTAGCTACTGAGCTGCTCTTGGTGATGGACACTGAAGTCCCCCTAACCAGGGCCCTTGCTACCCTCAGTGCTTCTTCCAAGTGGTGTTCAACATGGAGGAGTACTCATTCATCAGCTGAGGGAGGGCAGTAGGTGGTAAACTTCATGGGATCCGGAGTCAATGTCCCAGGGCCACTCCTTCCCGACTGTATGCCACCCCTGGTGAGTCTGTCCTGCCGGTCGGACAGGACATAACCAGGGATGGTGATGGAGTATGGGACATTGGCTGAAAGGTATGATTCTGCGAGTATGGCTGTTGCTTGACTTGTCCGTGAGACAACTTTTCCAATTTTGACAAGTCCCCAGATGTTGGTGAGGAGGACTTTGCAGGGTCGGCTGGGCTGGGTGTGCCGGTGCCGAGGTCGATGCCGGGTGGCTTGCCCAGTTTCATTCGTAGCGGTTTGTTACAGCTGAGTGGTTTGCTAGGCCATTTCAGAGGGCAATTAAGAGTCAACCACATTGCTGTGTTTGGAGTCACATAGGCCAGACCAGGTAAGTATGGCAGATGGGTTTTTACAACAATCTGATAGTTTCATGGTTACTGATGCTAGTAATTATACCAGATTTATTTAACAATTTAATTCCCCAACTGTCATGGTGGGATTTGAGCTCATTAGTCCAGGCCTCTGGATTACTAGCCCAGTAACCTTACCACTACGCTACCATTCAATCACATGGAGTGAATCAGATTGGCTGAAGACTGGCTTCTATGATGGGAGCAGTCAGATGAATCACCATCTCTGCATTTCTGGCTGAAGATGGTTGCGAATGCTTCAGTCTTATCTTTTGCATTCGCATGCTGGGCTCTGTCATCATTGAATTTAATACTTAGCTAAAGGTTATTGGTAGACACCTGCATTATTCAGATTTGCCCCTAGCAGTAGTTGCATTATGATTTGTCAGTTTATTAAAACAGTTGAGTTATCAAAATAACTTTTTAAATAAACTTGCACTGAATTTTTTGGGTTAAACCTTAGTTGGGTAGCAGCTATATATATTTTACTCAGGCCTGCTAAGCATTAATTGCTATTCCTGATTCAGGACATGTTTGTGTCTGTTTTTTGTGTATGAGCTTGGGTTAGGCAAAATACTTTTTTAATGACTTTTGATTCCTGGTGTGCTGAGTGTAACTGATTTCAATTGGGACTGCAGTTTCCTTGAAGTGATTCGGGACTACAAGGAAAAATCTACCATATGATGAGGTGGAATCAAACCACATTGTTATTTTTCATTTTTAGCTTAGAAAGACTAAAATATTGTTTTTGGTTTTAAACAGATGAGTCTGGTATCCAGGAGGTTCTGATGAATTCAGACGATGTACCCATGAAAGAGGCCAGGCCAATACAGGTAGTGTTGGCACATGAAGATAATCATCATTTTGATCTAGATGAAGCATCCTTGGAACGAATTCTATTGCAAGAACACATTCGGGACTTGAATGTTGTGGTTGTCTCTGTGGCAGGAGCATTCCGTAAAGGCAAATCCTTTTTGTTGGACTTCATGTTACGATACATGTACAATCAGGTAAGAGACTATGCTATCACTTTTTTTTACTTCAAGCCGAAGTTGTTTTGAAATGTGAATGCTCTTGGAAATATCTTCAATGACTATTGTATATCACCACCTGAGTGTTCTCATGAGTTGGATATTTGCAAGCTTTTTGTTTGCAACCAGTTGGTCTTAATTGAAACTGTAGTCCAGTGGCAACTTGTAGAATGCTTGCTTGGTTCTCATTCAAAAGCTCAAGGGCTCTGAACTCTGAATTCATTGCTCTCCATTTTAAGTTTGGAGTGCAGTAATGTTCTTCAGGGTCAATGTTCTAGGATTATTGGTGATTTACTGTACAGTTTAATTTTTTCCCCCTCCTGAAAATGATTCCTTGATGAGGTAGATACCCCTCCCACCCTTTACCTCGCCTAAATTACATTATTCCTGTGAGTGTTGATGGGCTATTTGATTGCGGAGGACATCACCGTTGATGTGGAGTCTGTCCATAGCCGGCGTCCGTGTGTATTTCCATGGGGTCATTTGCTAACTATTGGGATTGGGAACCTTCATTAATTTGCCCTTCCTAACCGGGCTAATTAAAGTACGATTCGTGTTACCTACTGCGATCAGAGATTGACCCTGGAAGCTTCCTGGTTTATGTGGTTCAGTTACTTGCAAGATAAACTTCTGAACTATTGGAGTAACAGTTCTTTAGGAAACAATTATAGAAATTATTCCCTAAAAATGTAATCTTCCACAGACTTGCTTTATTTGAGTAGATTTCAAGAGGAAAGCCACTGAATGCCCTCCCTTTTTCTCACTCGTGCCTTCCAACGGAAGATGCCAATTTCCCCCTTCCTGTAAATATTTGCTCCCTTCCAACGGAAGATGCCAGTTTCCCCCTTCCTGTAAATATTTGCTCTCTATTCCCTTAAGTTTAACAATAGATGACATTTGATAGTGAGTTTGTGCAACTAGTAGTTTTTTTTTTTTATTCGTTCATGTGATTTTTGATTTTTTTCTTTGCGCATCACCAGCAAGGCCAGTATTTATTGCCCTTGAGAAGGTGGTGGTGGTGAGCCGCTTTCTTGAATCGCTGTGGTCCGTGAAGGGCAGGTACTCGGTGCTGTTAGCTGAGGAGTTCAGGAATTTGACGCCGCATGATGAAGGAACAATTATATATTTCCAAGTCAGGATGGTGTGTAACTTGGAGGTGGTGGTGTTCTCAGGCGCCTACTGCCCTTGTCCTTCTAAGTGGTAGAGGTCGTGGGTTTGGGCGGTGCTGTCGAAGAAGCCTTGGCGAGTTGCTGCAGTGCATATTATAGATGGTACATGGTGTGCCAGTGATGGATGGGGTGCCAATCAAGCAGGCTGCTTTGTCCTGGATGGTGGCGAGCTTCTAGTGTTGTGGAGCTGCACTCATCCAGGCAAGTGGAGAATATTCCATCACACTCCTGACTTGTGCCATGTGGATGGTGGAAAGATTTTGGTGTCAGGGGGGGGGAGACACTTGCTGCAGAATACCCAGCCTCTAACCTGCTCTTGTAGCCACAGTTTTTGTGGCTGGACCAGTTAAGTTTTGGGTCAATGGTGACCCCAGGATGTTGATGGTGGGAGATTCAGTGATGGTAGTACCATTGAATGTCATGGGGAGGAGGCTAAACTCTCTCGTTGGAGATGGTCATTGTCTGGCACTTGTGTGGTGTGAATGTTACTTGCCACTTATCAGCCCAAGATTTAATGTTGTCTAGGTCTTGCTGCATGCGGGCACGGACTACTTCACCATCTGAGGAGTTGCGAATGGAACTGAACACTGTGCGATCATCAGTGAACATCGCCATTTCTAGCTATTGAAAAGGACGGGGAGCAATCTAGAGTAAAAGTACTTAATTGGAGGAAGGCCAATTTCAGTGGGTTGAGAACCGACCTGGCCTGGGTACATTGAATTCAAAGATTGGCAGGCAAAACTGTAATCTAACAATGGGTTGCCTTTTTTTTTTTAAAGAGGAGATGGTTCAGGTACTTTCCCATCAGGGGGGGAGGAAAGTAGGGCAACCAAAGTCAGAGCTCCCAAGATGACTAGGTAGAGCAAGATGAAGCAGAAAAAGGGGGCATATGAGCTGAGATGAGCGGTGGACCTGCGAGAGGAACTCTACACAGGAGTGATGTCTGCACAAGGGAGCTGATTGGTGGGTAGCTGGTGAGTCTTTAAGTTTATTTCTGTCAAGGTAGTTCATAGTATATATTATATAGAGGCAGGACAGCTTAGTCCCGTGAATTACACATCCTATGCCATGTGGGAAGTCCTGGATGCTTCTCGTGACCTGGACGGCCACGCGTGCAGGAAGTGTCGCCAGCTACAGCAGCTCGAGCTCCAGGTTTCTGAGCTTGAGTGGCGGCTGGAGTCACTGCAGTGCATCCGCGAGGCTGAGTTGCATGGATAGCACGTTTCTGGAGGTGGTCACCCCACAGCTTGAGTGCAGGCAGCGAGGGAATGGGTGACCGCCAGACAGAAGAGGACCAGGCAGGTAGTGCAAGAGTCCCTGAGTGCATCTCGCTTGCTAACCAGTATTCAGTTCTGGATACTGGGGAGGGCGATGGTTCCTCTGGGGAGTGCAGCTAGAGCCAAGTCCATGGCAGCATGGGTGGCTCAGCTGCACAGTTGGGAAGGAAGAAGATTGGAAGAACAATAGTGTTGGGGGAATAGACAGGCGTTTCTGTGGCCGCAGACATGACTCCAGGATGGTATGTTGCCTCCCTGATGCCAGAGTCAAGGATGTCACTGGCTGCAGGACATTGAGGAGAGGGGGGGGAGGAGGGTGAACAGCCAGAGGTCGTGATTCACATAGGTAGAAAGAGGGACGAGATCCTGCAGGCAGATTTTTAGGGAGCTAGAAAAGAAATTAAAAAGCAGGACCTCCAAGGTAGTAATCTCCAGATTGCTCCTGGTGTCACGTGCTAGTGAACACAGAAATGGGAGGATAGAGCAGATGATTGCGTGGCTGGACAGATGGTGCAGGAGGGAGGGCTTTAGATTCCTGAGGCATTGGGACCGTTTCTAGGGGAGGTGGGACCTGTACAAGTCGGATAGGTTGCACCTCAACAGGACCGGAACCAATATCCTTGCGGCGGGGTTTGCTAGTGCTGTTGGGGAGGGTTTAAACTAGCTTGGCAGGGGGATGGGAACATGAGTTTCAGAAGGGAGAGAAGCAAAGCTGGAAATGGAAGGCAGAAAATTAGTAAGCGAGTTTGTTAGGCAGAGGAAACAAAGGCTAGAAATTAATGACTTGGATGAAGGGACCGAGTGTACTGTAGCCAAATTTACTGATGATACAAAGATAGGTGGGTTAGCAAGTTGTGAGGAGGACAGAGTCTGCAAAGGGATATAGATAGGTTAAGTGAGTGAGCAAAAATTTGGCAGATGGAGTACAATGTGGGAAAATGTGAGGTTATCCACTTTGGAATGAAGAAGCAAATTATTATTTAAATGGAGGGAGACTACAAAATGCTGCAGTACAAAGGGATCTGGGGGTCCTAGTACATGAAACACAAAAAGTTAGCATGCAGGTACAGCAAGAAATTAGGAAGGCTAATGGAATGTTGGCCTTTATCGCAAGGGGTATGGAGTATAAAAGTAGGGCGTTGGTGAGACCACACCTGGAGTACTGCATACAGTTGTGGTCTCTATATTTAAGGAAGGACATACTTGCATTGGAGGCAGTACAGAGAATGTTCACTAGGTTGATTCCTGGGATGAAAGGGTTGACGTATGACGAAAGGTTGAGCAGGTTGGGCCTATACTCATTGGAGTTTAGAAGAATGAGTGGTGATCTTATTGAAACATATAAGATTCTGAGGGGGATTGACAGGGTGGATGCTGAGAGGATGTTTCCCCTAGTGGGGGAATCTAGAACTAGGGAGCATAGTTTCAGAATAAGGGGTTGCCCATTTAAGACGGAGATGAGAAGGAATTTCTTCTGAGGGTCGTGAATCTTTAGAATTCTCTACCCTGGAGAGCTGTGGAGTCACTGAATATATTCAAGGCGGAGATTGACAGACATTTGAGTCAAGGGGTATGGGGAGAGTGGGAAAGTGGTGAGGACAAGATTGGATCAGCCATGATATTGAATGGCGGAGCAGGCTCGAGGGGCTGATTGGCCTGCTCCTGGTTCTTATGTAAAATAGACAACAAGGGAGTTTGGCAGTGCTAAATGATATATACCTCAATGCAAGGAGTCTAGGGAATAAAACAGATGAGCTGAGGGCACAGCTAGACATGTGGGAGTATGATATAGCTATTACTGAGACATGGCTGAAAAGGGCAGGAATGGTAGGTCAACATTCTTGGTTACGGGGTTTTCAGACGAGATGAGGGGGGTCGCAATATTGGTTAAATCAGTTATAGCTGTGAGGAGGGAGGATATCTTAGCAGGATCATCAAATGAGGCCATATGGGTTGAACTGAAACAAAAAAGGGGCAGTCACACTGCTGGGAGTGTACTATAGACCTCCGAACAGTCCAAGGGAGTTAGAGCAAATATGTCGGCAAATTTCTGAGACGTGCAAAAAAAGGGCAGTAATAGGGGATTTCAACTTTCCTAATAACTGGGATAACATTAGTGTGAAAGGCATAGAGGGAGCAGAATTCTTAATGCATTCAGGAGAACCTTTTTTAGCTAGTACGTAGCAAACCCAATAAGAGAGGGGGTGGTTCTGGACCTAGTTTTAGGAATTAAGCTGGGCAGGTGGAAAGGGTATCCGTGGAAGAGCATATTGGTGGTAGTGATCATAATTCAGTTAGATTTAGGGTGGCTATGGAAAAAGACAAGGATGGACCAGGAATAAAAGTTCTCAATTGGGGGGAAAAGCTAATTTTACTAAGCCGAGAGGTGATTTAGCCAAAGTGGACTGGAGACAAACTTGAAGGTAAATCTGTGTTGGAGCAGTAGGAGGCATTTAAGAAGGAGATAGAGGGTTCAGAGCAAGTATGTTCCCTTAAAGAAAAAAGGTGTGACTAACAAATATAGAGCTCCCTGGATGTCAAGGGGCATACAAGGTAGGATAAAGAAAAAAAGGGAAGATTATGACGGATACCGAGGACTCAATACTGCAGAAAGCCGAGGGAGTATAGAAAGTGCAAGGATGAAATCAAAGGCAATTAGGAAAGCCAAGAGGGCATGAAAAAATATTGGCAAGTAAAACACACATGTTTTATAAATACATTTAAGAGCAAGAGGATAACTAACGAAAGAGTAGGGACCATAAAGGTAACCTGTGTGTGGAAGCGGCAGACATGGGTATGGTTCTTAATGAATACTTTGCGTCTGCTTTCACAAAAGAAAGGGACGATGCAAACTGAGGTGGAGTGATATATTAGGTGAAATAAACATAGTAAAAGAGGAAGCATTAAGGGGTTTAGCATCTTTGAAAGTGGATAAATCCCCAGGCCCGGATGAGATGTATCCCAGACTGTTGAGAAGTAAGAGAGGAAATAGCAGAGGCTCCGATCATTTTCCAATTCCCACTGGCTACAGGTGTGATACAGTTGTTTAAAAAGGGCAAAAAGGCTAGACCGAATAATTACAGGCCAGTCAGCCTAACCTCGGTGGTGGGAAAATTATTAGAAAAAATTCTGAGGGACAGGATAAATCTTCATTTAGAAAGACACTGATTAATTGTGGACAGTCAGCATGGATTTGTTAAGGAAAGGTTGTGTCTGACTAAATTGATTGAATTTTTTGAAGAAGTAACCAGGAGGGTTGATGGAAGGTAGTGTGTTTGATGTAGTCTATATATGGATTTTAGCAAGGGTTTTGATAATGTCCCGCATGGCAGACTGGTCACGAAAGTAAAAGCCCATGGGATCCAGGGCAAAGTGGCAAGCTGGATCCAAAATTGGCTGAGGCAGGAAACGAAGGGTAATGGTCGAAGGGTGTTTTTGTGACTGGAAGGCTGTTTCCAGTGGAGTTCCACAGGGCTCAGTACTGGGTCTTTTGCTTTTTTGTGGTATGTATCAATGATTTGGACTTGAATGTAGGAAGTATGATTAAGAAGTTTGCAGATGATACAAAAATTGGCTGTGTGGTTGATAAGGAGAAAGCTGCAGATGGCAGGAAGATATCAATGGACTGGTCAGGTGAGCAGAACAGTGGCAAATGGAATTCAATCTGGAGAAGTGTGAGCTAATGCATTTGGGGAGGGCTAACAAGGCAAGGGAATATTATACTATAAATGGTAGGACACTGAAGTGTAGAAGATCAGAGGGACCTTGGAGTGCATGTCCACAGATCCCTGAAGGTAGCAGGACAGGTAGATAAAGTGGTTAAGAGGGCATATACAGTAGAATACTTGCCTTTATTAGCCGAGTCCTAGAATATGAGATGGGCGGTTATGCTCAAACTGTATAAAACATTAGTTAGGCCACAGCTAGAATACTGTGTGCAGTTCTGGTCACCACATTACAGGAAGGATGTGATTGCACTAGAAGGGGTGCAGAGGAGATTTACGAGGATGTTGCCTGGGCTGAGGAATTTTAGCTATGAGGAAAGATTGAGTTTTTTGATGAGGTAACAGGGATGGTTGATGCTGGCAATGAGGCTGATGTGGTGTACATGGATTTCCAAAAGGCGTTTGATAAAGTGCCATATACAGGAAACGTTGTGCTATCCGGCACCGACGGGACCGAGCTGTTGCCGTTCCCTCAAAACTGCCGGACACTCCAGCACTAATGTTGAAAGATACGGAAGCTTCTGAGCTCCGTATCTGTCAACAAACCCTGTTGCTTAGCAACAGCTTCTAAACAGTCCAAGCGTCTCTATAGCTTAGCAACAGCTTCAGCAGACCTTGCAGAGCTTGACTGTTGAGGAAAAAAGTAACGAGGGAAAAAAAACCTAATGAAAACAGCACCTGATTTTTGCCGGTGGCTCGAGCATTCCGGACAGTTAGCCTCCGGATAACACACAGTTTCCTGTAATAGGCTCGTCAGCAAAGTTGAAGCCCATGCAATAAAAGGAACAGTGGCAGCATGGATACTAAATTGGCTAAGTGACAGGAAACAGAGCAGTGGTGGACTTGTATTTCAGACTGGAGGAAGGTATACAGTGGTGTTTCCCAGGGGTCAGTACTATGACCACTGCTTTTCTTGATGTATATTAATGACTTGGACTTGGGTGTACAGGACACAATATCAAAATTTGCAAATGACACAAAACTTGGAAGTATAGTGAACAGTGATAGACTTCAAAGGACAAAAATTGGCAGTGTGGAATGGGTGGACACGTGGCAGATGAAATTTAATGCAGAAAGGTGCGTAGTGATACATTTTGATGGGAAGAACGAGGGGGGGCAATTTAAACTGAAGGGGGTGCATGAGCAAAGACCTGGGGGTATATGTGCACAAATTGTTGAAGATGGCAGGGCAAGTTGAGAAAGTGGCTAAAAAAGCATATGGGATCCTGGGCTTCATAAATGGAGGCATAGAGTACAAAAACAAGGAAGTTATGATGAACCTTTATAAAACATTGGTCTGACCTCAACTGGAATATTGTCCAATTCTGGGCACTGCACTTGGGAAGGGTGCAGAAAAGATTGAAAAGAATGGTTCCAGGGATGAGGGACTTCAGTTGCGTGGATAGAGCAGAGAAGGTAGGAGATTTGATGGAGGTGCTCAAAATCATGAGGGGTCTAGACAGGGTAGATGGAGAGAAACCGTTCCCATTGGCGGAAGGGTCATGAACCAGAGGACACCGATTTTAAGGTGACTGGCAGAAGAACCCAATGCGACATGAGAAACTTTTTTTTTTTTACGCAGCGAGTGGTTAGGATCTGGAATGCACTGCCTGAGAGGGTGGTGGAGGCAGATTCAATCGTGGCTTTCAAAAGGGAATTGGATAAGTACCTGAAGGAAATTTTTTTGCAGATCTACGGGAAAAGGGCGGGGGAGTGAGACTAGCTGAAGTGCTCTTGCAGAGAGCTGGCATGGGCTTGACTGGCCAAATGGCGGCCTCCTGTGCTGTAACCATTTTTTTTTTTTTAGCTATGCCTGGTACTGCTCATGGCATGCTTTTGTACACCCCTCATTGAACCAGGGTTGGTCTCCTGCCTTGATGGTAATGGTAGGGTGAGGGAGCTGCTGGACCATGAGGTTACAGATTGTGTTGAAATATAATTCTGCTGCTGCTGATGGCCCACAGCGCCTCATTGATGTCCGGTATTGTGCTGCTAGATCTGTTCTGAATCTATCCCATTTAGCACAGTGGTAGTGCCACACAACACGATGGAGGGTGTCATCAGTGTGAAGACTGGACTTCGTCTCCACAATGACTGTGTGCGGTGGTCGCTGCTACCAATACCATCATGGACAGGTGTATCTGGGACAGGCAGATTGGTGAGGATGAAGTAAAGTAGGTTTTTCCCCTCATGTTTTTTCTCTCGCCATCTGCCACAGGCCCAGTCTGGCAACTATGTCCTTCAGGGCCTGGTCACTAGTGGTGCTACTGAGCCGCTCTTGGTGATGGGCATTGAAGTCCCCTAACCAGAGTACATTCTATGCCCTTGCTACCCTCAGTGCTTCTTCAAGTGGTGTTCAACATGAAGGAGTACTGATTGATTGATTGAATCAGCTGAGGGAGGGCATTTGGTGGTAATCAGCAGGAGATTTCCTTGACCTGATGTCATGAGACTTCATGGTATCCGGAGTCAATGTTGAGGACTCCCAGGGTCACTCCCTATTCACTGTATACCACTGTGTTGCCACCTCTGATGGGTCTGTCCTGCTGGTGGGACAGGACATACCCAGAGATTGTGATGGAGGAGACTGGGGTGTTAGCTGAAGGGTATGATTCTGTGAGTATGACTGGTTATTCCGCATGGTATTGATATTTAGTGTAAATCAAGCCCGTGTAATTACTACGTTTAAAGGTGGTATATAAGTGGTTATTGTAGTAGTGGTACTAAAGAACTGAAAATGTATGTTAACTTTTATTTACATAAATAAGAATAAAAATGACTAGTTTCCTCTTTGCATATTTATAGGTCTATATTTGGGATTTTCTTGAACTTGAACACGCACATGCCTTTTTAGTCTTTTTTAATTTAAAAGAAAAGCCAAACTATACTTGCCAACTTTTTTGTGTAGAAGATCAAGCATCATCAGTGACCTGCTAATCTTGAGGCTTCCACCCCATAATTTTAGGTTGGTGATTTAAATACCCCAATTGGATAATTGAAGTTTAGTGGTTCTGCTAATTACTGAAAACAAAGTGCAATAGCTAAATATTAATTTTGTTGTTTTTATGTTAACATTGTGCAGCATTTGACTGCTAAATTAATCAAAACCACATACAAATTGCTTCAAGTGGAGATTTGAAAGACTACAATGTTTGGGAGACCCCAAGGATGGCCGGAATGAAAACTGGGCAAACTACTCCAGTGCTGTGCTTTTCCCCCCCAATTAATATTTCCCTCTGACAAAATAAAGTTGACAGCAAGCTCTGGTTCTGTATATAATTTTTTTTTGTGTGCTTAAAATCTGGCAGTGAACCATGTGTTTTTTTTTAACAAGGAACTGCATACTCCAGGAACTGTTTTAAACTATTTGGTTCTTAGCATGTAGACATAACATTTTTGTACAGTATGAGGTTACTTGTGCAGAAACAATTGGATTGAATTTGATTAATGTTCAAACCTCATGCCACAAGAATGTGTTAGGTTAGAGATGCCGAGCCATTAGACTGAGCTGTATTTAAAAAAAAAAAAACCCTACTTTTTACTAGATGGATTTTATTTTCCATTTTAAGGTAGTTTTGTGTTGCCACAGAATTTGGCATTAATGGCAGAATAATGAAGAAACTCAAACAAAACTTGGTATATTGTAGGCTGGGTTACAAATTGGCTTAGTGTGGCTGCACAGGCAGCAGTGGAGGGCGCAACTAGTTTTGAATTGGCTCTTGTTTCAGTCTGATCAAAATCTTGTCTTGCATTGCAGAGTGACGCCTACTTAAATCTATTAGTTTGGGTTAAGCCCCCTTCTCTATCCTTTTTAACCACCTTCAGTCCACTTGAGACAAGTTCTGTGGATCATAACTTCCTTTTGTTAAAATGTGATGGGTAGGTGATATGCTTTCATGCCTTAGTTTCAAGCTAATGGTTACAATTTGATTTTGCGGTGAAGTGCACACTTCCCCCTTGGCTTTCTTCCCCCGTTCTCCCTCCCCCCCCCCCCCACCCCTCCCCATCTGGTGCCACAGTTTAAATTGGGTTGATGGTCCAAATCTACATTGGCAACCTACAGTACTTGTATTAATGTGTTCATGCTTCAGTATGGTGTCCTACATATTTGTATAATTTGCACTTTTTTGGGTCATAACCTTTAAGCTGATGAGGAACGGATATTTTTGTGCATGTACGTCTAATATAAAAACAGTGCACCGAACATGCATTTTGTGACACAAGTAGTGTGATGCTGAGAGTATAAATAAACCAAGGAACACCATACTGGAGCCAGAATGTCTGCAGCTTCTTAATTAACCTCTGAACTTGCACCTACCTACCATTGCTATTTACTGAACAGAAATTAATTTTGTGCCCTTAAAGCTTTGCCTAGCCAGCAGAATAATATTGCACATCATAACGTTGCTATCTTTGCAAAAAAGCATCTAATTCAAATTACTGTGAGCAGCACCATAAAGGATCTGCTAAAATGTGTATTTTGTCTTTTAATTAATTTCATAGTTTTATTTTTCAAGAAAAGCGGTACATTAGGATTATAGTGGCTCGGAACCCTGTGCCAGAAGGTCAAATTGTTACCTGTTCTAAAGCAATGCTGCTTTTTTGTTTGGGAATTGCAGCCAGGGAGGGTTCTACCACTTTGGCCAGCATCTTGGTCACACAAAGGTGAATGAAAATGGCCCAGGGTTGCCTTCCCTGCCCCACTTACTCCTGCTTTTCCCTCCATACATTGTTGTAATTGGCACACACAATAGTATAAACTCTAGACTTTTCTCTTGTAAAAATATAGAATAGATTGAATACTGAGCTATTGAGTTTACTGTTCAGACTCAACAGATCTTTAGTAGTGTGGCAAAACCACCAATGAACTCCTGTACAAACGCATAACTGTCTTTAAACCAATGTTACAGCATCTATGTTCGTTTGCTGAGTGTAAACAGGCTTTCTGTAAAAGCCTTGAAACAACGCGATGACATCATCACGTTGGTCACTTGATGCCCTGAACGGCGGGAAACGTGATGACGTCATGGAGTGGGAGGTCCTGAGTTCAGACCTCGTGGAACAAGCTGCTGTATAGACCTGTTTGCTGTTGCTCCTGCATGTTTTTGTTTTGTTCACTTTTTAATTAAATTCGGTTGATTTACTGAACTGACTCGACCTCAGTGATTCAGTTAGGAATCTGTTGATTCCTACGTTGGTGACCCCGAAGCTTCGCGGACGATTTTCGCGGAGGCAAGCTCAAGAACAAGATGGATGTGAATGCAGCGAGTTTGAAGCTCCCTCAATTTTGGGAACAGGCAGCCTCCTGGTTCGTGCAAGCGGAGGCTCAGTTCCAACTGCGAAACATAGTGCTGGATCAGACCCATTACCTTTATGTGGTCTCCGCACTGGACAGCTCGACGGCTTCCCGAATTATCAGCCTGCTTGAGACCCTGCCCATGGAAAACAAGTACGAAACGCTCAAGGCGTGCCTCATGCAAGTATTCGGTCTCACTAAGGCGGAGCGCGCGCGACGCTTGCTCACACTCCCCGGGTTAGGCGATGCTAAGCCTTCCGAGTTGATGAGCCACATGCTCACCCTCCTCGGGTCTGAGCCGCAGTGTTTTATATTGCGGGAACTGTTCCTGAGCCAGCTCCCTGAGCAGGTGCAAGCAGCCCTGGCCAGGTCGACAGCTACGGACGGTGTGGCGCTCGCGGCCGAAGCCAACACCATTTACGCGGTGATGCAGCAGTACTGTGCCACCTCGACGTGTCCCGCCTCCAAGAACCCCGCCTCGGCGCCTCCACAGACCGGCCTTTGCTACTACCACGCCCGTTTCGGTCAGAAAGCCAGATGCTGCCGACCCCTGTAAATTCGTGCCGAGAAAGCAGCAAAACCGATTGCGCGACCAGAGGGGAGACCCTGAGGTCGGTTTCGCGTCCACGCTGACGGTTGGTGATTCCGGGAAACTGTTGTACACCACCGACTCCATTTCAGGCCGGCGTTTCTTGTGCGACACGGGCGCCCAGTGCAGCATCCTCCCCGCTTCGGTCCTCGACGTCCGATCTGGGAGGCGCGGTTCTCCACTACAGGCCGCCAATGGCGGCGCCAGCCGTACGTACGGGAAGCGGTGGATCCGATTGTGTCTTGGCGGGCAACTTTTCTACTGGGAGTTTATAACCGCCACGATACCACTGGCAATCCTCGGCGCTGACTTTTTCTGCACGCATGACCTACTGGTCAACGTACGTAATCGCCGCCTGATTCATGCCGCCGCCTCAAGGGCCCCCATTCCCTGTTTTCGGGGCTCCGGCGTGACCCACGCGGTTGCCCGCACCGAGTCGACGCCCAACGAGTTCATCCTCCTGCTCAAGGAATTTCCGGAGCTCGCTCACAACCCACCTTCTTCTCGGCGACGACCGTCAAACGTGTGAACACCACATCGCGACAACCGGCCCCCCCGGTTTACGCCCGGGCTCGGCGATTAGAGGCCAGTAAACTCGAAGCCGCGAAGGTGGAATTCGCCACTATGGAGCAGCTGGGAATCGTTCGCCGGTCAGATAGTCCCTGGTCGTCGTCTCCGCTGCACATCGTGCCAAAGCCCGGCGGTGGGTGGTGGCCCTGTGGTGATTATCGGCGCCTCAATGAGGTCACGACTCCAGACCGGTACCCGATACCGTACATTCAAGATTTTTCCACCCACTTAGCCGGCACTTCGTGGTTCTCCAAGATCGACCTTGTCCGCAGGTACCACCAAGTGCCCGTCCACCCTCGGGACGTCCAGAAGACGGCGGTCATTACCCCGTTTGGCCTTTTTGAATTTTTACGAATGCCTTTCGGACTCCAATGCGGCGCCTCATTGATTCGGTGCTACGGGATCTCAAATTCCTTTTCGTGTACCTCGATGATATCCTCGTCGCCAGCGCGTCAAAGGAGGAACATCTACGTCACCTGCGCGTTCTTTTCCGCCGTCTCCAGGAACATGGCCTTATAATTAACCCAAACAAGTGCCAATTCGGACTGAGGCAGATCGATTTTTCTGGATCACCGCAGAAGAGGCACTGCCACTCCGGGCGAGTGGCAGCAGTCACTGCATTCCCACAGTCACAATCCGTCAAGGCGCTCCAAGAATTCCTCGGCATGGTAAATTTTTACCATCGCTTTGTCCCCCGGGCTGCCCAGCTCATGCGGCCGCTCTACGAGGCACTCCGAGGGAAACCGGGGAAGGAACCTGTGATTTGGTTGCCGGTTATGGACCGTGCTTTTTGAGACACGAAGGAGGCCCTCGCCAATGCGACGATGTTGGCGCACCCGCTGCCCGGCGCCACCATTGCGCTCACGACCGATGTGTCGGACTACACTGTTGGCGCCGTGCAAGAGCAATGGGTTGACTGGACATGGCAACCGCTGGCGTTTTTTAGCCACCAGTTACGTAGTAACGAACGTAGCTATAGCACATTTGACCGGGAGCTGTTGGCGTTGTTCCTGGCCATCCGCCACTTTTTTTGCTTTTTATTGGAAGGATGCCAATTTGTTGCTTTTGTGGATTATAAGCCCCTGACGTTTGCCCTGGCCAAGACGACGGAGTCGTGGTCGGCCCGACAGCAACGGCAACTCACTTTCATTTGAGTTTACCACCGACATCCGGCACGTGGCCCGCAAGGACAACGTTGTTGCCGACTGCCTCTCGCGTGCGGCCGTCCAGCTGGGTCTCGATTATTCGCTAATGACGGCTGACCCGGAGACGCGCGCTTTCCGTTCCGATTCATCTTGCCTGCGGTCAGTGGACATACCTTTTCCACTCAGACAGCACGTCCTTGCTCTGCGATGTCTCCCTGGGAGACCCACGCCCGATCGTTCCGTCATCCTGGCGCAGGAAAGTATTCGATATCATGCACGGCCTTGCACACCCGGGCGTGCGTGCTTCACAGAAATTGTTAGTATCCAAGTTTGTCTGGAGGGGAATGAGAAGATGTGCGCGACTGGGCCAACGCTTGTGTCGTGTGCCAGAGGGCGAAGGTGCAGCGCCACGTCAAAGCTCCCGTCACCGGTTTCGAGGTACCGGAGCGGCGATTCGATCATGTTCGTATCGACCTCGTGGGCCCACTACCACCGTCACAAGGGTTCACGCATCTTCTGACAATCGTCGACCGTACCACCAGATGGCCGGAGGCCATTCCATTGACGTCCACCACCTCCACGGATGTCGCCCGGGCTTTTCTTTCGTCCTGGGTTGCCCGTTTCGGCGTGCCATCGGACATTTCATCAGACTGCGGGCCGCAGTTCTCGTCTGCTTTGTGGAACGCCGTGGCTTCAGAATTGGGCGCCAAGCTCCATCGCACCACAGCATACCACCCGCAGGCCAATGGGTTATGCGAACGCTTTATTGTTCTTTGAAGGCATCGCTGTGGGCTACCCTCCAAGGGACCGCGTGGATGGATAAGTTGCCATGGGTGATGCTCTGGTTGCGCACGGCGCGTAAAGAGGACCTGCAGGCGTCGGCCGCCGAACTGGTTTATGGCCAGCCGCTCGGGGTCCCCGGCGAGTTTCTCACGTTGCCGACGCGTCTGTGGTCCGCCACTGAACAACTGGAGGCTTACCGGGCCGCAGCGCACGCTTTCCGGCCCATTCCGACTTCACAGCACGGACTGCCCGCGTCACATTTCCGCCGGAGCTTATGAGGGCTAAATTTATTACTGCCCGGCAGGATGCCCACCGTAGTCCCCCTCATGCCTCCCTACACGGGCCCTTTCCGAGTACTGCAGGTGGGCGCCAAGAGTTTTCTAGTGGACGTCGGAGGTAAACCCGACCACATTTCCGTGGACCGCCTCGAGGCTGCACACCTGGACCTCGAGCAGCCAGTCGAAACAGCGCAGCCGCCGCGTCATGGGCGACTGCCCGCGGCCGCCACACCTGGCCCTGCGGCCCAGCTCCTCTCCTGCACCATCCATTCCTCTCCGGGAATATCGGAGTTGCTCCGACAGGATTGTCCGACCTCCTCTGCGATTGACTTTGACGATTAAAGACACTTCTGGGGGGGCGCGTGTGGCAAAACCACCAATGAACTCCTGTACAAATGCATTTCTGTCTTTAAACCAATGTTACAGCATCTATGTTCGTTTGCTGAGTGTAAACAGGCTTTCTATAAAAGCCCTGAAACAACGCGATGACGTCATCACGTTAGTCACGTGATGCCCCGAACGGCGGGAAACGTGATGACGTCATGGAGTGGGAGGTCCTGAGTTCAGACCTCGTGGAACAAGCTGCTGTATAGACCTGTTTGCTGTTGCTCCTGCATGTTTTTGTTTTGTTCACTTGTTTAATTACATTCGGTTGATTTACTGAACTGACTCGACCTCTTAGCAATCCGTTGATTCCTACAGTAGCTTCTGAGGCAGTTTACTCAGATTATGAGCAACAACCAAAGCAGCATTGGATAAATTTAATTTTTTTAAGAAATAACCAGAGTAAACTTGCTCCATATTGAAACAGTAAACAGAGAATGCTTATTTAGTTAACAGGTAGCCCTGGTATTTAGCTTTTAATTAAAATTTGACCTGATTTGTACTGTTGAGTAGTCTGAGTTTACCTAGTTCCTCATGCACTCTCCATAATAGTTGAAACCAATGAAATTCATCTTGGAGAAATGTTAACAGCACAGATTTAAAAGGGAAGATGAAATCCTCAGATAATTAGAATTGGAGAAATGCAATTTCTTACACCGTGGAATTTGGCTATAATTGTGCAAAACATTCGGTGTCTCACTTCATAAGCAATACTACCAATGCATGCCTATTGGAAAGATTATACCGTACTTCTGTATAGTATATTCTGGCATATTGGGATTCTGTAGCAGGTATTTTTGAAACTCAAATTGAAGATGCTATGACATTTGGACTGTACTGACCTTTCACCTCTTGGCAATAAATCTTGCATTTATTTTTCATGCAGTGAAAACTAATGCTTTCGGAAAAGTTTCAGCTATGTTGCAGCATATACACCGGTCTTGCTTTCCTGTTCCTTAGTAACGGATTGATAAGGCTACAGAGTGCTTTCACCCACACTTAGGCTGGAATTTTGCCGGCGCTTAGAGGGCCGGTTTGGAGGCAGGTCCGCTGTCAAAATAACAAAGATTGACGGGTAGGAAACCTGCTGTCAACCAGCTTCCACGCGAGTCTCCCAGGCATTAGGTCGGTCAGCGGAGGACTGACCGACACCTAGCAGCTGGGGATACAATTGAGCTCATTAAATGGCTTGTTAAGAGCCAATTTAATGGTATTTTGAGGCTTTCTTCCAATTTTCCATGCTCCCCACGGGTTACCCGCTGCTCGGGGAACGTGCCTGCTCACCCTAGCGTGATTTGAGTCTGCTCTGATGTTTCTAATCTGACCGCTGCAGAAGTGGTGTAAAAGGATGCCATGTTGCAGATGGTCAATTTCAGAGTGCAGAAACTGTTGGTTACTTAATTTGTAATACATAGAGATTTCTTTAGCTTGCTAGTGTTTTAGTATGTCCAGTGCCACCTCATTGGAACAACCTCTCTCACCATTGACAGATTGCTTCTGTCATCTCGCCTGCAACTGCCATCTATTGCAGCAACTTCGGTGCCCTTGGAACAAATCAGACCGTGGTCCCCTGAATCCTTCCACGATCAGCCCCAACACCAACATCACCAACCTTCTCTGCCATCACCTGATGCTGCACAGGACACAGTATCAGCCCCTGACAACATTGCTGCCTGGGAGGCCTGCGATGGCATCACCATGGCCAGATTTACTTCACTTGACACTGTTTACCCTGGCTGCCACATGATGTGCCAGGTTGACACCATCCCACACCAGCACCGTGAAGTATCCCTTTAATGTCCAAGCCATTCCATGCACACTCATCACTATAGCGGGGGGGTGTAACTGTCCAATAAGGGGCAGTGTTGGAAAAATAGATGTCACTGTATGACAACACTACCAGAAACGTCACATGGACATTGGCTAAACCTCTGAGTGCCTATCCTTGTGTGCTGTTGGTATACTTGCAGGAGGATGAGGGGGGAGTGTGAGGGGTGGCTAGTGAGATGGGGAAGTGATAATGTAGATAGAGGGTTGGGTGGAGGTGCAAGGTAAGTTGGTGTGAGTAAGGATGTGCAGGAGGGTACGGAAGGCAGTGTGATGGGGATGTGTTGAGTGGCACAGCATGGTGAGTTTGAGTGTGGCTTTGTAGTAATATTTTGTGATCCACTGAGATCATTGAAAGGTTGGCGCCACTGCAGCCAGGGGTGCTACTACATTGGCAAGAGGGCAGACTGATTCCTGCTCCCTGGTCTTCACTAATGTCACTCTGTCGTTACTAGGTATAGCTTGTGTTGCCTTGAGGGTATCTCGCACTTTCTGTGACTGTCTTTCCCTGTGACCTGTGTTTTGTGTCGCTCTCTTTCTGCTGCACAAATGTAGATATGTTCATTGTCAGGGACCAATGTTAAAGTGCACAATTGGACGGGAGCGATCGTATGTAAATTGTTCTATTCAGATTTCTTTGCATCTGGAATTACTGTAAAATCAAGTATGTAAATTGAAAATCATTCATCTAAATTTAAGTTTACAGTCCTGCCATTGAGTGCTGGAAGGTAAATGAGGTAGCACTGCTTCCTAGGGAAACACTAAGACCCGCCTATAAAGATTTTTTTTTACGGTACTTTTATATTCTTTGGCTTCCAGTTGCCATTGCAGACTTCTGTAGTTGGCAGCCCCATCAAGATAAACCAGTGGACCTTTTAGGTTGACAAACAAAGGCCCATTTTTATTACGTATTCCTGGCTGCTGTTAATTTCAATGGGGCTAGTAAACCTTGCAACATGATATTGTCATCACATGCATTTTTTATTACATTTGCATTGATGCAACACAGATGTGCAGGCCAAATGTCATGACCAGCTTATGCACATGCTAGGCCTGGTTTTCATGAAGACCAGTGGTATCGTTTAAAAATAAATTCAGGGGACTGCTGCCCTGGTTTGGGGGGTGGGGGGGTGGTTAATTCTCAAGACCTGGCCAATAAATGTAATGGGCCTATCGGCGGTGTCTCCAGAGGCAACAATCAGCTCGCAGCAAATATGAAGTGAGTGATTTAGCCTCTGTACAAACTAGCTGTGCAATCTTTTCCTCACCAGCTTTTTCTCCCATCAGAAGTCCTGGTGGTCAAAGTAATCCTAAATCCTGCCTTGACCATAAACCACAGTTTATATATGGTGAAACTGTAAATTACAGGCACTTCTAGGACTGAGGTGCCTGGTATCAGCTGTTTTTTTTGCAGGTGTTCTTTTCAAAATGGTTATTGTATGTACTGTACAAGTGTTCCCAAGAACCAGCTGAGCTTATGATCCCTGAATCAGCTGTATCAATGCTAAGAATTTGAGTTTGGAAGCAGATATAACAAAACTGATGTGCCGAACAGTGGAACCTGTTCCTAATGACACTCACTCAGACGACAGGCAACAGTATCCCCTCCTGTGGGTGGGGTGCATGCGCATCTCCTGGCGTGCGTTGTCAACAATTTGTTTTTGGAAGCGGGGACAGCAGCTGCAGGGATGATCAAACCATGAACAAAAAGGAATCCAGTAACAATCCATTGGTCATCATGATCTTCAGACTTTAATGTACAGGTAGTACACTTTAAAAGTATGTAAAGTCGGGCTGTGACCAGTGTTTTAAGGTGTAAAAGAGCTTGGTGCATTAAAAGCTGTCTGTAGTTCACAATTTTCGAGTGTCTGTGGTTTCCAAGTGCCCCTCTTTCCGTTTTACAATGTAAGTTATTTGGGTCTCAGTGCCTGTTTTATACAGATGAGGTCCTAAAAGCTGAATATAGGGAGTTAGGAGGTAAATTTAAAAAATAGGACCTCAAAGGTAGTAATCTCAGGATTGCTACCAGTGCCACGTGCTAGTCAGAGTAGAAATAGAAGGATATTTCAGATGAATACGTGGCTAGAGGAATGGTGCAAGGGGGAGGGATTCAAATTCCTGGGACATTAGAACCGGTTCTGGGGGAGGTGGCACCAGTACAAAACGGACGGTTTGCACCTGGGCAGGGCCGGGACCGATGTCCGAGGGGGAGTGTTTGCTACTGCTCTGGGGGAGGGTTTAAACTAAAATGGCAGGGGTTTGGGAACCTGAGCAGGGAGGCAGAGGAAAGGGAAACAAGGATAAAAGCAAAAGACAGGAAGGAGAAAAACAAAAGTGGCAGACAGAGAAATCAAGGGTTTAACTCAAACATGGCCACAGTAAATAATAATGCTAAGAGTGTTTTTTAAAAAAAAAAAAAAAAAAACAAGCCTGAAGGCTTTGTGTCTTAATGCGAGGAGCATTCGTAATAAGGTGGATGAAATAGCTGCACAAATAGAAGTAAACAAATATGATTGGGATTACGGAAGCATGGCTCCAGGGTGGCCAAGGCTGGGAACTGAACATCCAGGGGTATTCAATATTCAGGAAAGATGGGCAAAAAGGAAAAGGAGGTGGGGTAGCATTGCTGGTTAAAGAGTAACACAATTGTAAGGAAGGATATTAGCTCTGATGATGTGGAATCTGTATGGGTAGAACTGAGAAATACCATGGGGCAGAAAACATTAGTGGGAGTGGTATATAGACCTCCAAACAGTAATGCGGAGGTTGGGGATGGCATTAAAAGGGAAATTAGAGAAGCGTGCAATAAGGGCACAGCAGTCATCATGGGTGACTTTAATCTACATATAGATTGGGCTAACCAAATTAGTAACAATACTGTGGAGGAGGAATTCCTGGAGTGTATATGGGATGGTTTCTGTTGTGTATGTAACCGTTTACCTTTAAGGGAACTATAGAATGTAACCGTTCGCCTTTAAGAGCACTACTTTAGGGTGGCACTATCTATTGGCTCATGTATACTGTAATACCGATAGTGACCACACCAGTATATAAGGGTTGTGATACGTTAACTAGGGCAGAATCGCCCGAGCCTCTGAATAGTAAAGACTTGTTTTATTTTGTTAACAGTGGAGTCTGTGATTATTTATAATACAACCCACAGACTTAACATTGGCGACGAGGATGGGATTCGAACCCTGCGGCAGTTGTTCCACGGCGGCTTCGTCCGAAGACAGGACGTTGAAGAGAGGTTTCAATCCTCACCAGTCTGGAACCGACAGGCTGGAAGCGACAGGCATTAGGACCCTGAAGCCTCCATAACCTCGTGGGTAAGCCGCAGCGTTGGCTGCAAAGACAGGGCCACCGATCGGGAGATAAGGGCGATCGCAATCCCTGATAAGAGCCGCGGTGAAACGCGCGAGCGGGTAAGCCAGAGCCCGGGAGGGAGCGAGCAAGAGCCGCGCGAGCGGGTGAGCCAGAGGCCGGGGGCCGCTTTCAAGTGCGAGGCGCAGCTGGGCCATCGATCGCATCCGCTGATAAGGCCTGCACTCGGCCTGAAAGTCAGCGTCGGGGAACGGGTGATAACCGCCATTGAAGTGGGCGGAGAGCGCCGAGAAGCGCGGGAAAACCGCCATCGAAGTGGGCGGGGAGAGCGAGAAGCGCGGGAAAGCCGCCATTTTTCGCGGGGAAACCGCTGAAGAAGGAAGAAGCGGGAAACCGCCATCTTGGAAATTATTAAGAATTTCAGGAAAGTAATAAGATTTTTCAGAAAGGCTGGTGTGTTCTCAAGAAGAGAGGGAAAATAAGTATAAGTACAGCAATACTTGTGGTGTTCTCAAGAAGAGAGAAGAAAATTAATTAGAATTTTCAGAAACAAGAAATAAGTAAAGCAATACTGGTGGTGTTCTCAAGAAGAGAAGAAAATTAATAATAAGTAAAGAAATACTTGTGCTGTTCTCGGAAAGAGAAGAAGATGCCTAAGCGAGGAAATATTAATGATTTTAATGCTGAAATAGAAGACAGGGCCACGTATGGGGAACGCATAGGAATATATTGCGTAGCCATATACGCCAAGGCAATAACTTTGTTAAATTCGATGGGAGCAAAAACATACGGGCTCTTGAAACATCTAATAGCACCAGTTAAACCAGTGGACCAGACCTTCGAAGAGAGCGTAGCAGTGCTGAAGGATCACTTGAACCCCACACCGTTGATACTGGCTGAACGATTTAAATTTTACGCCAGAACCCAGAGGCAAGATGAAAGCAATGCGGAATACTTAGTCGAACTGCGTAAGCTAGCGAAATACTGCCAGTTTGGAGGGAATTTGACAGAGGCGCTGCGGGACAAGTTCGTATGCGGCTTGGCCAAAGAAGGAACGCAGAAGCGACTTCTGGAAGAAAACGACCTCACACTGGACAGGGCTGTCCTCATAGCTTCATCGCACGAAGCCGCAGCGAAAGGGACGGCGGAAATGCAGCTAAAGGCGGCGGCACTCGGGGTGGACCAAATGACTGCAAGCATTTCCAAATGCTACCGTTGTGGAAAGACAACGCACGACCAGAATCAGTGCTGGTTTAAGAATCAAGAGTGCAGGAAATGTGGCAAACTGGGTCACATCGCGAAGGTATGCAGGTCCAGAAAGAAGACCAACAAACAAAGGAAGCCACCACCACAAGAAAAGTACAAGGTGCATCAGGTGGCTGAAAAGAGTTCAGACGAACAAAATTCAGACTCAGACCCAAACAGCCAGGAGTTGGATAGTCTGAGAATCCACAATGTGGGTAAAGTAACTGATCTACAGACGATCTGGGTCACACTAAAAATAGCTGGAGTCCAAGTACGAATGGAGCTGGACATGGGATCAGCTGTATCAGTCATCAACCAAAAGGACTGCCACCGACTATTCTCTCTCATACCCTTAAGAAATACCAAGTTCGTATTACAGACATACACGGGGCATCGCGTATACCCCATGGGGAAGATAAGAGTCAAGGTGAGAGATAGGGGTAAAGTACACCCAAGAATGAATTTGTACGTACTACCTGAGGGAGGACCACCACTTCTAGGACGGGAGTGGATCAAGAAAATAGACATGGAATGGCACTACCGACAAGCAATGACGAGTGAGGACTCGGTGCAGACAAGCAGCTCAGACTCTGAGCCGGAAGACGATAAGTCCAGCTTATGTATGAAAAACAAGGTTAACATTAACTCACGGACTAAGGTTGGAAAATCGATGGCGTGCATAAAGACAGAGAATTCTGAGTCTGTTCAAGCTACAGACATATGCATTACGGAGGAACACCGGGCTCGAACTCAACGCTATTTCAAAGTACAACAACAATTAGAACAATTAAGTTACCGCCTCGTACAAGAGATGAAAACAATGAAAAAGTTCTATGACACCGAATGGGAGAGTCTGGAAAGACAACAGAACCTACTGGCTCAAGCAGAGAGCGACCATAGAGCCATCGTGACCAATTACCGATCACATCTCCCTGATGATGTTCAGGGGTTAGAATATTTGCATGATCTAGAGATACAGCAGAAGGGCAAATCACGCTGCACTGAGGATTTTGTTCTGCAATTAGAGACGGAGCTAGTGCAGGCAAAGTTAAGAGAAGTTGAATCACAGGGTGCTCTTAAGGAGATGCAGAAACAAATCTTGGACATGGAAAAGAGAAACGCTTCTTTACCTGATGAGAATAATGTGGCCATGTTGCAAGAGGAGCTTATAGGGGCGAAACTGAAAGAAGCTAAGCAAAGGATGTTGGAACTTGAAACGCAGAACCAAATCAGCGGTAATCAGCTATGTCAAGCAGAGAAGGAGTGCAAGGGTCTACATGAGAAGGTGCAATATCTCTCAGCCCAAAATAAGGGACTACTCACTCAGTTAAATGAAAGTAAACGGGAAATGGCTGAGATGGACTGCAAGAATAAAGAAGAGTTGATGGCAGTGAGACTTCGAGAGGCAGATAGCATAGCAGCCTTGGCTGAACTCCAACAGGAAATTGCGAAAGAAACAAATGAAGAGGAATCTTCAGGAAGCCAGGATTTTATTCCAGTTCTTCTCTACGACTCCTTACAAGCAGAGTGCGAGAAGTTGAAAAAACAGTATGAACAGGCCCAGACTACAATTCTGGAGGGGGTTAACTCAGCAACCTCCGAAAAGCTAGTTTCGTTGGAAGTATATGAGCAACTAAAGGTTGAACATGAGCAAGAAGTCCAAAGGCTGCAGGAAATTCTTGAGCTCAGGGCCAAGACAGACTCATCGGTAGAAGTTCCATACATAGATGAGGATGTAGAGGTGAAAGACATGGCAGAACTCATAAAAATATGGAAGGAAGCCCAAGACAAATATGAGGCGGCAATTACCGAGGTTGACCGACTTGAAGAACAGTTTCAACTGGGAATGGGCCCTGAACATGAGCTAGAGAGCATCGAGGCGCAACTTCTCCAAGCACTGGAAGCCAAAGTACAACAGGAAGAGAAGATGAAAGCATTGGAGAAAATGATGGATGAAATGGAGGAGTACGCTGAATTACGTCCAGGGGAACAGGAGAATGGGGAAACAGCTACTTCAGTAGAAGGATTAAATAGCCTGATAACGAAATCCCTGAAGGAAGGGAAAGGATTGAACGCACAAATGAGGCCAGGAGGGAAGGAAGGGCAGACATCCGAGGAAGAGCAGGATGAATATGATTGCTTGAAGAAGGGTTTTGACCTGTTGAGTGACACCGAATGTTATGAGGATGTGGTCTGCCCAAATTGTGATGGGAACTCCCAAAGTGCTGAAATCCTGAGGAAGCACTTAAGGTCTAAGGAACATAGAGAGTTGGTGGCGCTACAGATGGCAGCCGGGAAAAGAGCTCGGAGAGTTTCAAAAAGGCAGAAAAGAAAAAGAAGCAGCAGAAAATAATAACTGTTTAAAATATTATTACTTCTACTACCTCAGTCCGAACACTACGAAAGGTGCTAAATTTGTAAAAAAAATCCAGGGACATTATCAAGACAGCCAGTGGGTTGTATAAGTCCGCACTGCTGGTTCAACAGGACGAAAGTACAAGCTGTTTATATATAAAAAAAAAAAAAAAGCTATGGAGGATGCTGTCTGGAACGAATTAATACCAGAGACTGAATTTATGAACTGTTCCCACAGAGACTGAACCTGTAAACTGATTCCACTGAGAGTATGTTTGTAAACTGTTATATGATGTTGACTCCATTGAGAGTATATCTGTAAATTGTTATATGACGTTGACTCCATCGAGAGTATATCTGCAAACTGTTTATATAAAGTTGAAGATTGTATGTTTAACGGGATTCTGTAAGTAATAAGCTAGGAAGGGAGGAGTGTTGTGTATGTAACCGTTTACCTTTAAGGGAACTATAGAATGTAACCGTTCGCCTTTAAGAGCACTACTTTAGGGTGGCACTATTTATTGGCTCATGTATACTGTAATACCGATAGTGACCACACCAGTATATAAGGGTTGTGATACGTTAACTAGGGCAGAATCGCCCGAGCCTCTGAATAGTAAAGACGTGTTTTATTTTGTTAACAGTGGAGTCTGTGATTATTTATAATACAACCCACAGACTTAACAGTTTCCTGGACCAATATGTCGAGGAACCAACCAGAGATCAGGCCATCTTAGACTGGGTATTCTGTAATGAGAGAGGATTAATTAGCAATCTTGTGCGAGGCTCCTTGGGTCGGAGCGATCATAATATGATAGAATTCTTCATTTAAGATGGAGAGTGAAGTAGTTGATTCGGACTAGGGTCCTGAATTTAAATAAAGGAAATGTACGATGGTATGAGGCGCAAGTTGGGTAGGATTGATTGGGGAATGTCACTCAAAGGGTTGACGGTGGATAGGCAATGGCAAATATTCAAAGATCGCATGGATGAACTACAGAATTTGTTAATCCCAGTTTGGCATAAAAATAAAACAAAAAGGTGACTCAACCGTGGCTAACGAGGGACATTAGGGATAGCATAAGATCCAAGGAGAGGACATATAAATTGGCCAGAAAAAGCAGCAAACCTGAGGATTGGGAGCAGTTTAGGATTCAACAAAGGAGGACAAAGGGATTAATTAAGATGGGGAAAATAGAATGAGAGTAAGCTTGCAGGGAACATAAAAACTGACTGCGAAAGCGTTTATAGATATGTGAAGAGAAACAGATTGGTGAAGTCAAGTGTAGGTCCCTTGCAGTCAGAATCAGGGGAATTTATCATTGGGAACAAAGAAATGGCAGACCAATTAAATGCATACTTTGGTTCTGTCTTCACAAAGGAGGACACAAATAACCTCCCAGAGATGTCGGGGAACATAGGGTCTAATGAAAGGGAGGAACTGATGGAAATCAGTATTTGTAGGGAAATGGTGTTGGAGAAATTGGGATTGAAGGCTGATAAATCCCCAGGGCCTGATAATCTACATCCTAGGATACTTAAGGAAGTGGCCCTAGAAATAGTAGATGCATTGCTGGTCATCTTCCAAAATTCGATAGACTCTGGAACAGTACCCATGGATTGGCAGGTAGCTAATGTTACCCCACTGTTCAAAAAAGGTGGTAGAGAGAAAATGGGGTATTACAGACCGGTAAGCCTGACATTGGTAGTGGGGGAAAATGCTAGAGTCCATTATAAAAGATGTAATAGCAGAGCACTTGGAAAACAGTGACAGGATCGGATAAAGTCAACATGGATTTACAAAAGGTAAATCGTGCTTGACTAATCTAATGGAATTTTTTGAGGATGTAACTGGTAAAATAGATAAGGGAGGACCAGTGGATGTGGTGTAGTTGGACCTTCAGAAGGCTTTCGACAAGGTCCCGCATAAGAGATTAGTGTGTAAAGTTAAGACACATGGGATTGGGGGCAAGGTATTGACTTGGATAGAGAACTGGTTGGCAGACAGAAAGCAAAGAGTTGGAATAAACAGCTCTTTTTCCGAGTGGCAGGCAGTGACTAGTGGGGTACCGCAGGAATCGGTCCTTGGACCCCAGCTATTCACAATATATATTAATGATCTGGACGAGGGAACTAGATGTAATATATCCAAGTTTGCAGATGACACAAAGCTGGGTGGGCGTGTGTGCTGTGAGGAGGATGCCGAGAAACTCCAGGATGATTTGGACAGGTTGGGTGATTGGGCAGAAGCATGGCAGATGCAATATAAAGTGGATACATGCGAGGTTATCCACATTGGTGTCAAAAACAAGAAGGCAGATTATTATCTGTGGCAATAGATTGGGAGAAGGGGAAGTGCAACGAGACCTGGGCATCCTTGTGCACCAGTCGCTGAAGGTAAGCATGCAGATGCAGCAGGCGGTTAAAAAGGCAAATGGTATGTTGGCCTTCGTAGCGAGGGGGTTTGAGTACAGGAACAAGGATGTCTTGCAGTTGGACAGGGCCTTGGTGAGACCACACCTTGAGTATTGTGTGCAGATTTGGTCACCTTATCTGAGGAAGGATGTTCTTGCCATGGAAGGAGTGCAGCGAAGATTCACCAGGCTGATACCTGGGGTGGCAGGAATGACGTATGAGGAGAGATTGGGTCAATTGGGCTTGTACTCGCTGGAGTTTAGAAGAATGAGAGGGGATCTCATTGAAACTTTAAAAATTCTGACAGGACTAGACAGACTAGATGCAGGAAGGATGTTCCCGATGGTTGGGGAGTCCAGAACCAGGGGTCACAGTCTAAGGATAAGGGGTAGGCCATTTAGGACTGAGATGAGGAGGAATTTCTTCACCCAGAGAGTGGTGAACCTGTGGAATTCTCTACCACAGAAGACAGTTGAGGCCAATTCATTAAATATATTCAAGAAGGAGTTGGATATATTTCTTAAGACTTAAGGGATATGGGGAGAAGGCAGGGTCAGGGTACTGAGTTTGGATAATCAGCCATGATCTCATTGAATGGCGGAGCAGGCTCGAGGGGCCGAATGGCCTACTCCTGCTCCTATCTTCTATGTTTCTGTTTCCTGTACAATTTTGCTCTGCTGTATGCAAAGGTGGCAGTTCACAGCACCAGCAGCCTCTGGCTATATTACAAAACTACTACTTCATATAAACGTGGCATAAGTGCATTTATGCATTGAAATTTGCCTGTGCCTGGCCTGATGTGCTGCCTCCTTTGAATTGCTGGGCAGCTCGTACGTATTAGTTTATTTTTGTTCTATACTGTTTGGTGTCCATATTGACTAATTCAAAACTGATGTACCTGGCCTCCTTTTTCCATTGTAAATGTTGGCATCAAATTTAAATAGACATTTCAAGCACTTACATCAAAAGATTATTGTATGCATCCTATATAGCAGAGGCTATCCATGTATGTTCCCAGGTTTGGCACTCAATTTATTATCTTTCCTTTATTAAATTGATACTTTTTTTAAAATTTCTCCTTTTCCTCTTCTAAGATGGTGATTCTTTGTTGGGTCCATTGCCATTTACCCTCCAGTACCTTTTCCTAATGGTCATTCTTTTGTGTTTGAACCTAGACAACTTTGAAAGGTTATTCATTCATTGGGTACATCGTAACAGACCCTGATCTGTGCATTTCCTGTAGCAGCTATTTGATAGTGTTCAGGAGTAGGAACACTGGTTGGATGTATCTGTGCCCCTAAACTCCAGGGCATGGAAGTCAATTGTAGTGCTCCTACTGATGCACAGATCATGATTGAACACTGGGTCATTTTGATCTGTATGGGTCAGCTACATTCCGGCTTAACCAGCTGAGTCATATAGATTGATGGGGTGTGGGAAGGGAAAGAGTCTATTTATTCTTGCCAGTATGTACAACCGATTCATCTAGTAACTTCCTTCAAAGAGTTGATTTTATTTTCTGCTCTTACTAAAGTAGAAGCAAACAAACAAAATGCCAAAATTCAGGTTAATCAGAATCCACTTGTGTGGTGGATGGGGTCATTATCTTACTAACTTATTTTTTAATGTTACCACTGTTTGCGAAATCTACTGCTTGGTTGTGGCGTACCAATCACAAAGGACACAATCCGCTTTTTGGTCCGTAGACTATAAATCAGGCGTCATGCCTTTACGAAGGATCACACCTTTAAGAAACTCGATCTGCAACATAGTTAAGCCCAGAGCAGGGGAGGAGCAGTCGAAGCTGTAGACTGATGAAAGGCAGTCGGACTTGGTGTCTCTTGACGCCATTTTTGTGTTCAACATGCAGTCTCAACAATTAAACCTTTTCTGTTGAACCTCTCCCAGTTCAGTATTTTTTGCTAGGAGTACGTAGACTCCTACATTGGTGACCCTGACGCTCAGGACGACTCAGCGTAACCATGGCGGACACAAACGCAGTTTCTGTGAAGCTGCCGGAGTTCTGGGAGAACTTAGCCACCGCCTGGTTCCTTCAAGCCGAATCGCAATTCCGACTCCGCGGCATCACCGCCGACGCAACGATGTACGACTACCTCCTCGCCTCCCTAGGCAGCTCCACAATCACGAAAGTCTGGACAACACTACAAAACCCTTCGGAGGAAGGCAAGTACGCACATCTCAAGGCCGCGCTCCTTAAAAAAAATTCACAGCCTCCCAATTCGTGTGCAACTGCCACCTCCCGGGCCTCGGTGACTCCACGCCGTCAGACTTGCTCTCACACATGCTTGCTCTGACCGACGAGAAACCGCCCGGCTCCCTCTTCTGCACGCTCTTTATCCGCACACTCTTTATCCGCCAACTACCTCCCAGCATCCGCCCGGCGATCGTGGCGTCCAGCCTCACGGACCTCGAGGCCCTGGCCGACGAAGCCGATAAGCTCCTGTCCGCCGGCTCCAACCACACCGTCACCCCCGACCTGGCCTCCGCAGCGTCGGTGCGCGCTCCACCCTCTATCGCGTGGCCACACAGCTCGGCCACGAGGGCCCCCACGTCCCCCAAGCCCTCCGACCCAGGGCTACTGCTACTTCCATACCCGGTTCGGCGCACGGGCACGCCGCTGCAGCCATCCCTGCACGTTTCCAACCGCCCCCACACCGGCCTACACGATGGCCGTGGGGCAAGCAGGCGCGCTGCTGTACGTTACAGACAGCGCCTCCGGACGCCATTTCCTATGC
Organism: Somniosus microcephalus; assembly: GCF_052327205.1. Lineage (NCBI taxonomy): Eukaryota > Metazoa > Chordata > Chondrichthyes > Squaliformes > Somniosidae > Somniosus > Somniosus microcephalus. The sequence goes on along the minus strand of NC_140989.1, from coordinate 171,582,478 downwards.
GACACGGGCGCGCAGCGCAGCATCATCCCTGCGTCCGCCCTCGAGATCCAGCGAGGCACCCTGCGCTGGCTGCCACCAACGGCACCGACATCCGGATGTACGGCACCCGCACCGTCACCATCGACCTCGCAGGCCGCCGCTACCACTGGGAGTTTATCACCGCCAAGGTGCTCTCCCCGCTCCTCGGTGCGGATTTCCTGTGTGCCCACTGCCTGTTGGTCGACATGCCTCGGCGCCGCCTCGTGGACATGAACACCATGTCACCTATCCCGGGCGCCATGGCCCCCCCAACCCGCCGAAATGGCGTGGCAGTGCTGCGCCCGCTTAACGGACGACTACTCAGCACTCCTGGCTGAGTTCCTAGCCCTCACCAACCCGACCTTCTCCGCGAAAGTTGCTAAGCACTGGGTGGAACACTTCATCCCCACCACAGGCCCACCGGTGTTTGCCCACGCCCGCAGGCTGGACCCGGCCAAGCTGGAGATCGCGTGGGCAGAGTTCGCCACAATGGAACAGCTCGGCATCATCCGCCGCTCCAACAGCCCCTGGGCCTCCCCACTCCACATCGTCACCAAACCCGACGGGGGGTGGCGCCCCTGTGGGGACTACCGGCGCCTAAACGACGCCACCACGCCGGATCGGTACCCCATACCGCACATTCAAGACTTCTCGGCTAGACTGGCCGGCCGCTCAGTCTTCTCAAGTCGACCTGGTGCGCGGTTACCATCAGGTGCCAGTCCACCCCACGGACGTTCCCAAGATGGCCATAATCACCCCTTTTGGGCTATTCGAGTTCCTCCGAATGCCCTTCGGCCTCAAACGCGGCCCAGGCCTTCCAGCGGCTCATGGACTCGGTCCTCCGGGACCTGAAGTTCCTCCTTTGTCTACCTGGATGACATCCTGGTAGCTAGTTCCTCCAAGCAGGAACACATCGAGCACCTCCGCACCCTGTTCCAGCGGCTCAGTGAGCACGGGCTCATCATCAGCCCAGCCAAGTGCCAATTCGGCCTCAGCAGGATCGAATTCCTCGGCCACCACATCACGCAGGACTGAGCCATTCCCCTGCCCGCCAAGGTGCCAGCCGTCCAGCAGTTCCCCCGGCCTACCACCATCAAAGGCCTCCAGTAGTTCTTGGGGATGATCAACTTTTACAACCGCTTCATTCCTGGAGCGGCCTACCTCATGCAGCCCCAATACGAAGCCCTCCGGGGTAAGAAAGACAGAATGGCGATCGAGTGGTTAGCGGACATGTTGACCGCTTTCGACTCGACCAAAAAGGCGCTCACCGACGCCACCATGCTCGCTCACCCACAGCCCAACGCCAGGGTGGCCCTCACCACGGACGCCTCCGACCACGCGGTCGGCGCCGTGTACGAACAGTGGGTCGACGGGGCCTGGCAACCGCTGGCCCTTTTCAGCCGCCAACTGCGCCCCCCCCCCCCCCCCGGAGGCCAAATACAGCGCCTTTGACCGCGAGCTCCTCGCACTGTACCTGGCAGTCCGCCATTTTAGATTTCTTCTGGAGGGCGGGAGGGCCGCCCCTTCACTGCGTTTGTCGACCACAAACCCCTGACATTCGCGATGGCAAAATCTGCGGACCCGTGGTCAGCCAGGCAACAACGCCAGCTCGCCGCGGTGACCAAATTCGCCACGGACATCCGGCACGTCTCCGGTCGAGACAATATGGTGGCCGACTGCCTATCCCGCCACGGCGTCCACCTGGCAGTGGACTATGCTCAACTGGCAGCGGAGCAACGCACCGACCCCGATCTGCTCTCCGCGCCCACAACCCTCCCAGGGCTGCGACTGACCGCCTGCGGCCCGTCCGCCATCAGTCAAATGCGACACCACCTTGGCGCAACCCCGCCCTGGTGTCCTGGCGAAAACGGGTGTTCGACATCGTCCACAGCCTCTCACACCCCGGCACCCGCGCGTCCATTAGACTGGTGCCCAACCGATTTGTCTGGCGCGGCCTGCGCAAAGATGTGCGCGTCTGGTCCAGATCCTGCATAGCTTGCCAGCGTGCCAAAATCCACCAGCACGTCAAAGCCCCACTCGAGGAGTTCACCGTGCCAGAAAGAAGGTTTGACCACGTCCACATCGACCTAGTCGGGCACCTGCTGACAATTGTGGACCGTACCACCCGCTGGCCCGAGGCCATTCCACTGACGTCCGCCGACATCGCGAGGGCGTTCATCGGTACCTGGGTCGCTCGGTTCGGCGTCCCCTCCGACATGACGTCGGATAGAGGCCCGCAGTTCACCTCTGATCTGTGGGCCGCCATCGCCCGAAACCTCGGGGTGGCCGTTCACCGCACCATAGCTTACCACCCCCAAGCCAACGGACTGTGCGAGCGATTCCACAGGTCCATGAAGGCGTCCCTCCGCGCCAGCCTCGAGGACGAGGCTTGGATCGACCGCCTCCCGTGGGTGCTACTTGGCCTACGCTCCGCGGTCAAGGAAGACCTGCAAGCTTCGGCGGCGGAACTCGTGTACGGCCAGCCGCTGCGCGTACCCGGAGAGTTCCTGCCCACCGCCACGACCCCCTGGTCGGCTGACCAGCAACGCCGCGCTTTCGCCAACCGAGCACAACAGTTCGCTCCGGTACCCACCGGCCGGCACGGCGAACCAGCAACCCGCGTACCACCTAGCCTGCACATGGCCAAATTTGTTTTCGTGCGCCATGACGTCCACCGAGGACCTCTACGGCCCCCATACGACGGACCCTACAAGGTACTCCAGACGGGGAACAAGTTCTTCCTCCTCGAAGTGGGCGGCAGAACTGACAAGGTGTCGGTTGACCGGCTCAAGCTGGCGCACCTAGAGCCCGACTAACCCATTCAAGTGGGCCAACCCCCACCGCGGGGCAGGCCGCCTAAGAGCCCGACGCGTCCGACCGCCCCGCTCCCGACACCAACCGCCAAGAGCCGTTCCGGCCGTGCCATCAAGCCACCACGCCGGTTCGTACACTCCCTACTAGCGGATTCTGGGGGGAGCTGTGTGGCGTACCGATCACAGAAAGGACACAATTCGCTTTTCGGTCCGTAGACTATAAATCAGGCGTCATGCCTTTACGAAGGATCACACCTTTAAGAAACTCAATCTGCAACATAGTTAAGCCCAGAGCGGGGGAGGAGCAGTCGAAGCTGTGGACTGATGAAAGGCAGTCGGACTTGGTGTAGTCTCTGACGCCATTTTTGTGTTCAACATGCAGTCTCAACAATTAAACCTTTTTCTGTTGAACCTCTCCGAGTTCAGTATTTTTTGCTAGGAGTATGTAGACTCCTACATGGTAAGTATTTAGCATAAGATAGAGATAAGGGATTCCCTCAAGTACTAGGAATGTTGTGCTCCTATGGGATCTCTGGAGCATTATATTTCTCTAGGAAAGTTCATTAAATAACTCATCTAGAAAACAACTGAGCTTGGTTTACTTGGTCAATGTGCTATGTCACTGATATTTGATCCATGTTTTAAGTGGGCACACAGATTAAAATGCTGCTCAACAAGGTGAGGGATATCTTGGTAGAAGAATGCAAGATTTCCTTGCTTTCAGCGCTTTTTATATGAAGCAGTAGTTTGATGGGTATAAATGCAAGTTGTGCTGTTAATACTACTACAAAAACAGTGCTGTTGCACTGACTGGTAAAAACATCTAAGCAGTCATTTAAGGAATGTGTTGGGCTACACCCAACACTTGGGGAGGAGATGTTAACACTCTACATGCAGAGGTCTATTTTCTGGCCTCTGCTCCTCAATTAATGGAGATGGGGTACAGGGTGTTGCCATAGTTTCAAAATTTTTACAGAAGATAAAGGCAACTTTGCATGAATTGCTTATACTGTTGATGCAAAGTTAAGATTACTGAAGACCATTGTTGTGATGATCTACACTAGAGTTCAGTGTCAATGACCACTCCTGTAAGCAGCATCTTCTCCAAACCAGCTTTGTATCTTCAAATATATCTTGATAAATAGGAGACCCCAGGATCAAACATGGAACCTGTGCCACTGTATTCCAGCTTGCAGGATTGAGCTGCCCTCATGATTGCCCTCCTTTTAGTATATTGGATATAGACTTTTTAGAGCAAAGCCCTGGATATAAACCTAATTAATTAATTTAACTTTGAATAGGTAAACAGTGCAATGTATATTTAGTAATTCACAAACTTTACTATCCTCACTGTTGGAACAACAGACACTTCTCCTGCACTACCTCAACATAAAATAAACCCTTGAAATACAGTTGCTCACTACTTGCATGTCAAAATGCTATCGGAAACGTTGATTTAGTTCTCGTCTCCTTGTTGGATTCACACTAACTTGTCCTGAGCCCATGTAGCCAAATACAAGTCCATGATTGAGAGCTCCTGTCTGTCATTGTCTTTAACCTTGTCCTTTCACTGGCCTGTCCCAGACTTGGCTGTCATTCAACCACTAATCCAGGGTATCAATCAACAACAACATTTTATATAGCACCTCTTAATGTAGTAAAATGTCCCAAGGAGAAGGTGCTTTTATAGGAGTGTTGTCAAACATCATTTCAGAGTCATATAAGGGAGATATTGAGACATATGACCAAAAGTTTGGTCAGAGGTAGGTTTTAAGGAGGTAGCGCGGCGGATAGGTTTAGGTAGGGAATTCTAGAGCTTAGTGCCTAGGCAGCTGAAGGCAAGGCCACCAATGGTGGAGCAATTTAAAATCGGGGATGTGCAGGAGGCCAGAATTGGAGGAGCGCAGAAATCTCTGGGTTGGGGCTGGAGGAGGTTACAAAAGGAGGGATTTGAAAACCAGGATGAGCATTTTAAAATTGACCAGGAGCCAATGTAGGTCAGTGTGGAGAAGGCGATGGGTGAATGAGTTGGTGCGAGTTAGGATATGGGCAGCAGAATTTTGGATGAGCTCTAGTTTATGTAGTGTGGAAGATGGGAGGTCGGCCAGGAGAGCGTTGGAATTGTCAAGTCGAGAGGCAACAAAAGCATAGATGAGGGTTTCAGCAGCAGCAGATGAGCTGAGGTAGGGTCAGAGTCAGGCGATTATTATGAAGGTGGAAGGTAGACGGTCTTGGTGATGGAGTGGTATGTGATTGGAAGCTCTTCTCTGGGACAAGTATGCCACCAAGATTGTGAACGGTCTGGCTCAGCCTCACAGTTGCCAGGGAGAGGACTGGTTGGACTGGACTTGGACAGAAATGTTCTCCAACTAATATTAATCAGATACTGGATATAGGGCAAGCTGTGTGACAAATCTGAGAGCGTGGCAGGGTCAAGGGAGGTGATGGTGATGTAGAACTGGGTGTTAGCGTACATACGGAACCTGACGTGTTTGTGCTTGAATGGCTAAACCAGTTGTCCCCATAAACGTTCAAGTCTGCGTCCCTTGGACTTAAGGGAGTGGAGATTAGAGCCTTACCAAGGGAAATGACCAGCGAGAGAGAGTGTAATGGGTTTAATGGAGACAGGGGTATCAAAGGTGGGGGTGTGATTGAGCAGATTGGTAGCTGCAGAAATGTTGTGAATGGAAGGCCAAAGGCGATACAGTTGGGAATTTGAAAGTGCAGATGTAAGTGACTTAGAGTTTTTTTCCCAGGGGGCAGACACAGAAGGAAGTGGGGTTGGGAGGGGGCAGGGGAATGTGGGTGGCAAACGATACAAGGAAGTGATCAGAGATGGCCATATCTGTGATTGACATGATTGCCATCTAACGTGACCTCTCTACTCCAATCAGTAGAATGTATGGAATTGAATGAGGTGGCTTCATTGTTTGTTTGGTGCCAAATACTTTGACCGGCCAGACAGATCCCCATCCAGCTATAATAGAAATAATTAAACTGTATTTACCAAGAACTTTCAGGCTAATGAAAATGTTTGTGTTGCCCTTGTGTGAATTTGGAATGTCATATAAACTCTTTTTAAACCATTCCCTGGCTTCCACCTTTTTGCTTTTGTCCCCAGCAAAACATTTAACTGACTCATCCTGAGCGATTTACCCCTGGAATGGCCCCAGCTTTGCTCCATTAAGCCCAAAGGCACAGACTTGAGCATATATTCTTTTTTGCCATCTATCACCAGATTTTGGTAGAATGAGCATCTAATGTTATTGGGCCTCACCGTCTTCTGTTTTCCCAGATAATGATGTTGAACGATGATCCTGCCTCGTTTCTCTACCAACTGTCTCCATAACTCCTCTCCCTGCCCCATTATTACTTTAACTCCAAAAGCCTACTCCCACTGTTTTCCACATCTGTGCCTTCATATCTGCTGAGATTGACAGCTTAGTAAATTCTAGGTAGCTTTGTGAAATCAAACCTATTGCTGCTATCCATATCTGCTGTCAGTTGGTGGTTTTCCCCGTCATTCATTCTGTGTTTGAATACAGATACTAGAGCCTAAAGTATTCTACCCATTGAATTGCCCAGACCCAAACTTGAATGCTTTCCTGTAATCTTGTGAAGTTAATCAAAAGCAGAGCTTCAAGTTTGTGTGTATTTACTCTACCAAATATGCTCAAATTTCTGCTTTAAATTATTCTTTTAATGAATGTTTCTACATCACCTAGTATTTACTGGCCATTTGGACGTTGAGACAACTGCCACTAAATGAAAAACTACACTAGTTGTGATTTATAGGTTCTCTGCTGAGTTCCCAAACAATTCTATGGGAAGGCATTAAGCAAAACCTAGATGCTTCCTTAGTAATAGAAAATGGGAGAGATAGCCCAGGCTGGTCTGGCACTTAACTGTTGGTTTCAGATCCGAGCTGGGAGTTGGATTCAGATCAGAGCTGGCAGTTTGTTGTGGAACAGGGAAACCAATAAAAACATAAGAGAAAAAATGACTTGAGTTTCCTGCTCCAGCTCTCAAATTCTTGTGCTAGGAGTCTAGCATGCTTCTGCAGATGATTATCTCAAATACAGTGAACAAAATCTTGCTTTTCCTGGTAGAACATTCAATGTGCCTTTTTAAAAAAATAGGCCAATCATTAATTGTTATAAAGTCTAGTAATTTGCTATTTCATTCAACTAACATGAAAGTAACTCTTCTATTACTGATCTTGATATTTTTTGCATAATTGTCATTGTAGCAGAATATAGCTCCTAGAAAATGTCTTGGTTACTGTAACCATAAGAGCTGACTTGTATGCACGTGTACTAAAGGTTACATTTTATTCCTAGTAACCAGCAAATTGTAACACCGCTTTCTTGAGTTGAACATTCTGCTTTAAGAATATGTAACCTGCACTTTGGGTTATATAAATGAAACTGCAGCATTTAAAAATTACAAGTTGAGCTGCTTTTACATTGGAGCTGTTTTAATGTGATTTTTGGGAGACCAGTGAGCATGAGCCGGCTTCGGCTGTTTGACTAAACCGAGCTGTTCTCCTGGCAGTAGACTAGCGTCTGTGAGCAGGCATCCCAGCAGCAGACACCTAAAACCGATGCAGCGAAGTCTGCTGTTGGTATGAATGAGCCAGGATTACCAGGGGTTGGCTCAGATCCTAGTTTCCTGGAATCTGAATTAAAACTGCTCCAATTTAAAAGCAACTATGAAGTAGCAAGTTATGATGGGAAATGCAGATGCCTTTTAGATCAATTTTCAGTACATATCCAGTTGGATTTACCATTTGTACAATCTCTCCTTGCTGTCTTTGAGCCCCTCTGTGCAGTGGGAAATGGGATATTGTTTGGTCTAGACTTTATACTGTAAAATGGTTGTATGGTACTGTTCACATTGGGTCACAAAATGAAGGATTGATCAGCATTACCACAAGTTTCAAAGTCCATAGTACAGCTGTTGAGCTTTGCAGGGTGTTGCACTCAAGTAACCATTGACAAAAACCTTATTTTATATAACCATGGTAAAATGAACCTGAGTAATGGGTGTGAAAAATGGCACTCATGCTGATTTTTATTTTTTATCTATGCTAAAAGATGACGTTTTCATGTGCAGTTTGTAAAGTGTTTTATCTTAGTGCATCATTGCATGGTTTGTCTTTGCCTCACTTTTTATATGCCAGTTTAACTGTGGTAATGTTTTCATTTTAAGAGAACCAAAGCTAAGTCTTATTAATACTGCACATAGTTGGATAATTGTTTCTATGAACTACCTGTTTTCTGCTCCTTTTCACTTTGCTTTCTGCTTTCATTCAAATTTTGCTGTTAATATATTGACTGTCCTAATAGTACTGCTATACCTCAATTCTGATACCGAGAAAACCCAGCACAGTTGATGAATGATTGAAGGCTATGCTTTTAATTTTCTATGTTTGGAATTTTAGTCCAATATTATGGGGTGGAGTAAGGGTTACTTTTTCAAATTGCTTACAATTAAAACATTTTTCGTTTTTTGTGATGTATGCAAGACAAAACCATGGTTATTGAAAAATAAGCCCAAGGATATCTAGTAGTTGGTCAGATACCCTGCTAAATCTCATTAGTAGTTTTCCTTGCTTGGCTTGTATATGAGTTTATATGTAGAAGAATTTTGTGCTTAATGTAAATCTCCATTTGTAATTAACAGATTTCATAGGTCATTAATGCCTAGTAAGGAAGTATATTACAAGAATTGAGCATGTTTGAATTATGAACCCTGTCTTGAGTAACTTTTCCCTTTGGCGCTGTAGTTGGTCGCCTTTTAAAGTTTCCTCTTGAATGTAGAATTATGCACTTGCTGGCTTAGATATTTTAGTTTAATGTTACCCAAATAGAATGTTCACAGTAGATCCTTTTATACTATCATTAGTAGCAAATTAATGATAAAACTCTTAAGGGTGCTTTTAAATGGAATCTTTGTTGTACTTGAAGCTTTATGAATTGATGCTGGAGACATAATTTATTGTATTCTATATTTTATTATGGTTGCTATTGTATATACCAAGTTACAAGCATGGAACAGTTACTGATTCTGAAAGATTTAGAAATGTAAAGAAAGTCAGGACCCAGTATAAAAATGGTGAGGGAATTGACTATTACCACTCTAATCTCAGTTGAATCCTAGACCAGAAATTCTCAAACTGTTCCCATATTCATTTCAGATGGTTATCCTGACTGTTATGCCTCTTTAATTGAGACGTGTTTACTATTCAGTACAATCCTTGTTCTTTCACATTGCCAGAATGTTAGATGTACATGGACTAATTCTCAATGGCAGATGTTACATGCGGACTCTAATACCAGAATCCGTTTTGTGGTTGCTGGGTGAGCTGGTGTCAACTCCATCCACAATTGTACATTTGCAGCTTTAACACAGTTGATCATTGAACAAATGATCAAATCAAAATACAATTGTATTGATTGAACCACTGCTGTCACGTGTGAAAAATTATGTTCCCTTAGCTGCCTTACTTGCTCTGATGTGAATGAGTCATGGTGAGCGGCATGTTGCATTTTTCAATTGCAGAGTGAAGTGAGTGTTTGGTGTGTTGTGGAATTGCATATCTGTGTAGTTCTGTTTTTGACAAAGCTAGTAGACTCTAGTGGTTGTCCTGAATTGTGTACTGGAATTTAACTATGAAAACAAAACTGTTCCCATATTAATTTCAGGTTGGGCAAAGGCAAAATCAATCCATCAACTCTTGGAAATTCTGGCATTAATTATGACAACAATGTAGTCTTGCAATTTCTTTTTGATCTTGTAGGCATGGTTTTTGATCATCTATGGATCAATAGGTATCCATTACATTTCATTGTTTGCAATCCAGAAATATCCAGTGTCTGACTTGTAGCTCTTTCCAAAATATACCCTGATCCTACTTTTTAAAAACAAAATGTATTTAAAATATGTTTAACATATTGGAGTGACAAACCTAGACCTAAACAGGATCTGATTGATGCACTTCCTCTCCTGCCTGGCACTTTTTAAAAATTCCAAGTACTGTTTATGAGATGATCTTGGCATGCATGGTCCACAAAAATAGCATTTGTTGCTAGATAATCAGGAATAGAAACCCTGGTGATTTTGGTATATTTTTCCTCTCCCTAAGCCAAATATAAAAGACTTATCCCATCAGTGTGGTGTACTTCACTCTCTCTGCTTCTTAGTCTGTCTTAATGGTCTCTTCCCTGGAAAGGGACACTTCTGCAAATGTTCCCTCTCATTTTCATTTTTTCCAATGGTTTTTGAATGTCGGGAGATCATGGTCAAGCTCACTTCTGATTCAGGATAACTCTTGTGTCTTCTACTTACCAGCTGCCTCATCCTTTACCACCACTATTTTAGAGCTGCTGCTAAACCTATTGCTCAAAAGTTGTGTAAGAGGAGAGAAAGGTTTATGGTGCAGGGTTTGGATTTCTGTTTAATGAGGTTATATAGAAAAACTGGTTGTTTGGCATATCCAGTTGGTATTTATCCAACACATGATAGGTAGTCCGAATCCATGTGCCTGCCCTGTTCCCATATTCCTTTTAGAAGATAGGAGCAGTAGGCCATTTGGCCCCTCGTGCTTGTTCTGCCATTTAATGAGAACATGGCTGATCATCCAAATTCAGTACCCTGTCCCTGCCTTCTCCCTATAGCCCTTGATCCCTTTAGCCTTAAGAAATATATCTAACTCCTTCTTGAATATATTTCTTAAGTTGGCCTCAACTGCCTTCTGTGGTAGAGAATGCCACAGGTTCACCACTCTCTGGGTGAAGAAATTCCTCCTCATCTCTGTCCTAAATGGCTTACCCCTTATCTTTAGATTGTGACCTCTGGTTCTGGACTCCCACGCCATCGGGAACATCCTTCCTGCATCTAGTCTGTCTAGTCCTGTTAGAATTTTATAATTTGCAATGAGATCCCTTCTCACTCTTCTAAACTCCAGCGAATATAAGCCCAATCGACCCAATCTCTCCTCATACATCATTCCTGCCATCCCAGGTATCAGTCTGGTGAATCTTCACTGCACTCTCTCCATGGCAAGAACATCCTTTCTCAGATAAGGTGACCAAAACTGCACACAATACTCTGTGTGGTCTCACCAAGGCCCTGTACAACTGCAGCAAGACATCCTTGCTCCTGTACTCGAATCCTCTCGCTATGAAGGCCAACATACCATTTGCCGCCTTAACCGCCTGCTGCACCTGCATGCTTACCTTCAGTGACTGGTGCACAAGGACACCAGGTCTCATTGCACTTCCCCTTTTCCCAATCTATTGCCGTTCAGATAATCTGTCTTCCTGTTTTTGCCACCAAAGTGGATAACCTCGCATTTATCCACATTGGGCAGATGCATGGCAAATGCAGTATAATCACCCAACCTGTCCAAATCACACTGGAGTTTCTCTGCATCCTCCTCGCAGCACACACGCCCACCCAGCTTTGTGTTGTCTGCAAACTTGGAGACATTACATCTAGTTCCCTCGTCTAGATCATTAAGATATATTGTGAATAGCTGGGGTCTTGGCACCGATCCCTGCGGTACCTCACTAGTCACTGCCTGCCACTCGGAAAAAGACCCGTTTATTCCAACTCTTTGCTTCCTGTCTGCCAGCCAGTTCTCTATCCAAGTCAGTACCTTACCCCCAATCCCATGTGCTTTAACTTTGCATGCCAATCTCTTATGCAGGACCTTATCGAAAGCTTTCTGAAAGTCCAAATACACCACATCCACTGGTTCTCCCTTATCTATTTACATAAGAACATAAGAAGTAGGAGCAGGAGTAGGCCATACGGCCCCTCGGGCCTGCTCCACCATTCAATAGGATCATGGCTGATCCGAATCTAGACTCGCGTCCACTTCCCTGCCCTCTCCCCGTAACCCCGAATTCCCTTATCTGCTAGGAAACTGTCTATCTCCATTTTAAATGTATTTAATGTTGCAGCTTCCACAGCTCTCTGGGGTAGCAAATTCCATAGATTTACTACCCTCTGAGTGAAGAAGTTTCTCCTCATCGCAGTTTTGAAAGCGCAGCCCCTTATTCTTAGATTATGCCCCCTAGTTCTAGTCTCACCCATCAGTGGAAACATCCTCCCCGCATCCACCCGATCAAGCCCCCTCACAGTCTTGTATGTTTCGATAAGATTGCCTCTCATTCTTCTGAACTCCAATGAGTAGAGGCCCAACCTCGTCAACCCCCCTCATCTCCGGAATCAACCGAGTGAACCTTCTCTGAACCGCCTCGAGAGCAAGTATATCTTTTCTTAAATATGGAAACCAAAACTGCACGCAGTATTCCAGGTGTGGCCTCACCAATACCCTGTATAACTGCAGCAAGACTTCCCTGTTTTTATACTCCATCCCCCTTGCAATAAAAGCCAAGATTCCATTGGCCTTCCTGATCACCTGCATACTAACTTTTTGTGTTTCATGCACCAGGGCCCCCCAGATCCCTTTGTACTGTAGCACTTTGCAGTTTCTCTCCATTTAGATAATAACGTGCTCTTTTTGATTTTTTTCTGCCAAAGTGCATAACCTCACACTTTCCAACATTATATTGCATCTGCCAAATCTCTGCCCACTCACTTAGCCTGTCTGTCCTTTTCCAGGTTTTTTATGTCCTCCTCACTCATTGCTTTCCCTCCCATCTTTGTATCGTCGGCAAACTTGGATATGTTGCACTCGGTCCCTTCTTCCAAATCGTTAATATAGATTGTAAAGAGTTGGGGTTCCAGCACTGACCCCTGCGGAACACCACTAATTACTGATTGCCAGCCTGAGAATGAACGATTTATCCCAACTCTTTGTTTTCTGTTAGATAGCCAATCTTCCACCCATGCCAGTATATTACCCCCAATCCCGTGATTTCTTATCTTGATCAGTAATCTTTTGTGTGGAACCTTGTCAAATGCCTTTTGGAAGACCAAATACACTACATCCACTGGTTTCCCCTTTATCCACCCTGTATGTTACATCCTCAGAGAATTCGAGCAAATTTGTCAAACATGACTTCCCCTTCATAAAACCATGCTGACTCTGTCCTATTAAATTATGTTTATCCAAATGCTCTGTTACTGTTTCCTTAATAATGGACTCTAACATTTTGCCAACCACAGATGTTAGACTAACTGGTCCATAGTTTCCAGCTTTTTGTCTACTTCCCTTCTTAAATAAGGGTGTTACATTAGCAGTTTTCCAATCTGCCGGGACCTTTCCTGAGTCCAGGGAGTTCTGGAAAATAATCACCAATGCATCCACAATCCCTACCGCCACTTCTCTCAAGACCCTAGGATGTAGGCCATCAGGTCCGGGGGATTTATCCGCCTTAAGTCCATTATTTTACTGAGTACCATCTCCTTCGTGATTTTAATCGTCTTTAGCTTCCCCCCCCCCCCCCCCATTGCCCCCTGTTTGTCCAGTGTTGGGATATTTTTAGTGTCCTCTACTGTAAAGACTGATACAAAATATTTGTTCAGCGTCTTTGCCATCTTCCATGTTCCCCACCACTAGTTTCCCGGTCCCATCCTCTAAGGGACCAATGTTCACTTTAGCCACCCTTTTTCTTTTTATATAGCTGTAGAAACTCTTGCTATCTGTTTTTATATTTTTTGCTAGTTTACTTTCATAATCTATCTTCCCTTTCTTAATTAATCTTAGTTATTGTTTGCTGGCTTTTAAATGCTTCCCAATCTTCTATCCTCCCACTAGATTTGGCTACTTTATATGCCCTTGTTTTCAGTCGGATACTATCCTTTATTACTTTACTAAGCCACGGATGGCTGTCTTTTCTTTTACTCCCCTTTTTCCTCAGTGGAATATATTTATCTTGAAAGATGTGAAATATCTCCTTGAATGTAGACCACTGCTCTTGTACCGTCTTACACTTTAATCTGTTTTCCCAGTCCACTTTAGTCAATTCTACTCTCATACCTTCATAGTCTCCTTTATTTAAGCTCAGTATGCTGGTTTGAGATCCAACTCTCTCACCCTCAAACTGAATTTGGAATTCAACCATATTATGGTCACTCATTCCAAGGGGATCCTTTACTAGGACATTTTTTATTAATCCTGTTTCACTACACAGGACCAGATCTAAGATTGCCTGCCCCCTGGTTGGTTCAGTTACATACTGCTCAAGGAACCCATCCCTAATACACTCTATGAACTCTTCCTCGAGGCTGCCATGCCCAATTTGATTAGTCCTGTCAATATGAAAGTTAAAATCCCCCATGATTATAGCTGTTCCCTTATTACAAGCCCCAACTATTTCCTGATTTTATACTCCGACCAACAGAGTTGCCACTGTTAGGAGGCCTATAGACTACGCCCACTAGTGACTTTTTCCCCTTATTCCTTATCTCCACCGAAACTCTTTCACTGTCCTGATCCTTTGACCCAATATCATTTCTGACTGTTGCAGTGATTCCATCCTTGATTAACATAGCAACCCCACCTCCCTTTCCTTCCTGTCTGTCCTTCCTAATTGTCAAATAACCTTGTATGTTTAGTTCCCAGTCATGATTATCTTGCAGCCATGTTTCCGTAATGGCCACCAGATCATACCCATGTGTAGTTATTTGTACCGTCAACTCATCAATTTTGTTACGAATGCTGCGTGCATTCAGATAAAGAACTTTCAAATATGTTTTCTGACGATTTATTCCTGCTTTTACCCCTTTTACTACTTTACCTTTATCATTATACATTCTGTCCCTCCCTGACATGCTCTGGTTTTTAATTCCCCCACTGCTACCTTGCTCTATTGCCTTCTCCGCTGTCACTTTTTTATTTTTTGCTCTCTTAAAACCTCCCCCACCCCCACCCCCCCCCCCCCACTAATTAGTTTAAAGCCCTCTCTACAGCCCTAGTTATTCGATTCGCCAGGACTCTAGTCCCAGCACTGGCCAAGTGAAGTCTGTCCCAACGGAACAGCTCTCTCCTGTCCCAGTACTGATGCCAGTGTCCCAGGAAGCAAAACCCATTTCTCCCACACCAGTCTTTGAGCCACATTTAACACACACATTTTATTTACCCTAGCCAAATTTGCACGTGGCTCAGGTAGTAATCCAGAGATTATTACCCTTGTGGTTCTGCTTTTTAATTTGGCCCCTAGCTGCTCAAACTCCCTCAGCAGAACCTCCTTCCTTGTCCTATCTATGTCGTTGGTACCAACATGGACCACGACAACTGGATCCTCCCCCTGCCACTCCAAGTTTCTGTCCAGCCCAGAGGAGATGTCCTTAACCCTGGCACCGGGCAGGCAACACAGCCTTCGGGACTCTCGTTCTCGGCTGCAAAGAACTCTATATCTATCCCCCTAACGATACTATCCCCTACCACTACAACATTTCTTTTATCCTTCCCCCCCCCCCCCCCCCCCCAAACTTGAATGGCCCCCCGCTCCATGGTGCTGTGGCCAGGTTGCTCATCCTCCCCGCAGTCCCCGTTCCCATCCTCACCGGAGTAAGAGCCTCAAACCTGTTGGACAAGTGCAAGGGCTGCGGCTCCTCCAACACTACCTCCTGGATCCCCGTACCTGCCTCACTTCTAGTCACGCCATCCTGACCCTGGCCACGGACTACATCTGAATTAATTAATCTAATTGGTGTGACTACCTCGTGATACAGAGAGTCCAGGTAACTCTCCCCCTCCCTGATGTGTCTCAGTGTTTGAAGCTCGGACTCCAGCTCTTCAACACGGAGCCGGAATTCCTCGAGCAGCCAACACTTACTGCAAATGTAATCACTGTGAGCATCAATGGTATCCACCAGCTCCCACATACTGCAGCAGCAACACATCACCTGTTCTCCCATTCTATGTAATTAATTAAATTTATTAATATTATTCTTAAATACCCTCTGCCCCGATTCTAGAAACCACAGAGTTTAAGCTTCAAAAGAGAGAAATACTCACCAACCAATCACTTACCCGCTTTCTGGTGACGTCACACTTGGATTACTTTTTACCCCTCTCCTTCCCTCTGAGGTCCGAGATTGGTACGCCTTACCTGGGTCTCTGAAGCCTTTTAAAGCTTCCCGCTCGCGCCTCCTGCCGACACCCGCAGTCTGAGGCCTTACCTGGGTCTCTGAAGCCTTTCTACCAGTTACATCCTCAAAAAATTCCAGTAGATTAGTCAAGCATGATTTACCTTTTGTAAATCCATGTTGACTTTGTCCGATCCTGTCACTGTTTTCCAAGTGCTCTGCTATTACATCTTTTATAATGGACTCTAGCATTTTCCCCACTACCGATATCCAGCTTACCGGTCTATAATTCCCCGTTTTCTCTCTACCACCTTTTTTAAATAGTGGGGTTACATTAGCTACCCTCCAATCCATGGGAACTATTCCAGAGTTTATAGAATTTTGGAAGATGACCAGCAATGCATCTACTATTTCTCGGGCCACTTAAGTACTCTAGGATGTAGATTATCAGGCCCTGGGGATTTATCGGCCTTCAATGCCATCAATTTTCCTACAAATACTGATTTCATTCAATTCTTCCCTCTCATTAGACCCTATGTTCCCTGACATCTCTGGGAGGTTATTTGTGTCCTCCTTTGTGAAGACCGAACCAAAGTATGTATTTAATTGGTCTGCCATTTCTTTGTTCCCCATTATAAATTCCCCTGATTCTGACTGCAAGGGACCTACACTTGACTTTACCAATTTTTTCTCTTCACATATCTATAGACGCTTTTACAGTCAGTTTTTATGTTCCCTGCAAGCTTACACTCATACCCTATTTTCACCCTCCTTAATTAATCCCTTTGTCCTCCTTTGTTGAATCCTAAACTGCTCCCAATCCTCAAGTTTGCTGCTTTTTCTGGCCAATTTATATGACCTCTCCTTGGATCTTATGCTATCCCTAATTTCCCTTGTTAGCCACGGTTGATTAACCTTTTTGTTTTTTTATGCCAAACTGGGATTAACAAATTCTGTAGTTCATCCATGCGATCTTTGAATGTTTGCCATTGCCTATCCACCGTCAACCCTTTAAGTAACGTTCCCCAATCCATCCTAGCCAACTCTCACCTCATACCATCGTAGTTTCCTTTATTTAAATTCAGGACCCTAGTCTCTGAGTCAACTACTTCACTCTCCATCTTAATGAAGAATTCTATCTTCTTATCACACAACAACATTGCTAATTAATCCTTTCTCATTGCATAATACCCAGTCTAAAATGGCATGATCTCCAGTTGGTTCCTCGACATATTGGTCCAGGAACCAACCCGTATACACTTTAGGAATTCCTTCTCCACAGTATTGTTACTAATTTGGTTAGACCAATCTATATGTAGATTAATGTCACCCATGATAACTGCTGTGCCCTTATTGCATGTGTCTCTAATTTCCCATTTAATGCCATCCCCAACCTCAGCATTACTGTTTGGGGGTCTGTATACAACTCCCACTAATGTTTTCTGCCCCTTGGTATTTCTCAGCTCTACCCATACAGATTCCACATCCGAGCTAATATCCTTCCTTACTATTGTTAATCTCCTCTTTAACCAGCAATGCTACCCCACCTCCTTTTTCTTTCTTGCCTGTCCTTCCTGAATATTGAATACCCCTGGATGTTGAATTCCCAGCCTTCGTCACCCTGGAGCCGTGTCTCCGTAATTCCAATTACATTATATCTGTTTACATCTATTTGCGCAGCTAATTCATCCACCTTATTATGAATGCTTCTCGCATTAAGACACACAGCCTTCAGGCTTGTGTTTTTTTAACACTTGGTCCTTTTAGAATTATTATTTACTGTAGCCCTGTTTGATTTACACCCTTGATTTCTCTGCCTTCCACTTGTGCTTTTCTCCTTCCTGTCTTTTGTTTCTATCCTTGCTTCCCTGCACAGGTTCCCAATCCCCTGACATTTTAGTTTAAACCCTCCCCAACAGCACTAGCAAACACTCCCCCAAGGACATCGGTATCAGTCCCGGTCCCGCCCAGGTGCAAACCGTCCAGTTTGTACTGGTCCCACCTCCCCCAGAACCAGTTCCAATGTCCCAGTAATTTGAATCCCTCCCCCTTGCACCATTCCTCTAGCCACGTATTCATCTGAAATATCTTTCTATTTCTACTCTGACTAGCACGTGACACTGATGGTAATCCTGAGATTACTACCTTTTGTGGTCCTATTTTTTTAAATTACCTCTTAACTCCCTATATTCAGCTTTTAGGACCTCATTCTGTTTTTTTCACCTATATCGTTGGCACCTATATGCCCCACAACAACTGGTTGTTCACCCTCCAGAATGCCCTGCAGCCGCTCAGACATCCTTGCACCAGGGAGGCAACATACCATCCTGGAGTCTTGTTTGTGGCCGCTGAAACGCCTATCTATTCCCCTTACAATAGAACCCCCTATCACTATAGCCCCCCCACTCTTTCCTCCCGCCCTGTCCAGCAGAACCACCCATGGTTCCAGGAAGTTGCCGCCTGCTGCTGCCTTCCCCCGATAAGCCAGCTCCCTCAACAATATCCAAAGTGGTATATCTGTTTGAGAGGGGTTGGTCACCGGGGTCCCCTGCACTACCTGCCTGTGCTTACTACTCTGCCTGCTGGTCATCCATTCCCTTCCTGCCTGTCCAGCCTTTAACTGCGGTGTGACCAACTCCCTAAACGCGCTATCCACGATGTCCTCCGCATCGAATGCTCCAGTATGTATCCATTCGCAGCTCCTTCTAAATTTTATAAACTTAATCTTAACTGTCAAACTTTAGAGTAGTATAAATACTCACCTGGCCGTACTCGCCCAATCAGCTGCTTCCTCTTGCCCATGACACTTCTTGAATCGTGACGTGGCTCCGGCACGCCGCTGCCGGTCTGAGATTGGTAAGCCCGGGGGGGGGGGGGGGGAAAAGCCCACGAAAGTGATTAAGTACTCGCTGTACCGCCGCTCTGTTCCCGCTCGTTGCCCATCATTGCACACTTAATCGTATTCCACCTCCATTTCTAGGTGAGATCAATACCCATGTTACTAGTGAAAGTTAGTTCCTCGTGGAACTTGAGGATTTCACTGTCATAAACCAAAATGTTGGCATAAATTGATCCTTTTTGTATCTGTTACAAAAAGTTAATTGCAAACTATTGATGTAAAGAGGGCTCTCCTAAGTTAATGGTATATTTCAATTATTTATTTCTTGATAAATTTAAGTTGGTCTTGCAGAAAGTTCTAAAATCAGGGACTTTATTGGTTATATCAGATAGATCTGGATGGGTAGCTTGAACTGGTTTGGGCAAAATTAAAAAATAGCATATTGCTGCCAAATTCTCCTCATGAAACATTTTTGCAACTATTTCCACACTTTCTATATGTGGTGTTTGTTTTTCCTCCCTCTGCAGAATCCTGGTACGTGGCTGGGTGGAGATGACGAGCCATTGACCGGGTTTACTTGGCGAGGCGGATGTGAGCGAGAAACTACTGGTATACAAGTCTGGAGTGAAGTTTTTGTAATCAACAAGTCTGATGGAAGCCAGGTGTGCTTAACAATTAACTTTTACAAAAACATTAAATACAACATGGGTTCAATTCATTGTGTGCGTGTTTAGTTTTTTTTCTATATATGGGAACACTATCTAGAAACTAAATTGCCCTAATGTGCCTTTTTGTTCTGAGCTAGCTAATCTCCTCCAGGATAGCAGGAGGTTAAAAGCTAAGCGAAGTCGACCATTCTTTTTTGGGAGGTGAGGAATTTGAAGAAGTAAAAAAAAAAGCAATTTTTGTCCACATCACTGCTGTCTCTGGCCACCAGGAATCTCAGTTGTAAGAATCCATTTACACTGCAAGCTAGAGAAGATTCTTGCATAATAACTTATAGCCCACCTTGAAGTAATTCTCATTACTGAGTTAATTTCACATCTACATTGCCATGGCTTTGAATAGTAATTTACTAATTCAATGGCTTTGTATGATTTTTTTTCCCCGCCCCCGGCCACATCCCGGTTCCACCAAGTATACTTCAAATCATACTGAAAATGTAACTAATCATGTTGGCCAATGATTTCTGATGATCCTGAAAAATTGCATCCCACAAAAGACTGGTGATCCTGGAATCCCATGTAATAAAGAATTGTTCAGTCACCATGAATCCGTGCCCCTTCCTGTCAAAGTACAGAAATGACTTGGTTTAGTGGTGGCATATGAGGGAGATATGTGCTCCATGTCTAATTTAGAAAAAGTGCATGTTTCCCTTAAATCAAAATACAAGAGGAAATTAAATGTCTGCATGTGCTGAAACACGTATTGGCTTAAAGCGTTCTTTGGAAGAATTTTGAGCAATTTTATATCGTAATGGTATATGATTAGTAGATATGGGTTATCCAAAATTAGATGCCTTAGAAATTTGTTTGCATAGCTTCACTGATGGTTCAGTTGCTAGTGCCAAGTGTGATGCTGAACTGTACAAGCAGAGGTCCTGAATGCTACCAAATCAGCAGAAGGTTGCTACCACAGGCTTCTGTAACCCAGGACTAAAAATCAGACTGGCTTTTCGCTCCCAGTCATAGTGACCCTGCTGGGAAGTGTGCACACGAGAATCTGGGTGAGAAGAGCTCTAAACTTGGTTGTGATGGCCTCCATGGCAGCTGATGCTCACTGGGTTCAGATATGAAGAATGGGGACTGCATCAAAATACTACTGGTGCCCTATGACCTATATCTCAGCACAAGTTGTGTCTTCAGGGGGAAACTTTGTTATATATACTCTTCTGTCTGTCTGTCCGTCCGTGTTCTATACGTTTGAAAGTTATAGAGCGTACCGACGCGCGCGTCGCCTCAAAAGAAAGCTTGCGATTCCGGACCGGTCATAGGCGTATTTACCTTTCGGCCGGACAAAAATCCCGCCCACGGTATCCGAAATACGTTCAGCGTTCCGCTCATTAGCATCTCATTAGCGACCGTGTGATGTCGAGGTCGACCAATCGGACGGCGGGTTCCTGGCACGTGCCGTCCTACAGTTGAGTGTCGAGTGACTAGACGATTGACCAATCCTACGCTTCAGTGACCTGACCGGTCGACCAATCGGTGCGTGTGTGGGCGGGCCTTATCCTTCTGAACCGAGGTGAGTGGCCGCCATCTTGATTTTTCACGATTTTTTTTTTTCCCCCACACTTTCTGTGTGTTAGGGAACTAAGGTAAATATTTTAATGATGTGTTAGGGAATTAAATAACAATTTATTTGTGTTTTAAATTGTGTTTAGCAAATGCGCACGCGGTGGGCGGGGCAGTTGGCTCCTCGTTTGAGACCAGGCCTGCGTCCGACCCGACGGGCCACTTAGTTAACCGGCAGCCGAGCCCTGCCTCCTATTCACATCTACCGTCCTTCTTGCATGGGCCTACCGAGCGACTCCTACTTCCTCCTCCTCTTTTGCTGCTCTCTATTTATTTAATCTCCTCTTACTCAGCGAAAGATGAGTTTTAAAAAAAAAGAGGCCGCCAGTTGCGCGGCCGCCTTGACGACGGCACGCATTCGCACGGCCCCTGGCAACGGGGCACGCCGGCGGTCTTGAAACCACGCATGCGCACGGCCCGCCACCCCGTGACGCCAGCACGCATGAGTTTAAAAAAAAAAAAAATGAAGAGGCCACCAGTTGCGCAGCCGCCTTGGCGCCGGCACGCATGCGCACGGCCCCCGTCACGCCAGCACACAGCCTCGAGAGATCGCCGGGGGGGGGGGGGGGCGCGAGCCTCGGGAAATCGCCGGGGGGGGTGGGAGCCTTGGGAAATCGCCCGGGGGGGGGGGGGGGAGCGCTTCTGTTTCCCCCCCGGTCTCTCTCTGCCGCCCCCCCCACCCCCCCCAGTTGCCATACATACATACATATTTTTATAAATTGTAGGTGTAATTTCAGACCTGTCAATTTTCTTTTGATGAAAGAACATGCATTTGTGTGGTACTTTGTGTCCTTGAAATTACTTTTGCAGGCAGTATAGTCACTATTATTGGGTAAACAAACACGGCATCCATTTTGCACACAGCAAAGTGTCTCAAACAGCTATTCAGTGGTACAGGTTGAGGGATAAATGTTATCAGACAATTTGCCTGCTTTCCTTCGAATAGCGCCATGGGATTTCTTTACATTCACCTGAACAGACACAGGGCTTTGGTTAACATTTCACTTGAAAGATTAAAATCATGAATTGTCTTGCAGTATTCTAGAATGATACAGCACAGAGGAGGCCATTTAGCCCATTGTGCCTGTGCTGGCTTTTTGGAAGAGGTATCCAATTAGTCTGACTCTCCTGCATTTTCCCCATGGCCCAGCAAACTTTTTCTTTTCAAGTATTTATCCGATTTCATTTTGAAAGGTGTTATTGAATCTGCTTCCACCACCCTTTCTGGCAGTGCATTCCAGATCACAACTTGCCACGTAAAAATGTTTCTCCTTGTGTCACCTGTCATTTTTTTGCCAATTACTTTAAAATCTATGTCCTTGGTTACCGATCCTTCCTCCACTTGAAACTGTGTCTCCTTATTTATTCTATCAAACCCTTCAAGATTTTGAATACCTCTTCACCTTCTCTGATCTAAGGAGAACAACTCCAGTTTCTAGTCTCCACATAATTGAAGTCTTTCATCCCTGGTACCATTCTAGTGAATCTCCTCTGAAAGCTCTCCAAAGCTTGGTCATCCCCCCTTCCTAAAGTGTGGTGACCAGAATTGGCCACAATACTCCAGCTGGGGCCTTACCAATGTTTTATAAAGGTTTAGCATAACTTAAGAACATAAGAACCTAAGAATTAGGAGCAGGAGTTGGCCATACAGCCCCTCGAGCCTGCTCCACCATTTAATAAGATCATGGCTGATCTTCGACCTCAACTCCACGTTCCTGCCCGACCTCCATATCCCTTGATTCCTCTAGAGTCCAAAAATATCTCTATCTCAGCCTTGAATATACTCAACGACTGAGCATCCACAGCCTTTTGGGGCAGAGAATTCCAAAGATACACAAGCCTCTGAGGGAAGAAATTCCTCCTCTGTCTTAAATGGCCGGCTCCTTATCCTGAGACTATGCCCCCTAGTTCTAGACTCTCCAGCCAGGAGAAACAACCTCTCCACATCTAGCCTGTCAATCCCCCTCAGAATCTTCTGTTTCAATGAGATCACCCCTCATTCTTCTAAACTCGAGTGAGTGTAGGCTCAATCTCTTCTCATAGGACAACCCTCTTATCCCAGGAATCAATCTAGTGAACCTTTGTTGCACTGCCTCTAAAGCAAGCATATCCTTCCTCAGATAAGGAGACTAAAACTGTACTCCAGGTCTGATCTCACCAATGCTCTGCACAATGCAAGACTTCCTTACTCTTATACTCCAACCCCCTTGCCATAAAGGCCAATATGCCATTTACCTTCCTAATTGCTTGCTGCACCTGCATGTTAACTCTCTCCTGTACGAGGACACAAATCTCTCTGAACACCAACATTTAATAGTTTCTCACCATTTTAAAAAAAATATTCTGTATTTCTATTCTTCCTACCAAAGTGAATAACCTCACATTTCCCCACATTATTGTCCACTCACTTAACCTGTCTATATCCCATTGCAGGCTGTGTCCTCCTCGCAGCTTACTTTCAGACCTAGCTTTGTATCGTTGACACAATTGGATACATTGCACCCGGTCCCTTCATCTAAGTCATTAATATAGATTGTAAATAGCTGAAGCCCAAGCACTGATCCTTGTGAAACTGCACTAATTACAGCCTGCCAACTTGAAAATGACCAGTTTATCCCTACTGTTTTCTGTCTGTTAACTAGTTCTCGGTCCATACTAATATATTACCCCCCAACCCCATGAGCCCTTATCTTGCGTAGAAACCTTTATGTGGCACCCTATCGAATGCCTTTTGGATATCCAAATACAGGAAACTTTGGTTTATCTGGAGGTTGTATGTCCGGAATACTCGATCTAACTGCAAAAATCAGGAGCCGTTTCCACACCCCCCCCCCCCCCCCCCAAACAGTCAGGCACTGCAAGGTCTGTAGCTATAGCAACAGCTTCAGCTAGAGACACTTGCAGCTGCAGCCGACTCTTGAAGCTGTTGCTAAGCAACAGTGTTTGTTGTCAGATACGGAGATGAAAACCTCCATATGCTTCAACATTAACTTTGTATGTCCGGCAGTTTTGATAGATCGGCAACACGTCGGTGCCGGATATCAAAGTTTCCTGTATATTACATCCACTGATTCCCTTTTATTTACCTTGCTAGTTACATCTTCAAAGTTTTAATAAATTTGTTAAACTATTTTCTTTCATAAAACCATGTTAACTCTATCTAATCATATGATTTTCTAAGTACACTGTTACCACTTCCTTATTAATGGAATCCAGACATTAATAAACTTACAGAATTGGTGTGTAATTGGCAAATTAACTTCAATATAGATAAGTGTGAGATACATTTTGGTAGGAAGAATAAGGAGGCTGCATACTCTTTGGAAAATAAGTGTCTAAATGGGGAAGAGGAGTAGAGGCATCTGGGGGTACAGAGTACACAAATTACTAAATATAGCGATGCAGGTTAATGGCCATTTATTTAAAAAAAAAACACAAAGCACTGGGGTTCATTTCTAGAGGGATAGAATTAAAATGCAGAGAAGTTATGTTATGCTTGTATAGAACTGTGGTTAGGCCATACTTTGAGTACTGTGCACAATTCTGGTCTCCATATTATAAAGAGGGTATAGAGACCCTGGGTAAGGTGCAGAAAAGATTTACTAGAATGATATGAGAACTGAGGGGTTACAACTATCAGGAAAGACTTAACAGGTTGGGGCTCATTTCTCTAGAAAAGCGAAGGCTGCGGGGTGACCTGATAGAGGTCTTTAAGATTATGAAAGGGTTTGAGACGGTAGATGTAGAGGGGCTGTTTCCAGTTGCGGGGAGACCAGAACTTGGGGCCATAAATATAAGATAGTCACGAATAAATCCAGTTGGGAATTCAGGAGAAACTTCTTTCCCAGAGAGTGGTTAGAATGCGTAACTTGCTACCACAAGGAGTAGTGAGGCGAATAGCATGGATTCATTTAAGGGGAAGCTAAATAAGTACATGAGGGATAAAGGAATAGAAGGATATGTTGGGTTTGGGTGAAGAAGGGTGGGAGAAGGCTCATGTGGAGCATAACGCTGGCTGGACCAGTTGAGCCGAATGGTCTGTTTCTGTACTGTAAATATTATATGTTGTGCATATGTATATTTTTAGCTTTGTATTTCCTTACTCCTATTTATTATTTGTGTATACAATATTTTAATGCAATTTGGATCCCTTTAATTTTGGTATCCTCTAAATTTTACTGTTGTCCCCTTGGAGCTAATTAATTACTCCAGATTAGTTATGTTTACTGTTTCCCCTTGGCTTCAGTTATTTAGCGCCTCCTTGCCCCCTGCACTGAATTCCTACTCTCTGAATTCCTGTTGCCATTCTGTTTAGCAAATTTATCCACCTGTCTTCTCCAAGCTTTCTGCTCACAGTTCCATGCTTCAGCAGATATCCTCCTATTGTATTTCTTTTTAGAAACACACTAGGTACAACTAGTTAGTCAACTGTCAGTCAGAATAATTAACACCGAGTCAGGGGCTCACTTATAGCTGATTGACTTGCAGTTTTAAAGTAAGAAAACTAAGTTTAATTATATTTTGATAACACGCTATCTGTATTAGCAGTGAATTCCCACACTCAATTCTTGTTGCCATTCTGTTGAGCAAGCCACTCCATTCACCCAACTCTGTCTTCACCAAGCTTTGTGCTCACCGCTGTGAGATTATTAAGAAGCTAATCTCTTATGAATAAATCAGTGTCCCTATTTAATGAACTAAAAGTTGATCTGGTCCAATTTTTTTTTTTTTTTTAATTAAAAAATTCAATCCGCTAAGTACTTGAAGGGGGAAAAAATTTGAAGGGCTATGGGGAAAGGGCAGAGGAATGGAACTAATTGGATAACTCTTAGAACCAGCACAGGCGCAATAGGCCGAATGGTGGCCTCCTTGCTGTATCATTCTGTGATTCATCAGGGCTGTATTTGCATTGGTATCTTTTCTGCTAATACCAGTTTTATGAATACATGCAGCGCAATACCTTTTGAATGCAGTATGTTAACTGAAATAAATACTGTTGCAGCAATTTAGATAAACTGATATTCATCCAGACTACCAAATTTTCATGCATGTCATTTAAAAAAAAACTTATTTCAAACTTTGGAATTATTTTCTCCCAGGTTGCAGTGCTTTTAATGGATACTCAAGGGGCCTTTGACAGTCAGTCAACCATAAGAGACTGTGCTACAGTGTTTGCTCTCAGCACCATGACAAGTTCTGTTCAGGTAAAGATCAAATTTCCAACTGCATACTGGGAGTGCAGCAGTTTCTGACCTGTTTGCTATTACATTAACATTCATTAGGAGATTGGTCCTTTATAGTTTATTTGAAAAAATGTGCCAGTTTTAATATGTAATCAATACAGTAGTTTGTCTTTTATAGAATGTGAGATTTCAATAATTGAGTTAATAGACGTTGAATCAAATTTAGTGTCAGTTAGCCAGCTTCTCAATACAATGAGTAGCTAATGGATGGGTAGCCAGAAAATGTCAAAAATATTTAGTACAGGAAACTTTCTGGTATCCGGCACTGACGGGACTGAGCTGGTGCCGTACCATCAAAACTGCCGTAGAAACCAGTGCTAATGTTAAAACATACGGAGCTTTTGAGCTCCGTGTGAATCAACAAACCCTGTTGCTTAGCAACAGCTTCAAAACAGTCGGCCGCAGCTTAAAAGCGTCTCTGTAGCTAAGCAACAGCTTCAGCTAGACCTTGCAGAGCCTGACTGGAAAAAAAAAAGCAACGAGAAGTAAAAGAACTTATAGGAAACGGCTCCTGCCGGTAGATAGAGCTTTCCGGGCATTTAACCTCCGGTTAAACGAAAGTTTCCTGTAATGCAAAATGATTTGGAATGCACTGCCTGAAAGGGTGGTGACAACAGATTCAATATTAACTTTAAAAAGGAATTGTGTATATATAAAGAGAAAATTGGCAGGGCTATTGGAAAGAGCAGGGGAGTTGAACTAACATGATCACTCTGAGCCGGCATAAGCACGATGGGCCAAATGGCAGTCTCCTGTGCTATATGATTCTATGAAAATAAGTGTTTTTATCTAACTTTCTGTTGTAGGTATACAATTTGTCTCAGAACATTCAAGAAGATGATCTGCAACACTTGCAGGTATAGTAACTTTTATTTACAGGGAAATCTTCATCAGACTTTGTATTTAATATTTTGTTACATTGAAGGTCTGGCATGATTCCAACCTCTGGCACTAAATTGCATTGAATTTTACTTCAATATATTGAGTTTTATTTTGGCTCAATCTTGTTTTCCTGAACACTAGCTCTGACCCACTCTGTGAAGCTGCCTGCATTTGCTCCTGTAGTACTCTTAAACCTCCTCGACATCAGTCTTCTGCTACTGACTTAAACAGCAATCTGCTGCTTTCTTCTCTGACCCTTTGTCATCATATGGAATGGTCAGCACTGGGTATCTCTGAATTTAGTGGAGCCAGTGGCATAGGAAACATCTGTTCTCTGCTCTGCTCCCATTGGGAAAACTGGTGAAACCAGCATTGTAGGGATAGTAAATAACAGAAAATGCTGGAAAAACTCAGCAGGCCAGGCAACATCCGTGGAGAGAAATTAGAGTCGACGTTTCGGATGAACCCTTTTTCAAAACTGGAAAGGAAATGAAATAGATCGAAGGCAGGGCTGCGATAGAACAAAAGAAGTAAAGAGACATTAAGAGGTATTCAAAACCAGACGAGATGGTAATAGGACTAGTGGAGACAAAAGATGGCTCAGATTAGGTGTGAAGTGTACTGGCAGGATGAGACAGCTGCCATGTGGGAGAGGGGAAAAAAAGGGAAAGGGGGGGAGGAGAGGGAAAACCCAAAACAAAGGGGTGGAAAAAAATATAAGTAAAAATGTAATAGGGGCCGAGGGTTATCTAACTTTCACCCGAAACGTCAACTCTAATTTCTCTCCACGGATGTTGCCTGGCCTGCTGAGTTTTTCCAGCATTTTCTGTTATGTCGGATTTTCAGCATCTGCAGTATTTTGCTATCGTCATTGTAGGGATAGTGCTGACTTGTGCTTACCAGGTAAACTAGTCCTTCCTGTAGGAGGCTAATACATCTGTCGGGCTAGGTTTAGGAATGTGGATGTTGTAAGCAAATGCAGGCAGGTTGAGTGTGTCTGCCTGGTACAGTCTGCCCAGTCCAGGAGAGAAGGACTGGGCAGAAGCCGAGGTCTCCATACATTGAAATCTCTTACCTGCTTTTACGGAGCCCCTTGAAATTTGGCATGCTGAGAATCTATTAATTAGTGCCTTTGTGCTCGATCTATAATTTCTAATCTGTATAAGGAATATTTTAAAATCTACCATTTGCAAACTTATTAGCTACACAAACTTTTTTGTCTTTTTTTGTAGCTCTTTACAGAATATGGCCGACTGGCTATGGAGGAAGTATACCAAAAACCCTTCCAGGTTTAGTATATTTAATGATTTGTATTGTGACTGCATTGAACATTACAGTTTAGGTGTTAATTATGTGACCTTCCTTCACCATTCCATTCCTTCACAGCCACTAAGATTTTTGCACAGGTACCCAAGACTGCAGTGATGAGAATTGAGTGTTTGTTTATTTCTAAGATAGCAGAGTATCTATTTTTAAATAGCTGGGTTCTACCTTGTCAATAAACTTCTAAATCCCCGAATATCAAAGTGGAACTGCAGATCGTGGCAAAGCAAATGCTTAAATTAGTCATATAACCAGCTAACCTGAATATTTGTTTACTTGTTTGATTTAAATTTCAGCTATATAGCTAATGTTGGCAATACCCTGCCCTGTAAAGATACCTGATTTGGCCTGATGGTTCGAGGCGGCTGGATAATGCATTCATGAAAAATTTTAAATCTTTAGCAGTGAATTGTATCAAGAACAGAGAAGATTAAAATGTATGCCTGCAATTGTGGAAGTTTGTCTTCTAAGCGTCATAATGGCACTAGTGTACAATGCCTACTTATCTACAAACTTGGCTCAGTGGTAGCATTCTTGCCTGAGTTATAAGATCATGTGTTCAAGCTCCACTGAGATTTGAGCACATAACTTAGGCTGACATTTCAGTGCAGTGCTCAGCAACATTCGTTCTAAGGTGCGTGGCCGCATATCGATCAGGAGGTCCCGTGCAGGCCGCTCGCCAGGTATTGCCATGCAGCAACTTTAAAGGGACCATGCACAAAAAATGAAAGGGAAAATTGGTGCTGAGGGAGTGCTCCACTGTCAAAGGTGTTGACTTTCAGGTGAAATTTAAACTGAGGTCCCATTTGCCTGTTCCAAGTGATGTAAGAGATTCTTTGGCCGTATTCAAAGAGGAGCAGGGGAGTTCTTTCCGTGTCCTGGTCAACATTTATCCCTCAACCAACAGATTATCTGGTCATCCAACTCTTTGCTGTTTGTGGGACCTTGCTGTGCGCAAATTGATTGCTGCATTTCCTACATTACAATAGTGACAACACTTCAAAAGTACTATAATTGCTGGGAAGTGCTTTCAGATGTCCTGATAATGTGAAAGGCTCTATATAAATGCGGATTCCTTTTTTAATTGCTGAGGTAAATTGAAATTAAATTGGCGCTGGTTTTTTTTCTATGTAGACGCTAATGTTTTTAATAAGAGATTGGAGTTATCCCTATGAACATCCATATGGGCTGGAAGGAGGCAAGAGCTTCTTGGAAAAACGGTTGGAGGTAAGATTTTAAATGTTGCCTTCAGTTTCGCATAACTTTCTTAATGCTCTATGCAAGTACATTCCATACATCAATACACCAAGTTGATCATATTTGGCTTTTCTCTGGATTCCTATGAACGGGAGAGGAATCCAGTATTTTAACAAGTGCCCCCTGCTGGCTGGATAAGACTTTTGTTACTATCTTGGGAAAATGTGTTAAGGGTTGGACTCTGAGGGATAGCAGTAGTATTGTTTTAAATAGTTTGTATAAGAATGAGGAAGGCTGAAAGTTTTAATGTACTCGATTTCAATCACTTGCATCGCGCATGCAACAATTTACAATCATGACATTGTGGCGGAGCCACTAAGGGACTCCGATCAATTGTATATAATTCCCTTTAATAATATGTTAGCTACAGCCTGAGTCTGTATCTTTGTTTTCACTGTTTACATGTACAGAGAGCTATCACTTTAATAGCGTGGGTAAACGCGATGACGTCACGCCGTTCATCACGTGATCCCCCACCGGTGGGGAAAACGTGATGGCGTCATGACGTCAGTCACGGGACCGCCCAAGCAGTCCTTGTGGAGCCTCCGAACTTACTAGACCTATATTCGATGTTCTCCTGTAATTATCTGTTAAACTCTGTTAGTTTTCATTAAACCTCGTTTATTTGATCACCTGAGTGGACCTCAGTCTTTTGGATAGGAACTAGACATTCCTACATTGGTGACCCCGACTTTTGCGAACGGTTTTCGCAGAAGTTACTGAACATGGAATCGAACGCTGTTGCTTTGAAGCTACCACAGTTCTGGGAGCAACAGCCAGCCGCGTGGTTCATCCAGGCTGAAGCCCAATTCGCAATCGGGAACATCGTTGCGGATCAGACCCGTTACTATCACGTGGTCTCCGCCCTCGACAGCGCCACAGCCTCGCGGATCGTCAGCCTGCTTGGTAATCCACCAGAAGATCGCAAGTATGAAACGATAAAGGCGCGGTTGTTACAGGTCTTCGGGCTCACGAAGTCGGAGCACGCCCCCCAGCTGCTCGCTATGCCCGGCCTTGGGGACTCCAAGCCGTCCGAGCTCATGAGCCAAATGCTCACGCTCCGAACCGGAATGCTTCCTCTTCAGGAAGCTATTCCTCAGCCAGCTACCGGAGCAAGTTCAGGCTGCCCTAGCCAGGTCTGAAGTCACAGACTGCGCAGAGCTGGCTGCCAATGCGGACAAGATCTTCACGGTGACACAGCAGTACTGCGTTGCCACGAGGCGCCCATCCCCCACAGACGCTGCTCCAGCCCCTCAACCTGCGGGGTTGTGTTTCTACCACGCCCGTTTTGGCGCGAAAGCAAGATGCTGCCGCCCTCCCTGCAGCTTTTCACTCAAAAAATTAAAAAAAATTAAATTTTTTTTTAAAAAAAACCAGCAGCCACCCTGTCGAAAGAGGACCGGTTATAACGAGCGCCCCGCGGCTGCGATGGCAATCGGTAATTCGGGAAAACTCTTCTTCATCAATGACTCCCTATCTGGTCGACGTTTCCTCTGCGACACCGGGGTGCAGTGTAGCATCCTACCCGTGTCAAATCTTAATCTACAAGCCGGGGGGGGGGGGGCACGGCCCCGCCCTCCAGGCGGCTAATGGCGGGGCCATTCAGACCTTCGGAAGCTGGCGGGTCTGGGTGTGCTTTGGCGGCCAGCAGTTTTACTGGGATTTCATCACGGCCAAAGTCTCTCAAGCTATCCTCGGCGGATTTTTTGTGTGCCAACGGCCTCCTGGTGGATGTACGGCACCGCCGGTTGATCAATGCGGCCACTTTTCACTCCATCCCGTGCCACCGCGGTAACACCGCACGTTCCCACCTCCGGATTACTTCACTCGCCTCCTTGGAGATTTCCCAGACCTGACCAGACCCACTTTCTCTTCCACGAAACATGGTGTCGAACATCACATCACCGCTACTGGCTCCCCGGTCTACGCACGGGCCCGGCGCCTCGAACCTGGCAAGCTCGCGGCTGCGAAAGCGGAGTTCGACACGATGGAGTGGCTAGGGATTATTCGCTGGTTGAATAGTCCCTGGTCTTCGCCTCTCCACATTGTTCCGAAACCTGATGGCGGCCTTGCGGCGACGAACGACGCCACTACTCCTGATCGGTACCCGATCCCTTTCATTCAGGATTTCTCTGCCCATTTGGTGGGAAATACCATTTTTTCAAAAGTCGACCTTGTCCGTGGCTACCACCAGGTTCCCGTACACCTGCAAGACTTCCCGAAAACTGCAGTCATCACCCCATTCGGCCTGTTTGAATTTCTGCGGATGCCGTTTGCATTGAAGAACGCTGCACAGGCTTTCCAACGCTTGATGGACTCCGTGCTTCGGGACCTCAAGCTTCTATTCGTCTACCTCGACGACATCCTCATCGCCAGCCCTAATAAAGAGGAGCACATCTGCCATTTGCGCACCCTCTTTAGACGCCTCAGTCAACACAGCTTGATCATCAACCTGGCCAAGTGCCAGTTCGGCCTGCAGCAGATTGATTTCTTCGGCCATCGCATCACATCGGACGGCGCAATTCCCCTGCAAACGAAGGTGGAGGCAGTTACTTCGTTCCCGCGCCCGCAGACAGTCAAGGCCCTGCAGGAGTTCCTTGGGATGGTAAATTTTTATCACCGGTTTGTCCCTAATGCAGCTCTGCTCATGCAGCCCCTGTAAGAGGCCCTCAAGGGCAAGTCCGGCAAGGATCCGATTAGCTGGATGGTCGACATGGACCGGGCGTTTGTCGACACAAGGTGCTTTAGCCAACGCAACCATACTGGCACACCTGCCAGGTGCCACCATCGCCCTTACCACCGACGTGTCAGACTACACCATCAGCGCAGTGCAGGAACAGTGGGTGCATGGGACGTGGCAACCGCTGGTGTTTTTCAGCCGTCAACTACAGCAAAATGAACGGACGGAAGTACAGCACGTTCGACGGGGAGTTGCTGGCCCTTTGGCCATCTGCCATTTCCGGTTCTTGCTAGAGGGACGTCCGGTCACGGCTTTTGTGGACCATAAGCCACTAACGTTCGCTGTGGCCAAGACTGCCGAACCGTGGTCAGCTCTGCAACAACGTCAGTTGATGTTTATCTCAGAATTCACCACTGACATTCAGCATGTGTCCGGTAAAGACAACCTGGTGGCGGATTGCCCCTCCTGCGCGACCGTTCATGCAGTCCAGCTCGGCATCGACTATGCCCTCATGGCTGCGGACCAAGCCTTTGATCCGGAAGTCCAATCTTACAGAACCAACCCCTCTAGCCTCCAAGCGGCTGACGTCAAATTCCATGCCGCGGGCACTACGCTACTCTACAACGATCCTTGCCCTATCGTCCCGGTCGCCTGGCGCCGAAAAGTTTTTGACGCCATACACGGGTTGTCGCACCCGGGCATGAAGGCCTCGCAACGGCTGATGTCGTCCAAATTCGTGTGGCGGGGCATGCACATGGATGTTCGCGACTGGGCCAATACCTGCGTGGTCTGCCAAAAGGCCAAGGTGCAGCGTCACGTCAAGGCTCCATTGGCCACTTTCGCTGTTCCGGAACGTAGGTTTGATCATGTGCATGTGGACCTGGTGGGGCCACTTCCGCCTTCGCACGGGTTTACTCATCTTACAATGGTGGACCGCACCACTTGATGGCCGGAGGCGGTTTGTTTGTCATCCACCACTTCCGCAGACGTCGCCAGGGCATTCATCTCCTCTTGGGTCGCCCATTTCGGGGTACCGGCGGACATCTCGTCTGATCGTGGGCCGCAGTTTTCTTCGGAGCTCGAACGCTGTGGCTCGGGCTCGGCGTCAAGCTATATCGCACCACTGCCTACCATCCACAGGCGAACGGCCTGTGAACGATTCCACAGGTCGCTCAAGACCGCACTGCGAGCCAGCCTTCAAGGCGCGGGCTGGGTGGACAGGCTTCCATGGGTCCTTTTTGGGTCTTCGTACGGCGCCTAAAGAAGATCATCCACGGCTGAGCTCGTATATGGCCAGCCACTACGCGTACCAGGGGATTTCCTTCCGACTCCAACAGAGCCATGGTCCGCATCCCAGCAGCTCATCAGACACCAGGAGGCCTCCAGAAGTTTCGTGCTCGTGCCTACGTCGCATCAAGGCTTGCAGAGCCCCCACGTCCCAGCTGAGTTGAAGAATGCCGACTATGTTTATCCGCCACGACGCTCATTGGGACCCGCTCAAACCCCCTTATAATGGTCCTTTCCGCGTGATAGAGCCGGGAGACAAATCTTTTTCGGTCGATGTTGGAGGTAAACCGGACCACATTTCGGTTGACCGGTTGAAGCTAGCTCACTTGGACCTTGACCGCCCAATCAAGATCGCACAACCGCCGAAACGTGGCCAACTGCCCACAGTCGCCGTGCCAGATCAAACACAACCGCTCGCCCGCCGTCCATCAGCTTCCACTTCAAGGCTATAGAAGTCGATCTGACAGGCTTGTCAGGCCTCCTTGCCGTTTTACTTTTGCTATTAAAGACAATTCTGGGGGGTGCGCATGTGGCAGAGCCACTAAGGGACTCCGATCAATTGTATATAATTCCCTTTTAATAATATGTTAGTTACAGCCGGAGTCTGTATCTTTGTTTTCACTGTTTACATGTACAGAGCGCGATCACTTTAATAGCGCGGGTAAACGCGATGACGTCACGCCGTTCATCACGTGATTCCCCACTGGCGGGAAAAACATCATGACGTCAGCCACGGGACCGCCCAAGCAGTCCTCGTGGAGCCTCCGAACTTACTAGACCTATATTCGATGTTCTCCTGTAATTATCTGTTAAACTCTGTTAGTTTTCATTAAACCTCGTTTATTTGATCGCCTGAGTGGACCTCGGTCTTTTGGATAGGAACTAGACATTCCTACAACATATACAGGAAACTTTGTTTAACCGGAGGTTGTATGTCCAGAAACCTCGCTCTACCGGCAGAATTCACGCCCCGAAAACAGCGCCTCAGTAACCGGCAATGTTGCCGGTTCCGAGTCTCCAACGGTTGCCGAGTTCGTCAGTGGGGGTAGTTCTACAAACTGCCACTACTCGGCCTCTTGGCGCTATCGGAAGTAGGAACACCTCAGCAACCCTGCATCAGGAGTCTCACTCTCCCACGCTGCCAGTAGCCTCTTCTGATCCAGTACTGTGTGTCTCCAACGCTGTTGCAACTCATTGGACTGCATTATGGAAATCCCAAAAGTTGATCCAACCAAAAGGAAGAGAGTGGTGTTAACTTTAAAACAGAAAATTGATATATGCAAACGACTAGAAATGGGAGCGAAGCGTATGCACATTGTGAAAGAATTCAAAATCGGTTCGTCAACAATGTACGACATCAAAGCGCAGAAGGATAAGCTGCTCAAGTTTTAGGCAAGCTCGGAGACATCTAAGAGTGTAGAGAAACGGCGCACGCTTCGTAAGCCTAAGCTTGAAGAGCTGGATACCGTGCTTTGAGTGGTTTGCTCTGAAGCGTTGAGGGTGTTCCGATTTACGGACCCATGCTAATCAAAAAAGCAAAGGATTTTTACGCAAAGATGGAGCTCACTGACAAGTGTGCTTTCTCTGATGGATGGCTATCGTGCTTCAAGGCACGGCATGGGATACGACGACTCGATGTTTGCGGGGAGAAGAAATCAGCTGATCACGACGCCGCAGAAGAATACTGCGATTTTATTTCAGTCGGATTGTGCAGCAACATGATTTGTCACCAGCACAGCTATACAATGCCGATGAAACTGGCTTATTTTGGAGGTTTTTGCCAGAATCAACACTTGCTGGGGCTAGTGAGGCTAATGCTTCAGGTTACAAGAAAAATAAAGATTGTGTAACCATGCTAACATGTGCGAACGCTGCTCGATCACACCGGGTTAAACTTCTCGTCATTGGGAAGTATAAAAATCCCTGTGCATTTAAAAATGTGAGGCACTTACTTGTTGAGTACAAAGCTCAAGCAAATGCTTGGATGGATAAGGAAATCTTTTCAAATTGGTTCCATCATACTTTTGCTCCATCTGTGAGGGAACATTTCCGTAGAATAAGGAAACCTGAAGATAGCAAATGCATTTTATTGCTTGATAATTGTAGAGCCCATCCGCATGAATCCGAGTTGGTTTCTGGAAATATTTTCACCATTTGCCACCAAATGTAACTTCTCTCATACAACCCATGGACCAGGGCGTTATCCAAAATCTCAAGTGTCATTACAAGAAAGACTTCCTACGTAGACTGATAAGCCAAGATGACAAGACAGGTATTCAGGCATTTCAGAAGGAATACAATCTTAAAGATGCCATCTTTAATGTTGCATGTTCCTGGAAATTGGTGAAAGGTCACAGAGACAAGCCTGGTGCAAATTGTGGCCTTCTATAATGTTTGCTGAAGGTTCTTCTTCAGAGGAGGAATTTCGTGGTTCAATCTTCGTCCGCGGAAGACTGCAGTAATGGAAATGGCTGACATGGTGAAAGATGTAGGCCCAGCAAACCCTCTACATCACCCCGGTGAAAGTGATATTGAGCAGTGGGTTGATGTAGATAGAGAAGTTGCTGTTGTGCATTTGCTAAGTGATGATGAAATAATGGAGACTGTTTTGAATCCAAGGAAAGTGTGATGGAAAATGAAGAGGATGAGATTTCTGAAGTGAACAAGATTTCTTGGGCTAAAGCTGCAGGAGATCTTGCTTCATTCATGAAATTTGCTGAAAGCTGTTCTTGCTATTCTGCCCAAGAAGTTATGCACCTCCATATTCTGCAGTCTACCTTTACAAAAAAAGGCAAGAGTCCACTAAGCAAGCAGACATCTGGGACATGTTTAAGAAAGCTTCCAAAAGAGTTGAAGCAGTGGAAGTGCCTGAAGAATCTGTTGAAGTGCATGATCCTGATGACCCAGCTGGCATGGATATTCCTGATGAACCAGTTGGCTTGGAATAAGTGTACAGTCAACCACCGTACAGTACTTTATACTGTACAGCCGTTTAAGTTTTGGTGCACTGCACAGTCATTTATAAGTTTTGTTTTACTGTTAAGTAATTGAAGAGTTATGGATTACCATCAACTGGCAGTACTGTACTTAAGCATCTTTCACCATCCATTTAACACAACATTCTGTAGGTGAGTACCCAATTACTGTATATTGCACATTTCTTGATTTTTATATTTTTTCTTTGTTAAAAACAGCCTGGGTAGATAATCCGCTCACCACTCTGGAACTTTTGATAGATCGGCAACACGTCAGTGCCGGATATCTCACAGTTTCCTGTATACCTATTCTAAGATCTATTGCAATACTGAATTAGAGGTGTGTTAAAATTCTCATTTAAAACTGCCACACCGTAGGAGTGTGTGGTGTCGCTGCTGATTCCAACTGTTGTGATTTCCTATGTTGAGTTTAATTTCTCTCCCTTCACCCCCTTATTTCTGCCATGGACTGTACTTGGACTGAGATGTAGAGTAGGTGAACTGTTCCTCTGCTAATGTCGTTTTGACCTACCTGTTGGAGAGGTGCAAAATGAGAACTCCAGTGTCCCTCCAGCATTTAAATTTTTCCTTTTGAAGAAAATACCTCGTTATCTGCTCAGTACTTTCTCTGACTTTTTGGTACCTTGCCAGGAGGAAAGTAATTGCTTCAGTGGACCGTGCCACCGGGTTGACATTGTTCCTATTGATGACCATTTTGTGCAACGAATAAAGCAATAAAGGGTCAGCTACAGTTACATTTGTTCAGTTAACTATAGCTATTTTATTTTCCCCCTTTTAGATAAAACAAAACCAGCATGAAGAGTTGCAGAATGTTAGGAAACATATCCACTCCTGTTTTTCCAAGATCACCTGCTTCCTAATGCCACATCCCGGTCTGAAAGTTGCCACAAATCCTAGTTTTGATGGAAGATTAAAAGGTATCCAAAGGCCCTCATTGGTACTGATGTGCACTTAAGTTGCATGCAGATATTTGCTGGATGATAAGTTCTCACAATACAGATGACCTGGTTGGCATGACCAGACTTAGCTAGATATTTGGCATCTAGCGAATTCTGTCTTTAGTGTATGCATGAAGAGAACAGGAATCAAAAGTTCAAAGCGATATATCTACATGAATCAATGTTTTCTTTATTCTGTCATTTTAAGGTTCCTTATTACAGCCCTGAAATGCTGCTAGACCTTGTGGTTCTGACTGGAATCTCTTTCTCTCTTCGTTCCCTTCATCCGATTATAATGGAATATCCGTATTGTGTTCTTTGTATTGTGCAACACTTCTGTGGACTGTCCTGTAACTGTATATTATGGAAACATCTTGCTTACTCACTCTTAGCAATTTTTTTTTTTACATTGAACCTTGTTCAGTCTCCTTGTAAATGAATGCTCCATTGATGGTGAGCATATTAGTGACATAAATTCCCTTAACTATGACCACGTTTCTGTATTGCCGTCATCTTTAACAAGTCGTCTTTTTTTCATACCAAATTGTAAGCATTGTGTTTACACTTCAAATAAACAAATCACTTCTTGATCTGTAAAAGCTAAAATACCTGAGGGCAAGTTCAAACTGACAGTTCAAGGCATTACATCTCAAAATGATCACTGATCCAAGGTACAGTATTGTGCAAAGCATTAGAAGCTGAAGTTTTCTGTATCTGGCTTCCAAAGGAGATTAATCTATGCTCCATCCTTATATTGGAACTTGGCATAAGGTTTGACTTGGTAATCTAATGGGAGGAGCACTAGCCAAGTCTTTAATATAGTGAGCTCTAACTAATAAACGATCTGCCCACCTACCACCTACTGGAAGCTTTTCTTGCAGGGTAGCCATTTCTTCTTCCAGTCACCCAACCTAATCTTTAGATGGGTATTCCCCAAGAAGAAATTGACCACTTCACCATTCCCTCTGTGCTTTGATTCTGAAAATGCTCTTTTTTTTCTGGGCAAGAGAAACGGCAGTAATGAATAAAGGCTTGCTTTTTTGACTTACTAGAATTAAATATCTAACCACTTTTCACGGGCCTGTTCTGTACCCTGTACTTGCATCTGACACAGTTGTTACTGGAATCTATAATTGGATATTTATCTCTGGAGAGGAATAGACTTTGTTTTCTATTCAGTGGTGCAATCTTCCACACTAGTCAAACAATGTCATGTGTTTTATGGAGTTACTTTATGGGTTTGGAGCTATCCTTTTATATTTGGAAATTGTAATGATACAACAGACTTTCTTTATTTGGAGCAGTTAATTGAAAGGCTAAGAACTGAATTCCCAGATGTATTTTGAAGATACTGGGGCACGTATTCCATCAAACATTCATGGTCACCTTGCTCCCTAAACAAAACCATTACCAGTTGTGCCTGTTGGTGCTATGATGGTTTTCAGTGTTTATTGCATTGTGCCTGTCGCACT
Source organism: Somniosus microcephalus (assembly GCF_052327205.1). Classification (NCBI taxonomy): domain Eukaryota; kingdom Metazoa; phylum Chordata; class Chondrichthyes; order Squaliformes; family Somniosidae; genus Somniosus; species Somniosus microcephalus. The sequence continues at coordinate 171,543,428 of NC_140989.1, read as the reverse complement.
CATCCTTGTGTCCTACATAACCGTAGTGAATAATTTTTGGTAGGGTTTTAAATATTGCTCCCCAATCTTTTGCCTCTAAGGTTTGTTGGATTTGTGCATCTGCTTTAAAAATTAACCTATCAGATTTGCTGTTTAAAGATGAGTTACTGTCTGCAAACCTCCCTCTCCACATCCTGAGGTAAAATTCAAATAACCTGAGTTCATTCAGCTCTATGAATTTGTGAAACAGATGCTGCTGTCTAACTTTTTTAGATTTCTGTTTACCCTCATCAGTGAATGAATGTGTCTCTGCCCCCACAGTTGCATAAAACACAAACACACACCTGCCTACAAGCAGCTGTCTCTCCACCTCTTCAGTGGCAGAGCTAGGTTTGGCCAACTTGGGTGGGGGTGGTGGGTGTTGAATTCAAGATTTGGCAGGAAGGGGACTGAGCTGGGGAATTGCCGACTTAGTCCAAAGGCGGAGCCAGGAATAGCACAGACTTGCAGGCCGAACCTGGAGGTCAAAGACTGGTGACCAGAGTTTCCTGGGAGTGAAATAGAGGTGGTCCTCCAAAGCTCCATTGGCCAACTGCAATGATTAGGAGAGGGTTATGACCCACCCTCCCACTGGCTCTACCACTGCTTCTCTTCCTTCTGTTGCCTCCACCCACCCACTGGTCAGGCAGCCACAAAGAGCTTCTGGTCTTTGCTGGAGTGTAGGCCAGACTTGTGTCTCTGGTCCTACTCCTTCCTTCCCTTTCTCCCCTCTCTGGTCCTAGCTGGCGTGCAGGCTGGAAGCCTCCATCCCACAGAATTTCACCTGACGAAGGAGCAGCGCTCCGAAAGCTTGTGATTTCAAATAAAGCTGTTGGACTATAACCTGGTGTTATGTGACTTCTTACAGAATTTCTGGCATGGCAGTAAGGGTAGACAGTGTTTTTATAGTGCCAAATACATTTCTCTTCCACAGTTGCACCTATTTAATTTGCTGCTTTTTTTGTGATGAGATTAACCACTTTGAGAAGATTCAATTTCTTCTCGGCAGTCTTTGTGTGGTTACAGCAAGGAGATCCTAACTAGTCTGTCGTTAAATGTAGATTAACGATAGGAAAGAAAGATCATAAGAAATAGGAGCAGGAATATCCAATTAAGTACTTTTGGAGTGTAGTTACTGTTGTAATGTAGGAAACGCAGCAGCCAATTTGTGCACAGCTAAGTACTGTTGTATGTTTAGCCAGCATAGCTTCAGAAGTAAGCAAAATTTAAAATGGCTACCAGTATCCTCTATATGGATATTAAAATATATGGACATATGATTGTATTTATATTTTTACGGGTGATAGTCCAGTAGTTTTAACTCTTTTTATTTAGGCCATCCTTTTCTGTTTGATATTGCATTGAATTTTGGCTTGTGACTGGAATAACCTAGTTTGTCAAATTCTTAGGATCCATTTGAAAGTACATTGTATCATAAAGTAAGCTACTAGATTGAAAACTGCGAGTAGGTATGTTTACTTTAGGAGTGGCCTTGTGATGTATTGAGATTTGCAAACTGTTGGCATTTATTTTGTCCTAATAGACATTGATGGTGACTTCAAGAAAGAGCTTCGCAATGTAGTGCCATTTCTACTGTCTCCTGAAAACTTAGTAGAGAAGGAAATAGGAGGATCCAAAGTGACTTGCCGCGATCTTGTTGAATACTTCAAGGTAGGAAAAGTGACTAGTCAGTCACTTACTATTTTTTTGTGAACATGTTTTATTTCAGAATCCACTATTAGCATATTCATGATCTTCTTTCCTGCCCTTCAGGCTTACATCAAAATTTACCAAGGAGAGGAGCTACCTCATCCAAAATCTATGCTGCAGGTACTTTTAATCTCCACCTCAAATAGCTGTAGCTTCCTGGTACTGGTGTAATCAGGAAAAGTGTTCTAATTTTTCTTGTCTATTTTGGGCATCCTACTATCCTAAATTGTTTAAAGTATTGACTATTTTAAGGAGTGTTTCTAAAGTGGTTACAATTATGATTAAATAAATTGTTAAAAGGGCAGATATTGCAGCTTCATTGGGGCTTTTAAGCATACAAATTTGTTTGGAGGTAGGGAAGAGAGGAACAGGAGAAGCACTCTACATTGGTAAACATTTACAACTTTAACTCGGAAATGTTTGATCCTTTGAAACATTCTGGAATCCTCCAATATAAAAATGAATATTGCGGTTGGTGAAGAAAATCACTTTTTTTCTTCTCCCGCGTCCATTTTGTCATAACAATCATTTAGTAATCGGCAACTCAAAACTGTATCAAGAGCTGCTCATCGTTTCTATGTACCTACAATGTGTTGTATAGATGATGTACAGAGGTGTTTAATGTTTTCTAAATGGAGATTTCCCCTATGCCTGGAAGACATTTTATAAGTGCTTGATGTCTATACCTAGACTGACTATCATTGATGAAATAACTGTACCACAATTGAAAGATCTCTTTTAAACTTCTGTGCCGCATGACATGCATTAGCAATAAACTGTGCCATAAATAACCTGATGGTATATTTGAAATCAGCTGTTGAGTTCTAGCTCACAGCTGATCAGATGTACAATGGCAGTGCTGAGTCAGAGTCAAGTACACTAAGTGGGAATTTAAATTCTATTATCAATTAAGATTTTGTTGTCATCTTGCTCCAAGTTTCTTGAGCAAGCTGGCAGGACGTCCATTGCAGATTTTCCTATCATTAGTGCACCTCTGTGCTAGAGCAAGTGCATTCCCTTCAGGAAGGTAAGTATATGCTTGTCAGATTATTCAAACATTAATCACTTTTGAACAAAGTTCTTCCTAATTCTGTTTTAAATTTAGTATTTGATTTTTAATTTCTGCTCTGGTCCTACTGGCTTACTTTGAAGTAACTCTGAATTTGCCTTTCCATATACATTAAGGTTGTACCTTTACTAGGCACACTCTCTAGACTGTAGAACTTAAGCTTTTGATATTTCCACATAGATTTTACATTGATCAGTCTGGCTGTTAATACCTACACACTGAAGACTAGTCCAGTTTACACAGTCCTTGCTATTGCCTCTGGAGACATGCCCTCTACTGTTGCTGCATTCTGTCAGCTTTAAAATTTTCAGTTGTGGGAGGGAGTGGAAGCTGCAGTACTAGGCCATTCACCTCTGCTGAATTTTCATCTCCTCACAAACACATCTCATCAAACACTTTTGATTCACTTTCTGGTGAGTCATCTCTTAGTTCCTTGCACGATTACCACACTGGTTATCCCAGAACCATGGGAACATTTGAATGGGGAAAAGCTTTGAACCGAAAACTTTGCAATCGGCGAATGCCTGATTTGCGGTTGTACATTATATACAGCTGTCACTCTTGAGGTTGATGGTTTTCAAAAAGCACTTTATAATGAGATTCATTAGTACTTTGTAGATTTGTGAAAACTCATCTTGTGCAGAAGATTGCTAAGAGAAAGATCATTAAAGCAGTCATTGTTTTATAGGCAACAGCTGAAGCCAACAATCTAGCTGCTGTTGCAGGAGCAAAAGATGTCTACAACAAATCCATGGAGATGGTATGTAACTATCTCCCTCTGCAAAATTACTAACTTAAATTGCTTGGATTCTTCTAAAATGTAGTGCATATGTTCTATTTTGGTTTTTTTTATTCTGCACTTTATGCTCCATGTCTGTCCCATTCCCACTGTTAGTGTTGATGACTGTTGTACCATCTGATGTGATGCCAACCACTTTTCAAATTCAAGGGAGGGAAACTTTTATACTGTTCCATATTCGGCAAGGTTAGAGTAAATTACAAGCCTGTTTTGGGGATTTTCTACCCATCAATGATTTTGAGCAGTTTATACAAGATCCATTATTAGCTAGTGGTTTTAATTCAGTGGGTTCATTTTTTTAATCCTACGAACAAATTGTTTTCTGACCTTTTGGAGTTTGGAGTTTCAATGTAGTACGTATAACTGCTACTTGTGTCCAGTTAATAAAAGTTCCGTGGTATTTGATAAAGCAACATCTAACAGATAATAAAAGTTGTCTCGGCGCACCACGCATCGAGTGGTGAGGACCTGGAAAACTCTGCCGACTGAAGTGGTGGAAGCGGAGACACTCCATGTTTTCAAGGGGAGACTGGATAGGCACTTGAGGGAAATAAACTTGTAGGGCTACAGGGATAGAGCGGGGGAATGGGACTGACTGGATTGCTCTACAGAGAGCTGGCATGGACTTGATGGGCCGAATGGCCTCCTTCTGTGCTGTTATGATTCTATGACTGACTCATACTTGTGTATTTTCTCCCACTAACTTTTTTTTTTGTGTTGCAAGTTGGTTTCTGCTCACTTGAGTTGTGACCTGTTCCTAACCCTCAACCTATTCTCCTCCTGAACTGATCATTCCGGATGGAATGAATTCAAATGCTGGTTTTTATTTATTTCATAAGGTCAAGCTGCTTGTCAGCTCCAGTGAGGGACAGCTAGAAAGCATTGGCCCTGAAATTAGGTTCGGGAGCTTGCCGCGCGTGCAAGCCCCCGATGTGCACTCACCCGGCGCGCCGACATCTGAAGCCCGGGCCTGCTTGTGTTTCCTGTCACTGGCCCGGTTCAGATGTCGGCGCGATGTGCTTACCTGATCCAGCGGCGTAGTTAGTGTGATGTGCCGGCTGGGATCAGGTGAGCACTGTGCAGCCAATCAGGGGAGGGGAAACTTCATTCATGAGTTTGAGAGTAAGAACTGTCAAACTCAAAGTATGGGCTGCCAAAACACTACTTAAACTTTAAATAAAATTTTAAAAAACATCCCACTGATTATATTAACTAAGTTTCTAAAAATATTTTAAAGAATTAATCACATTTTTGAAAAAAATAATTTTTTTAAAAATAGGGTCTAAAACTAAACTTACCTTACTGTAAATTCTTTAAAAAATAATAAACCTGTGAGGGTGGGGGGGGGGGGAATTCTAAATTGTACTAAATGACCACTTACCTGTGAAACTAAGTACTTACGTCTGGTTTTTCCACGCGTAAAAACCGGAGGCCTTTACACTCTGGCAGCTCTTGGGGGGGGGGGGGGGGAGAATTTCAGCGCGCACGCGCTGCATCACAAGTCGCAAGCGTTCTGCCTCTTAACCCCTTGGGTCAGAGGACAGGAAATGCCGGTTTTCAGCGCATGCGCTGTGCATGCTGAAAACCGGCAATTCCTCCGGGCACACACGCGAGTACCCCGTCCGTACTCACGCGTTGTGACAGGAATTACTGGGCCAACAAAAAAATAATCAAGAGACTGAGGCGATCCCTGAAATATGTAAAATTTAGGCAGAATAATTTGAAATTTCCAATATAAACAACCATACTATACTTTATGTATCAGAGGGATCCCTATATATAATTGGCTGCTCTGAGTTCTGCATAGAGAAATGGTTTCTTTATAGAATCACTATGATACAGCACAGAAGGAGGCCATTTGGCCCAACATGCCTGTGCCAGCTCTTTGAAAGAGCTCTCCAATTAGTCCTACTCCCTGCTCTTCCCTGTCTCCCTGCAAATTTTTCATTTTTTAAGTAGTCATCCAGTTCCCTTTAGAAAGTTATTAAATCTGCTTCCACCAACCTTTCAGGCAGTGCATTCCAGATCATCATAACTCGCTGCATAATTTTTTTTTCTCAAGTTACCTTTCATTCTTTTTCCAATATCTTAAATCTGTGTCCTCTGGTTACCAACCCTTCTGCCACTGGAAATGGTTCCTTATTTACTCTTATCAAGCTGTCATAATTTTGAACATCTCTCTCAAATCTCCTCTTAACCTTCTCTGCTCTAAGGAGAACAACCTTTCTCTAGTCTTCCACGTGCCTGAAGTCTTTCATCTTTGGTACCATTCTGGTAAACCTCCTCTGTACCCTTTCTAAGCACTGAAGTGTGGTGCCCAGAATTGTCCACAATACTCCAGCTGAGGCCTAACCAGTGATTTATAAAGTTCTAGCATGACCGCTTTGCACTTATATTTTGTCCCTCTATTTATAAACCCATATGCCTTTTTTAACCACCATATCAACTTGACCCTTTTATTTCCCTTATTGAAAACCTTAGGTAGCAGGACTAATTCCTGGTGCTTTGTGATGCCAATGAGATGGGTATGAATGTGGATTATTGTCATGCTCTGAAAACTCACCTGGTTTTGAGTCTAGAGGATGCCCAAAACACTTACGATGTATAAGTTTCTTAAATTTAATCTTGTCAAAATAACTAATGAACACTGAAGATACCATTAGAGAACAGGAAGATGAGCATGTGAATCATTGAAGGGGGTCAAATACTGAATGTACAGCATCTGAAGTCCTTTTCATTGGAGCTATTTTATAAGCTGATAAAATAGCAAGTTAAATAAAAGTAACTTTAAAAGCATTTCAAACTTGTGGACGAAGATGTTACCAAGTACGTGGGTGGGGGGGGGGAAATGGATAGATTCCTGACTGTCCATGAATAGGGTTTTACATGTTTTCCATTGAAGCAAGAGATTAAAACTGATCAGAGCATGCCCAGAATAGGGACCTGAACTGTGGGAGAAAATGGATGGACTTTGCACGTATCTTCCACACTTAAAAGGGGAGTAATCTCTTTCCACTCAGCAGTCAGCACGCAGCAACAGATTGTTATAGCCTTTTATTTATTTGGTATGTTCCCTAACCCAGTGGTTCTCAATTTTTTGGTTGAAGGATCCCTCTTCAAATGGATTAGTAACCACTGACTGCCCGTGCCCCCCACCCCTTCCTCAAATCTAAATTATTGTTGGCCTCCTATATTGATACTGTACCAGGATCTTCTGACAATGAATTGCAATATAGCTATGGTGACATTTACAAAACTGGAATCCTGGCTGGTAGTCAGGACGGGGTCTTTGTTTACAGATGGTCGGTTCTTCTCCGGACAGCTGGCCCTGCGCTTTTCCACCTCAGATTCCTGTTGCTGGCGGTGGCATTGTGGTCGCTGCTGGCCTGCAGTCTTTTTCCCTCCCTCCTCCTCCTCTTCCTGCAAAGCAGTCGCTACTGCCGCTGCCATGGTAAGCATTCACTGCCCCGTTCAGCAGCACCCAGCCTCTCCACACCGGCTTGCTCCCCATCACCGATTGTTTGTTTTTTTCACGGACCCCCTGGAAAGTCTCTCTGGACCCCAATTTTAGAACCACTGACCTATCCTAAAATAAATATACTGTACCCACCTTCGCTGGAGGTCAGTAAATGTATTTGTATTTTAAAAAGAAAAAATTCAGCAGGACTGATATTGAAGAGTTCTTTGTATGTCAGCCAAGAATTTTCAGGTAGGTGTAGGTATGGTGCATTCCACTTAAAATAGTGTGGAGAAAATGCTTGCCTTCATCTTGTAACTGTAGAATAAAGGCACGATACAGTGCTTAGAAATAGCATTGTAAGAAGTATAAATGTGTTTTTGTTGCAGTTCTGTGGGGGAGATAAGCCTTACATAGCGCCAGCAGATCTGCAGCAACAGCACCTGACCTTGAAAGAGTCTTCTATCAAGCAGTTTCGCTCTGTCAAGAAAATGGGTGGGGAAGAGTTCTGTCAGCGCTATCAAGAGCAGCTCGAGCAAGAAATGGATGCGAACTACGCAAACTTTGTAAAGCACAATGACAGCAAAAATATTTTTTATGCTGCCCGCACACCTGCCACACTTTTTGCTGTGATGTTTACCATGTACATAATCTCAGGAGTGACTGGATTCATTGGTTTGAACTCAATAGCTTCTTTATGCAATCTCGTGATGGGACTGGCTCTAATATCCCTCTGCACCTGGGCTTACACTAAGTATTCTGGTGAATTCAGAGAATTTGGAACAATCATTGATCAAGTGGCTGAAACTATATGGGAACAGGTTAGTACCCTTCTCCTTCCCTCCCCCACCCCCTTTTTATTGCCACTAAGGTATGTTCAGTTTAATGTAGGAAATTGTCTTTACTCCATTTTAAATGCTAATTTATAGATAGTTGTTTATCGTATGAGGTGTTGACTTTTAAAGTGGAATTTAATACTGTATGATTACAGTCTTAGCTGCTGAGCAGTTTACACAGTGTGCTTCATGATCTTCAATGTGCTGCTGAATAAGACGTTTACTTTAATTCTTCAACCCCTATTTAATATCCCATCATGGTGCTGCTTCTGTTCCTATACTTCTGTCCGGCAAAACTAAATGAAAGTGGAAAAAAATTCCCGAATTACAGTTGACCAGATTTAACAGATGAACTTGAGGATAAACTTTTTTTTAATTTGATTTTAATCAAGTAATCGCCTGCCCATCTTCCACTGCCATGTTGTTTAATGAAATACAAAATTGCAGCTTAGAGGGGTCCATAGTGTTTGTGACTTGTTCCTGAAAGTTCCTCTCTTCTCCCCCACCCCAGGGCTGGGATGTTGGTTTGTTCCCTCTCCATGTCCACTGGGTTACCGATCTGAGTCGTGCCAGTGTGCTATTAAGAAAGACTTAGATTTATATAGGACATCCCAAAGTGCTTTACAGCCAATTGAGTACTTTTGTAGTGAGGTCACTTGTAATCACAGAATCACAGAAACCCCACAGTGCAGATAGAGGCCATTTCGGCCCATCGAGCCTGCACCGACACATATCCCACCCGATCCCTGTAACCCCTACACCAACACATATCCCACCCTATCCCCGTAACCCCACGTATTTAATCCCCCTAACACTAAGGGTCAATTTATCATAGCCAATCAACCTAACCCGCACATCTTTGGACTGTGGGAGGAAACCGGAGCACCCGGAGAAAACCCACGCAAACACGGGGAGAATGTGCAAACTCCACACAGACAGTCGCCCCAGGCCGGATTCGAACCCGGGTCTCTGGCGCTGTGAGGCAACAGTGCTAACCACTATGCCACCGTGCTGCCCTATATAGGAAACATGGCAACCAATTTGCACACAGCAAAGTCCCACAAACAGCAATATAACAACGACCAATTACCTGTTTTAGTAATGTTAGTTGAGGGATAAATAATGGCCAGGACACTGAACTCTCCTGCTTTTCTTTGAAATAATGCCATGGGATCTCTCTTATGCCCACCTGAGGGCAGACTGGGCCTCAGCTTAGGTCTCATCCAGAAGCCAGCACCTCAGACAGTACAGCTCTCCGAGTACTGCACTGGAGTGTCAGCCTGGATTGTGGGCTCATGTTGCTGGAGTGGGTCTTAAACCCACAACCTTCTGACTCAGGTGGGAGTGCAACCAACTGAGCGACAGCTGCCATACTCTTCCTCATCTGTACTGCTTACTACTGGAGAGTGATCTGGGTAAACCAAATTAAACTTTGGGGGCAGGAAACTAGAGTTCAGTGGCTTATTTGTTCTGGTCAGCCTATTGATCACTATTTGGAGCCTCGCAAGCTTAACTGAAATTTCTCTAACGGAATTGGTCCAAATTTGTTAGCTGTGTGTCATTCTAAGAATAAAACACAAGTAGAATTTTTAATGCAGCATTTGCATTAATTAAAACTGCCCTGCTTCAGGTAAAACCTTGCTTCATGCTGTTTTTGTGATGGATATAATTGGGATACTTTTGGCCTTGATGTAGCTGATTTTTCAAAAACAGATGCTAGGGAAAAAAAAAATTTGTTCCTTGTTTATCCTCCCTGTTGTGAGGCTCCAATCTGAAATATAGATGCTCTGAATAAAAGCAGGAGCCCCTCATTTGAAGCAAGCAATGCAAGATTAACTGCACAGCATTCAGTTAATTTGCACGCAAAAGAAATTGGACTGAGCAGCATAGATGAGGGAGGGATTGAAAGACATGAGGCAGCATAGAAACATAGAAGATAGGAGCAGGAGTAGGCCATTCGGCCCCTCGAGCCTGCTCCGCCATTCAATTCGATCATGGCTGATCATCCAAATTCAGTACCCGGCCCCTGCTTTCTCCCCATACCCCTTGATCCCTTTAGCCTTAAATATATCCAACTCCTCCTTGAATATATTTAATGAATTGGCCTCCACTGCCTTCTGTGGTAGAGAGTTCCACAGGTTCACCACTCTCTGGGTGAAGAAATTCCTCCTCATTTCTGTCCTAAATGGCCTACCCTTTATCCTTAGACTGTGTCCCCTGGTTCTGGACTCCCCGACCATCGGGAACATCCTTCCTGCATCTAGTCTGTCCAGTCCTGTAAGAATTTTATAAGTTTCAATGAGATCACCTCTCATTCATCTAAACTCCAGTGAGTACAAGCCCAATCTCTCATACGTCATTCCTGCCATCCCAGGTATCAACCTGGTGAATCTTCGCTGAACTCCTTCCATGGCAAGAACATCCTTCCTCAGATAAGGCGACCAAAACTGCACACAATACTCAAGATGTGGCCTCACCAAGGCCCTGTACAACTGCAGCAAGATATCCTGTAAGATTAGGATCACAGGCTCAAACAGATTACCCAACAGGGCTTTAGAAGTTGTAAGGCTTTTATTAAAGAGCTACAGTTTTAAAGCATAATCAGATATTACGTATGGTTTAAGCCGAGTATAATAGACATACAACCCGTGACAGTAGGAGCGATCTACGACTCCCGAATCGGAATGCCACGACCAGATGGACGGGGAGGTAGTACGGTGGTCTCGGATTGGGTGGATTCCTGCAGTCTGCTGCAGCGGTCACTTCCGTTGGGTCATCTCTCAAGCTGCTGGAGGTGTGAGGCCGTCGGCCACCTCAGAGGCTAAACTTGACCAAGGTGTTAGGCCGTAGCCACCTTGGGGAAGCCTTCGCCCCTGATTTCCTCTCTCGGTCGTCTATATTTAGTTATTTTGGTGGGCTGGTAATCACCTGGTGTCAATCATTTGATCCCCCATCCTATTGTCCAATTGTGAAGCGGGAAGGCATCCCTCGCTGTCCCTTTCTGCATGACTGACAAGGCCTCCCTCTTATCTTTCTGAGGAATGTTTTGTCAAGTTTCTTCAACGGCATTTTATGGCTTTGTGGCTCCTTGTTATCTAGCCGGTGCTATCCTCCCTGTTTCCTTGCCTTTTACAATTCTCTTATCACTTCTATTTGTCTTGATGCTTGATATTCGACCCTGCTGGCATTTATGCTATCTTTTTCTGCTTGCCTGTTGTCAGTCTCTGTTCTAAGAATTAAAACCCATCTTTAAATCTAACAGCTATTTCTTACAATCCTTGTTCCTGTACTCAAACCCTCTTGCTACGAAGGTCAACATACCATTTGCCTTCTTAACCGCCTGCTGCACCTGCATGCTTACCTTCAGCGACTGGTGCACAAGGACACCCAGGTCTTGTTGCACTTCCCCTTCTCCCAACCTATTGCCATTTAGATAATCTGCCTTCCTGTTTTTGCCACCAAAGTGGACAACCTCACACTTATCCACGTTATATTGCATCTGCCATGTTTCTGGCCAATCACCCAACATGTCCAAATCATCCTGGAGTTTCTCGACATCCTCCTCGCAGCACACACGCCCACCCAGCTTTGTCGTCTGCAAATTTGGAGATATTACATCTAGTTCCCTTGTGTTGTGTCTGTGTGTTGATAGAGACACTGAAGACAGGAGTTGGTTTGATAGGTGTTTACTAAACAAAGTCTGGAGGGGAACTAACGGATACAACACAATACTCGGGCTTATATAGCCGAGTGGCCATTACCAGCATTACAGTACACATGGGGCTCTTAAAGGCACATACACTACAATTCTTCCCCTTTTAGCTAACCAGTACATAATATTTTAAGTAATTATTAAGTACATGTTACAAGAAAAATAATCTATACATTGCTGCAGTTAATTAATTATAAGTCAGTCTCTCTCGAGGCTTCCTGACTCGGTCCGGATAACGCCTCGGTGGTGTAGTAGTTTCTGGTGGTGTAGTAGGTTCTTTTGGCAAGGCTGATTCGGCTTGAATGCCAGTGTCGTGTTCATCGGGTTCCAGTATCACTGGATCGGAGGTAGATATGGGTATCTCTGCTTCATCATTAGGCGTATAGAGTTGTGGTGTAGGTTGTCCCTTTTCGGATGACTCTATGATCTGGTCAGCATGGCGCCTTATTATGCTTTCTCCGATGTCCACGGTATACATCAGCGGTCCTAGTCGTGTGCAGATAGTTCCAGGGTGCCATTTCTCGGTACGGCTAAAACTTGTTGACCTATCTGGAAGGTTCTAGTTGGCCTTTCATTCATGCCTTGAAATTGCCGGTTCTCCACGTCCCTTCTGATGTTGGGCTTGATCAAATCCAGCCGGCATCTTAGGCTTCTATTGAAGAACATCATGGCGGGAGTTTGGTTTGTAACCATATGTGTTGCATTCCTGTATGCGAACAAGAAGTTATCCACCTTGTGCTGAAGTTTTATGTCTTCATTACCCATGGCCTTTATGGCCTTCTTGAAGATCTGGACAAACCTTTCAGCCAATCCATTTGTGGCGGGATGGTATGGGGCGGACGTGTAGTGCTTAACCCCATTGTTTTTTAAGAACTTCCTGAATTCTTCGGACACAAATTGCGGTCCATTATCAGAACAGATCTGTTCCGGCAGCCCATTCCTGGCAAATATGGTCCTTAATACTGTGGTTTTTTCCGTGGTGGTGGAGGACATCTTTATTACCTCCGGCCACTTGGAGTGTGCATCAACCGCGATTAAGAACATTGAGTCCATAAATGGACCAGCAAAGTCGATGTGTACCCTTTGCCAGGGAGATGAGGGCCACTCCCATGGATGTAGAGGGGCTTGGGGTAGAGCGTTTGGACCTTCTGGCATCCTAGGCAGCTCTTGGTCACTTCTTCGATGTCTCCATCGATACCTGGCCACCATACAAATGCTCTGGCTAGGTTCTTCATTTTCACTCCACCCAGATGCCCCTCGTGAAGCTCCTTTAGCACTTTATCCTGGAGTTTGGGTGGAATCACCACTCTGGATCCACACATCAAGGTTCCTCGGCACACTGACAGCTGTTCTCCTCCTCTTTGCGAGAATGCTGGCAACAGTCGTTCGCCATGTGCTGGCCATCCCTTCACCGTTAAGTCGTAGACTCGTGAGAGTCGGGTCATTTCTCGTTTCCTTTTCAATGGCAGAATTTGTTACTGGTAGACATTCCACTATGGTTGAGTGGAACATCTCCACTGGGTCTACTGTAGGTGCCTCTTCTACCGTTGGCAACGGTAGGCGCGATAAACCGTCAGCATTCCCATGCTGTTTTGATCCTTTGTATTCTATGTTGTATTGGTGTGCCCCTAATAAAAAAATTTAAAAAAAGGGACCACCTCTGTAGCCTTTGCGCTGTCATAATGGGAACACCCTTTTTAGGGTTGAATATGGAGATGAGGGGTTGATGGCCAGTCAACAAGGTAAATTTTTGTCCGTGTAGGTAATGGTTGAATTTCTTCACTCCCCATACCAGGCGGAGTGCTTCCCTGTCGATTTGGGCATAGTTACGCTCAGCTGAGTTCAATGAGCGTGACGCAAAAGCTATCGGCCGTTCCAAGCCATCAGGGAATTTATGGGATAATACTGCTCCTATGCCGTAAGGGGATGCATCGCACGCCAGTCTGATTGGCAGTGATGGGTTGTAATGAGCCAAAACTTCCTTGGACGTGATTAAGTCTTTGCATTTATGGAAGGCACGTTTACAGTCTTCGTCATTTCCAAATTACTCCTGTTTGTAGCAGTTCATTAAGAGGGTGTAGAAGAGTTGATAAGTTCGGTAAAAATTTATGATAGTAATTTATTAATCCCAGGAACGACCTTAATTGTGAAACATTTTCAGGTGCTGGGGCTTTTATGACCACTTCAATTTTTTCAGGTGACTTATGCAACCCTTCCTTATTAATTATGTGGCCACAATATGATATTTGATTTTGGAAAAATTCGCACTTGGGGCGATTTGCTCGTAGGCCCCGTTCTCTCAGCCTAGTGAGCACCTGCTCCAAATTGGCACGGTGCTCGTTGTCGTTTTCTCCTGTTACAAGGATGTCGTCTAGGTAGCATTGAGTCCCCGGAATCCCTTGGAGGACTTGCTCCATAGCTCTTTGCCAGATAGCTGGAGCGGATGCTACTCCGAAAACCAGTCGATTGTACTGGTACAGACCTTTGTGTGTATTTATCGTGAGATTTTTTAGAGGCCTCTTCAACCTCCATCTGTAGATATGCCTGTGCCAAGTCAATTTTGGTGAAACGTTTCCCTCCGGATAGTGAGGCGAAAATATCTTCTATCCTCGGAAGAGTACCGTGTGAAGGACCGGGTTTACAGTCACCTTGAAGTCTCCACAGATGCGAATTTTTCTCTGTTCTTCAGATTTATCATTCTTCAATGCTTTCTTCATGACTGGGACGATGGGTGTTGCCCACTCGCTCCAATCTATTTTAGATAATACGCCTGCCTTTTCCAAATTCTCCAGCTCTGCCTCGACTGCTGGACGAATTGCGTATGGCACCGGTCTTGCCTTAAAAAAAACTTGGGAATTGCTGCATCTTCCACTTTTATTGAGGCAGTGATGCCTTTCAAGGTTTCTAGTTTCTCTTGAAATACTTCCTTGGCGTTGGCCAAGATGTCTTTTAATCGTTCAGGTATGACGTCATCATCATTTTTTTCCTTACTGGTCACCGTCAGTGCCTGAATGGAGTGCCAGTCTAAATGTATTTTCCTGATCCATTCACGTCCCAACAGCGGTGGACCACCATCTTGTAGAACGTATAAATACAACTTCTGTATTTCCTTGCCGTTGTATACAACAGGCACCCTTATTTTTCCTTTGGGGTATACTTTCTGCCCCGTATATGTTTTCAAGATAATGGATGTGTCTTTTAAAGGCATATGCGGAAATAGCCGCCCGTAATCCCGTTGATTTATGACGGTCAGAGCTGATCCTGTATCTAGCTCCATTTTAACTGGGGACGCTGCTATTGTGAGGGTAACCCAAATGGTCTGGTAATCTTCTTTGGCAATTACATTATGTAATTTGAGAGAGCTTAGTCTCTTGTTCCCGGAGTCGCTATCGCTCTTCTGGTCTTCGGAGCTACTGTCCGTCATCATTTGTACCTTTGTGCTTTTTCTTATTGATTTTTTTTCCTGTTAGTGGATTTTTTGTTTCCAGATCGGCATACACGTGTAATGTGTCCCATCTTTCCACATTGCCTGCATGCTTTGTCCTTGAACCAGCAGTCCCTCTGGTCATGGGTGGATCTGCCGCAGCGATAACATCTCTCGAAACCCCGTGTCATTTCATGGGTGCCGAAGTCCTGTGGCTTTTGCTGTATCTCTGCAGCTCCTCTTGCACTGAAAGCCTTGTCCAGTGTTAAATCTTTCTCAGAAAGTAGCCTTTTTTGTGTTCCTACACTTAAGAGACCGCAGACGAATTTGTCTCGTAGAGAATCTGCCAGTCCTGCCTCGAATTGGCAGTGTAGGGTATCAACAATCTCCTTAAAATTCTTGTCCATCGGTTCAGCTAGAGTGATTAAGTTTCGTAACCGCTTGTATGTCTTTACGCCCATTAGATTTAGAAGTACTGAAGCGCTTTTTTCATCTTCTATTCCATTTGCGGTGCAATATACCTCCACTCTTTCCACATATGTGGTCCAATTCTCTATCTCGTTATCAAAAGCATCAATATTGCCAGAATTAGGCATCTTAGAAAAGATATGGCGCTTCCCGCGCTTTGCTTTTTTCTGCAGAAAAGATATGGCGCTTCCCGCGCTTTCCCGCTATTGCTGCCGATGACGACGTTGTTTCCCGCGGTTTCCGTTCTTATTTATTTATTTATTTATTTACAGTTGGAGACTCGTTCCCGCCGGACACACTCTAGGTCTGAACGCCGACCTGCTTGCAGCGCCGGCCGTCTCCCGAGTGCTCCCTCCCCGTCTGTTACTGCTTGCCTCCGCTTTCGCTGCTTGGCCCAGCTGTACAGCCAGCCGCTGGAGCCCCAGCCTGACGCCCAGGAAGGATTACCGCAGTACCTGCCACCAGCTTCTTTCACTTCTTGATTCTTCTGGACGCCAGAGGAATCGATGTCCTTGAGGTGCTGCCGAATTGTAGCTAAGTCCGTTTCCACTTCATCGCCACTGTTGTGTCTGTGTGTTGATAGAGACACTGAAGACAGGAGTTGGTTTGATAGGTGTTTACTAAACAAAGTCTGGAGGGGAACTAACGGATACAACACAATACTCGGGCTTATATAGCCGAGTGGCCATTACCGGCATTACAGTACACATGGGCTCTTAAAGGCACATACACTACACCTTGTCTAGATCATTAATATATATTGCGAATAGCTGGGGTCCAAGGACCGATCCCTGTGGTACCCCACTAGTCACTGCCTGCCACTCGGAAAAAGACCCATTTATTCCAACACTTTGCTTTATGTCTGCCAACCAGTTCTCTATCCAAGTCAATACCTTGCCCCCAATCCCATGTGCCTTAACTTTACACGCTAATCTCTTATGCAGGATCTTATCAAAGGCCTTCTGAAAGTCCAAATACACCACATCCACTGGTTCTCCCTTACCTATTTTACCAGTTACATCCTCAAAAAATTCCAGTAGATTAGTCAAGCACAATTTACCTTTTGTGAATCCATGTTGACTTTGTCCGATCCTGTCACTGTTTTCCAAGTGCTCTGCTATTACATCCTTTATAATGGACTCTAGCATTTTCCCCACTACCGATGTCAGGCTCACCGGTCTGTAATTCCCCGTTTTCTCTCTACCACCTTTTTTGAATAGTGGGGTAACATTAGCTACCCTCCAATCCATGGGTACTGTTCCAGATTCCATCGAATGTTGGAAGATGATCAGCAATGCATCTACTATTTCTAGGGCCACTTCCTTAAGTACCCTAGGATGTAGATTATCAGGCCCTGGGGATTTATCGGCCTTCAATCCCATCAATTTCCCTAACACCATTTCCCTACAAATACTGATTTCTTTCAGTTCCTCCCTTTCATCAGACCCTATGTTCCCCGGCATCTCTGGGAGGCTTTGTGTCCTCCTTTGTGAAGACAGAACCAAAATATGTATTTAGTTGGTCTGCCATTTCTTTGTTCCCCATTATAAATTCCCCTGATTCTGACTGCAAGGGACCTATGCTTGACTTCACCAATCTTTTTCTCTTCACATATCTATAAAAGCTTTTACAGTCAGTTTTTATGTTCCCTGAAAGCTTACTCTCATATTCTATTTTCCCCTTCTTAATTAATCCCTTTGTCCTCCTTTGTTGAATCGTAAATTGCTCCCAATCCTCAGGTTTGCTGCTTTTTCTGGCCAATTTATGTGTCCTCTCCTTGGATTTTATGCTATCCCTAATTTCCCTTGTTAACCACGGTTGAGTCACCTTTTTTGTTTTTTTTATGCCAAACTGGGATTAACAAATTCTGTCGTTCATCCATGCGGTCTTTGAATGTTTGCCATTGCCTATCCACCATCAACCCTTTGAGTGACATTCCTCGATCAATCCTACCCAACTCGCGCCTCAGACCATCGTAGTTTCCTTTATTTAAATTTAGGACCCTAGTCTCTGAGTCAACTACTTCATTCTCCATCTTAATGAAGAATTCGATCATATTATGATCGCTCTGACCCAAGGGGCCTCGTACAACAAGATCGCTAATTAATCCTTTCTCGTTACATAATACCCAGTCTAAGATGGCCTGATCTCTGGTTGGTTCCTCGACATTGGTCCAGGAAACCATCCCGTAAACACTCCAGGAATTCCTCCTCCACAGTACTGTTACTAATTTGGTTAGCCCAATCTATATGTAGATTAAAGTCACCCATGATTACTGCTGTGCCCTTATTGCACGCTTCTTTAATTTCCCTTTTAATGCCATCCCCAACCTCCGCCTTACTGTTTGGAGGTCTATGTACCACTCCCACTAACATTTTCTGCCCCTTGGTATTTCTCAATTCTACCCATACAGATTCCACATCAGAGCTAATACCCTTCCTTACAATTGTGTTAATCCCTTCCTTAACCAGTAATGCTACCCCACCTCCCTTTCCTTTTTGCCTATCTTTCCTGAATATCGAATACCCCTGGATGTTGAGTTCCCAGTCTTGGCCATCCTTGAGCCACGTTTCCGTAATCCCAACCAAATCCTTTTCGTTTACCTCTATTTGCGCAGCCAGTTCATCCACCTTATTATGAATGCTCCTCGCATTAAGACACAAAGCCTTCAGGCTTGTTTTTTTAACGCTCTTAGACCTATTCGAATTATTATTTACTGTGGCCATGTTTGATTTAAACCGTTGATTTCTCTGACTGCCACTTTTATGAAGTTAAGAAAGCTTACTGGTAGAGGGAGACAAACTACCAGATTTTAAAAGTGGAAAGAATTGAGTGGTCTGCTACATTGGGAGCTTCACTTATTGTGCTATGGGTGAGTAAGATGTACCGCTTATCTATGATCTGCCAAATTCCCAATCTCTGCCATGAACTCTGCAAGTGGAAATCGGGTACTTCTCCAAAGGGAAAGTGTGGCTCTGGGTTCTCTGAGGAGGTGATTTCAAAATCACATTGGTAACTTGTGAGCAGAGCACCCCCAGGATCAAGGATGTTGTAAAACAGCAGAAGAAAAGACAGCAACATTGGACTGAATTTGGGGCTAGCTGAGTGAAGACAAAACCTACAGACCAGGAGGTCCCATTTAATTCTTGACCCAACTGCTTCTGAGATCAATCTGGACTCATGGGTCAGAGAGTAGAAAAATCAGCTTTGTAGACTTGTGTTTTTATACTTTTTTAACACCTCTTTATCTGGCCTTTCCTGAAGACTTTTTGACTCACTCAATGTTGTACGCTCACGTGAGGGGATGATTGAACAAATGATAACTGCAACTGAAATAACTACGCTCCAAAATAACTCTTCAAATGGCACAAGTGGGAATGAGACGAGAGATCATAAGTTGTTAGATGATTCAGACGGTCGAGAGACGACCTGCCAGTTTGGGTGAAAGATAGGTAGTTGAGGTTGGTCCATATCTAGGACAGCTTGGGAAGGGGCTTTGGGAATCTCCACTAATCCAGTGCCCCATGTGAGCCATTTAATAATGTTGATACTTGTTCTGGGGTAAACCTCTAAATATCTACTCTGGCTGCATTATATGTTCTGGTGGCTGTTATCCTCAAAACTAGTTTGTGTTTCTTCAAATTAAGCTTTGGATCCTAGTCTTTTTATCTGTCTATACTGATCACTGCACGCTCTGACTGCCTTTTCTTTCTTTCCCTTCTTCATGCAATCCAGAGGAGTCCAAAGAAGGTGAAAACCTTGTTTTCTGGCTTATTACCACAAACAGAAACTTCGTTTAATATATTGCAGTCTTCCCAGTTGATAACTGGATTGACAAATCAAGTGCTTTGGTGATAACTAACTAACAACTCCTTGTTTTAGGTATTATGCAAGCTGTTCACGTCAGCTCGAAATAGAGTGATACATCGTTCTATTACATCAGCACTGAGACTTTCGTCAAACAACAACAACAAGAAGAAAAACTAGCTGTTGCGCTTTAATCATTTGTTCGATTTCTGGGGGAAGTGTGGACATTTACACATGCACAGTAACAAACTGGTCAGGGTCTTGCTGTGTAACACAGGCTGTAAAATGTACACGGCTAACTCGACAATGTAGGGTGCAAAACTGCTCATTTCTTTAAGTGACTGTTAAGAGGGCAAGCAGACCCACTTGAAGGAGAATTGTGGTAAATGCATCTTGATTGAGACCATTAAGTTTTTTTTATTTTAATTTTTTAAATATATAAACCATGTATTATCCATTGTATTGTATGCCAGAATAGTACAGGCTGCCATGATTTAGCATATTTTCCATTTAACATTCTTTTTCCCTTTTTAATGCACAGGGTTGAACTTAGTTTTCCATTCCATCTTTCCTCATCATTCCTTTCTGTTCAACATTCTTGTAGCTATTCTGCAGCTATTTAATGGGGAAATATTTAATGAACATGGTATTACTGTTTTCTTTTGTTAATAGCATGTTTTTGGTTACCCCATTTTAAGTCTCCCTTTCTTTCTTTTCTTTTAACATTCCCATATTACAGGTGTTGAAGCCACTGAGTGACAATTTGATGGAGGACAACATAAGACAGACTGTAGCAAACTCCATCAAAGCAGGTTTGACTGAGCAGGGCTCCCAACATACCAAATTAAAGACAAACTGACGATCCAGCTTGCCCTTGCCTGGCTGTATTGGTGTCAAGCGCTTGCTGTAGGTTACGGACTTGATGAATCAATTTAAAATTAGTCTGCGTAGATTTTGAAGTGAAAGGGCCAACTTCACTGGACACTGCCACAAAGGTCTGAAGAACGAAGAAGGAAATATTCCTGGAGATGATTTTTCAATGGGTAGGTAGATACATCACTAAACAAGATGGTTCAGGGATGTGTAACATTTGTAATTTAAATGTTACTTTTTGACATGAGAACACTAGTCGAATTTCCTTTTTAGGTCTCCTTTTGTGTTAGTGGATTTGTGTGTGAAAGGCTGGTTTGCACTGTAGTATACTGTACAGATAAATCAATGGGATCATTGAGGTAGTGATGCATCGTAAAGCTTGAAAGGAGCTGGTTCATTTTTTTGTTTTGTTTTTTGTTGATGCTTTGCTTGTATTACCAGTATTACACATTGCATGAATCCAAACTACACAGACCACTGGATTAACTTAAGAGGACAAAATTACAGTTAGATGGGGGTAATTGAAGCTTGCCTTGCCTTTTTCCTGAAAGCAGCCCTAGAACGGTTGTGTGAATTAGTGACAGTCGAACTGCTGGGAGATTTTACCATTTCACTACTGCCACTCGAGTCCATCCAATATGCTATATTTTTTTTTCCCTTTGAGGGGGAGGGGGGTAAATCCATCCAAAAAGAACTGTTGCCTGTAGCTACCAGTTAGCATTGTCTGTACAGTGCGTTTATCTTTTTTTATTTAAATTTCTATCAAATCATAGAGGTGGGGCATGTATATTAAATATAAATATATAAATACCAAATTTTGTATCAAAGTTTTTGTAGTTAATGGCAAAATCTGGTACAGTGGTAGGCTCCGTGCAGTTTATGTAAAGGAATGTTATTTGTGATTGATGTAAGCATAAGAATGCATCAAATTTTGAGGTTTTGATATATTTGTGATATTACCTGCCTTGAACACTGCAATCCCACCCCTTCTTATGGCAAAGCAATGGGAATGTTAGTCGTGGAATTCGGTTGTCTTCTGTTGCATTTTAAAGTTATTTCCTGTAATTTATTTTTCAATACATAATTAAAGTACTCTATGAAATTCCCTGCTTCTGATTATGCTTTCCTTTTTGGTGAAATGAACGAAGGAGATTAAATGACATGGGAATAATTTTTTTTAAATCAGTCATCTCCAATGAAACGTAACCAATAAAATGTATCAGTCAAGGTTGTTGTTAGCTGCATTCAAATGTAAAAGGTCTTTTTTTTTTCCCCCACCTGTGTGTACATAATTGATTGGTGGTGGGAAATATTGTAGAAGTGTCTATTAAATACAAGCTGCTTAGACACTGACCAATTTTTGGAAAACTTTTCTAATCAAGCTGCAAAAGAAAGTATTCAGGAATTTCAGTATTGTATAATGTGGCTCAGATGGAATAAAGTAATGGCATTGTTCTATTAGTAGGAAATGTTATTTTGCCCTTAATGAAACCCAACAATTGAGAGCTATGTAGTAACTAGTCTGTAATAACTGCCTGTTGGATGGGACTGTAAATGGTTTAAATCTAATCTATATTTCAAGAACTGGAACAGTTTGAACAGTCAATTGTCCCTTCAAGCAGATCACAATAGATTTGCATAATGACAGTCCTTTTTAGCTATTTCAATCTTCCAGAATACCAATCCTATTGCCTTCCTGTTTCATCAATGAGTCTAGTATCCTGCTCTTAACTCACCCTCCAGTATTACAAGGTGCTTTCCACATGCAATACAATACTAATTGTGCTATTTTAAAAAATAAGGGTGAGGGAGCGGACTGGAGTAGGACTAAAACAAAGAATGTTCCACATATCTCACAAAAAGGCAGGCATGGTGAGGACCCATACAGGTTCCCATAGCAACGTCTTTTATTTGGAGGAAGTAAGTGGAGTCAAAGGAGAAGTTGTTCAATGTAAGCCTTTCAGCTGGGCAAAGGAGGGTGGTGGATGGAGACTGGTTGGGCCTCTGTTCAAGGAAGAATCAGGGGGCCCTCAGGCAATCCTGGTGTGGGGGTGGAGACGTGGAGGGATTGGACATCCATGGTGAAAAGGAGGCGGTTAAGGCCAGGAAGAGTCACGGATTTATGTGGGAAGAGACTGGACAAAGAGAAAAATAGTTGAGCTAGGAAGAAATCGCTTCTGTGGGCCAAGAATAGGCTGAAATTATGGGTCTACCAGAGCCGTCCTGTTGTGGCTCTTGGGAAGGAGGTAGAAGCTGGCGCTGCGGGGTTGGAGGCTGTGGAGGGAAGATCTCCAAAGGAGATATAGTCATAGATTTAAACAGCACAGAAAGAGGCCCTTCAGCCCATCGTGTCCGCGTCAGCCATCAAGCCCTATCCATTCTAATCCCATTTTCCAGCACTTGGTCCGTAGCCTTGTATGCTATGACGTTTCAAGTACTCATCTAAATGCTGCTTGAATGTTGAGGGTTCCTGCCTCTACCACCCTTTCAGGCAGTGAGTTCCAGATTCCAACCACCCTCTGGGTGAAAAAGGTTTTCCACGAATCCCCTCAACATCCTGCCCCTTACCTTGGAACTATGCCCCTGGTTATTGACCCCTCTACTAAGGGGAAAAGTTCCTTTCTATCTACCCTATCTATGCACCTCAATCAGGTACCCCCCTCTGCCTTATCTGCTCTAAGGAAAACAACCCCAGCCTGTCCAGTCTCTCTTCATAGCTGAAGCGCTCCAGCCCAGGTAACATCCTGGTGAATCTCCTCTGCACCCTCTCCAATGCAATCACATCCTTCCTATAGTGTGGCGACCAGAACTGCACACAGTATTCCAGCTGTGGTCTGTCTAGCGTTTTGTACAGCTCCAACATAACCTCCCTGCTCTTGCCTTTATTAGCCGAGGCATAGAATATAAGTATCCCGTATGCCTTTTTAACCACCTTATCTACCTGTCCTGCTGCCTTCAGGTATCTGTGTACATGCACACCAAGGTCCCTCTGATCCTGTGTCCTTCCTCGGGTCCTAACATTCATTGTGTATTCCCTTGCCTTGTTAGTCCTCCCAAAATGCATCACCTCGCACTTTTCAGGGTTAAATTCCATTTGCCACTGTTCTGCCCATCTGACCAATCCGTCTATCATCCTGTAGCCTGAGGCTTCCCTCCTCGCTATTTACCACTCCACCAATTTTTGTGTCATCTGTGAACTTACTGATCATACCTCCTACATTCATATCCAAATCATTAATGTACACTACAAACCGCAAAGGACCCAGCACCAATCCCTGCGGTACACCACTGGACACAGGCTTCCAGTCACAAAAACAACCTTCGACCATCACCCTATGCCTCCTGCCACTAAGCCAATTTTGGATCCAATGTGCCAAATTACCCTGGATCCCATGGGCTCTTAACTTGAACAGTCTCCCATGCGGGACTTTGTCAAAAGCCTTACTGAAGTCCATGTAGACTACATCAACTGCAGTACCCTCATCCACACACCTAGTCACCCCCTCAAAATTCAATCAAATTGGTTAGACATGATCTCCCCCTGACCAAGCCATGCTGACTATCCTTGATTAATCCTTGCCTCTCCAAGTGGAGACTAATTCTGTCCCTCAGAATTTTTTCCAATAATTTCCCTACCACTGATGTTAGGCTCACTGGCCTGTAATTGCCTAGTTTATCTCTACTACCCTTCTTGAATAATGGTACTACGTTAGCTGTCCTCCAGTCCTCTGGCACCTCCCCTGTGCCCAGAGAGGTTCTGAAAATTTGTGTCGGAGCCCCTGCAATCTCCTCTCTTGCTTCACACAGCAGCCTGGGATAAATCTCGTCTGGGCCTGGGGATTTATCCACTTTTAAGCCCGCTAAAACCACTAGTACCTCCTCCCTCTCGATACTAATTTGTTCAAGTATATCACAATCCCCTGCCTGATTTCTATGCCTACATTGTCCTTCTCCATAGTGAACACAGATGCAAAATATTCATTTAAAACCTCACCTACATCTTCCGGCTCTACATACAGATTGCCACTTTAGAAACATAGAAGCTAGGAGTAGGCCTTTCGGCCACTCGAGCCTGCTCAGCCATTTAATGAGATCATGGCTGATCATCCAAATTCAGTACCCTGTCCCTGCTTTCTCCCCATATCCCTTGATCCCTTTAGCCTTAAGAAGTATATCTAACTCCTCCTTGAATATATTTAATGAATTGGCCTCAACTGCCTTTTGTGGTAGAGAATTCCACAGGTTCACCACTGGGTGAAGAAATTCCTCCTCATCTTTGTCCTAAATGGCTTACCCCTTATCCTTAGACTGGTTCTGGACTCCCCTGCCATTGGGAACATCCTGCATCTAGTCTGTCTACTCCTGTTAGAATTTTATAAGTTTCAATGAGATCCCCTCTCATTCTTCTAAACTCCAGCAAATATAAGCCCATTCGACGCAATCTCTCGTCATTCCTGCCATCCCAGGTATCCGTCTGGTGAATCTTCGCTGCACTCCCTCCATGGCAAGAATATTCTTCCTCAGATAAGGCGACCAAAACTGCACACAATACTCGGGTGTGGTCTCACCAAGGCTCTGTACAACTGCAGCAAGACATCCTTGCCCCTGTACTCGAATCCTCTCGCTATGAAGGCCAACATACCATTTGCCTTCTTAACCGCCTGCTGTACCTGCATGCTTACCTCCAGTGACTGGTGCACAAGGACACCCAGGCCTCATTGCACTTCCCCTTCGCCCAATCTATTGCTGTTCAGATAATCTGCATTCCTGTTTTTGCCACCAAAGTGGATAACCTCGCATTATCCACATTGGGCAGATGTATGGCAGATGCAGTACAATCACCCAACCTGTCGAAATCATACTGGAGTTTCTCAGTATCCTCCTCGCAGCTGACACGCCCAGCCAGCTTTGTGTCGTCTGCAAACTTGGAGATATTACATCTAGTTCCCTCGTCTAGATCATTAATATATATTGTGAATAGCTGGGGTCCTAGCACCGATCCCTGCGGTACCCCACTAGTCACTGCCTGCCACTCAGAAAAAGACCCATTTGTTCCAACTCTGCTTCCTGTCTGCCAACCAGTTCTCTATTCAAGTCAGTACCTTACCCCCAATCCCATGTGTTTTAACTGTACACGCTAATCTCTTATGCGGGACCTTATCAAAGGCCTTCTGAAAGTCCAAATAAACCACATCCACTGGTTCTCCCTTATCTATTCTACCAGTTACATCTTCAAAAAATTCAAGTAGATTAGTCAAGCACAATTTACCTTTTGTGAATCCATGTTGACTGTCCGATCCTGTCACTGTTTTCCAAGTGCTCTGCTATTACATCTTTTATAATGGACTCTAGCATTTTCCCCACTACCGATGTCCGTTTTCTCTCTCCCACCTTTTTTGAATAGTGGGGTTATATTAGCTACCCTCCAATCCATGGGAACTGTTCCAGAGTCTATATAGAATTTTGGAAGATGACCAGCAATGCATCTACTATTTCTAAGGCCACTTCCTTAAGTACCTTAGGATGTAGATGATCAGGCCTAGAGATTTATCAGCCTTCAATGCCGTCAATTTCCCTAACACCATTTCCCTACAAATACTGATTTCATTCAGTTCCCCTCTTTCATTAGACCCTATGTTCCCCGACATCTCTGGGAGGTTATTTGTGTCCTTTGTGAAGACCGAATCAAAGTATGTATTTAATTGGTCTGCCATTTCTTTGTTCCCCATTATAAATTCCCCTGATTCTGACTGCAAGGGACCTACGCTTGACTTCACCAATCTTTTTCTCTTTACAGATCTATCGAAGCTTTTAGTCAGTTTTTATGTTCCCTGCAAGCTTACTCTCATACTCTTTTCTCCCTCTTAATTAATCCCTTTGTCCTCCTTTGCTGAATCCTAAACTGCTCCCAATCCTTGGGTTTGCTGCTTTTTCTGGCCAATTTATATGTCCTCTCCTTGGATCTTATGCTATCCCTAATTTCCTTTGTTAGCCATGGTTGAGTCACCTTCTTTGTTTTATTTTTATGCCAAACAGGGATGAACAAATTCTGCAGTTCATCCATGCGATCTTTAAATGTTTGCCATTGCCTATCCACCGTCAACCCTTTTAAGTAATGTTCCCCAATACATCCTAGCCAATTCGCGCCTCATACCATCATAGTTTCCTTTATTTAAATTCAGCACCCTAGTCTGAGTCAACTACGTCACGCTCCATCTTAATGAAGAATGCGATCATACTATGATCGCTCTGCCCCAAGGGCCTCGCACAACAAGATTGCTAATTAATCTTTTCTCATTACATAATACCTAGTCTAAGATGGCCTGATCTCCAGTTGGTTCCTCGACATATTGGTCCAGGAAACCATTCTGTATACACTCTAGGAATTCCTCCTCCACAGTATTGTTACTAATTTGGTTAGCCCAATCTATATGTAGATTAAAGTCACCCATGATAACTGCTGTGCCCTTATTGCACATGTCTCTAATTTCCCGTTTAATGCCATCCCAACCTCCAGCATTACTGTTTGGGGGTCTGTATACAACTCTCTCGAACGTTTTCTGTCCTTTGGTATTTCTCAGCTCTACCCATACAGTTTCCACATCATCAGAGCTAATATCCTTCCTTACTATTGTGTTAATCTGTTTAACTAGCAATGCTACCCCACCTCCTTTTCCTTTTTGCCTGTCTGTCTTTCCTGAATATTGAATACCCCTGGATGTTGAATTCCCAGCCTTGGTTACCCTGGAGCCATGTCTCTGTAATCCCAATCATATATATCCGTTTACATCTATTTGCGCAGCTAATTCATCCAACTTATTATGAATGCTCCTCACATTAAGACACAAAGCCTTCAGGTATGTTTTTTAAACACTCAGACCTTTTAGAATTATTATTTACTGTGGCCATGTTTGATTTAAACCCTTGATTTCTCTGACTGCCACTTTTTTGCTTTTCTCCTTCCTGTCTTTTG
Organism: Somniosus microcephalus; assembly: GCF_052327205.1. Classification (NCBI taxonomy): domain Eukaryota; kingdom Metazoa; phylum Chordata; class Chondrichthyes; order Squaliformes; family Somniosidae; genus Somniosus; species Somniosus microcephalus. The sequence goes on along the minus strand of NC_140989.1, from coordinate 171,516,282 downwards.
CTTCTATCCTTTTCCTCTGTCTTCCTGCACAGGTTCCCAACCCCCTGCCATTTTAGTTTAAACCTGCCCCAACAGCACTAGCAAACACTCCCCCATGACATCGGTCCCGGTCCTGCCCAGGTGCAAACCGTCCAGTTTGTACTGGTCCCACCTCCCCCAGAACCAGTTCCAATGTCCCAGGAATTTGAATCCCTCTCCCTTGCATCATTCCTCTAGTCACGCATTCATCTGAAATATCCTCCTATTTCTACTCTGACTAGCACGTGGCACTGGTAGCAATCCTGAGATTACTACCTTTTGAGGCCCTATTTTTTAATTTACCTCCTAACTCCCCATATGCAGCTTTTAGGACCTCATCCCGGTATTTAGCGATATCGTTGGTACCTATATGCACCATGACAACTGGCTGTTCACCCTCCCCTTCCAGAATGCCTTGCAGCTGCTCAGAGACATCCTTGACCCTTGCACCAGGGAGGCAACGTACCATCCTGGTGTCTCATTTGCGGCCACAGAAACGCCCATCTATTCCCCTTACAATAGAATCCCCTATTACTATAGCTCTCCTTTTTTTCCTCCTGTCCTGTGCAGCAGAACCACCCATGGGTCCTACTCTTTTCCCTGGTTATCCTCTTGCCCTTAACATACTTATAAAACACCTTGGGATTTTCCTTTAATTTGCCCGCCAGTGTTTTTTCATACTCCCTCTTCGTTCTCCTAATTTATTTAAGTACCCCCCTGCACTTTCTATACACCTCTAGGACTTCCACTGTTTTTAGTCCTTTGTATCTGCTAAAAGCCTCCCTTTTTTTCCCCTAATCCATTCTTGTATATCCCTTGACATCCAGGGTTCCCTGGGCTTGTTGGTCCCACCCTTGACCTTTACAAGAACATGTTGGCTTTGTACTCCTACTTTCTGAAAGACTCCCATACTTGTAGGAAGTAGCTGATCCCAATCCACTTTGGCCAGATCCTGCCTTATCATATTAAAATTGGCTTCCCCCAATTTAGAGCCTTTATTTCCAGTCCATCGTTGTCCTTTTTCCATGACTACCTTAAATCTCACCAAATTATGGTCACTGTCACCAAAATGCTCTCCTCCTGACACTTCTACCACTTGCCCGGCTACATTCCCTAGAATTAGGTCCAGTACCGACCCCTCTCTTGTAGGACTTTTTATACGCTGGCTCAAAAAGCTCTCCTGGATGCACTTTAAGATGAGGTCAGTGACCGTCTGGGAAACGATTGCTTGATGTTTAGTGGTGGGATCACGGTCCAGGAGGAGGTGTCAGAGAATTGGCGTTTAGCCTCTGCAAGGTAGAGATTGGTTCAAACGGCACCATCCTTGGCAGCAGATTTAATGACGATGTTAAAGTGGACCCGAGAGAACGGAGTGCTACAAGTTCAAATGAACCTAGGTTAGAGTGAGTGAACGAAATAGAAAAATTAAGATCTGAGGGGGTAAGAGGCCAGAGGGAGGGTCTAGGTGGAATGAGAATTCTGAAGACAGGAGAAAGGATCCACAGTGCTGAGGGAAGACACCTGCCCAAAGAAGTGGGTGTGAAGGTGACGAGAAGAGCTCAGCATTGTGCCAAGCTCGAAATTCATTTGAGGTGGGGGGGGTGTAAAGGGATGAAGCTGAAGCCTTTGCTGAGGACCAATCGTTTGGGGTCTAAGATGGGAATAGTGAAAACCTGGCAATGGATGAGATTGGAAGGAGGAATGGGGGCAGAGGAAAGTGAAGAGGAAGGAACCAGAGGGGCGTTGGTGTCAGAGCTGTTGGGTCGGAAAGAAGAGCTGAATTTCAAGCTGGGCAGCCCTGGAAGAGAAGTGGTAGTGAATTCAACACGTGTGATGTGCCTCAATAATTCCGAGACTCGAAGTTAGCAGAACAAAAACAAGGCTTTTATTAACTTAGAACGTAACACGTAAGAGAGAGAGATGTCTTCCTTCTGGAGACTGAGGCCAGACTGAGCCAGCCTACAAACGGGGCCAGGTATGGGCGGAGCCCTACACACAGCACATTCCAGTACACAATACAATGAGGTCTGGGGGAAGGGAAATGACACTGAAACCGATCTCAGTCACAGGCAGTGATGATGATGAATATTTCATCACATTCACCCCTTCTATAGATTTAGTCTGTTCGGGGGTTTGATAGTCCTCTGCGACCGACGTGGCTGTTGCGGTGCCGCGGGTGTCGGCTGGGTGTCCCCGGTAGCCTCCTGGGTCTCTGCCGGGGGTGCCGCCAGGGTTGTTGAAGGGGTAGTTGGTGGGGGTGCCATTGGTTGGTGTTCTTCTGGGGGTGATGAAAGAGTAGTTGGTGGGTAAGAGTTGCTGTGATCGTCGTTGCCGCTATTGCCGTGGTTGTTGTCGATGCCGGCTGGGGCGACGTCTTTTATGGACACGGTGTCCTCCCTTCCGTCGGCGTGCCGGACATATGCGTATTGGGGGTTGGCGTGGAGTAGGTGTACTGGCTCCACGAGAGGGTCCGTCTTGTGGCCCCTCACGTGCCTTCGCACGAGTACCGGACCTGCGGTGGAGAGCCATGACGGCATGGATACGCCTGAGGTGGATTTCCGGGGAAAGACAAACATTCGTTCATGAGGCGTGGTATTAGTGGCCGTACACAATAGCGACCGTATCGAATGGAGCACATCCGAGAGGACTTCCTGCCAGCGGGAGATAGGGAGGCCCTTGGTCCTTAGAGCTAGAGTGACCGCTTTCCATACTGTCCCGTTCTCTCGCTCCACTTGGCCGTTACCCCGGGGGTTGTAGCTGGTGGTACGGCTCGTGGCGATCCCCCTGGACAGCATGTACTGGCGTAGCTCTTCACTCATGAAGGACGCCCCCCTATCCGTATGGATGTAGCTCGGCATACCGAACAGGCTGTTGAGGCATTTAATGACCGTGGCGCTGGTCATGTCTGGGCAGGGGAAGGCGAATGGGAACCGGGAGTATTCGTCCACAATGTTCAGGAAGTAAACATTGCGGTCGACGGACGGGAGGGGGCCCTTGAAATCTAAGCTGAGCCGCTCAAAGGGCCGTGTAGCTTTGATTAAGTGGGCTCTATCTGGGCGGTGGAACCGAGGCTTGCACTCAGCGCAAGTGCGGCAGTTCCTGGTCAGGGACTGAACTTCTTCAATCGAGTAGGGTAAGTTACGGGACTTTATGAAGTGGAACAGCCGCGTGACCCCTGGGTGGCAGAGGTCGTTGTGGAGGGTCTGTAGCCGATCCCCGGTGGCGCTGGCACACATCCCTCGTGAGAGGGCGTCCGGGGATTCGTTAAGGGCCCCTGGCCGGTAAATGATGTCGTACTCGAAGGTGGAGAGCTCGATCCGCCACCTAAGAATCTTATCATTTTTAATCTTCCCCCTCTGTTTATTATTGAACATAAACGCTACCGACCGCTGGTCGGTAAGTAGGGTGAAGCGTTTGCCGGCTAGGTAGTGGCGCCAGTGGCGCACTGCCTCCACGATGGCTTGGGCCTCCTTTTCCACGGAGGAGTGTCTGATCTCGGGCCCTTGGAGGGTCCTCGAGAAGAAAGCTACGGGCCGCCCCGCCTGGTTGAGGGTGGCCGCCAAGGCGAAGTCAGACGCATCACTTTCCACTTGAAATGGAGTGTTCTCGTCCACTGCCTGTAGCGTGGCCCGCTCAATATCCTGCTTAATGCTTTTGAAGGCGGCGTGGGCCTCAGCAGAGAGCGGGAAAGAGGATGCTTTCAAGAGGGGGCGGGCTTTGTCGAAGTAGTTGGGGACCCATTGGGAATAATAAGAAAATAACCCCAGGCACCTTTTCAGGGCTTTGGGAGTGTTGGGCAGGGGCAGCTCCCGTAGGGGGTGCAATCGGTCGGGGCCTGGTCCGATTTCCCCATTCTCCACCACGCTGCCTAGTATGCAGAGGCGCGTGGTGTTGTAAACGCACTTGTCCTCGTTGTAGGTGAGGTTGAGTTTTTGTGCGGTTTTCAGGAACCTCTCGAGGTTCGAGTCGTGATCCTGCTGGTTGTGACCGCAGATGGTGACGTTGTCGAGGTAGGGGAAGGTTGCCTGCAAGTGGTGGTCATCGACCATGCGGTCCATCTCCCTCTGGAAGACCGAGACCCCATTCGTCACCCCAAAGGGGACTCTGAGGAATTGGTAGAGGCGTCCGTTCGCCTCGAAGGCGGTGTACGGGCGGTCCTCTGGTCTGATAGGGAGCTGGTGGTACGCTGACTTGAGGTCGATGGTGGAGAACACCCGGTATTGGGCGATTTGGTTCACCATTTCTGATATGCGGGGTAGCGGGTAGGCGTCTAGTAGGGTGTACCTGTTGATCGTTTGACTATAGTCGATCACCATCCATTTCTTCTCGCTACCCCTTACCACTACCACTTGGGCGCGCCACGGGCTGTTGCTGCGTTCAATAATGCGCTCTTTCAGGAGCCTGTCTACCTCGGTCGCGATAAACCGCCTGTCCTCCCAGCTGTACCTCCTGCTTTTGGTCGCTATTGGCCGGCAGTTAGGGGTAAGGTTCGCGAATAGCGAAGGCGGCTTTACCTTCAGGGTAGCCAGACCGCACACTGTGAGGGGCGGCTGGGACCCACCGTACTTGAGCGTGATGCTTTGGTGGTTGCACTGGAAATCCAGGCCCAAGATCACGCTCGCACATAGGTTCTTCATTATCATATACAGTTCCGTTAACGCACAATTGTACCGTGCAGTAACCCAGAATGGTCGATGTCTGGGTTTTGTCAGCCATAGAGATGGTACCCTGAGTAGGGACCACCCTTAGGGAGAGTTGTGCCAGTTCTGGGTGGATAAAGCTCTCCGTGCTTCCACTGTCAATTAAGCATTTAACCCGGCACCCGTTTACCTCGATGTCCACCATTGATCTGGATAGCGGGTGCGGCCTGGTCTGGTCCACTGTGACCGATGCCACTGTAGGGCCCTGATCGATACAAGATGGCGTCCACGCTGTCTGCTCACAAGATGGCGGACCCCACGAGGTCGGGCAAGATGGCGTCCAAGATGGCCGCTCCCACGGCGCACACGCGGCGGTGGCGGGTTTTCCGGCGGTTGGTTTTCGGGCGGGGTTCCCTCTGCACACCTTCCCGAAGTGCCCCTTCTTACCGCACTTAAAGCAGGTGGTGCCTTTCGCCGGGCACAGCTTTCTGGTGTGCTTTGGCTGCCCGCAGAAGTAGCAGTTGGGTCCCTGACGCGTCGCGGCTGTCGTAGGGCTTCTGGGGGGAGAGCGGGGCCCAGCCGGTGTCGGGCTGTTGGGCGGGGAAGATGCCTTCCAAGATGGCGGTGCACACGTGGCGGCGTGGACGGCGCGGGCTGAAGAATAGGCGTCCGAGTTTCTCTGGGCCACATCCAGGGATCGCGCGGTGTCCGCAGCCTGTTTCAGGTCCAACCCCATTTTTTCCAGCAGTCTTTGCCGGATGTAAGTGGAGCTGAGGCCTGTGATGAAGGCATCGCGAACAAGCTCGTCAGTGTACACTGCGGCTTTTACATCTCGGCACTTGCAGTCTTTGCCAAGCATTTTCAGGGTGCTTAGGAACTCCTCCACCGATTCCCCAGGTCGCTGTGCGCGGGTAGCGAGCAGGTGCCTAGCATACGCCTCATTCGTAGGCTGCTGGTAATGCGCCTTTAAGATGTCGCAGGCGGCCAGGTACGTCTCGGCGTCTTGGATGAGGGGGTAAACCCGGTGGCTTACCTAATTCCGCAGAATTCCGAGTCTCATCCTCGCAGCGTCCGTAGCGTCTTTGACGGCTGCGGAATTGTCCAGGAAGAATTCCATACACTCAAACCAGTGTCCGAAGCATGCTGATGCGTCCGGAGCATGTTGATCCAAATCCAAACGTTCGGGTTTCAGGAGTTGATCCATAGTGTTGAAAAATAAGTTAATAAAAGCCTTGTTTTTGTTCTGCTAACTTCGAGTGTCGGAATTATTGAGGCACATCAATTTTATTAACTTAGAACGTAACACGTAAGAGAGAGAGATGTCTTCCTTCTGGAGACTGAGGCCAGACTGAGCCAGCCTACAAACGGGGCCAGGTATGGGCGGAGCCCTACACACAGCACATTCCAGTATACAATACAGCACATTCCAGTACACAATACAATGAAGTCTGGGGGAAGGGAAATGACACTGAAACCGATCTCAGTCACAGGCAGTGATGAATGGAATATTTCATCACAACGTGCAAAAGCAAAATACTGCAGATGCTTTTACTTCAAGCTCTGGATATCCCAGTTGCTGCAATCAAGCAAGCGGGGCAGCTCATAGTTATAACATGCAGTAATAAAACCCTTGCCAAGGGACTACCTTGCCGCCTCCTTCTCCAACAGCAACTTAGACTCATCTTAATACTAATGCAAAAGCAAAATACTGCGGATGCTGGAAATCTGAAATAAAAACAAAATGCTGGAATATTCAGGTCAGGCAGCATCTGTGGAGAGAGAAACACAGTTAACGTTTCAGGTCAATGACCCTTTGTCAGAACTGGAAAAAAACTGGAGATGGAACAGGTTTTTAAGCAAGGGCAGAGGCAGGGAGAGGGGGGAGGGGAGGAACTGGACACAATGCTCCAGTTGAGGCTGAACCAGTGTTTTATAATGGTTCATCAGAACTTCCTTGCTTTTGTACTCTATGCCTCTTTAAGAAGCCCAGAATCCTGTATGCTTTTTTTAAAACCGCTTTCTCAACCAGCCCTGCCACCGTCAATGATTTGTACACATATACCCCCCCAGGTCTCTGTTCATGCACCCCCTTTTGGATTGTCCCCTTTAGTTTATATTGCCCCTCCTCGTTCTTCCTACCAAAATGCATCAGTTCACACTTTACTGTGTTAAATTTCAGCTGCCACGTGTCCGCCCATTCCACCAGCCTGTCTGTCTTCTTGAAGTTTATCACTATCCTCCTCGCTGTTCACTATACTTCCAAGTTTTGTGTCATCTGCAATTTTTGAAATTGTGCCCTGTACACCCAAGGCCGAGTCATTTAATATATCAAGAAAAGCAGTGGTCCTAGTACTGATCCCTGGGAAACACCACTGTATACCTTCCTCCAGTCTGAAAAACAACCATTCACCACTACTGTTTCCTGTCACTTAGCCAATTTCATATCCATGCTGCCACTGTCCCTTTTACTCCATAGGCTTCAACTTGGCTGGCAAGCCTAATATGTGGCACTTTATCAAAGTCCATGTACACCACGTCAACTGCATTGCCCTCATGAACCCTCTCTGTTACCTCATCAAAAAAACTCAATCCAGTTAGTTAAACACAATTTGCCTTTAACAAATCCGTGCTGACTTTCCTTAATTAATCCACACTTGTCCAAGTGGTAATTTTGTCCCGGATTATCATTTCCAAAAGCTTCCCCACTACTGAGGTTAAACTGAATGGTCTGTAGTTACTGGGTTTATCCTTGCACCCTTTTTTGAACAAGGGTGTAATATTTGCAATTCTCCAGTCCTCTGGCACCATCCCCGTATCGAAGGAGGATTGGAAAATTATGGCCAGTACCTCTGCGATTTCCACCTTAACTTCCCTCAGCATCCAAGGATGCATCCCATCTGGTCCTGGTGACTTATCTACTTTAAGTACAGCCAGCCTTCTTAGTACCTCCTCATCAATTTTTATCCCATCCAGTATCTTCACTACCTCCTTTCACTATGACTTTGGTAGCAGCATCTTCCTTGGTGAAGACCGATGCAAAGTACTAATTTAGTACCTCAGCCATACCCTCTGCCTCCATGCGTAGGTCTCCTTTTTGGTCCCTAATTGGCCCCATCCCTCCTCTTGCTGCCCATTTACTATTTATATGCCGAGAGAAAACTTTTGAATTCTCTCTTATGTTCGATGCCAATCTATTATCATCATCTCTCTTTGCCCCTCTTATTTTCTTTTTCACTTCCCCTCTGAACTTTCTATATTCAGCCCGATTCTCACTTGTATTCTGAACCTGACATCTGTCATATGCGCTCTTTTTCTGCTTCATCTTACTCTCTATCTCTTTCGTCTTCCAGGAAACTCTGGCTTTACCCTACCTTCCCCCTCGTGGGAATGTACCTCGACTGTACCCGAACCAGCTCCTCTTTAAAGGCAGCCCATTGTTCATTTACAGTTTTGCCTGCCAATCTTTGATTCCAATTTACCCAGACCAGATCCGTTCTCAACCCACTGAAAATGGCCTTCCTCCAATTAAGTATTTTTGCTCTAGATTGCTCCCTGTCCTCTTCCATAGCTAACCTAAACTTTATGATACTATGATCGCTGTTCCCTAAATGTTCCCCTACTGACACTTAACCCACCTCATTCCCCAGAACCAGCAATCGTCGTTGGGCCCGGACACTGATCAAGAAAGTTCTCCTGAACACACTTCAGAAATTCTTCCCCCCTCTCTGCCCTTTACACTATTACTATCCCAATCTATATTAGAATAGTTGAAGTCCCCCATTTCCACTACTGTATAGTTCTTGCACCTCTCTAATTTCCCTGCAGATTTGCTCCTCTATCCTTCCCACTAGTTGGCAGCCTATAGAATACACCTAGTAGTGTAATGGAACCTCTTATTTCTTAACTCTAACCAAATAGATTCTGTCCTTGATCCCCTTCCAGGACATCCTCTCTCTCCAGCACTGTAACATTCTCCTTAATACTGCCACCCCACCTCCTTTCTATCCTTCCCTATCTTTCCTGGACACCTTATATCCAAGAATATTTCATACCCAATCCAGCCCTTTTTATGGGCCAGGTCTCTTATCGTCACGACATCATATTCCCATGTGGCTATTTGCGCCTGCAGCTCACCAATCTTATTTACCATGCTTCATGCGATTACACACATGCACTGTAAACCTCTCTTAGACTTCCGTGTATTCTCTTAGTCTGACCCTAATAGCTTACTATTTCTTACTCTTGGACTATTCATCTCCCAATCCTTTTTGCACTTTGTTTCTCTTTTCTAATGGTACATCCTGGTGCCCACCCCCCTGCCAAATTAGTTTAAACTCCCCTGCGTGTCTATTGGTCCCAGCTCTGTTGAGGTGCAACCCGTCCAGCCTGTACAGGTCCCACCTCCTCCAGAACCAATCCCAGTGTCCCAGGAATCTAAAGCCCTCCCTCCTGCACCATCTCTCCAGCCACGCATTCATTTGATCTATCCTATTTCTATACTTATTAGCTCGTGGCATCGGGAATAATCTGAAGATTACTGCCTTTTTGAGGTTCTGCTTTTTAACCTCATTCCTCGCTCCCTAAAATCTGCCTGCAGGACCTCTTATTCTACCTATGTCATTGATACCGATATGGACCCTCCCCCCTCAGAATGCTCTGGAGCCGCTCCGTGACATCCTTGACCCCGGCACCAGGGAGGCAACATACCATCCTGCAATCACATCTGTGGCCACAGAAACGCCTATCTTCCCCTATCGAATCCCCTATCACTATTGCTTTCCCAATCTTCCTCCTCCTGCCCTGTACAGCTGAGCCTGCTGTGGACTTGGCTCTGGCTGTACTCCCCAGAGGAACCATCACCCTCACCAATATTCAGTACTGAGATGCACTTGGGACTCCTGTATTGTCTGCCTGGTCCTCCTTGTCTGTCTGACGGTCACCCATTCCCCCCTCTGCCTGCACACTCTTGCGCTGCGGGGTGACTACCTCCTGAAACATGCTATCCACGTAGTTCTCAGTCTCACGGAGGCTCCACAGTGATGCCAGCTGCTGTCAAGCTCCAAAACCTGGAGCTCAAGCTCCCCCAGTCGACAACAGTTCCGGCACATGTGGTTGTCCAGGACACGGGAAGCGTCCTGGATTTCCCACATGGCACAGGATGTGCATTCCACGGGATTGAGGGGCCCTGCCATGCCACTATTTATTCAGCTAGTCACTAACTTACAGAAATAAACTTAAGACTAAGAGTCTTAAAAGTCGGGCCTATATTTATCTCCAGCTGCTTCTCTCGCTCTCCTAGTTAAAGTCTTAATTCAAAAGATTATAGTTATTAGTTTATCTAGTTGGAGAGAAAAAATGCTAATATTCACCCACCAATCACCTACCTGCTGTCCTGTGACGTCACTCCTTATTTGTTGCTTTTTCTTTTGGAATTCGCCTGATTTGTACCGCCTCTGACGCCGACTCCTTCCAGGTCCGCACTGTCCTTGGGTCCCACTGATGCTGACTCCTTCCAGGTCCACCATTGATAAAGCAGCTGAAGATGGCTGGGCCTAGGACACTGCAGCTGAGGAACTCCTGCAGTGATGCCTTGGGGCTGAGATGATTGACCTCCAACCACCATAACCATCTTCCTTTGTGCTAGGTATGACTCCAACCACTGGAGAGTTTTCCCCGATTCCCACTGATTCAATTTTATTAGGGCTCTTTGATGCCACACTGTCAAATGCTGCCTTGAAGTCTAGGGCAATCACTCTCAACCTCACCTCTGGAATTCAGCTCTTTTGTCCATGTTTGGCCCAAGACTGTAATGAGGTCTGGAGTTGAGTGGTCCTGGCGGAACCCAAACTGGTTGTCAGTGAGTAGGTTATTGGTACGTGCCGCACGCTTGATAGCACTGTTGATGACACCTTCCATCACTTTGCTGATTGAGAGTAGATTGATGGGGTGGTAATTGGCCAGATTGGATTTATCCTGCTTTTTGTGGACAGGACATGCCTGGGCAGTTTTCCATTGTTGGATAGATGCCACTATTGTAGCTGTACTGGAACAGCTTGGTTAGAGGCACAGCTAGTCCTGGAGCACAAGTCTTCAGCACGACAGCCGGGATGTTGTCGGAGCCCATAGCCTTTGCTGTATCCAGTGTGCTCGGCTGTTTCTTGATATCACGTGGAGTGAATCGAAGTGGCTGAAGACTGGCTTCTGTGATGGTGGGGACCTCGGGAGGAGACCGAGATGGATCATCCACTCAGCCCTTCTGGCAGAAGATGGTAGCAAAAGCTTCAGCCTTGCCTTTTGCACTCACGTGCTGGGCTCTGCTGTCATTGAGGATGGAGATATTTATGGAGCCACCTCCTCCTGTTTAGTTGTCCACCATCATTCATACTGGGTGTGACAGAACTGCAGAGCTTTGATCTGATATGTTGATTGTGGGATCACTTAGCCCAGTCTATAGCATACTGCTTCTGCTGTTTAGCATGCATGTAGCACTGTGGTGCAGCTTCCCAAGGTTAGCACCTCATTTTGGGTATGCCTGGTGCTGTTCCTGGTATGCTCTTCTGCACTCCTCGGTGAACCAGGGTTGGTCCCCTGGCTTGATGGTTATGATAGAACGAGGGATATGCCAAGCCATGAGGTTACAATGAATACAACTGACTAGAAATCATACAAACTTCCCAACATCCACAGCCAGAGTATCATAAACTGTTAGTCAGTACAAATCAAAAGTATCTCCATTCGAAGGAGCCAGGAGGTGGCCACCTCACAGCTATAGAAAATTCAAGGAGAATAGCAAGTGGGTTGCTATGCAGCACGGTAGGAAGAGGTGGGCACTGCAGGAATCCTCAGAGCATAGCACACTTGGACAGGTTTTCAGTGCTGAATACGGGTGAGCGTGACGACATCTTGGGGGAGTGTAGGCTAGAGCACATCTATGGCACTGTAGGGCAAATGATTGCACGGGAACACAGCAAAGTGTAGAAATGTAGTGGTCATAGGGGATTCAAGAGTCAGGGATAGACCGGCATTTCTGCAACCGCCAACGTGAGTCCCACCTGATGTGTTGATGCCAGGGGTAAAGGACATCAGAGGGTGCAGAACATTTTATGGGGTGGGGGTGGGGGTGGGGGGAAGGAAGAGTGGAACAGCCATATCATGGTCCATGTCAGAACCAATGACAAGGAGGAAAAGGGTTGAGGTCCTACAGTCCAGAGTTTCAGAAGCTCAGGAGGGAATTTTAAAAAAGGACCTCAAAAAGGTAGTAATCTCTGGATTACTCCCAGTGCTACCCACTGGTGGGTATAGGATAAGATAGGTTAACAGTTGGCTGGAGGACTTCAGATTGTTGGGGCATTGGGATGTATTCAAGTGGACAGGTTGCACCTTGACAGAGCTGGGACCAATGTCCTTGCGGGAAGGCTAACTAGTGCTTTGGGACAGGGTTTAAACTAATTTGGCAAGGAGATGGGCACCAGGATGAAACATTAGAATAGGAGAAACAAGTTGCACGGAGTAACAACAGAAAATGCTGGAAAAACTCAGGCGGCCAGGCAACATCCGGAGAGAGAGAGAGAGTCAACGTTTCGGGTTGAAACCCTTCTACAGAAGTTGCACAGAGGATTGGGAGACGAATGGCACTAAAGAATAGTTCAGAAATAAGAGGGATCAGACAAGGGGCAAATTCGAGGCAGTCTAACATGGGTTTGGACTGCATACATGCCTGTAACAAAGTAAATAAGGTTGGTGAGCTGCAGGCACAAGTCACCACATGGGATTATGATATAGTGGCAAGAGACCTGGCTCAAAGGGGAGGATTGAGAACTTAATATTCCTGGCTACTAGGAAAGATAGGGAAGAAAAGGAGGGGGTGTGGTAGTATTGATCAAATAAACTATTATAACACTGAAGAGTGATGATGTAGTTGATGGGTCAAAGACAAAATCTATTTCATAGAATTATAGAATAGTACAGCACAGGAGGCAGCCATTTGGCCCATCGAGTCTGCGCTGGCACTTTCGAAGAGCAATCCAGTTAGTCCCAATCCCAACTCTTTCCCCATATCCCTGCAATTTTTTTCTCCTAGTATTTATCCAATTCCCCTTTGAAGGCTACTATTGAATCTGTATCCACCACCCTATCAGATAGTACATTCCAAATCCTAACCACTTGTTGCGTAAAAAATAAGTTTATCCTCATGGCGCCTCTGGTTCTTTTGCCAATCACCTTAAATCTCTGCCCTCTCGTTATCTACCCTTCAACCACTGGAAACAGTTTCTCTTTATTTACTCTATCCAAGTCCTTCATGATTTTAAACACCTCTATCAAATCTCCTCTTAGCCTTCTCTGCTCCAAGGAGAACAACCCCAGCTTCTCCAGTCTATCCACGTAGCTGTAATCCCTCATCCCTGGAACCATTCTAGTAAATCTCTTCTGTACCCTCTCCAAAGCCTTCATGTCCTTCCTAAAGCGTGATACCCAGAATTGGACACAATACTCCAACTGGGGCTGAACTAGTGTTTTATAAAGGTTTAACATAACTTCCTGGCTTCTGTATTCTATGCCTCCATTTATAAAGCCCAGGATCCCATAGCTGCTTTGTTAACCTGTCCTGCCACCTTCAAAGATTTCTGCACAAGGACCCCCCAGGTCTCTCTGTTCTTGCACCCCTTTTAAAATTGTACCATTTAGTGTATATTGTCTCTCCTCATTCTTCCTACCAAAATGTATCACCTCACACTTATGTGCATTGAATTTCATCTGCCATGTGTCTGCCCATTCCATCCGCCAGTCTTTGTCCTTTTGGAGTCTATTACTATCTTCCTCACTGTTTACTACACTTCTAAGTCTCATGTAATCTGCAAATTTTGAAGTTGTGCCCTGTACCCCCCCCCACCCAAGTCCAAATCATTAATGTACCTCAAAAACAGCAGTGGTCCGAGTACTGAACCTTGCAACTCCACTGTATACCTCCCTCCAGTCCAAAAAAACAGCCTTTTGCCATAACTGTTTTCTATCCCTTAGCCAATTTTGTATCCATGCTGCTACAGCCCCTTTTATCCCAAGGGCTTCAATTTTGCTAACAAGCCTAATATATGGTACTTTATTAAACACCTTTTGAAAGTCAATATACACATCAACTGCACTGCCCTCATCCACCCTCTCTATTACCTCATCAAAAAACTCAATCAAGTTAGTCACCACAATTTGCCCTTAACAAATCTGTGCAGGCTCTCCTTTATTAGTCTATGCTTGTCCAAGTGGCTGTTAATTTTCTCCTGCATTATTATTTCTAAAAGCTTCCCCACACTGAATACCTAGTACCCAGGAGTAAGATCTTACTATTTATTGTCTAATAATCAGCATGTGACCATAAAGCCATTGGGTTATCATAAAACCCCAACTAGTTCACTAATGTCCTTCTGTGAAAGAATCCTGCTGCCCATACCTGGTCTGTGCCTATATGTGACTCCAATCACACACCAATAGTCGACTCTTAGCTGTTCTCTGAAGTGGCCTAGCAAGCCACTCAGTTGTATGAAACAATCAGGGCAGTAGGGATGGGCAATAAATTGTCAGTGACATCCAATGCAAGCATGAATAATAATTTTTTTCTGCAAAATTCCCTTTTCCAGGAGTTAAAGGCTCGAAATGAAGATCATTGTACAAACTGCATGGCGAGATCATATAGAACAGGCCCTCTTATGTGTCCGCACCTTTCAACTGACAAGGCAGCAGCCAGTTATAGACCTTCCTAAATGGGAACACGAGAAAAATAACCAAATAGTGAGGGAAACCTCAAGCCTCAATTTCTACAAACTTAAAAAAAAGAGATAATAGACCAACATTAAAGGACATTAATACTAAACTTTAATGAATGGTATCCACAGATAGTGTTACAATTGCAGATTCTCGAGTTCAACATTAAAATTTCGTATTATTTAATACTTGCAAAAAAAAGTCTAGTAATCCCTTGTATACAAAAGAAAGCAACGACACAAGTTTACAAAACCATGTGGTACTGAAAAAAGGATCCGAATTCTAAAAACAGAAGATAGGAGATGCATATACAGAGTCCCTGTGCAACGCCAGGTATTTCCTTTACAAAACTGAAGAAATGTAATCCATTGCCAATCCAGGTCCTCTGGTCTTTCATTTCCTTTAAATAAGGTCAGCAACTAGACAAGAAAATTGAGAATTTTAATGTTTTAAGTATGTTAAAAATCTGCACAATCTAAATTGTATGCACGCACAACATACAAGAAGACCTGCTGCATGTGCACTTAATTTAATGCTTTCAACAATTCCTATGAAGAAAAATGAATGGAGGTAGCTGGGCTTTTATGGCCTTCACACAATTAACAGACGGCCCTTCCGAGTTTTGCGGGTTCACTGTGGTAATAGCACTCCCCCGTTATGCGGGCAAATTGCTTTTGCACGAACATGCCCACTATAAGCGGTGGGGACTGTAATTGTATCCAAACAGATTCAGCTGCCATTTATTGTCTGGGTGGTATACTTTTACGATTGTTGTGATTATCTCGTCACCTTTACGATCTGTATGTTTACAAGTTAGCATCACTGGTTATATGATGTTAATTGTGGGGGGGGGGGGGGGGGGGGGGGGGGCGGGGTAAAGAGTAGGAAAAGGAAGGGAAGGGGATGGGATCCATCACCCAGGGTTCCATTCCCAATTACTATTCAGCAATGTCTTGCAAAATTGAGCATAAACATTTGGCGGCTGGGGCTCAGCTATGATGGACTCACACTGGCGCTCAATGCAGTGTCCTCACAGTGAATGGCAGTTGGCGCCAGGTAGCACAGTGCTGGCGTCATCTTTGGAACGGTAACCCAGCGCAATTCGCCGCCTTCGGGAGAGGACAAGCAAGAGGACAATTCAAGGATAGAATCCCAGCACATTGCATCATGCTCCCTCCTTATCACATGGAGGGAGGCTGGGAAAGAGGGAGGGGCATAGAAGAGGCAGATTCGAGTCTACTGTACCAACCTAAAAATTGTGTGGATGTAAACTTGGAGCGTTAATAGTATTATAAGGACAGCCATATCTGTCAAAAATAACTTATCTTCTATTGTAAGATGATATTACCACATCAACAGCAGCTGAGTTTGTTTGGATACAATTACAGTCCCCACTGCTTATAATGGGCATGTTCGCGCAAAAGCAATTTGCCCACTAACGGGCGAGTGCTATTACCGTATTCTACTATATAACAGTGTATCGACCTTTTGCCTGGTTGTTTCCAGCTCCACCATGACCTGCCGCTTTATTTAAACTGCAGTCAGTGCTTAGTACAAACTGTAACCCCGCAAAAGGCAATTGAACATTAACCAGGTGTTATTTACTTATGTTTGTTCTTGCATTCAGTGCACCTTCACGAGGTGCGACCTAGTGAGTAAGCACAGCTGTTTCTGCCCGAAATAAACGGAACACTTAAGACGCTATAACCGGCAACTTTACTGACATTAATACAAATGGCCAATGGTTAGTGCTTTTTGGCTGATACAAGCGACTGCCCATTTTAAACATGGACGTTTTAAGTGGAGGGGACTGTTGTTCAAGCTAATGATTCCAAGTTTATTATTGGCATCAGTTAGTCTCCAGGACAAGTATCTCTAAGCGTCAAGGAACTGAGTTCACAAATTGCTAAAGCACCTAATCGGGACCTTTTTTTTGGTTAAATTGATCAATAAAGATGACACTAGGTTGCCCCAGCCTTATCCAACTGCTGAAGAACAAAGAGCCAGGTCAGAAATCACTAATTGGAGCTCACCGTTCATTGGCATTTCATCAATCTGTGTAGAGTAGTACTGTTCAATGTCTCGCAGTATACGAATGTCATCGTTCTTAACAAAGTTGATGGCCACACCTTTGCGGCCGTATCGGCCTGATCGACCAATCCTGCCAACCAATACAAAGGTACATTAACACCGAATACAGCAGCGGGATTTACTGGGGGTAAAAGCTAACAGCTTCAACAGGCATCAGCTCCGAGTACTAACCCAGCAACTGATCATCAGCACTCAAAATAAAAATTACCTGCAACCAGTTATTGAAGACACTTTCTCTTAGATCAGAATGTACAGGTTGACTGTTGAGGATGTGTCCAGAAACACAATTTCAGATCGTAAGCTCGGCCCCCATTTCATTTTCTCTTGTAATTGTTCCACTCCTTTCCGCCCCCCCCCCCCCCTTTCCTTTTGTTTCTCTCTCACACCTGGCAGCTATCTTTTGCCCTGCCAGTACACTTTACACCTAATCTCAGCCTATTACCATCTCGTCTAGCTTCTAATCTCTTTTACTTCTTTTGTTTCTTTTATTCTTTTGTCCGATCGCAGCCCTGCCTTCGATCTAGTTTCTTTTCTTTCCAGTTTTGAAGGGTTCGACCCGAAACGTCAACTCAAATTTCTCTCCACGGATGTTGCCTGACCTGCTGAGTTTTTCCAGCATTTTCTGTTGTTATTTCGGATTTCCAACATCTGCAGTATTTTGCTATCGTACCAGTGTAAAATGTTAGTTAGCCCTCCGTTATATTCCCATTTCCTCTTCACATTAGAAACTTGCATGTTATATTTTCAAGCAGGTACAGTATGCCTTGCTCACATTTTTATAGCACAGTTCATTTTTTTTCTCCCATTTACAATAAATTGGTTTAGATCCTCAAATACTCCGCACTACACAAGTGAACAGGGGGGTGTCAAGTAGTGATTAGATACTTTGAATTTCACTATCCGCAACGTAGAGAGGGGGGAGGTCCATTACTTCACTTACTAACCAGACTGAAACCAAGGTACAAAAAGGGAGCACAGACCCAAGAACATCAGGTTGACCAGTTCTGTAGAGTCAGAAGATGCATGCATGATGAAATTAAACCTGGTATAGGAAAAGCACGTCAAGATTACCTGTGGATATACAACTCTCTGTTATTTGGCAAATCATAGTTTATGATCAGCGAGACCTGAGGGACATCCAATCCTCTCGCCCAAACGTCTGTAGAAATAAGCACTCGGCTGTAAAGCAAACACAGGAAGCAGTTATCTTTAGAACACTGCCGTCAGAAACAGTCAGCAGAACACAGGCGGTTTTCAACCACCACCCACCTTGCACCAGAACGGAATTCCTTCATGATGGATTCCCTCTCCTTTTGCGGCATGTCACCGTGCATTGATGACACCGTAAAGTTGGCCTCTCTCATTTTTTCAGTGAGCCAGTCCACCTGCAGTAAAGAAACACTGGTATTGGAAGCTATTTGCTGTTAATTTCCCTTTGAGGACAGTAATAATGTTGCAGCACGATGGATTATTTATTTATTTTTAATTCTACTTTATTATCCAGCATCTGAAATGTACAAAATTATATTATATGGTAGAACAAAACTTTTCAATTAGAGGTAGTGAGAAGCAATGCCTGCAGGAACTCCAGAACTTGTTTCGTGTGAAACCTGCTGTTAATATTCAGAAGGAAAGCACAACACAATTGGAGTCAACTATTCTATCTGTATTTTTCTTATTTATTCCCCAATGCATTTTTAAATTGTTTTAAATTTGCAATATATTTCCTAGTGGTTTTAAGTAAATACTCGTCGTATCTTACTTATTCCTTTTATTTGATTGTTTCCTTGCGACTTGTACGGTTATAGGAGTGAATACGTAACACAGACACACACAAAAGCATTTCTTTTTTTGAGTGACGTGGCAGTGTTTTGAGAGATTTATGGTTTCACTTTTTAAAAAAATTATAAAGCGCTTTATGCCCATTAATTTCAATTTCACATCTTATTCTTTTGTGCAAGCTCATTCCCTCCACTCTTCTAAGGAGGGTATCCCCACATACACTGCCAGCCTGGAGTAGGGAGCCCTCCAGCTCACTGTCAATGCCAACCGGCAGAAATGCTGGAGCAATGTGGAAAACTCTGTTAATCTCCCTCCCCAAATCAGGCAAACTGTCTCCTTCCCCAAGAAAATCTCAAATACAAAAGTCAGTCACGTCTTACTCAGCGGTCTAGTACTGTAGAACACACACTGCTTTTATGTTAAGAATTCCAACCACTCACTTATTGTCTCTATGCTTCTGGGTTTTATTTTCCAGTGTTGTCGGCTGAAGCACATATTTTATATATAGAGAGTTTATAAAAGAATAACTAAACACCGCATAAATTAAGACTGGCTAATTGAGCCAGTAATGATGTGTGTCAAAGCCAGTACATTCAGAATGTACTCAGAATGTTAGCTGGTTTTCTTTATAAAGTAAGAAAAAGGAATTGATGTTCAGCTCTAGCTACAAACACTTTAATGTAAAACCAATCATGTAAATTTAGAAGACGGGTGGATAAGGAATGTTTTTTGTACCTTCCGCTTGGTGTTACAGAAAATAACAGCTTGAGTAATGGTCAGTGTGTCATACAGGTCACACAATGTGTCGAACTTCCATTCCTCCCTTTCAACTGCTACAAAGAACTGTTTGATTCCTTCCAAGGTCAACTCATCGCTGTAAACATAATACAATCACATATAAAAACAATCAAGTAAATAAGAAATCATTTTGCACATCAACACGAAGCTGCAGAATTGAGCTTTAGAAAAAATGTTAAACCACCACCGGCATCAGTTCCAACTCTGGTCCTCAGGTTGCTTTGTTCTTTCTGATCCCGACGTAAAACCTAGTGCCCATCAGAGCATTCATTTCTCTTCCACACCACTTAATATTAGGCTACTGTCAAACATATAAAATCATATTTTTACACTTGCAACTATGACTGCCATTAGAACACTTGTACTAAGATAGCACACGGAGGATAAAATGGGAACCGGATCTGTCAGAATTTAAATGGATCCTTGATTTTTAGCAAGGCTCTGATTTCTAAAATTTGATAAATAAATGTTGCAAGACTTAGTATTCCAGAAAAGGCAGAAGGCACTGGAACTAATGTTGAATGCGAATAAAACCTTGGGTGGAATTTGAAGTTAAAAAGTACACAGTTTATTACACAACATAACAATGCCCTCCTGAGGTGTCTAAAATAAAAACTGAACTACCAGAATAGTCTACAAGAAATTACTAACACTAATTTGAATAACTAAAAGCAGATAGTGGGGGGGGGGTAAGAGAAATGGAAATTGCAACTATAAATGCCTGAGCAGTAATGGGGCAGTGATACTCCAGCACACTGCTGTGCTACAACTTGGCACACTACAGATTAGTATCCATGGATCCACGAATGCTGAGGCCCAGATTGTGGCCATTTCATCAAGTGAGGAGCCACATGGGAAGGAGATGGGGGCAGTGAAGAATGAGCGGGGGTAACGAATATGCAGGCTACCATCTGGTCTTACATATTCACTTATAGGTGCAACTTAAGAGTTAAAATAATTTTCCTAAAATTTCCAACTATTAAAATAAGCAGGGCAAAGAGAAAGAGTAATTTCTATGTAGGCCTGATTTATTCAGTTCATAGAAAATTAACACTTGCCGTGGCAATATACTTTAATTCAATGGAGGAGTGAGAAAGCCAAATCAAACTACATGATAATTTGGAACAAGTGCAAACAGTTTTAGTAATTCCAGTAAAATGAGGAACTTCATATTGCAATGGCTTGTACTGAAATCACACAAAGAAATGGCACTGTTACTAATACAGAAACAACGACGCACCGTTTGACCAGGATTCGGATCGGGTCAGTCATGAACTTATTGGTCATTTCCAGGATTTCATGAGGCAGCGTGGCGCTGATCAGAATCACCTGTGTGGCTGGAGGTAAATATCTGTACACATCATAGATCTGCTCCTTAAAACCTGCAGTCAGGAAACAAAGTTAAATGGTGCTGCCAGACATGCGGAACAATCAGTGTTAAAAATATAAACTGGTTACTTATTTTCAACACCCTCTTATATAAGCATTTCAAAGTGTTTATTTAAAACAAACACTTTTAGCATGTCTAAAAAAAAGCCTTTGCAAATGAAAAAAAAATTCAAAATCAATGGGATGGGGAAGCCACACCAGTTATATCATCAATTCTCAGTAACTTTACCACCTGCTTAATACGGAGCCAAGTAGAATAATCGTCTTATTTACTGCAACTCTTCGGGCAAAATATGTTGAGGAAAATGATAAGTTATTGCAAGGACAGGAACACAAGGACAGGAGTAGCCACGCAGCTCCTCGAGCTAGTTTCACCATTCAGTTAGATCACGGCTGAGCTGTGCCTCAAACCCCATTTACCCACCTTGGCTCCATATTCCTTTATACCCCAACCCAACAAAAATCAATCGATGTCAGTCTTGAAAATTTCAATTCACCCAGCCTCAACAGCCTTTGGGGGGGGGGGGGGGTGGAGAAGACAGTTCCAGATTTCGTTTCCCTTTGTGTGAAAAATTACTTCCTGATTTTGCTGCTGAATGGCCTCATTCGAATTTTAAGGTTATGCCTCCTTGTTCTGGATTCCCCCACCAGAGGGAATAGTTTCTCTCCATCTACACTATTGAAT
Source organism: Somniosus microcephalus (assembly GCF_052327205.1). NCBI lineage: Eukaryota > Metazoa > Chordata > Chondrichthyes > Squaliformes > Somniosidae > Somniosus > Somniosus microcephalus. The sequence continues at coordinate 171,495,126 of NC_140989.1, read as the reverse complement.
CCCTTTATAATTTTAAAACACCATGATTAGATCATTCCTCAACCTTCTAAACTCAAGGGAATACAAGCCAAGCTATGCAACCTGTCTCCAGAGCTTAAGGGTCAGATACCTTTGTTCAGCATTTCATCCGCTTCATCAAGAACCAACATTTTGATGGCACGTGTCCTCAAACTTCGTCTTCGGATCATATCTGTTAAAATAAAGCCTACGGTCAGGGTCACCATCCATGTGTTCACTGGCCTCCCAAGTTATGGTTGGCAGCGCAACAATTAAAGTTTCGAGTAAATGCTCTGCAAAAACCATTAAAAATTAAATTACTAACAGGGCCTTACCCGTTCAATTTAGTTGATCCTACTACAAGCTATGTTGCAGCACTCTACCCCGCCGCTCACAGTTTGGCAGATGTTTGATAACTATAAATGTCGGAGCAGTATTGAATAGCCTACAATTATCAAAACCAACTATTTGGTGAGGACATGAATAATGTTTGTTCACTTTCTTTTTCTGGAGAGGGGAGGAACAGCTGAGACAATAGAAAAATATGGGCTTCTCATCACGACTGGGTTTTGTAGATACAAACTTTAATCAGCTGAGTTCAAACTGACAACAGCGGGTTTGCATTTACTTACCATAATGATAGATCTGTACATGAATGCAGTATATGGCTTACTCCAAGTTTCACTTGCGTTTGATAAATATATATATAACCCCATTAAATTCTATGGCGTTAAGATCCTTACCTGAGCAATGTGTGATGTTTGACTCTGGGTGGTGTTAGCCGTGGCTCAGTGGTAGCACTCTCACCCTGAGTTAGAAGGTTATGGGTTCAAGCCCCACTCCAGAGACTTGAGCACATAATCCAGGCTGACACTCCAGTACAGTACCGAGAGATACACTGTCAAAAATGTCATCTTTCAGATGAGACGTTAAACCGAGGCCCCATCTGCCCTCTCAGGTGAACGTAAAAGATCCCATGGCACTATTTTGAAGAGCAGGGGAGTCCGCCGGTGTCCTGGTCAATATTTATCCCTCAATCAACAAATTATCTGGTCAATATCTCATTGCTGTTTGTGGGACCTGGCTCTGTGCAAATTGGCTGCTGTTTCCTACATTACAACAGTGACTACACTTCAAAAAAAGTACTTCATTGGCTGTAAAGCACTTTGGGACGTCCTGAGGTCGTGAAATTCAATAGATAAATGCAAGTCTTTTTTTCCCCAACAGTGCACCTCTGCTGATCTAAGCGATCTCCACGCCAGTGAGCTGCACTCCCTCGTGCCCTAGTTTGCCCCCATTAATAACTGCAAGGACACAGCAATTCAACCACAAATTCGATGGGCAGAATGGCCTGATTCTGTACTGTAACGTTCTATGATTCTAACTGCCATAGAATGAACGGAGGTGACTAAATTAATGGGTCCCTTTACATCAAGTGCACTGCAGAATTTATGAAGCTTTCCTAATGCGTTATCCGTTTCCAACAGTCTATTTTATTAGACCACCTTGATTAATAGCAAGTGGCTGAGCTGCAATGGAGCACAGAATCTTTGAACCAACTGATAACAGCGGAAAGGTAAATAATGAAAATGCAGTTCGGTTAACTCGTTCAAGAGGAATTGAGCAGAATAACAAAAAAGCATGAAGGCCAAAACTGGTTCCTTACCAAATACACGCCCTGGAGTACCAGCAACTACATGCTGTCCATAGTCCAACTTCCGAATGTCTTCTCCAACGTTGGTCCCTCCAATACAAGCATGGCATTGTACGTTCATATAGTCACCGAGTGCAAGGAGTACCTGATCAACAGACACAAGACACCGCAATAAAATGGTACCAAATGATGCACAGCAATCCTTATTGCTCATTAAGGAATTGGGCACATGGAGATTCAGGAGGGACTAGCAGAGCCTACAGGTCATGTTCCCCATCTACATCTAAGAATTTTCAGATGCCTCGTCAAAGCTTCCAATGGATTTTGCTGTGATAAGGTTTACAATATGATGGATGAGAAGCAAGGGATCCTATGACTATTCAAGAGAGGAGCAAAGCAGCTTTCCCAGTGTCCTGGCCAACAGTTATCCCTCAAGCATCATCACTAAAAAAAAATTATCTGGTCATTTATCTCATTGCTGTACGTGGAACATTGATGTGCACAAATTAGCTGCCACGCTTCCCTAAAACAGTAACTACACTTAAAAAAAGGTAATTAATTGGCTGTGGAGCACTTTAAAGACATCCTGAGGTTGTGAAAGGCACTATATAAATGCAAACTCTTATTATATTTGAAGACACGATCAGAAGCTAATATTGTAGAACAAATTGTTACTAAAAGACTGGAAAAATTGGTTTGCTGCTAACGGTTTACGCAATGTTAAAAAGAAAAATCAATTCAGATCTATGCTCACCATTTGTATGTTGTCCAGTTAAATACTGAGACACTAATTACTGGTCAGATTCAGACCCAGATAAGTTATGCATAAATAAAGATCCTATATTTTCACTTGCATTTTACTTTTAAACTCCTCCCCTCAACTCTGTTGAAAGGTAGGGTGCAGTTCAACCATGCATGGCACCATAGCAAAGCACAATCTGTTCTCACCGAACATCCACTGGAGCACTTTCCAGAAAGGGTCACTGAATAGTAACCAGAAGCAGAACAGATTTATTTCCCGATCACTAAGCCAGGGATACGGATATCAATTGTAATATCCTATCTCTGCCCGGGCTGAGATCAGCTAGCTCAGCATGACCGTGGATCTACCAAGTCACGCAATGCATTGTCAGTACGCCATTAGGGTAATTGTAATTTCATAGAGTGATTAAATAGAAGTCAAACCAGTACAATTTGGAACATAACCTTTAATCAGTATCATGCAACAACTGCATGCAGTCTTTTATATCAGGAGGGATGGTTTCCTGGTTTGAAAGCTGGTATGTTGTTATATCTCCGGGAAAATGACGAGAGCCACTGATTTACACTAAAAGAAGTTAAATTACATTTTTATTATGTGAAATTCTGGGTTGTTAAACAGTACTTTGGGAATCAAATCCTGCGATTCAGCTTACAATTAGGGCCACTGGTTCACAGTAACTGAATAAATCAAATTGCACTTTTATTACAAGTGATTCCAGGATTTCTACTAGTGTTATAGGGATCAAAGGCCACTATTATATTCTGTGAAAGTCATAAACCGGCATTGAATATGACCCTTCAGTGGGGTACAAAATGGCATCTTTCATCCAGTTTCAATTAGAAAACTGTCTTATAAAATGTTCAATTCTTACCTTCTGTATTTGCCCTGCGAGCTCCCGAGTTGGTGCCAATATTAAAGCCTGGGTCTCACGGATCTAAATTTTTTTTTAAAAAATGTATTAAACCAAAGTAAATAACATTCTACTGTGAATGGTCAACCGAAATTTTCATTAATCCAGACTGTTGCTAAAACAAACTATATAAAGTCATGTCCTTTTCAAGACCAAAACATCTCACTGCTTTATTTCTTCGCCTATACAGTCCTGAATATAATCAATTTACTCGGGCAAAGTTGTATGCATCTGTTGATGAGCATTACCTGAATGTCCAGGCATTGTAATACTGACACACAGAACGTTGCCGTCTTCCCTGTACCAGACTGGGATCTAGAAAAAAATAATAATATTAAACAGCAATAGTTCAATATACAACAACATGCAAGGTCAGAACTTAAAAAAGATATACTTACTGAGCAATGACGTCTCTCCCTTTGATTATTTGCTTGATGGCTCTTTGCTGAATGGCTGATGGTTTCTCAAAGCCTACAGAAAGTAAAAAAATGTATTGGTTCCATGGTGCTCAACTCGCAGCAATATATTTTGTAAGATAGAGCAAAGAAGTGTTCTGTGGAACAAGAAATGTCTATAGCTGCTTACTTTGTGCCCCCATTGCATACAGCACTATTAACAGTACACACTAGTGTAAACCAATATTCCATAATGACCACTATGGATTAGTACGGAGTCACTTTGTAATCATTTATGAGTGCTTTACTACATTTCTCTCTTGAAAACACACACAAGAATAAAGAAGATGTCTGCAAACAGAGACCATTTGGATAAAAGCTAAAGTTCACACCCCCAAAAGTTACTGTCTCACTGCTGAAAACCATTAGATCCTGGACACTTCTAAATTTCAAATCCCAATTAGATGGAGCATTAATGGTCAACAGTAGTACTGTAGATTGTCACTAATGACAAGCAGTTTGAGGAATATTACTGCTATTCAATCACAACACCAACACATTTACCTTTGTGCGTGTGAGCTAACTTTTTTTTTTTATGGTGGCAATTTTCATCCCTCCCCCTGCCTGGATTTCCTTGCACCAGCCTGGCCAAGAGGACGGGCTGAGGGACCTCCTCCCAGGCTTCACTGCTACTGATAGGTGACCCAGAGCCTGACAGGAGGTTTGAAAGTGCAGCCCACATTGATGCTCCCCATAATTCTCTCTCCCTCCTTCTGGGGAGACACGTAGCCCAAACATGCTACTTCCCCACAACTCTCCAGCTGAGATTTGAGCATCAGGGTATTGCAAATACAAATATACGCAACACTTCACAAATGTGCCCACCATCTGCGCAGATACAGCATGCTAATTTTCTTTATCATTCTCCTTTTTTTTTTAACCTCTTCATATATGGCAAAATCCATCACAACGCACATCGTAAACAGAACTAAATCTCATTGAATGATACCAAGTAAATCAGGTTCAGATTCAACTGTGGCACAATTGCATATTTTTCCCCACAATAATGATGATAGAATCACTATAATATTGATTCTACCGCGAACATGAGCCACGGCGCTCTTTAAAAAGGCAAAGAAAGCTGCAGCAAACACTCACTTTCTAATAATTTTACTGGAAAATGGCTCATTATGAATGTCTCCAAGGAGTAATACATCAGGCTCAAAAAGCTCAGCTATTAGGTTTTAGGTCCAGCAATTGCAAAGAATAACAGGCTGCATGAATTATTTGGTTTCCTCTCGGCTCTTTATTGTAAACGTTTTGCATTAAAAGCCATTAAAATCCCTCCATTGCCAGTGTACCATGGCTACAGTGTGTACTATCGACAGGGTGCACTGCAGCACCTCCCAAACTCGTGATCTCCACCATCTAGAAAAACCAGGTGCATGGGAACATCATCACCTCCAAGTTCCCCTCCAAGTCACACACCATCCTGACTTAGAAATATATCGCCGATCCTTCATCATCACTGGGTCAAAATCCTGGAACTCCCTCCCTAACAGCACCGTGGGAGTACCTTCACCACACGGACTGCAGCGGTTCAAGAAGGCAGCTCACCACCACCTTCTCAAGGGCAATTAGGGATGGGCAATAAATGCTAACCTTGCCAACGATGCCCACATTTCAACAAATGATATTAAAAAAATTCCATTTGGAACAGTACATGTTTTCAAATTGTAGTTCTGCAAGGAGTTCCCAAGAGATCCACATGGTCAGCAGACTTCTCTCCTTTTGATATCATATCGCTGTCTTTCAGTATTTGTTCAACCACGAGCGTGTTATTTGTTGCTGCACACCAATAAAAAATTACATTTCCTCCATCACCAGCACGGTTTTTCTTCGGTTAACTCACACGGCTGGCCCTTTAGAAGGAAGATCAGGAGGTCCCTGGGACTGGGAGTGCATCAATTTTTACAAAGGGTACACCACACAGAAATATTTGAAAGCTGCTGTAAAACATCGTGCTGCTTGTAGAATCATAGAATAGTACAGCACAGAATGTGGCCATTTGGCCCATCAAGTTTGCGCCGGCTCTTTTTGAAGAGCAATCCAGTTAGTTGCACTGTCTCGCTCTTTCCCCGTATTCCTGCCATTTTTTCCTCCTTCAAGAATATATCCAATTCCCTTTTGAAGGCTACTATTTAATCTGTATCCACTACCCTATCAGGCAGTGAATTCCCTTCCTAAACCACTCTCTCCTCCTTTAAGATGCTCCTTAAAACCTACCTCTTTGACCAAGCTTTTGGTTACCTGCCCTAATGATGTATGGCAGATGCAGTATAATGTGGATAAATGTGAGGTTATCCACTTTGGTGGCAAAAACAGGATTATTATCTGAATGGCAATAGATTGGGAGAAGGGGAAGTGCAACGAGACCTGGGTGTCCTTGCGCACCAGTCGCTGAAGGTAAGCATGCAGGTGCATCAGGCGGTTAAGGCGGCAAATGGTATGTTGGCCTTCATAGCGAGAGGATTCGAGTACAGGAGCAAGGATGTCTTGCTGCAGTTGTACAGGGCCTTGGTGAGACCGCACCTTGAGTATTGTGTGCAGTTTTGGTCGCCCTATCTGAGGAAGGATGTTCTTGCCATGGAGGGAGTGCAGCGAAGATTCACCAGGCTGATACCTGGGATGGCAGGAATGACGTATGAAGAGAGATTGGGACAATTAGGCTTATATTCGTTAGAGTTCAGAAGAATGAGAGGGGATCTCATTGAAACTTATAAAATTCTAACAGGACTAGACAGACTAGACACAGGAAAGATGTTCCCGATGGCAGGGGAGTCCAGAACCAGGGGTCACAATCTAAGAATAAGGGGTAAGCCATTTAGGACAGAGATGAGGAGGAATTTCTTCACCCAGAGAGTGGTGAACCTGTGGAATTCTCTACCACAGAAGGCAGTTGAGGCCAATTCATTAAATATATTCAAGAAGAAGTTAGATATATTTCTTAAGGCTAAAGGGATCAAGGGATATGGGGAGAGGGCAGGAACAGGGTACTGAGTTTGGATGATCAGCCATGATCTCGTTGAATGGCGGAGCGGGCTCGAGGGGCCAAATGGCCTACTCTTGCTCCTATCTTCTCTGTTTCTATGTTTCTAATTTCTCATGAGGCTCGGTGTCAAATTTTATGTCTTATAATACTCCTGTGACGCACCTTGGGACATTTTACTACATTAAAAGGCGCTATATAAATATATATACACAAACTATTGTTGTTATATTGCACCTTTCACAACCTCAGGACAGTCCAAAACTCTTTACAACCGATTAAGTATTTTTAAGTAAAGCAAGGTCCCACAACAATGAGATAATGACCAGATCAGTTTTTAAGCAAGGTTGGTCAAGAGATAAAATATGGGCAATAACACCAGGGAGAACTCCCCTGTTCTTCTCTGCTGCATGCAAATTGGCTGGCGTGTTTCCTACAACAGTGTCTACACTTCAAAAAAAGTACTTAATTGGCTCCAGGGACTTGAGCACATAAATCTAGGCTGACACTCCAGTACAGTGCTGAGGGAGTGCTGCACTGTCGGAGGTGCAGTCTTTTGGATGAGGCGTTACACCGTGGTCCTGTCTGCTCTCAGGTGGACGCAAAAGATCCCATGGCACTATTTCGAAGAGGAGCAGGGGAGTTATCTCTGGTGTCCTGGCCAATATTTATCCCTCAATCAACATAACACAGATTATCTGGTCATTATCACAGTGCTGTTTGTGGGAGCTTGCTACTGCATTGGCTACTGCATGTCCTACATTACAACAGTGACTGCACTCCAAAAGTACTTCATTGGCTATAAAGCGCTTTGAGACATCCGGTGGTCGTGAAAGGCGCTACAGAAATGCAAATCTGTCTTTCTTTTTAACTCGGGTCCGGGGGGGGGGGGGTGTAAACAAGCGCCACAACATGGCGGCGCCATAAGCGTCAGGTACAGGCCTCGGGTCCTGGACCACGCTGGGCCCCTGCTTTCAACTCCCCGTCCCAATCGGCTCCCTGGGCTGCCAGCACCCAGCGGTACCCGAGGAGCAGCCGGGGAGCGGGAGGCCTCTTTCTTGCCAGGCCGCGCCGCACTCACCGTACGCGTAGATGCCCCGCAGCAGGTCCTCCCGCAAGCCCATGGTGTCGAAGGTGGGGGTGACGTCCACCTCCTCGCTGGTCTCGAACTCCACCTTGGAGATGTCCTCATCCTTCAGGATGCGCTTCCTACCCAAACTCGCCATCGCCGCCCGCTTCACCTCACTTCAGGCCAGGCCGCCAGCACGCACGCGCCAATGAGGGGTTGTGGAAGGGTCACGACGCACGCGCGTCACCTTCCAACTCTGCCCCCTCCAGCCGGCGCGGTGACGTCACGCCTGCGTGCCTGCGTTTTGATCGTCAGCGTGAAGACGTCATTGCGCGCAGGCTTCGGTTTTGATTGACAGCCGTCACGTTCTTGGTCCAACAAACCAGTTATGGCCCTGAAATTATTGCGGTGTCTGGTGGGGTGGGTTGGACGGCGCCCTGGCAGACACCGCAAAAATTGCTGCCTGAAAAAATGGTGCTATTTGCCCAACAACTGCCCACGCAACTCTTATGGCTGGTAAAAGCAGGTGTAGGGCCTGCTTGCATCAGCGTAAGGGTACATTATTATATATATAATATACTAGCTACAGTGCCCGGCGGTGCCGAGGGTTTTTTGAGGGCATGTTGTTGTTGGAAGAGAGAGAGAGAGAGAGAGAGACTGGGGGGAGAAGAGAGAGACTGGGGGGGAAGAGAGAGAAAGACAGAGAGACTGGAGGGAAGAGAGAGAAAGAGAGAGAGACTGGGGGGAAGAGAGAGAGAGAGAGAGACTGGGGGGAGAAGAGAGAGCTGGGTGGGGGGAGAAGAGAGAGCTGGGGGGAGAAGAGAGAGCTGGGGGAGGAGAAGAGAGAGCTGGGGGGGGAGAAGAGAGCTGGGGGGGAGAAGAGAGAGCTGGGGGAGGAGAAGAGAGAGCTGGCGGGGGGAGAAGAGAGCTGGGGGGGAGAAGAGAGAGCTGGGGGAGGAGAAGAGAGAGAGCTGGGGGGGAGAAGAGACAGCTGGGGGGGGAGAAGGGAGAGCTGGCGGGGGGAGAAGAGAGCTGGGGGGGAGAAGAGAGAGCTGGGGGAGGAGAAGAGAGAGAGCTGGGGGGAGAAGAGAGAGCTGGGGGGGGAGAAGAGAGCTGGGGGGGAGAAGAGAGAGCTGGGGGAGGAGAAGAGAGAGCTGGCGGGGGGAGAAGAGAGCTGGGGGGGAGAAGAGAGAGCTGGGGGAGGAGAAGAGAGAGCTGGCGGGGGGAGAAGAGAGCTGGGGGGGAGAAGAGAGAGCTGGGGGAGGAGAAGAGAGAGAGCTGGGGGGGAGAAGAGACAGCTGGGGGGGGAGAAGAGAGAGCTGGCGGGGGGAGAAGAGAGCTGGGGGGGGGAGAAGAGAGAGCTGGCGGGGGAGAAGAGAGCTGGGGGGGAGAAGAGAGAGCTGGGGGGAGAAGAGAGAGAGCTGGGGGGAGAAGAGAGAGCTGGGGGGGGAGAAGAGAGAGCTGGGGGGGAGAAGAGAGAGACGGGGGGGGAGAAGAGAGAGCTGGGGGGGAGAAGAGAGAGCTGGGGGGGAGAAGAGAGAGCTGGGGGGGAGAAGAGAGAGCTGGGGGGGAGAAGAGAGAGCTGGGGGGGAGAAGAGAGAGCTGGGGGAGGAGAAGAGAGAGCTGGGGGAGGAGAAGAGAGAGCTGGGGGGGGGAGAAGAGAGAGCTGGGGGGGGAGAAGAGAGAGCTGGGGGGGGGAGAAGAGAGAGCTGGGGGGGAGAAGAGAGAGCTGGGGGGGGAGAAGAGAGAGCTGGGGGGGGGAGAAGAGAGAGAGCTGGGGGGGGAGAAGAGAGAGCTGGGGGGGGGAGAAGAGAGAGCTGGGGGGGGAGAAGAGAGAGCTGGGGGGGGGAGAAGAGAGAGCTGGGGGGGGAGAAGAGAGAGCTGGGGGGGGAGAAGAGAGAGCTGGGGGGGGAGAAGAGAGAGCTGGGGGGGGGAGAAGAGAGAGCTGGGGGGGGGGAGAAGAGAGAGCTGGGGGGGAGAAGAGAGAGCTGGGGGGGAGAAGAGAGAGCTGGGGGGGAGAAGAGAGAGCTGGGGGGGAGAAGAGAGAGCTGGGGGGAGAAGAGAGAGCTGGGGGGGAGAAGAGAGAGCGGGGGGGGGAGAAGAGAGAGAGAGCTGGGGGGGAGAAGAGAGAGCTGGGGGGGAGAAGAGAGAGCTGGGGGGGGGAGAAGAGAGAGCTGGGGGGGGAGAAGAGAGAGCTGGGTGGGGGGAGAAGAGAGAGCTGGGGGGGAGAAGAGAGAGCTGGGGGGGAGAAGAGAGAGCTGGGGGGGAGAGAGAGAGCTGGGGGGAGAAGAGAGAGCTGGGGGGGAGAAGAGAGAGCTGGGGGGGAGAAGAGAGAGCTGGGGGGGAGAAGAGAGAGCTGGGGGGGAGAAGAGAGAGCTGGGGGAGGAGAAGAGAGAGCTGGGGGGGGAGAAGAGAGAGCTGGGGGGGGAGAAGAGAGAGCTGGGGGAGGAGAAGAGAGAGCCTGGGGGGGGGGAGAAGAGAGAGCTGGGGGGGGAGAAGAGAGAGACATGGGGGGAGAAGAGAGAGCTGGGGGGAGAAGAGAGAGCTGGGGGGAGAAGAGAGAGCTGGGGGGGAGAAGAGAGAGCTGGGGGGGGAGAAGAGAGAGCTGGGGGGAGAAGAGAGAGCTGGGGGGAGAAGAGAGAGCTGGGGGGAGAAGAGAGAGCTGGGGGGGAGAAGAGAGAGCTGGGGGGAGAAGAGAGAGCTGGGGGGAGAAGAGAGAGACGGGGGGGAGAAGAGAGAGACGGGGGGGAGAAGAGAGAGACTGGGGGGGAGAAGAGAGAGACGGGGGAGAAGAGAGAGACGGGGGGGAGAAGAGAGAGCTGGGGGGGGAGGAGAGAGACGGGGGGAGAAGAGAGAACTGGGGGGAGAAGAGAGAGACGGGGGGGAGAAGAGAGAGCTGGGGGGGAGAAGAGAGAGCTGGGGGGGAGAAGAGAGAGCTGGGGGGAGAAGAGAGAGACGGGGGGGAGAAGAGAGAGCTGGGGGGAGAAGAGAGAGACGGGGGGGAGAAGAGAGAGCTGGGGGGGGAGAAGAGAGAGACGGGGGAGAAGAGAGAGACGGGGGGGAGAAGAGAGAGCTGGGGGGGAGGAGAGAGATGGGGGGGGAGAAGAGAGAGCTGGGGGAGAAGAGAGAGACGGGGGGGGAGAAGAGAGAGCTGGGGGGGGAGGAGAGAGACGGGGGGGGAGAAGAGAGAGCTGGGGGGGGGAGAAGAGAGAGACGGGGGGAGAAGAGAGAGACGGGGGGGAGAAGAGAGAGCTGGGGGGGGAGGAGAGAGACGGGGGGGGAGAAGAGAGAGCTGGGGGGAGAAGAGAGAGACGGGGGGGGAGAAGAGAGAGCTGGGGGGGAGGAGAGAGACGGGGGGGGAGAAGAGAGAGCTGGGGGGGAAGAGAGAGAGAGAGACTGCTGGATTTAGTTCGGGATTAGCCTGGAGAGAGAGGGGGGGGAAGGAGCGCCTCAGGCCTGGCCCGATGGACCCCTGCGAAGGAAGGAAGGAAGGAAGAAGGCGAGCTCTCCCTCCCTCTCCCACCCCCTCACTCTTTCCCTCCCTCACCCTCTCTCTCTCCCTCCCCGTCTCTCCCTGCTTTACTCTCTCTCCCTCCCTCCCTTCTCCTCTCCCTCCCTGCCCCTCTCCTCACCCCTCTCCCTCCCTCCCCTCTCCCTCCCTCCCTCCCCCCTCCCCTCTCCCTCCCCCAGTCTCTCCCTCCTTCCCCCTGTCTCTCCCTCCTTTCCGGTACCAGAACGGAGTTAGTCCGACATCGGGAGGCCAAGTGCCCATCGCTCCGAAGCGAGCCCGGGTTTCCTCATCGTTAACGCGGCAGGCCTTTGGACCCGGTTGGCCGGGCGGCAGATGAACGGCTTTCGCTGCAGTGGGGGGGAGAGAGAGACGCCGCTGCTCACCTGCTCGCTTCCCTCTTCCCCCGGGCTTTCGGGCTGCGCAGGGAAGAGAGAGTGAGATGCCGCCGCTCACCTGCTCGCTTCCCTCCTCCCCCGGGCTTTCGGGCTGCACGGGGAAGAGAGAGAGAGAGACTGGGGGGGAGAGTGAGACGCCGCTGGTTGCCGGGGTAACCCTCCTCCCTCCCCCCACCCCCCTCCCTCCCCTCCTGAGCAGCTACAGGCTGTGAGAGAGGCCCGGCCCGGTTGCCGGGGAAAACCTTCTGCCCCCCACCCCTGCCCTCCTGAGGGGCTACAGGCTGTGAGAGAGGCCTGGGCCCGGTTGCCGGGGAAACCCTTCCCCACCTCAACTCGCTCCCAAAATCCCCTCCACACACACACAAAGTGGGAAAAATAAATCAAGAGTTAGGAATCAAGATGGCCGCCGCCAGGGAAACCCTTCCCCACCTCAACTCGCTCCCAAAATCCCCTCCACACACACACAAAGTGGGAAAAATAAATCAAGAGTTCAGAATCAAGATGGCCACCACTCACCTCAGCTCAGAAGGATTAGGCCCGCCCGCCCCCCGTGATGCACCGATTGGTCAACCATCAGGTTAATCCCCTGTACGATTGGTCAACCATCATGTCACTCAACGCTAATGAGCGTTGCCGTTTTTTGAACCTTTTTTGTATACTGTCTGAACAATTTTTGTCTAACCAAAAAGTAAATATGCCTATTAGAGTCCCCTAATGATAAGCTTTCTTTTGATATAACATATGTGTAGGTACGCTCTATAACTTTTGATTGTATAGCCGGACAGACAGACAGACCAACCGTTTTATATATATAGATAGATAGATAGATATAATAAAATCTTAAATAAAAATTTTAAAAATCCAAAATTATGCACATACACTTTAAATGAGTTTATGCAAATATCAGCCCAGGTTAAGATGTTTAAAATTATTTATCAAAAAATTAAATTTTTATTGAGGTTGGTGCAATGAAGGAACTTATAAATAGAATTGCAATTCAGTACATGGTATAATTATTAGAATTCTGTACATCGTATAATTATTTGGGGATTCCATTGCCTATCATTAGCAGATTACCTTCATAAATGATTGCAATGAAATTCTCCTTTATCATTGGAGGACCCGGCCCGCATGATCCCAGGGACGCTTCCGAACCGCCTGCATCGCTGGGATCCGTGGGCTATTACGTTGCCCTCTGCCTCGAGGCCTGAGACCGCAACTCTTCACAGCTTGGGCACCAGGAGGTACTTTGTAATTGTTTCATAGGTCAGAGGCCCGTCTCCGACCGCAATTTCTAGGCCTATGTCTTTTCTTCATCCTGCATATGGTAAAATATCGGCATTTCACTGATATATCATCACAGTTCCCTTTGTGTTTAAAGAATTGTGACTGTCCTTAGTAAACTCTTTGGTTAACTATTGTTTAGAAACGCATCTTTCAATTAAAGGGGCAGTATATTAACAACTACAACTTATATTTATATAGCGCCTTTAAAACGTAGGAAAAAAGTGTTTCGCAAATGCTATTTTCTATTTGGAAGAACCAGAAGAGAAACATATCATTTCTATTACAATGACGCCATGTGTAAATCATACAATAATGCATTTTGGTGAGATTTATATCATTGCATTGAATGACAGTATCCCTCCATTGATCCCAGGATCTGTGAGGAGTCGGCACCGGAGGAGGCGGCAGACCATTAAAATACAGCAGGAGGAGCTGCAGCGCGGAGGTGATACAAATCCGGTGAATTCTAAAACAGCAAAAAAACAAGGAGTGACATCACAGGACATCAGGTAGGTGATTGGTTGGTGAGTATTAACGTTTTTTCTCTAAGCTTGGACAGTGGTTTAAACTAGGAGTGGGAAACTATAACGTACTTTACTAAATTAAAAACTTAACTAGATAAACTAATTAATGTAACAATAAATAATCATTAAATAAAGATTTTAACTAATTAAATAAATAAAAGGATGTTAGACTAAAATATGGCAGAGCAGGTTGTGTGTCTGGACTGCAGTATGTGGGCGTTTGTGGACAGCGCGACTGTCCCGAGTGAACACATCTGGAGGAGATGCCTCCATCTTGAATCTCTCCAGCTCAGAGTCATTGAGCTGGAGTGCGAGTTGGAGACACTCTGACACATAAGGGTGTAGGATTCGCAAAATTGGACTTTATATTAATAAGGGTCAAATGGCAGAAGAGGCCATGATTTTAAAGACTGTTTTAAAAAGAAGCCCAGAAAAAGGGGCATACAAAATGGCCGCCATACCATGTGACCAGCTTATTGGGACACTTTAAAATGGTTCCTGCGCAACCTCAGACAGATTTGTGGATTCAACCCATAGTAAGTTCTGGAAGCCGTTTCTGAGAGAACGAAACCAGACCCACACATATGCATATGGATTAGATGCAGATCTAGTCGAGATCGGCCTGGAGACAGAGGCCATCAAAATGTTGACCCAGACAAAAGGGGATGTGATGAAATATTCCATTCACCACTGCCTGTGACTGAGATCGGTTTCAGTGTCATTTCCCTTCCCCCAGACCTCATTGTATTGTGTACTGGAATGTGCTGTATTGTATACTGGAATGTGCTGGAATGTGCTGTGTGTAGGGCTCCGCCCATACCTGGCCCCGTTTGTAAGCTAGCTTCAGTCTGGCCTCAGTCTCCAGAAGGAAGACATCTCTCTCTCTTACGTGTTACTTTCTAAGTTAATAAAAGCCTTGTTTTTGTTCTGCTAACTTCGAGTCTCGGAATTATTGAGGCACATCAATTTTATTAACTTATTTTTCAACACTATGGATCAACTCCTGAAACCCGAACGTTTGGATTTGGATCAACATGCTCCGGACGCATCAGCACGCTTTGGACACTGGTTTGAGTGTATGGAATTCTTCCTGGACAATTCCGCAGCCGTCAAAGACGCTACGGACGCTGCGAGGATGAGACTCGGAATTCTGCGGAATTGGGTAAGCCACCGCGTTTACCTCCTCATCCAAGACGCCGAGACGTACCTGGCCGCCTGCGACATCTTAAAGGCGCATTACCAGCAGCCTACGAATGAGGTGTATGCTAGGCACCTGCTCGCTACCCGCGCACAGCGACCTGGGGAATCGGTGGAGGAGTTCCTAAGCACCCTGAAAATGCTTGGCAAAGACTGCAAGTGCCGAGATGTAAAAGCCGCAGTGTACACTGACGAGCTTGTTCGCGATGCCTTCATCACAGGCCTCAGCTCCACTTACATCCGGCAAAGACTGCTGGAAAAAACGGGGTTGGACCTGAAACAGGCTGCGGACACCGCGCGATCCCTGGATGTGGCCCAGAGAAACTCGGACGCCTACTCTCCAGCCCGCGCCGTCCACGTCGCCACGTGTGCACCGAGGGCGCCGCCATCTTGGAAGGCATCTTCCCCGCCCGACAGCCCGACACCGGCTGGGCCCCGCTCTCCCCCCAGAAGCCCTACGACAGCCGCGACGCGTCAGGGACCCAACTGCTACTTCTGCGGGCAGCCAAAGCACACCAGAAACCTGTGCCCGGCGAAAGGCACCACCTGCTTTAAGTGCGGTAAGAAGGGGCACTTCGGGAAGGTGTGCAGAGGGAACCCCGCCGGAAAACCAACCGCCGGAAAACCTGCCACCGCCGCGTGTGCGCCGTGGGAGCGGCCATCTTGGACGCCATCTTGCCCGACCTCGTGGGGTCCGCCATCTTGTGAGCAGACAGCGTGGACGCCATCTTGTATCGATCAGGGCCCTACAGTGGCATCGGTCACAGTGGACCAGACCAGGCCGCACCCGCTATCCAGATCAATGGTGGACATCGAGGTAAACGGGTGCCGGGTTAAATGCTTAATTGACAGTGGAAGCACGGAGAGCTTTATCCACCCAGAACTGGCACAACAACTCTCCCTAAAGGTGGTCTCTACTCAGGGTACCATCTCTATGGCTGATAAAACCCAGACATCGACCATTCTGGGTTACTGCACGGTACAATTGTGCGTTAACGGAACTGTATATGATAATTTTAAAGTATTAATCATGAAGAACCTATGTGCGAGCGTGATCTTGGGCCTGGATTTCCAGTGCAACCACCAAAGCATCACGCTCAAGTACGGTGGGTCCCAGCCGCCCCTCACAGTGTGCGGTCTGGCTACCCTGAAGGTAAAGCCGCCTTCGCTATTCGCGAACCTTACCCCTAACTGCCGGCCAATAGCGACCAAAAGCAGGAGGTACAGCTGGGAGGACAGGCGGTTTATCACGACCGAGGTAGACATGCTCCTGAAAGAGCGCATTATTGAACGCAGCAACAGCCCGTGGCGCGCCCAAGTGGTAGTGGTAAGGGGTAGCGAGAAGAAACGGATGGTGATCGACTATAGTCAAACGATCAACAGGTACACCCTACTAGACGCCTACCCGCTACCCCGCATATCAGAAATGGTGAACCAAATCGCCCAATACCGGGTGTTCTCCACCATCGACCTCAAGTCAGCGTACCACCAGCTCCCTATCAGACCAGAGGACCGCCCGTACACCGCCTTCGAGGCGAACGGACGCCTCTACCAATTCCTCAGAGTCCCCTTTGGGGTGACGAATGGGGTCTCGGTCTTCCAGAGGGAGATGGACCGCATGGTCGATGACCACCACTTGCAGGCAACCTTCCCCTACCTCGACAACGTCACCATCTGCGGTCACAACCAGCAGGATCACGACTCGAACCTCGAGAGGTTCCTGAAAACCGCACAAAAACTCAACCTCACCTACAACGAGGACAAGTGCGTTTACAACACCACGCGCCTCTGCATACTAGGCAGCGTGGTGGAGAATGGGGAAATCGGACCAGACCCCGACCGATTGCGCCCCCTACGGGAGCTGCCCCTGCCCAACACTCCCAAAGCCCTGAAAAGGTGCCTGGGGTTATTTTCTTATTATTCCCAATGGGTCCCCAACTACTCCGACAAAGCCCGCCCCCTCTTGAAAGCATCCTCTTTCCCGCTCTCTGCTGAGGCCCACGCCGCCTTCAAAAGCATTAAGCAGGATATTGAGCGGGCCACGCTACAGGCAGTGGACGAGAACACTCCATTTCAAGTGGAAAGTGATGCGTCTGACTTCGCCTTGGCGGCCACCCTCAACCAGGCGGGGCGGCCCGTAGCTTTCTTCTCGAGGACCCTCCAAGGGCCCGAGATCAGACACTCCTCCGTGGAAAAGGAGGCCCAAGCCATCGTGGAGGCAGTGCGCCACTGGCGCCACTACCTAGCCGGCAAACGCTTCACCCTACTTACCGACCAGCGGTCGGTAGCGTTTATGTTCAATAATAAACAGAGGGGGAAGATTAAAAATGATAAGATTCTTAGGTGGCGGATCGAGCTCTCCACCTTCGAGTACGACATCATTTACCGGCCAGGGGCCCTTAACGAATCCCCTGACGCCCTCTCACGAGGGATGTGTGCCAGCGCCACCGGGGATCGGCTACAGACCCTCCACAACGACCTCTGCCACCCAGGGGTCACGCGGCTGTTCCACTTCATAAAGTCCCGTAACTTACCCTGCTCGATTGAGGAAGTTCGGTCCCTGACCAGGAACTGCCGCACTTGCGCTGAGTGCAAGCCTCGGTTCTACCGCCCAGATAGAGCCCACTTAATCAAAGCTACACGGCCCTTTGAGCGGCTCAGCTTAGATTTCAAGGGCCCCCTCCCGTCCGTCGACCGCAATGTTTACTTCCTGAACATTGTGGACGAATACTCCCGGTTCCCATTCGCCTTCCCCTGCCCAGACATGACCAGCGCCACGGTCATTAAATGCCTCAACAGCCTGTTCTGCCTGTTCGGTATGCCGAGCTACATCCATACGGATAGGGGGGCGTCCTTCATGAGTGAAGAGCTACGCCAGTACATGCTGTCCAAGGGGATCGCCACGAGCCGTACCACCAGCTACAACCCCCGGGGTAACGGCCAAGTGGAGCGAGAGAACGGGACAGTATGGAAAGCAGTCACTCTAGCTCTAAGGACCAAGGGCCTCCCTATCTCCTGCTGGCAGGAAGTCCTCTCGGATGTGCTCCATTCGATACGGTCGCTATTGTGTACGGCCACTAATACCACGCCTCATGAACGAATGTTTGTCTTTCCCCGGAAATCCACCTCAGGCGTATCCATGCCGTCATGGCTCTCCACCCCAGGTCCGGTACTCGTGCGAAGGCACGTGAGGGGCCACAAGACGGACCCTCTCGTGGAGCCAGTACACCTACTCCACGCCAACCCCCAATACGCATATGTCCGGCACGCCGACGGAAGGGAGGACACCGTGTCCATAAAAGACGTCGCCCCAGCCGGCATCGACAACAACCACGGCAATAGCGGCAACGACGATCACAGCAACTCTTACCCACCCACTACTCTTTCATCACCCCCGGAAGAACACCGACCAACGGCACCCCCACCAACTACCCCTCCAACAACCCTGGCGGCACCCCCGGCAGAGACCCAGGAGGCTACCGGGGACACCCAGCCGACACCCGCGGCACCGCAACAGCCACGTCGGTCACAGAGGACTATCAAACCCCCGAACAGACTAAATCTACAGAAGGGGTGAATGTGATGAAATATTCCATTCACCACTGCCTGTGACTGAGATCGGTTTCAGTGTCATTTCCCTTCCCCCAGACCCCATTGTATTGTGTACTGGAATGTGCTGTATTGTATACTGGAATGTGCTGGAATGTGCTGTGTGTAGGGCTCCGCCCATACCTGGCCCCGTTTGTAAGCTAGCTTCAGTCTGGCCTCAGTCTCCAGAAGGAAGACATCTCTCTCTCTTACGTGTTACTTTCTAAGTTAATAAAAGCCTTGTTTTTGTTCTGCTAACTTCGAGTCTCGGAATTATTGAGGCACATCAGGGGACAATTTCATATTCATGAGAACAGCACCCAGGACTAGATAACGAGATCAGCAGGACATTAAAAACAATGAAGGTAATTCCAGACCAGAGATGGGCCTTTACCAGCCGTTTGAGACATTTTAAAATATAATGACTACCCCACTGTGCTCCCAGCCCGCCAAAAATAAAACAAAGACTAACCTGATTTTGGGCGGGAGACGGAGGTTTCTGGAAGAAAGTATATCTGGAAGACTTTTTCGGCAGTTGAAGACACACACAGGACACGGAGGGTTGGAGAGCTGGAAACACACAGCTTGAATCCGGACACCCAGAAGAAGAAGCAGGCACTCGCAGGAGGAAGAAAGCCAACATCGAGAAGGCCGTCTTGAAACCGGCGTTCCGCCCCGGGGAAACACATCGGGAGATCATCGACCATCCCCGGGCCGTTGCCGGAACGAGAGCCCATCGACCCAACTTGGGAGGAGACAAAAAAATAAAACCCCCAAGAGGAGAAACCTTCCAGCCACCCCGGCTCGGGAGAAGAGAGAAAAGAAAACTGAAGAAGCGATGGGAGCCAACCCAAGGCTCCTCTAACCAGGGTCGAGCTGACGATCCTCGACCCTGCCGACATCCAGGCCCGCCGGTGTCCAGCCGCCCCCGACCCCCACCTCAGGAGAGAGGTGTGGCGCAGCTCGCAGGGGCTCCACGATCCACGTGGAGACGAAACGCCTGAAAGGACCAAACACAGACTCGATTTCAAAACCTTGCACTTCCTAGTGGGATTGGTGAGCATGTTTCTGGCCCTTCACAATCAGATCTAGATAGGTTTAATAAGGGGGTGGATTTAAGGGTACAATTAACATGAGTTGTTGTCCCTTGATGTTCCGTGTGTTTCCTTATTTCATAATGATCTTTGTAGAGTATAAGATGCCTGTATTTGCCTTAGTTAGTACTGTGTCGTTATGATTTGTTTGTGTGTTTTTCCCTCCCATGTACTCCCTTATCTGCTTGCATTTGATTTGATAATTTTCCTTATGCAATAGAATTTCATTTTGTTTCATCAAACTTGGTCTACAAGAGTTTTCTCTACATTGTAGTTCCTGTGCCTAAGTCCAGAGTATAGAATCTAAGGGGCGAGTGGGTTGAATCACTCAAGGTTTTACTGTGCAAGAGAGAGAGGCCTCTAGAGAGAGAAACCTCAGGGAAACCTCTCGAGGAAAACCCCTTACAGAAAGGGGGAGGAGTATCTGGACACTTTGTTCCAGACTTTGGTCACACCTCGTAGAGAGGTGCAGGATCAGAATGGGGTTGGTGTGACCGATAGTGTACAGAGTAAGGGGAACCCAGGTGAGATAGGGAACGAGGATCCACAGAAACTGATCCTATCCAACAGGTATAATGTACTTGCTACCTGTGAGGATAAGGATAAAGCCTGTCGGAAGGACAGCCAGATTGCAGACCATGGCACTTTGGAGCAGGAGGCTGTCCTAAGGGGGCAGGAGGATGAGGCGAGGAAGCGTAATGTGGTAGTTGTAGGGGATTCTATAATTAGGGGGACAGATAGCATCTTTTGTAAACAAGATCGAGAGTCCCACATGGTATGTTGCTTACTTGGTGCCAGGGTAAGGGACATCTCGAACTGACTTGAAAGGATACTGGAGAGGGAGGGGAGGATCCAGTCATTGTGGTCCATGTTGGGACCAACAACATAGGGAAGAGTAGGCAAGAGGGCCTGCTTGGGGAGCACCAGGAGCTAGGAGCTAAATTAAAGAACAGGATCTCAAGGGTTATATTCTCTGCATTATTACTTGAGCCACTTGCAAATTGGCATAGAGATAAACTGATTAGGGAAGTGAACACGTGGCTAAAGGAGTGGTGTGGGAAAGAGGGGTTCCATTTCATTGGGCACTGGCACCAGTATTGGGACAGGAAAGAACTGTACCGTTGGGACAGGCTCCACCGGAACCGGTCTGGGACCAGGGTCCTAGCTGAAAGGATAAATAGGGCGGTCACAAGGTCTTTAAACTAGTAAAGGGGGGGGGGGCGCTCAGGTGGAAACTGCAGTACAAATACTAGTTCAAAAACAAACAAAAGGGAAGAGAAATTCTGCTGTAGGCACTACATGTAAAGGGAAAACTAAAAGATGTAAAGTGATTAAACCAAGAGAGAGAAATAAGAAGCAGGTGAGTAAAACATTAGAGCTGAAGGACAGGCTAGGGTGTGTGGCCCAAATAAGCGTTCTTTATACAAATGCACAGAGTATAAGGAATAAATTGAATGAACTGCAGGCGTGAATTCAAATTGGAGGGTATGACATTGTAGCCATTACTGAGACATGGCTGCAAGACGGTCAGGACTAGGAACTAAATATACCAGGTTATAAAATCTACAGGAAAGATGGGGAAAATGGCAGAGGGGGAGGAGTAGCCTTAGTGATTAAGGATGAAATCACTTCAATGATAAGAGAGGATATAACAAGAGGTAAGCAGGCAGTGGAGACTTTATGGGTAGAATTAAGGAAAAGGAAAGGATTTAAGACTGTCGTAGGAGTTGTGTATAGGCCCCCTGGTAGCAACTGCGAAGTGCTAGATTGTATAAATGCAGAGATTAGACAAGCGTGTAGTAAAGGCCTAGTGGTTTTAATGGAGGATTTGAACTTTCATATAGATTGGGATAAGCAGACCAACACCTGTCCGAAAGGTAGGGAATTTCTTGAATGTGTCTGGGATAGTTTTGTACAACAATATGTCCTAGAGGCAACAAGGGGGCAAGCTATATTAGATTTAGTAATGAGTAATGAGCCAGATCTAGTTAACAGCCTAACTGTGCGTGAACATTTATCCAATAGCGATCATAACATGATTGAGATCAACGTAGAGTTGAGGGAGAAACACGAAACAGCTACTAAGATTCTAGATTTGGGTAAGGCCGACTTCAAAGGGATGAGACAGAGACTGTCCACAGTAAACTGAGCAAATCTGTTATTGGGTAAAACGACAGAAGACCAGTGGGAGATGTTCAAAAAAGAATTTAAGGTGATACAGAACCAGTTTATACCCCTGAGGGGCAAAAGATCTACTTGCCAAAAACCCAGCCATGGACGACTAAGGAGGTGAGGGGCAGCATCAAACTAATAGAAAAAGCTACAAAAATGCAAAAAATAGCACAGATCCTGGCGAATGGGAAAAATACAAAGAACAGCAAAGGGTCACAAAACAGATAGTAAGAGCTATAAAAAGGGAGTATGAAAATAAACTGGCAAGGGATATCAAAATCAACACAAAGAATTTTTACAATTATATTAGGATAAAGAGGGTAGTCAGGAGCAATGTTGGCCCCTTCAAAACTGAAAGAGGTGATATTATCAATGATAATTATCAATGATAATATCACCTCACAGTGCCAGGGACCCGGGTTCAAATCCGGCCTCGGGCGACTGTCTGTGTGGAGTTTGCACATTCTCCCCGTGTTTGCGTGGGTTTCCTCCGGGTGCTCCGGTTTCCTCCCACAGTCCAAAGATGTGCGGGTTAGATTGATTGGCCATGACAAAAATTGGCCCTTAGTGTTAGGGGGGGATTAAATACGTGGGGTTATGGGGTTACGGGGATAGGGCTTGTGTGGGATGGCTGTCGGTGTAGGGACCGGGTGCTAGGGTTTGGATGATCAGCCATGATCTCGTTGAATGGTGGAGCAGGCTCGAAGGGCCGAATGGCCTACTCCTGCTCCTATCTTCTATGTTTCTATGTTTCTATAATAAGGAAATGGCGGATGTGGTGTATGTGCCTTTAAGAGCAATTATGGTGTATGTGCCTTTAAGAGCCCCAGGTGTGCGTAATGCCAGTAATTGCCACTTGGGCTATATAAGCCTGTGTATTGTGTATATCCTTTAGAAACCCCCCCCAGACTTGCTTAGTAAATACCTATGAACCAACTCCTGTCTTCAGTGTCTTTATCTACACACGGACACTACAGTGGCGACAAAGTGGAAACGGACTTACCTGCAATTCGGCAGCACCCCAAGGACATCGATTCCTCCAGCGTCCAGAAGACTCAAGGAAGTAAGAGAAACTGTGGTTTCACCAGCTGGCCAAGCTGGTGACAGGTACTGCGCTAATCCTTCCTGGGCGTCAGGCTGGAGCTCCAGCGGCGGGCTCTACAGCTGAGACAGGCAGCGAAATCGGAGGCAAGCAATAACGGACTGGGAGGGTGCACTCGAGAGACGGCCGGCGCGGCAAGCAGGTCAGCGTTTAGACCTCCGTCGGGAACGAGTCTCCAACAGTGAATAAACAGCGTTGTTATCGGTAGCAGTGGCGGGAAAGCGCGGGAAGCGCCATATCGTTGCTACAGAGAGAAAAAAAAAGCACGGGAAGCGCCATATCTTTTCTGAAATGCCTAAATCTGGTAATATTG
This sequence comes from Somniosus microcephalus, assembly GCF_052327205.1. Taxonomy (NCBI): domain Eukaryota; kingdom Metazoa; phylum Chordata; class Chondrichthyes; order Squaliformes; family Somniosidae; genus Somniosus; species Somniosus microcephalus. Next base: position 171,472,106 of record NC_140989.1, on the reverse strand, counting down.
AGGCTTTTGATGGCGAAATAGAAGATTGGACCACATACGTGGAAAGAGTAGAGGTTTATTGCACTGCAAATGGAATAACAGATGAAAAAAAAGCTTCAGTACTTCTGAACTTAATGGGCGCGAAGACATACGGGCTGTTATGAAATTTAATCACTCCAGCCAAACCAAAGGACAAGACTTTTAAAGAAATTGTTGATACCCTGCAGGAGCATTTAAACCCAACACCGCTGCTGATAGCGGAACGATTCAAGTTCTTCAAGAGAAATCAACACAAGAATGAAAGTAACGCTGATTACCTAACCGAATTAAGAAAGCTATCAAAGTACTGCCAATTCGGAGCAGGACTATCGGATTATCTTCGAGACAAATTTGTTTGCGGTCTCTTAAGTGAAGGAACACAAAAAAGACTGCTTTCTGAAAAAGATTTAACATTGGACAAAGCTTTCCGTATGGCTGTATCATACGAAGCAGCAGCAAAAGGAGCTGCAGAGATACAACAAGAGACACAGGACTTCGGCACCCATAAAATGACACAGGAGTTCGGAAGATGTTATCGCTGCGGCAGATCCACCCATAACCAGAGGGACTGCTGGTTCAAGGGCAAAGCATGCAGGCAATGTGGTAAGATTGGACACATTGCACGGGTATGCCAATCTGGACAAAATAAATCCACTGACAGAAAACAAAAAATCAATAAAGAAAAGTACAGGAAGGTACAAATGATGGCGGACAGTAGCTCCGAAGACCAGAATAGCGATAGTGACTCCGGAAACAAGAGACTAAGCTGTCTCAAATTACATAATGTACTTGCCAAAGAGGATTACCAAACCATTTGGGTTACCCTCACAATAGCAGGGTCCCCAGTTAAAATGGAGCTAGATACAGGATCAGCTCTAACCGTAATAAATCGACGAGATTACGAGAGGCTATTTTCGCATATACCTCTAAAAGACACATCCATTATCTTAAAAACATATACGGGGCAGAAAGTCTACCCCAAAGGAAAAATAAGGGTGCCTGTGGTATACAACGGCAAAGAAATACAAAAGTTGTATTTATACATTCTACAAGATGGTGGTCCACCGTTGTTGGGACGTGAATGGATAAGGAAGATACGTTTAGACTGGCACTCCATTCAGGCACTGACGGTGACCAGTAAGGAAAAAAACAATGATGACATCATACCTGAACGATTAAAAGACATCTTGGCCAACGCCAAAGAAGTGTTTCAAGAGAAACTAGGAACCTTGAAAGGCATCACCGCCTCAATAAAAGTGGAAGATACAGCAATTCCAAAATGTTTTAAGGCAAGACAGGTGCCATACGTAATACGTCCAGCAGTCGAGGCAGAGCTGAAGAATTTGGAAAAGGCAGGCGTATTATCCAAAATAGATTGGAGCGAATGGGCAACACCCATTGTTCCAGTCATGAAAAAAACATTGAAAAATAACTCTGAGGAACAGAAAAAAATTCGCATCTGTGGGGACTTTAAGGTGACTGTAAACCCGGTCCTTCACACGGTACAGTATCCTCTTCCGAGGATAGAAGATATTTTCGCCTCACTATCCAGAGGGAAACGTTTCACAAAAATTGACTTGGCACAGGCATATCTACAGATGGAGGTTGAGGAGACCTCTAAAAAGTATCTCACAATAAACACACACAAAGGCCTGTACCAGTACAATCGACTGGTTTTTGGAATAGCATCAGCTCCAGCTATCTGGCAAAGAGCTATGGAGCAAGTCCTGCAAGGGATTCCGGGGACTCAATGCTACCTAGACGACATCCTTATAACAGGAGAAAACGACAACGAGCACCTTGCCAATTTGGAGCAGGTGCTCACTAGGCTGAAAGAACGGGGCCTACGAGCAAATCGCCCCAAGTGCGAATTTTTCCAAAATCAGATATCATATTGTGGCCACAAAATTAATAAGGAAGGGTTGCATAAGTCACCTGAAAAAATTGAAGCAGTTATAAAAGCCCCAGCACCTGAAAATGTTTCACAATTAAGGTCATTCCTGGGATTAATAAATTACTATCATAAATTTTTACCGAACTTATCAACTATTCTACACCTTCTTAATGATCTTCTACAGACAGGAGTGATTTGGAAATGGAACGAAGGCTGTAAACGTGCCTTCCATAAATGTAAAGACTTAATCACATCCGAGAAAATTTTGGCTCATTACAACCCATCACTACCAATCAGACTGGCGTGCGATGCATCCCCTTATGGCATAGGAGCGGTATTGTCCCATAGATTCCCTGATGGCTCGGAACGGCCGATAGCTTTTGCGTCACGCTCATTGAACTCAGCTGAGCGTAACTATGCCCAGATAGACAGGGAAGCACTCAGCCTGGTATGGGGAGTGAAGAAATTCAACCATTACCTACACGGACAAAAATTTACCTTGCTGACTGACCATCAACCCCTCATCTCCATATTCAACCCTAAAAAAGGTGTCCCCATTATGATGGCACAAAGACTACAGAGGTGGTCCCTTTTTCTAGGGGCACACCAATACAACATTGAATACAAAGGGTCAAAACAGCATGGGAATGCTGACGGTTTATCACGCCTACCGTTGCCAACGATAGAAGAGGCACCTACAGTAGACCCAGTAGAGATATTCCACTCTACCATAGTGGAATGTCTACCGGTGACAAATTCTGCCATTGAAAGGGAGACAAGAAATGACCCTACTCTCTCACGGGTCTACGATTTAACAGTGAAGGGATGGCCAGCACATGGCGAACCACTGTTGCCAGCATTCTCGCAAAGAAGAGAACAGCTGTCAGTGTGCCGAGGAACCTTGATGTGTGGATCCAGAGTGGTGATTCCACCCAAACTCCAGGATAAAGTGCTAAAGGAGCTTCACGAGGGGCATCTGGGTGGAGTGAAAATGAAGAACCTAGCTAGGGCGTTTGTATGGTGGCCAGGTATCGATGGAGACATCGAAGACATGACCAAGAGCTGCCTAGGATGCCAGAAGGTCCAAAATGCTCCGCCACAGGCCCCTCTACATCCATGGGAGTGGCCCTCATCTCCCTGGCAAAGGGTGCACATCGACTTTGCTGGTCCATTTATGGACTCAATGTTCTTAATCGCAGTTGATGCACACGCCAAGTGGCCGGAGGTAATAAAGATGTCCTCCACCACCACGGAAAAAACCATCACAGTATTAAGGACCATTTTTGCCAGGAATGGGCTGCCGGAGCAGATATGTTCTGATAATGGACCGCAATTTATGTCCGAAGAATTCAGAAAGTTCTTAAAGAACAATGGGGTAAAGCACTACACGTCCGCCCCATACCATCCCGCCACCAATGGATTGGCTGAAAGGTTTGTCCAGACCTTCAAGAAGGCCATCAAGGCCATGGGTAATGAAGACATAAAACTTCAGCACAAGGTGGATAACTTCTTATTTGCATATAGGAATGCAACGCATATGGTTACTAACCAAACTCCCGCCATGATGTTCTACATGGGGGATTAAATGCGTGGGGTTGCGGGGATAGGGTGGGATATGTGTTGGTGTAGGGGTTATGGGGATCGGGTGGGATATGTGTCGGTGCAGGCTCGATGGGCCGAAATGGCCTCTATCTGCACTGTGGGGTTTCTGTGATTCTGTGATTCTGTGAATAGAAACCTAAGATGCCGGCTGGATTTGGTCAAGCCCAACATCCGAAGGGACATGGAGAACCGGCAGTTTCAGGGCATGAATGAAAGGCCAACTAGGGCCTTCCAGATAGGCCAACCGGTTTTGGCCCGGGACTACCGTACCGAGAAATGGCAGCCTGGAACTATCTGCACACGATTAGGACCACTGATGTATACCGTGGACATCGGAGACAGCATAATAAGGCGCCATGCTGACCAAATCATCAAGTCATCCAAAAAGGGACAACCTACACCACCACTCTATACATCTAAAGATGAAGTAGAGATACCCATATCTACCTCCGATCCGGTGATACTGGAGCCCGATGAACCCGACACTGGCCTTCAAGCCGAATCAGCCTTGCCAGAAGAACCTACTACACCACCAGAAACTACTACACCCCCGAGGCGTTATCCGGACCGAGTCAGGAAGCCTCCTGAGAGACTAACTTATAATTAATTAATACAGCAATGTATATTATTTTGCATATAACATGTAATTAATAATTACTTAAAATATGATGTACTAGTTAGCTAGAAGGGGAGGAATTGTGGTGTATGTGCCTTTAAGAGCAATTATGGTGTATGTGCCTTTAAGAGCCCCAGGTGTGCGTAATGCCGGTAATTGCCACTTGGGCTATATAAGCCTATGTATTGTGTATGTCCTTTAGAAACCCCCCCCCAGACTTGCTTAGTAAATACCTATGAACCAACTCCTGTCTTCAGTGTCTTTATCTACACACGGACACTACAGCGGACATGTTGAATAATTACTTTGCGTCAGTATTTACAGTAGAGGAAGAGGCTAGCATGCCAGAAATCCCAAGGAAACTAATACTGAATCAGGGACAGGGACTCAATAAAATTAATGTAAGTAAAATAACAGTAATGAAGAAAATAATGGCACTAAAGAGTGACAAATCTCCAGGACCAGATCGTTTCCATCCCAGGGTTTTAAAGGAAGTAGGTGAGCACATTGCAGATGCCCTAACTATAATCTTCCAAAGTTCTCTAGATTCAGGAACTGTTCCTTTAGATTGGAAAATTGTGCATGTCACTCCGCTATTTAAGAAAGGTGAGAGGGAAACCAGGGAATTATAGACCAGTTAGCCTAACGTCTGTTGTCGGGAAGTTGCTATAGTCTATAATTAAGGATAGGGTGACTGAACACCTTGAAAATTTTCAGCTGATCAGAGAGAACCAGCATGGATTTGTGAAAGGTAGATCTGATTGAATTTTTGACTAAAGTAGTGGACAGGGGAATGTTTATGGATGTTATTTATATGGACTTCCATTTGATAAAGTCCCACATAAGAGACTATTAACTAAGGTAGAAGCCCACGGAATTGAGGGCAAATTATGGACCTGGTTAGGAAATTGGCTGAGCAGCAGGAGACAGGCAGTAGGGATAATGGGTAGGTACTCAAATTGGCCAGATGTGACTAGTGGTGTCCCGCAGGGATCTGTGTTGGGGCCTCAACTATTCACAGTATTTATTAATGACTTAGATGAAGGCATAGAAAGACACATATCCAAATTTGCCGATGACACAAAGATAGGCAGGATTGTAGGCAGTGTAGGTGAAAGCATAAAATTGCAAAGGGATATCGACAGATTAAGTGAATGGACAAAACTGTGGCAAATGGATTTCACTGTACGCAAATGTGAGGTCATCCACTTTGGACCTAAAAAGGATAGAGCAGGGTATTTTCTAAATGGTGAAGCGCTAAAAACAGTGGAGGTCCAAAGAGACTTGGGGGTTCCGGTACATAGATCATTAAAATGTCATGACAGGTACAGAAAATAATCAAAAAGACTAATGGAATGATGGCCTTTATATCTGGAGGACTAGAATACAAGGGGTTAGAAGTTATGCTGCAGCTGTACAAAACCCTGGTTAGACCACACCTGGAGTACTGTGAGCAGTTCTGGGCACCACACCTTATGTATTGGCCTTGGAGGGAGTGCAGTGTAGATTTACCAGAATGATACCCAGACTTCAAGGGTTAAGTTACGAGGAGAGATTACATAAATTAGAGTTGTATTCCCTATAATTTACAAGGTTAAGGGGTGATGTGATTGAAGTTTTCAAGATATTAAGGGGAACAGATAGAGTAGATAGAGATAAACTATTTCCACTGATTGGGGATTCTAGGACTAGGGGGCATAATCTAAAAATTAAAGCCAGACCTTTCAGGAGTGAAGTTAGGAAACACTTCTGCACACAAAGGGTGACAGAAGTTTGGAACTCTCTTCCACAAATAGCAATTGATACTAGATCAATTGTTAATTTTAAATCCGAGATTGATAGCTTTTTGTTAACCAAAGGTATTAAGTGATATGGGCCAAAGGCGGGTATATGGAGTTAGGTCGCAGCTCAGCCATGATCTCATTGAATGGCGGAACAGGCTTGAGGGGCTGAATGGCCAACTCCTGTTCCTATGTTCATTCTCATTCAATTTCTCTGCAGTGCTTGTAGATGGTTGACGATACCATTCCCCGCCAATAGCCCTGCTCTGATGTCCAGCTTTATGGGATCTCCCTCACATGGTTCGATTACAAACCTATCCAAACACAGCCAGAGCATCTCCAGCAATGGCTTCTCTTCCCGCCCCCCCACCACCACCCAAGTATCTACCCTTGGCCCACTCCTCCTCTTCAGCTGCATGTTGTCCCTCAGCAACATAATCGGTAGATGTGGGGTCTTTCCTACATTGCAACAGTGACGACACTGAAAAAGAACTTCATTGGCTTTGGGACGCCCTGAGGTTGTGAATATTCTTTCTGTCAGCTCTATCTCCCCACCACCTTTGACCCCCTCCACTACCTCTTTGCTGTCAGACTGCTTGTAGGAAATCTAGTACTGGATAAATCTTGAATTACTCCAGCTGAGCATTGGGAAGACCAAAGCCATTACCTTTGGCTCCTGCCACAAACTCTGCTTCTTTGCAATTGTTGCCAATCTTCTCCCCGGCCACTGTCTCACGTTGAACCAGACTGTTCACAGCCTCGGTCCAACCTCCTCCCCGGCCACTGTCTCTCGTTGAACCAGACTGTTCACAGCCTCGGTCCAACCTCCTCCCCGGCCACTGTCTCTCGTTGAACCAGACTGTTCACAGCCTCAGTCCAACCTCCTCCCTGGCCACTGTCTCACGTTGAACCAGACTGTTCACAGCCTCGGTCCAACCTCCTCCCCAGCCACTGTCTCTCGTTGAACCAGACTGTTCACAGCCTCGGTCCAACCTCCTCCCCAGCCACTGTCGCACGTTGAACCAGACTGTTCACAGCCTCGGTCCAACCTCCTCCCTGGCCACTGTCTCACGTTGAACCAGACTGTTCACAGCCTCGGTCCAACCTCCTCCCCGGCCACTGTCGCACGTTGAACCAGACTGTTCATAGCCTCGGTCCAACCTCCTCCCCGGTCATTGTCTCACGTTGAACCAGACTGTTCACAGCCTCGGTCCAACCTCCTCCCCGGCCACTGTCGCATGTTGAACCAGACTGTTCACAGCCTTGGTCCAACCTCCTCCCGGCCACTGTCGCACGTTGAATCGGTGTCCACAGCCTCGGTGTCCTGTTTGACCCCGGCTGAGCTTCAGACCTCATATCCTCTCCGTTACTTCTGCAACATTTCCTGTCTCTGCCACTATCTCAGGCCATCTGCTGCTGAAACCCTCATACACGCCTTTGTCACTTCCAGACTTGACTGCTGCAGTGGTTTCTATACTCATCTCACATCCTCCACCCTCCATACACTCCAAATTGTTTGAAATTCTGCAAATTTGAGCCAAGTCCCGCTTGCCCAAAACCCTTTATCGTCTTTGATCTCATTGCCTCCCTCCTCCAAGGCAACACATTAAAAATTCTCATCCTTGTATTTAAATCCTTCCATTGCCTCACCCCTTCCCATCTATGGGAAACTCCTGCAGCCCTATAAACCCATGCAGAAAACCTGATCCTCTGACTTTGACCTCTTGTGAATAGCTCCCTCCCTTTGCCTGCCATTGGCTGCTGTGCCTTCAGCTGCTAGGGTTGTATTTGTTGTGTCTGGGTATAATAAGATACAGACTGCAGCAGAAACGGTACAACAGGTGTTTACTCAACGTGGCTCACAGTTGAATTGACTGTACAGATTACTACTCAGTGCTATATACAGGTGTGGTCACTGCCGGTACTACAGTATACATGAGCTGTAAAAAGTAGTTCCCCCCCTTAAAGGTATATACATTACAATTCCTCCCCTTTTAGATTAACAGTACCATAACACTCATTTAACAATTAAATATCAAACTAATTACAATGAACACTTTTAACATGCAACATTAGCTGAAAATAGTCTATTTATATATTCAGTCTTTGGGGAGGCCTCCTGATCCTTTCTGGATAGCGCCTTTCCCGAGTGTCTTGCTCTTGGTGCGGAGGCGATTCTGGCCCCCTGTCGTCGGTTGGTTCATCAGCTTCCGATGCTACTGTTTCTGGGGTAGATGCGACCTGTACATCGGGTTCATCACCAGGTACGTATGGGCGAGGCATGGGGTTGACTTGTTCCTGTGACTCTAGGATCTGGTCAGCATGGCGTCTCACGATGCTCTCCCCAACGTCCACTGTGTACATTAGTGGGCCCTGCCGTGTGCATATCGTTCCTGGCTGCCATTTTTCTGTTCGGTAGTCGCGAGCCAAGACTGGTTGCCCTACATTGAAGCTCCTTGTTGGCTTCTCATGGATGTGCTGGAATTGCTTACTCTCAACATCTCTTCGTATGTTTGGTCTGAGCAAATCCAGGCGAGATCGTAACCTTCGGTTAAAGAACATCATGGCTGGGGCCTGGTTGGTGACTGCATGTGTCGCATTCCGGTAGGCGAACAGGAAATTGTCCACCTTGTGCTGCAGCGGAATGTTGTCATTGTACATAGCCTTTATTGCCTTCTTAAAGGTTTGTATGAACCTTGTAGTGTATGTAACCTGTGCCACCTTAAGAGACTACCTTAAGGTGATGGACTACTTTCTGATGGCTCCTGTATATTGTAGTACCGGTGGTGACCACACCGGTATATAAACCCTGTGGAGGAAATTGTATTTCAGTTCAGCCCTGACCCTCAGTTACTAAAGACCTGTTTAAGTATTCTGTTGTCTGTGTCCAGTTATTCAGCATAACTACATTTGGAAAGCACAGACTCAACAGTGGCGACGAGTCTGATCGTACCTAGCGGCAGTTTTGCATCCAAGGAAGCTTCGTCCTCAGAACGGGCGTCGAAAAGGGGCATCCGCCCTCATCATCCTGCTGAGCACTGCATCGCACGGGAGGCCATCGGGAACCCGGTTTGGTTTGCTGGCCACGAAGTCCACCATCAGCAACAGGCAGTGATCATCCCTTCTACGACAGCGGCGGGTAAGCCCGATCGAGCGGCACGGAGGGGAAGTCGGCCGAGTTGTCAGTGGGAGAAGGGGAGGGAAAACGAAGAAAAGGGCGGAGAACATGACCGCAGCCGGTGTCAGGGGCCAGACTGCAATCGGGGCAGAGACACGCAGCAGCCAGAAAAGCGTTAATGTCCACGAGGACCGCGGGAGCGGCGGGGAACAAGAGCAGCAGCGTCGGGGGAAATAAAGGACCGCTGGGAGGCGAGAACGGCAACAGCGCGGTAATCGCCATTTTAGTCGGCGGGGGAAGAAGACAAGCGCGGGAAAAGCCGCCATTTTGAAAAATAAAATAAAATAAAGGAAACTCAACAAGGATGCCAAAAACGGGTAACATCACTGCTTTTGATAGCGATGTAGAAGATTGGGCCACTTATGTGGAACGCGTTGAAGTTTACTGTACAGCGAATGAGGTACCGGCGGATAAGAAAGCACTAACCCTATTAAACTCGATGGGTGCGAAGACGTACGGGTTATTAAGGCACCTTGTAACACCAGATAAACCGGTAGGAAAGAGTTTCGCGGATATTGTTACTATCCTGCAAGAGCATTTAAACTCCACGCCGCTGCTGATAGCGGAACGATTTAAATTTTACAAAAGAATTCAGCTTAAAGAGGAAAGCAACGCGCAAGTTATCAAAGTACTGTCAGTTCGGTACAGGACTAGCAGACGCTCTGAGAGATAAGTTCGTGTGTGGGCTACTAAAGGAAGGAACCCAGAAGCGACTGCTAGAGGAAAAGGATCTTACGCTGGACAAAGCTTTCAGCATTGCAGCATCGCACGAGGCAGCAGTACGAGGCACTGCAGAAATGCAGCAAAGGCCATCGGAATTCAGCACCAATGAAATAGCATTGGGCGCAGTAAAGTGCTATCGTTGCGGAAGGACAACGCATGATCAGAACCAGTGCTGGTTCAAAGATAAAGAATGCAGGCAATGTGGCAAACTTGGTCACATAGCGAGAGTATGCCGGTCAGGAAAGAAGACCAGCAACAAAAAGTCGCCGCAGGAGAAGTACAAAAAAGTACACAAGGTGACAGAGAACAGTTCGGATGAACAGAAGACGGATTCAGACTCCAGCAGTAAGGAACTGGGTTGTCTAAAAATACATAATGTGGGTAACACAGCAGACCACCAAACTATCTGGGTCATGCTTCGGATAGCAGGAGTCCAAGTGAAGATGGAATTGGACACTGGATCGGCATTGACGGTCATGAATAAGCAAGATTACAAAAGGTTATTCTCACACATTCCCCTGAGGGATACGGAGATTGTATTGAAAACATACACGGGGCAAAGAGTATACCCCATCGGAAAGATAAAGGTAAAGGTGGTCTACAATGGTAAAGAAAGTCAGGGAATGGACTTGTATGTGTTACCTGAGGGAGGTCCACCACTACTGGGACGGGAATGGATCCGGAGAATAAATATGGACTGGCATTCCTTACAAGCACTAACTGTAGATTCCTGTATAGAGGACGACGTCAAACCTAAACGACTGTCCAAAATATTGGACGATGCTAAGGAGGTGTTCCAACAGGGGCTGGGAACACTGAAAGGAATTACGGCAAACATCAAGGTTGAAGAACATGCAAACCCAAAATTTTTCAAAGCCAGACCGGTACCTTATGCGATACGACCTGCTGTGGAAGCAGAGCTGGAAGGGCTAGAACGTTCAGGAGTACTGTCAAAGGTGGACTGGAGCGAATGGGCCACACCCATTGTTCCTGTCATGAAGTGTTCGTTGAGCAACAAGCCGGGGGAACCTGGGAAGGTTCGCATCTGTGGCGATTTCAAGATCACTGTTAATCCTGTTCTTCACACGGTGCAATATCCGCTTCCGCGGATTGAGGATATCTTCGCTTCGCTGTCTGGCGGGAAACACTTCACCAAGATAGACCTGGCGCAGGCGTACCTACAGATGGAAGTTGATGAAGCGTCATGCCAGTATCTCACAATCAACACACATAAGGGCTTATATCGGTATAATAGACTGGTTTTTGGAGTGGCATCGGCTCCAGCGATTTGGCAAAGGGCCATGGAGCAGGTATTGCAGGGAATTCCAGGCACTCAATGCTACCTGGACGACATTCTGATTACAGGAGATGATGATAAGGAACACCTCGCGAATTTGGAGCAGGTGCTCACCAGATTGAAAGAATATGGACTCAGAGTTAATTGCCAGAAATGTGAGTTCTTTCAGAAGCGAATCTCGTACTGCGGTCACGTCATTGACCAGGAGGGGCTTCATAAGTCACCTGACAAGATCGAAGCTGTTGTGAAAGCTCCCGCTCCGGAAAATGTATCCCAGTTGAGGTCGTTCCTTGGGTTGATTAACTATTACCACAAGTTTCTTCCAAATTTATCCACGGTGTTACACCCGCTGAACACTCTTTTGCAAATGGGAGTACCATGGAAGTGGAGCGAGGACTGTAAGCGGGCTTGTCAAAAAAGCAAGGCACTGATCACCTCTAAGGAAGTGTTGGCTCACTTTAACCCAACGCTGCCTATTCATTTAGCTTGTGATGCTTCTCCATATGGTATCAGGGCAGTGCTCTCACATAAGTTGCCAAATGGCTTGGAAAGGCCAGTCGCGTTCGCATCCAGATCATTGACCTCCGCAGAGCGCAACTATGCTCAGATAGATAGGGAGGCTCTCAGCCTCGTGTGGGGTGTTAAGAAATTTAACCATTACCTGCAAGGCCAAAGGTTTACGCTGCTGACAGATCACCAGCCGTTGGTTTCCATTTTTAACCCTAAGAAGGGTGTTCCGGTTATGACGGCGCAGAGGCTTCAGAGATGGTCCCTTTTCCTAGGGGCACATCAATATGATATCGAATTCAAAGGTACAAAGCAACATGGTAATGCTGATGGGCTGTCGCGCCTGCCACTACCTACAGCGGAAGAAGCACCGGCAGTTGACCCTGTCGAGATATTTCACTCGACCATCATCGAATGCTTACCAGTCACCAATGCGAGTATTGAGAGAGAGACCCGAAATGACCCGACACTGCCTCGGGTCTACGATTTGACAGTGAAGGGATGGCCAGCACATGGCGAACCACTGCTACCTGCATTCTCAGCCAGACGAGAACAGCTGTCCGTCTGTCAAGGAACATTGATGTATGGAACAAGGGTGATTATTCCTCCTAAATTAAGGGAGAGAGTTCTGAAGGAACTGCATGAAGGTCATCTGGGGGGAGTCAAGATGAAAGGCCTTGCTAGGGCTTATGTGTGGTGGCCAGGTATCGACAAACAAATAGAGGATCTGACTAAAAGCTGCTCAGGGTGCCAAAAAGTTCAAAATGCACCTCCAATTGCACCGCTGCATCCGTGGGAATGGCCTTCAACCCCATGGCAACGTGTGCATATCGACTTTGCAGGTCCATTCATGGATTCCATGTTTTTGATAGCGGTAGACGCACATTCTAAATGGCCAGAAGTGATTAAGATGTTGACCACTACCTCTGAAAAGACGATCGCAGTTCTAAGAACCATATTTGCAAGGAATGGGTTGCCGGAACAAATATGTTCAGACAACGGACCACAGTTCGTGTCAGAAGAATTCCAGAAATTCATGAAAAAGAATGGGGTGAAACACTATACATCTGCCCCATATCATCCGGCTACCAATGGGTTGGCCGAGAGATTTGTACAAACGTTCAAAAAGGCGATAAAGGCCATGAGCGAAGACCATATTCCACTACAACACAAGGTGGACAATTTCCTGATGGCATATCGAAACGCCACGCATGCAGTGACAAATCAAAGCCCTGCCATAATGTTCTATAACAGGAGGTTGCGGTCCCGGTCGGATTTGTTAAAACCCAATGTGCGTAGGGAAGTCGAAAACAAACAATTCCAGCACGTAAATAACAAGGCCACTCGGAGTTTCGAAATAGGACAACCAGTGTTGGCCAGGGACTATAGGAATGATAAATGGCAATCCGGAACAATTCGTGCCCGACAAGGACCCTTGATGTACACGGTAGACGTTGGTGAGAACGTAATACGACGTCATGCTGACCAACTTGTGGAATCGAGAACAAGGGTCGACCCCATGTCTACGGCAGAGACACCAGTTGAAGAAGTTATTGAGCCTGTAGCATCTACCTCAGACTCGAACGTACATGATGATGTTCAATCCATAAGAGATCAAATGGATGAGTCACCCCAGCAACGAGAACCAGAGACCCCTGAAAGGCGTTATCCGGCCCGGATCAGGAGGCCTCCTCAGAGACTGAATCTTTGAACAGTTTTGTATGAAAGTTGTATATATGTTATCCATGTTATGTTTAAATTGGGGTGTACACTGTTAAGCTAAAAGGGGAGGAATTGTAGTGTATGTAACCTGTACCACCTTAAGAGACTACCTTAAGGTGATGGACTACTTTCTGATGGCTCCTGTATATTGTAGTACCGGTGGTGACCACACCGGTATATAAACCCTGTGGAGCAAATTGTATTTCAGTTCAGCCCTGACCCTCAGTTACTAAAGACCTGTTTAAGTATTCTCTTGTCTGTGTCCAGTTATTCAGCATAACTACATTTGGAAAGCACAGACTCAACAAACCTCTCAGCCAATCCATTTGTGGCTGGATGATACGGGGTGGATGTGTAATGCCGTACCCCATTCTTTTTCAAGAACCTCCAGAACTCTTCGGACACAAACTGTGGTCCGTTGTCGGAGCAAATCTGTTCTGGCAAGCCATTCCTGGCAAAAATGGTCCGTAGGACTGCAATAGTTTTCTCCGTGGTGGTGGAGGACATTTTGATGACTTCAGGCCATTTCGAGTGCGCATCCACGGCTATTAAAAACATTGAGTCCATGAATGGACCAGCAAAATCAATATGCACCTGTTGCCATGGAGATGAGGGCCACTCCCATGGGTGTAGAGGGGCCTGTGGTGGTGCATTTTGGGCTTTCTGGCATCCTGAGCAGCTCTTGGTCAGGTCCACGATTTATTTATTGATTCCCGGCCACCACACATAAGCCCTGGCTAGGCTTTTCATTTTTACCCCTCCCAGATGACCCTCATGAAGCTCATTGAGCACTCTATCCCTTAACTTGGGTGGAATTACCACTCGGGATCCACACATCAAGGTCCCCCGGCACACTGACAGCTGTTCTCTCCTTGCCGAGAATGCTGGCAACAGTGAGTCGCCATGTGCTGGCCATCCCTTCACCGTCAAATCATATACCCGAGACAGTGTCGGGTCATTTCGGGTTTCCTTTTCGATACAAGCATTAGTTACCGGTAGGTATTCAACTATAGTCGAATGGAATATTTTGACAGGATCCACTGCTGGTGCTTCCTCCGCAGTAGGCAGTGGCAGGCGTGATAGCCCATCAGCATTTCCATGCTGTTTCGTGCCCTTATATTCAATCTCATAGTGGTGCGCCCCTAGAAAAAGTGACCATCTTTGTAGTCATTGCGCAGTCATCACCGGAACGCCCTTCTTCGGATTAAAAATGGAGACAAGAGGCTGGTGATCAGTCAGCAAGGTGAATTTCTGCCCGTGCAGATAGTGATTAAACTTTTTCACTCCCCACACTAGGCTGAGGGCCTCCCTGTCAATCTGGGCGTAGTTACGCTCGGCTGAGGTTAGTGATCGTGACGCAAAGGCTATTGGCCTCTCTGAGCCGTCCGAGAATTTGTGCGACAGCACCGCTCCAATGCTGTAGGGTGACGCATCACATGCCAACCGAATTGGTAATGCTGGGTTGTAATGGGCCAATACCTCTTTCGATGTGATTAGTGTTTTGCTCTTCTGGAAAGCTCGTCTACATTCGTCACTCCACTTCCATGGCACCCCAGTTTGCAGTAGGGTGTTCAGTGGGTGTAGTATTGTAGACAAATTTGGCAAGAACTTATGGTAGTAGTTTACCAGCCCGAGGAACGACCTCAGTTGTGACACATTTTCCAGTGCTGGAGCCTTGACTACTGCCTCAATCTTCTCTGGGGACTTATGTAACCCCTCTTTATTGATAACGTGGCCACAATACGAGATCTGTTTTCTAAAAAACTCGCATTTGGGGCGGTTAGCTCGGAGCCCATATTCCTGCAATCTAGTGAGCACCTGCTCCAGGTTGGCAAGGTGATCACTGTCATTTTCGCCCATGACCAGGATGTCGTCCAAATAACACTGGGTCCCTGGGATCCCTTGCAGGACTTGTTCCATTGCCCTCTGCCAAATAGCCAGAGCTGATGCTACCCCGAATACCAGCCAGTTGTATTGGTAGAGACCTTTATGGGTGTTGATTGTGAGGTATTTTTTTGATGCTTCTTCTACCTCCATTTGCAGATACGCCTGGGCCAGATCAATCTTAGTGAAGCGTTTCCCTCCAGATAGCGAGGCGAAAATATCTTCAATCCGCGGAAGTGGATATTGTACGGTGTGAAGGACCGGGTTTACTGTTACCTTAAAGTCCCCACGGATGCGAACCTTCCTTGGTTCCCCAGGCGTGCTGCTCAACGACTTTTTCATCACAGGGACGATGGGTGTAGCCCACTCGCTCCAGTCTACCTTGGACAGTACACCTGAACGTTCCAGACTCTCCAGCTCTGCTTCGACGGCTGGGCGGATTGCATAAGGTACCGGTCTGGCCTTAAAAAATTTTGGCCATGCATTTTCTTCAATTTTAATCGTCGCTGTCATGCCTTTTAGTGTTCCGAGTCCTTGCTGGAACACTTCTTTCACGTCAGTTAGGATCTTTGACAGTTGCCCAGGTGTGACGTCGTCATCCTTTTTGTCAGCCACAGTCAGTGCCTGTATGGAATGCCAATCCAGTTGTATTTTCCGGATCCATTCACGTCCCAGTAATGGTGGTCCTCCATCTTGCAATACATACAGGTCTAGTTTTGGTGTTTCCTTACCGTTATATATAACGGTCACCCTTATTTTTCCTTTGGGGTAGACTTTTTGCCCCGTGTACGTCTTCAAAATAATTTTTGTGTCTCTCAAGGGTATGTGTGAGAATAGCCGCTCGTAGTCCCGTCGGTTTATGACTGTTAGGGCTGATCCTGTGTCCAATTCCATCTTTACCTGGACTCCTGCTATCTTGAGAGTGACCCAAATGGTTCGGTGATCCTCCGTTGTGATCACATTATGTAGTTTCAGACAACTCAGTTCCCTGCTTTTGGAGTCGTTATCACTCTTTTGTTCGTCTGAACTATTCTCCGTCATCTTATGTACCTTCTTGTACTTTCCTTTGGTAGGTTTCTTATTGCTGGTTTTCTTTCCCGACCTGCAGACTCGTGCTATGTGTCCTACTTTTCCACACTGTCTGCACACTTTGTCTTTGAACCAGCAATCATTCTGGTCGTGTGTTGTTCTGCCGCAGCGATAGCACTTCTCTGTTCCATATGACATTTCGTTTGTGCCATATTCTTGCGGTCTCTGTTGTATCTCTGCAGCGCCCCGTGCTGCTGCTTCATATGATACCGCAATGCTGAAAGCCTTTTCCAGCGTAAGGTCCTTTTCAGATAAAAGCCGTTTCTGGGTTCCTTCACTTTGAAGCCCACACACAAACTTGTCCCTTAAGGTATCTGCCAGTCCCGCTCCAAACTGGCAGTGTTTCGATAGTTTGCGCAGTTCTGTTAAATAATCAGCATTGCTTTCATCCTTATGCTGGTTCCGTTTGTGAAACTTGAATCTTTCTGCTATCAGCAGCGGTGTGGGGTTTAAATGTTCCTGTAGTATCGTTACAATGTCTTCAAAACTCTTTTCCATTGGCTTCGTTGGGGTTACTAGATTTCATAATAACCCATATGTCTTTGCACCCATTAAATTTAACAATACCGACGCTTTCTTGTCATCTGACACCTCATTTGCCTTGCAGTACACCTCTATTCGCTCGACACATGTAGTCCAATCTTCGACTTCATTGTCAAATGCGGTGATACTGCCACTCTTCGGCATTTTGGGTGTGGTTTAAAATGGCATCTCCCAATGGCTTAAAATGATGTCTCCCGCGCTTTCCTTCCTCCCCCACTGCTGCCAATGCCGCACTCGGCGGTCCTCGTGGCAATGGCGGTGCCTCACGGGTTTCTGCGCGTCTCTCTCTCCCTCTCTCCGACGCTGCTCAGCCCCTGAACACCGGCTGCACCCTGTGCGCACTGCCCTCTCTCTCTCTCCCCCGTCGACGCTGCTCGGCCCTTTGCTGTGCCGCTCGGTCGGGCTCTAGCCCGCCGCTGTCCGGGAAGGGTCTGCGCACTACCTGTTGCCAGCCCGTTTCGCTGGACCACCTCGACTGGAAAGCCAAGCCTGGCTCTCGACAGCCTCCCCCGCAATTCTCGAGTCTCTGCTGGATGACTGGGCGGTTGCCCGTGGTCGACGCCCGAGTCTCTGGCCTTGACCTCCAATCCACTGATCTCCAGGAACGAATCCCCGGGAGGTGATGCAGAGTTGCAGGTAGGTTCGAACTTGCCTCGTCGTCAATGTTGTGTCTGGGTATAATAAGATACAGACTGCAGCAGAAACGGTACAACAGGTGTTTACTCAACGTGGCTCACAGTTGAACTGACTGTACAGATTACTACTCAGTGCTATATACAGGTGTGGTCACTGCTGGTACTACAGTATACATGAGCTGTAAAAAGTAGTTCCCCCCCTTAAAGGTATATACATTACAGTATTCTCTGGAATTTCCTCCCTAAACCTCTGCGCCTGTCCACCCCCATTAAGAGCTTGTATAAAACCCACCTCTTTGACCAAAAGTTTGGTTCCCCCTTCCTAATATCTCCTTCCTCCAGTGAAGTTAAAGGCGCTTATATATAAATGCAAGTTGTCCTACAGTTTCATTTTAAAACTATGTTTCCGATATTACAACAGTGATTACACTTCGAAAGTGCTTTACGGTTGTGAGAAGCATTTTATAAATGCAAATTCAGATAGAAAGAAGGAAAGAAGAAAGAAACCAATTTTCGCACATCAAGGTCCAACAAACAGCAATGTGATAATAATGAGGGATAAAGATTGGCCAGGACACCGGGAGAACTCCCCTTTTCTTCTTCGAAATAGTGCCATGGGATCTTTTACATCCACCTGAGAGGGCAAACGGTTTAACGTCTCATCCGAAACAGACTTACAGAACACTTATTCATGAAAACCAAGTCCCTCTCCACCCCCTCCACTTTATAAATGATAATTTCACACATAATATAATAGATTTTTAAAAATTGCAAGTTGTATTCTTCCAAGCCAGCAGGGGTTGCAATCAGGAAAGGGCAGTTTTAGGAGGATGGGTTTGCAGAAGTTGCCTCGTTGCTGTTTTGGGGGAGGCGGAGGAGGTGGAAGGGAGGTTGGTTTACACTTGCTGGAGTTCAGAGGTGAGGAGCTCGGTTTGATTGAATGGTGAAGAGCAACACTCGCCCGCTACATTGTAACAAAGCGGCAGAATATCAGCTCGCCCGCTCACTGCGATACCTGCCCAACTCAACACACACTGGATATAATGGAGGGATCAACCTCGCCGGCTCGGAGTACGAGAGCATGAGAGAGAGTTTGGAGAAGAAAATAAAGTGAGGTGGGAACAAGGGGGGAAAAAAGCGGTAAGAATTTTTTAAAATCCACTTTAAAAAAAAAGTTTTTTCTCAGTCTCTGCTCCCGATTGCATCTTAAAGCATGAATAACCATATTTTACATAGCTTCCTACATATATATGGGCTCGCTTTAAGCCAGTCGATTCGGTTCCCATGGTGAAGCGTCGTCTGTCCCCCCAACGCTGTCCGGAAAGGATTTAAAGAGGCTTCCTTTCCTGTTCTCGTGAGGTTTGTTCTTGAAAACCTTTGCTTGAATTTTTTTTATATTTTAATTTTTCAGGTACTATATTTTAAAGATAATCCCACCCCACCAAATCCCTGCGTCTCTCCTTGCTTCGGGCTTTTAATGGCGGGCGATGGGCTGTCCTCTTTTTTTCCCCGAGCGAAACATCTCCTGTTTATCTGTCTGTGTAACACTTCAAAGTGCTTGGGGTTTGCTGCAACCAAACAGGATTCCAGTCTGGAAGCGGGCAGGCTACAGATGGGCTGTAACCCGTTTCTAAATTAACCTCTGTGTATTTTACTGGGCGAGTTGCCATTATTCCTTAACTTTGAAGTTCAGTTTTGTCAGAATTTTTCTTGTTTAAAAAAAACACGAGATTCAGTTTTCTCACAATTACTGACCCCCATGATCAAGCATCCCAATGGATTCGAGCTATTTTTTTTAAAGTAATGCAGCACCCCTGTAGTGTTCCAGACAGGAGTTATACCGCACTCAGTGCCAATTCTAATTGGTGTGAGACCACCTTTTTTTTATTCGTTTGTGGGATGTGGGCATCGCTGGCAAGGCCACCATTTATTGCCCATCCCTAATTGCCATTGAGAAGGTGGCGGTGAGCCGCCTTCTTGAACCGCTGCAGCCCGTGTGGTGAATGTACTCCCACAGTGCTGTTAGGGAGGGAGTTCCAGGATTTTGACCCAGCGACGATGAAGGATCGGCGATATATTTCTAAGTGAGGATGGTGTGTGATTGGAGGGGAACTTGGAGGTGGTGGTGTTCCCATGCGCCTGCTGCCCTTGTCCTTCTAGGTGGAAGAGGTCGCAGGTTTGCGAGGTGCTGTCGAAGAAGCCTTGGCAAGTTGCTGCAGTGCATCTTGTAGATGGTACACACTGCAGCCACGGTACGCCGGTGGTGGAGGGAGTGAATGTTTAATGTGGTGGATGGGGTGCCAATCAAGCGGGCTGCTTTGTGCTGGATGGTGTCGAGCTTCTTGAGTGTTGTTGGAGCTGCACTCATCCAGGCAAGTGGAGAGTATTCCATCACACTCCTGACTTGTGCCTTGTAGATTGGGGAGTCAGGAGGGTTTCTTTTTGCTCCCCTCGTCTCCTGAGTTATACTGCCACCATTGCATGGATGTGACATCCAAAAAGGCTGTGTAGCATTTATACAAAAGTGGCAGTATGACTGCACCCTTAAGAGTTTTGCCAATTCATGTAATGGGAGTAAATGATCCTTTATACCTCCTTGACGTTGAAATAGCTTCGGGTCTTTGATAAACGCGACAATTTTTTTCAGAGAATCAAACGCCAAGGAGAAAATGTACTAATATACAATCCTATAGAGAATTTTATTTTAGAAAATAAGTATTTCTCAAATTTACAATTTTCAAATTCCCATAGATGTAATGTAATGCCAAAGTTTGTGAAAGAATTCTCAGCATGACACATGAACATACTTGTGGCTGTACTGACATGCTAGCAAAATTATGTTCTCTGATATCAATTGTTTCAAAGGAATGTTTTTTCTGTAATTTTGTTATTGGGCCATTTAGTTATGGAAAAATGAGGGTATTCTTCCATCTTTATTTTAAAAGAAAAGCAGTAGTCTGAGATCAAGATCAGTTTTTATCTTGCATATTACAGAATCAATTTTATGTTTTGCCTTGATTTATTTTACCCTTTTGTTTCCCCCTGTGTGTTCACTGCATACAGACATACAACTGAGTAGGAGTGTACAAACAATATACAAGATATCTTGATCTAAGTTTAGATTAAGAAACATTTGTGAATAAGTTTTTTTTCTTGGCCTCTTTAATTTTCTTATACCAATTATGCCTCTGGTATTAAAATAGATTAGAGTCTTGGAGAACATGTACGAGACCCTACATGATTTTTTCAGAGAATCAAAGGCCAAGCAAGAAATATAATATATAAAATCCTAGCGAACAGCGGAGAATCTTGGCCCATGTCTGTAAGTGCTTTAGGACTTCCAATAAATATGTAAACACCCGTAGCTTTCTGAACACGAGGGGGTCGATTTTAACTCAGCCGTGAGGCAGGCTTTGAGGCGTGTGGGGGGTTAAATTTGCAAAAACTGGAGGTCGGGACCCCCCCCCCCTGCCTGGTTCCCGACCCCGAGCCATTTTAACCCAGGTGTGTCTGATGGTCCCGAATCAGTCCCGCCTCCAACAGGCGGGACTGGTCTTTAAGGCCCTTAATCAGCAATAATTGGCCTTTATAATCCCATTTTAACAAGCCCTTGCATTTTTAACCCTTTTCCCACGTAAAACACGCCTGGTGGGGATCACGCCTGTGAAACCTGGCGTGAGCACTATTGGCTTGCTGACTATCAGCTGCAGGTCAACCATTAAAGAGGAGATTTGATCAGTCATCGTTTGCAGGTGGCAGGATTTTGTTGTTTCAGGCCTGGGGCAACTTTTACCAGGCTTAACCACACCTGTGGAAGGTTGGCGCCTCACACACATCTCCAGTGTGACCTCTTGGGAAACCCCGCTCGCCACCTTCACTCAGCGCTTCCTCAACGGAGGCATGTACCAGAAGCATGGGTGCCATTTATTTTCTTCCCTTCTGGGCATTAGATGAGCTCGAACACCAGCTGCGGCACCAGCAGAACCAGGAACAACAGCAGGAGCGCCAGGCTGCTGCGCACCCACCTGAAGCTGCACAGGCCAGAAGGGGCCAGCGCTTGGAAGTGGCTTGAGAGCACCTTGCAGCACATCAGGGGGCCATGGGGACTCGTATCTGCAATGGCAGTCCTACTCAGAAGGACTTCCATGAAGGTCTGGTTTCTCTGTTCAATAGATGCCCATCGCTCCTCAAGAAATGTCATTCTATTATGAACACTCACCATGTTTTCCATACCCTGGCGACTTATCTCCTCCATGGAGGTTGCCATCCTTTCCATGGTGATGTGTTCATGCGGCAATGACTCCACAAAGGCTCTGCTCATGTTCGCTATGGACTCCTCTATTCACTCCACACTCACATCGACCCTGGAGACAAAACCTGCCAGAGACTCCTGCATCTGTTCCTGGAGTTCCAGCCCCGCTGATCTTATGGATGGACCCAGAGGCAGAGAGTCGACATGCAGCTGAGCCGAGCTGGCAGAGTCCTGCGCCCTCCGACTAGCACTCTCCACTGCTGTCCCTGTCTCCACAATCTGCTGATGCTCACTTGTGAGCTGTGATACACCAGGTGACAACACTACTCTATGTCCCACCGAGGTGTGAGTGTCTGCGCTGGTGCTGGGTGCGCTGAATTCTGCTGACGCTGCGTCCTCCGAGGTTGCAGATTCCTCTGAGGAGTCTGGAAGCTCAGGCTCTTCCTCCTGGACAGTGGGGACGGGGGGCTCTCGATGGTCCTGTGGGGGAGTAAAGGAAAGAGTTAGAGATGTGAAGTCAAGGTTACATGCACATTGCAGATGATCATAGGTCCTTCTGTTATAGCTTCAGAATTATTATCAGCGACTCATGCAATGTCAATGAGATGGAAAACTATTCTGTCACCAGCTTGCTGTGATGCACCCATCTGTCCGTTCCCCACTTGCGCCTCATCCTCCAGTCCTACGATCTCCAGGACCGCCTCCTCCCAGGAGGTGAGGTGGGCTACTGATGGCGGCCCTCCTCCTGTCCTCGCTCGTTCTCTTTTATTGTGAGCTCTCTTTTCCTGCAATGAGGGAGACAAGTGGAGTTTGAGTGAGAATGAAGGAGTGAGTGTAGAGAATCCATAGCATAGCTGCTTAGAAGGAGACAAAGATGGAGTGAGGTGGCAAGACCAAGGGCCCTCCCTGTGTGTTGTAAGTTGTTTTCATAGCATCAGAGTGATAGGGAGTGTGAGGGCTGCATAGTCGAATAGTTAGGTGAATGTGGCCATAGAGAGAGAGGGTAAGGGTGCATGGATGTCATTGTCTAGTGGGATGTGGAGGAAGAGATTGCTAAAGCTGAGTGCTGGTGAGGAAAGGCAATGGGGATCAGATTGAGAGTGATGGGAACTTCATACTCATTTTTCCAGTGTGCTGAAGGTCATGAAATCTCTTCCTGCACTGTATCCAGGTTCTGCGGGTAGCCGATAAGGAGTTGACCTCCTCTGCCACTTGCAGCCAGGCAGCCTTTGTCTGCTGGGGAGGCATCTTCCTCCCTGATGAAGGGAAGAGCACCTCCTTGTGAGCTCTTGCACCCTCCACTAAAGCCTGCAGGGCAACGTCGTCAAAACGGGGTGCAGACCTCGGTCTTTCTCTTGCCATTCTGTTTCCAGCTCAGTGTGTCAGCAAATGCCAAAAGGTTGGCAGCCTGCAGGAGAAGCAAGGCTTGTTGCAGACCCTAAATGCAGCAGCTATAATGACGTCATATTATGCGACTTTCTGACTGGAAATACTCATTTGCCAAGGGTTCCCACACGTTGGAAATCAATTGGCCAATTGAGTTAAAATTGCATCAATCTCACACACCCATTTAGATTCGTGTGGGAAACACCAAATTCGGGGAACCCGACAATTCCCCGCACCCGAGTTAAAATCGACCCCTAGGATTTAATTGAGTTTAAATAAAGTGTCTATTTGTCGAAGTTTATAACGAAGCATTTTGATATCATGATGGATGAATGGACTTGCCACTGTAATAGTTTACTGTAATGTGTGTTCGTCATCTAATCTGAAGAACCAAATAGAAAGCCAAAATAACAACAGAAAATGCTGGAAACACTCAGCAGGCCAGGCAGCATCGAGGCGAGAGAAACAGAGTTAACGTTTCGGGTCGAGGACCCTTCGACAGAATTAGAAAGCCACTCGGTGTAGCTGATGAAAATTGTAATTTTTGTATTGATCTTTGGTGATTTATAATGTAGTTGAAAAAAAAAAAAAAATGGCACTACAGTATAGGCAGCTGTTGTACATCAGGAATGTTGGTACTACTTCTTCTTCGGCAGTCCCTCGGAACCGAGGATGACTTGCTTCCACATTAAAAATGAGTTCTCAGGTGACTGATGAGTCCAATTCGGGACCTACAGTCTCTGTCACAGGTGGGGCAGTTGAAGGGGCGGGTGGGTGGGGTGCTTGGGTTGACGTGCGCTCTTTGCACTGCTTGCGCTCAGCTTGCGCTTGCTCCCGGCAAAGAGACTCGAGGTGTTCGGTGCCTTCCCGGATGCTTCTCCTCCACTTTGTGTGGTTTTGGGCCAGGGATTCCCAGGTGTCAGTGGGGATGTTGCACTTGTTCAAGGAGGCTTTGAGGGTGTCCTTGAAGCGTTTCCTCTGCCCACCTGGGGCTTTCTTGCCGTGCCAGAGCTCCGAGTAGAGCGCTTGTTTTGGGAGTCTTGTATCGGGCATGCGGATGATGCTGATCGTGCGTGGTCAAAGCTTCGATGCTGGGGATGTTGGCCTGATCGAGAACACTGACGTTGGTGCGCCAATGGATTTGCAAGATCTTGCGGAGGCAGCATTGGTGGTACCTCTCCAGTGCTTTGAGGTGCCTGCTGTACATGGTCCATGTCTCTGAGGCATACAGCAGGGCGGGTATCACTGCTGCTCTGTAGACCATGAGTTTAGTGCCGAGATTGAGGTTCTGGTCTTTAAACACTCTCTTCCTCAGGTGACCGAAGGCTGCACTGGCACACTGAAGGTGGTGTTGGACTTCGTCATCGACATCTCCCCTTGTTGACGGTAGGCTCCCGAGGCATGGAAAGTGGTCCACATCAGGAATGTTGGTACTATACCTGTGTTAGTGAGCTGTTATATTAAAATTCTCATCCTTGTGTTCCAAACCCTCTCTGGCCTCGCCCCTCCCTATCTCTGTAACCTCCTCCAGCCGTACAACTCTCTGAGAACTCTGTGTTCCTCCAATTCTGGCCTCTTGTGCATCCCCCACTTCCTTCACTCCACCATTGGCAGCTGTCTAGGCCCTAAGCTTTGGAATTCCCTCCCTAAACCTTTCTGCCTCGTGCTCCTCCTTTTAAGATGCTCCTTAAAACCTAAATCTTTGACCAAGCTTTTAGTCACCGGTGCTAATGACTCCTTTGGCTGAGTGTCTTTTTTGTCCGAGTACACTCCTGTGAAGCACCTTGGGACAATTTGCTATGTTAAAGGCGCTATATAAGTGTAAATTGTTGTTATTCCTAATCTCTGCTTAGTTATCTGACCTAAGCTGGAGGTTGCTACGATTGACCGAAGGTGCATTTACAGAGTAGAAAATTCAACCAGACCTCCTGCTCACGATTATTACTATCCAGCGACACCCTGCTTGAGGCGAGTACGTGAATGCTGGTTGAGGATGTGATTGGGTTTGTCTGGCTGGACCCCATGGCTAAATAGTCTTCTGACACTCGTAGTCAAGGCACAAGTATGAACCCATCCTCTGGGCCAGAAATGGTGCACAGGATGTAGAGGCTTTGAAAAGGGAGAAAATTACTCGACACGCAAACAAAGATTACAAATATTGCTTGCCACAACTTGTGTGATGAAGTGACAAACTAAAAACAGAGTTGCGAGTTCCTATGAAACAACTGCAGAAAATACATTAAAAAAAAAACCCCACTAGCTCAAATGGTAGGAAAAAAGGAAAGACAAGTACTTTCACGACCTTGAGATGTTCCAAAGTGCTTTACAGTCAATTAAGTACTTTTGAAGTGTAGTCACTAATGTAGGAAACACGGCAGCCAATTTGTCCCACAAACAGTAATTAAATAAATGACCAGATAATTTTTTTAAGTGATGTTGGTTGAGGGATAAATATTGACCAGGGCATGAGGAGAAACTCTTGCTCTTCTTCGCACAGTGCCATGAATCTTGTATGCCTACCTGAGAGGGCAAGACAGGATTAGCGTCTCATCCGAAAGACGGCACCTCCAACAATGCAGTACTCCCTCAGTACTACACTGCAGTGCCAGTCTAGATTTTGGACCCACAACCTTGTGACTCGGAGGCAAGAGTGCTACCACTGGGCCATACTTTTAAAATGGCAGTCTATGCTTTGTATGCTTGGAAATGCAGTTTTCTCAAGAAAAAGACCTTGGGCTGGATTTTCTCAATGGGAAACTTTTGGAGGCGGGACTGTTGCTTGCCAGCTTTCAATCCCACCTCCATCAACTTCTGGCCAACCAGCGGGATTTTACCCTGATTGACCTTGTTAAGCCCGCCCAGCGGGCTCAGCAGGCCAATTAGGGGGAAGTCACTGACAGA
Source organism: Somniosus microcephalus (assembly GCF_052327205.1). Lineage (NCBI taxonomy): Eukaryota > Metazoa > Chordata > Chondrichthyes > Squaliformes > Somniosidae > Somniosus > Somniosus microcephalus. Next base: position 171,446,078 of record NC_140989.1, on the reverse strand, counting down.
GCACGTCAACGTATGATGTGCCATCTGTCAAGAACTTTTGAAAGAAGAAATGTAATCGTTTGACAGCTCTGTGAAGCTGTCAAACACTGACATTCTGTGTAGTTTGATGAGGCCTTGTGTTCAGGACTCATCAAACCTTTCAACTTTGCAGAAATCACCTGGCTGTTGGTTCAGAGAATCCAACAGGCAGTCTATGATCTCTACAATGGAGATGTCGGGACTCCGGCTCCACAGTGGCTGAAGGCTGTCGGCAGAAACAAAGGTAAATGAACATTTTATAACACTTTACACTCACCTTACATACCACTCCACATTTGCACACATCACTCACTTGTACATCTCACTTTTGGACCCCTCCGACCCCCTCCGACCTCCTTCTCGTCTCCTACATCCTGGCGGGGTTCCCCGAAGTCGGGAAGCCTGCACTTCGGAGCTAAAAATGGGGATAATCCTATTTTCCACCTATTAACTACCTGTTAACAGGCAGTTAATAGGCTTTAATCCCTTTCCCGCCTCGAGAAGACGGGACCCGGGGCAGGACAGCTTCCCGCCTCCTGGCAAGAGGGCACGGAGGCAGGTTGGGGGCGGGTTTGCCAGCCGCCCCCAAATTCTGCAACGTTACCGGCAGTCCCGCCTCCATACCTGCCTCCTCGTGGCTGACAGAATCTAGCCCCTTGTATTCGGTCATTTTTTTTCTGGCTGGCTATCCTTTCCATTCTGCTTTATCTGATAGCTGTTTGCATATTTAAATGTTATGGCCATTTGTTACTGCAGCCAAACAAACACTGTTGGGGTGAAATTTACTGGCCTCGTACAAAGGGGGAATAATTGCCTACAGGACAAAAAAATTGCTTAAACAGCCAAAAGCAACTTGCGTATTAGGCAACTGAATTAGTGTTACTTAAATAAAATGTACCGGTCAGTTTTGTTTTCCTTCAAGGTCAGTGTTGTAAAATGAATATGCAATGGCCCTGAAATTAGGATTGGGAGCTTGCCGCGCGTGCAAGCCCCCGATCTGCACTCACCCTGCGCGCCGACATCTGAAGCCCGGGCCTGCTTGCATTCCCTGTCACTGGCCCGGTTCCGATGTCGGTGCGATGTGCTTACCTGATCCAGCAGCGTAGTTAGTGCGATGTGCCGGTTGGGATCAGGTGAGCACTGTGCAGCCAATCAGGGGAGGGGAAACTCATTCATGAGTTTGACAGTAAGAGCTGTCAAACTCATGAAAAGTATGGGCTGCCAAAACACTACTTTAACTTTAAATAAAATTTTAAAAAAAATCCCACTGATTGTATCTTCTACATATATATATATATATATATATATATATAAATCGGTACATCTGTCATTCTGTCATTCTGTCTGTCATCGCCTGTGCGTCTGTCGGGCTATGCGCTCGAAAGTTACAGGGCGTACCTACGCGCGCGTTACCTCCAAAGAAAGCTTACGCTTCCGAGACGGTTTTAAGCGTATTTACGTTTCGGCCGGGCTAAAATCGCGCCCGCGGTATCCCAAAAACCTTCAACGTTCCGCTCATTAGCGACTGGTCGACCTCGAGGTCACTCTATCGTACGGCGGCTTGCTGCTGCGTGCGGCTGGGCCAATCGGTGCGTGTGTGGGCGGGCCTTATCGTTCTGAACCGAGGTGAGTCGCCGCCATCTTGATTCCAAACTTTTCCTTTCTTTTTCCCGCTTTCTGCGTCTTTAAAAAAAACGTTGCTTTTAAAACACATATTGTTTTAAAAAAAAAAGGATTTAGAAACGAATTAACTTATCTAATCTCATTAATTTTCCTACCTTTCCCCGTTTTTCCAGGTAGGCCTCGAAGCCTCGGCTTCTCCTTCGCACCCACGCCCGAGCTAGGCACCTCCCGGCCCCACTCGAAGGCTGGAGGGCCGAGCCTCAGCCCAGCGCCGCTAGGGTGCGCGCGCAGCAGGAGCTGAGACGCGGCGTCTCTCTCTGGCTCGGCCGGGGGGCGGGGCTTGCTGAGCGTCAAGCGTCACCCTGGCAACCGGCCCCCCGGCCGTCTCGCACAGCCGCATTCGGCGGTCTTCACCTCGGGGGGTGGGGGGGGCCGCGACCCTCTGCGGGGGCCGCGACCCTCGGGGGGGGGGGTGGGCGCGACCCACGGGCGCGACACTCGGGGGGGGGCCGCGACCCTCGGGGGGGGGCCCCCCGCCCTCCCTCCCTCCCCCCCGCGCCCCCCCTCCCCTCCCTCCCCCCCGCCCCCCTCCCCTCCCTCCCCCCTTCCCTTCCCCCCCTCTCCCCCTTCCCCTCCCCACGCCCTCCCTTCCCCCCTCCCCTCCCTTCCCCCCCCTCCCCCCTCCCTTCCCCCCCGCCCTCCCTTCCCCCCCCGCCCTCCCTGCCCTCCCCCCCCCCCCCCCAACCCCCAGTCGCTCTCTCTCTCTCTCTTCCAACAACAACATGCCCTCGAAAAAGCCTCGGCACCGCCGGGCACTTCAGCTAGTATCTATATATATAAACGGATACTTCTGTCTGTCTGTCTGTCCTCACGTGTGCGTCTGTCCGGCTATGTGCTCGAAAGTTATAGGGCGTACCTACGCGTATGTTACGTCGAAAGAAAGCTTACCGTTCCGAAAAACGTTCAACATTCCGCTCATTAGCATCTCATTATCCGCTCATTAGCGATAGAGTGACGCCGGCACTGGGCTCGGGTGCTTTGTGGCCTGCGGCCGAACAGCGGCTGCGGACCTCGAGCTGACCGGGGCGTGGGACTCGGCTGGGCCATGTCTTTGCGGGTGTTCGCCTCGGCCAACGGCATCAGGGTGACGGCCGAGGCTGCCAAAAGCGTCCAAGGGAACGCGTTCATCCAGGTGCCGAGGCCCGGGCCCCGGGGCGGAAAGAGGGATTGGAGCGGGGGATGAGGGCTCGGGCAGGGGAGAGGGAGAAGGGGGGAGAGAGAGGGGGGAGGAGGGGGAGAGGGAGGA